>NW_026521913.1:4109353-4794246 GCF_021234435.1 Artibeus jamaicensis
AGACAGACAGTCAAAGCAGCTCTATCAAAAAACACAGAAAAATGGGAGGCTGCCAAATCAAAGAGACAAAGAAATATGGTCCAAATGAAAGAACAGAGCAAAACTCCAGAAGAAGAACTAAGCAAAATGGACAAAGCCAACCTATCAGATGCAGAATTCAAAACACTGGTGATAAGGATGCTCAGAGAACTCACTGAGTATGGCAAATGCTTAAGAGAAGAAATGAAGGCTACAATAAGTGAAATAAAAAAAAAATCCACAGGGAACCAACAGTGAGAGGAAGGAAGTGTGGTTCAAATCAACAATTTGGAACATAAGGAAGAAATAAACAGTCAACCAGAACAGAATAAAGAAACAAGAATTCAACAAAATGAGGAGAGAATAAGAAGACTTTGGGACACCTCCAAAAGTGTCGATATCTAAATAATAAGGATGTTGGAAGTGGAAGAGAAAGAGCAAGAAATTAAAAACTTATTTGAAAAAAACTTCCCTAATTTGGCAAAGAAAATACACATGCAAGTTCAGGAAGCACAGAAAGTCCCAAACAAGGTGGACCCAAAGAGGACAACACTAAGGCACATCATAATTAAAACGCCAAAGGTTAAAGATAGAGAATCTTAAAAGAAGCAAGAGAAAGGAGGAAAGTTACCTACAAAGAAATTATCATAACACTAGCAGCTGATTTCTCAAAAGAAATTTTGCTGAGACAAGAAGGTACTGAAAAGAAGTATTCAAAGTCATGAAAAGCAAGGACCAACAACCAAAATTTATCCAGCAGAGCTATCATTTAGAATGGAAGGGCACATGAAATGCTTCCCAGACAAGGTAAAGCTAAAGGAGTTCATCACCAAGCCCTTATTATATGAAATTTTAAAAAGACTTATTTAAGAAAAAGAAGATCAAAACTATGAACAGGAAAATAACAATCTCACAACTATCAACAACTGACTCTAAAAAACAAAAACAAACTACGCCAACAACTAGAACAAGAACAGAATCACTGATATGGAGATCATACGGAGGGTTATCAGCAAGAAGGGGAAGAGGGAGAATGGGGGATAATTAAGAAGCATAACTGGTAGATAAGCATAATTGGTAGATAAAAAATAGACAGAAGGATGTTAAGAACAGTATAAGAAATGGAGAAGCCAAAGAATTTATCTGCATGACCCACAGACATGAACTACGAGTGAGGATTGTTGGAGAGAAGGGAGGTACCCAAAAGAGGGGGGCAAAGGGGAAAAATTGGGACAACTATAATAGCATAATCAATAAAATATACTTAAAAATAAGTAAATAAATAAAATTAAGAACAATGCAAATTAAAAACTAAAACAATTATCATTTATCAATACTTTATTATATATTTTTATTGTAACCAAAATGTTTGCTTCCATTTACTCATTTTTACACTGCTATTTTCAAGACGAGTTTGAGGCCATTACCATAAAGTGCATATATACAATAAATTTCACAAATATAACCCTAAGTAGAGTACAAGAGGAAAGGATGGACTAGCACTGTTACCAGGACTCAGGTTCTTGTTTGGTTATAGCACTGGCTTCAGATTTAAAAGCAGATGTTGTAGTGTGGTAAGATGCCCTATATTAGGAATGTAGCATTAGCTTCATTTAATTGACTAATTATAGAGCACTGACTTTCTGTATCTTATAGAATTCATCTTAGCAAATCTTGCAAATGTGTATACAGATGTGTTGAATCATCATCATAATTCACAACTAGCAACACTTCCACGCAGAACAAAATGAAGTGGCACCTTTGGGCACGAAGGCAAGGTACCCTTTGAATATGTCACCCTTTCTAACAGGAAGAGGGAAAGAGAGCCCTAGTCAGCTGGTTCTGTCACTATCTTGATTTGTAATCTGGGCAATTTACTTGGCTTTTTGGAGTCATATTTCTTGTTAAAAATAAAAAGCACCTCCAAGTTTCTCTCAGCACTGAAATTCATGTTTCATCAAATATATCTTGGTATACAACCTGTATGAAAAACACCTTCATTCATAAATCACTCCTTTTCTTACATACATTTCTCCAACCAACTTTCCACGTCTCTCCCATACTTAGGGGACTACACAATTGTAAAGTAATGGCTCATACTATAAATAGAGGAACCATAGTCCAAATTTCCTGATATATTGTACTTTAATAGCCTTGGACATAAGGTCATAGCACTAACAAGAGGTTAAACATCATGTATGGCAATCAGCATTATTTGGAAAGTATTTAAAACTAAGTAAACCTCAACTATCATTTGAAGAAAATTTGCCAGTGCAAATTAGCTACTGATAGAGGAAAAAAAACCTAAACACTAAAGGAAAAATTTTTAAATGATAAAAGAAAAATGGGAATTAAAAATTTCCTGTCCCCTTTAATAATCTCCTTATTCAATTTTTTAAAAATTAAATATCTGGCAACTGTAGACAGTCCACATGACCAAATGAATAATAATTAGATGGCATACTTTAATCTTACTGTGAGACTAAGGTGATGCCCAGCTGATTGCCTGGCAGCTCTGTCCAAACCTTTCACACACCCTGCCCCCTTGGATCTCACAAAAGCACTTAAGTCAACATATGATCATCTATCCCAAATAACTCCATTCTCATTTTTATGACAACAAGATAGGAAGGTA
Organism: Artibeus jamaicensis; assembly: GCF_021234435.1. NCBI lineage: Eukaryota > Metazoa > Chordata > Mammalia > Chiroptera > Phyllostomidae > Artibeus > Artibeus jamaicensis. The sequence goes on from NW_026521913.1 coordinate 4,112,007, forward strand.
GGAAGGAATCCTACCTTCAAGATAGGAAGGAATCCTTTTCTGGTTGTGACAGATTAGGGACGACTCAGAAAGGTAAAGTAATTTGCTCAAAGCCACACAGCCAGCAATGCCAGAATGGGGATCAGAACTCAGAATCAAACTCCCTGACCTGAGAGCCATGGGGATGTGTGTGTGCACCTTTGCCCCTGTTGTACACGAAGTGTCACCTTGGGCTCAAGAGGGGCCTCACATGCACAGGACTGTCTGTCAAGGGCCATCGAGTGATAGCAATGACAGTGAGTCCTTTGGCTGTCAGGATGGACAGGAAACCCATACCTCCCCTAAGCTGGTCAAGTTCCTGTTTGGGGACTTGGTGGTGATGGGATATACAGTTTTTGTGCAACCCCTGCAACTGAAGAACCTGATGCAGCTGAGTGGGGGAAGAAGCCAAGGCATGAGAGTACAAAACCAGCTTCCTCGACCTCACCAGTAACCTTAAGGCAGAAGAGCTGAGGAGCATTTACACCAGGCTGTCAGCAGGCCTACCACGCCAGCCTGCTTACACCGCCACTTGCCTTGGCATCTATACTGTGCTATTTCAACGTCTGACTAGGGCTGATGATACAACCCCTAGTTTTCTGTTGAAGGTCCTGATTGGCATGACTTGCAGGTCCCACTGGTGCCTTTGTAGGAACATCAGCTGAGGTGGCTCTTACCCACATCATGGCCAATGGCCTGCTTTCAGCTGACCAGTGCTATGGCTACAAAAATGTGTTCAATGCCCTGATTCAAATTTCCTGGGAGGAGGGATCCCCACACTATGGACGGGCTGCATCCCTACCATGGCTCAGGTAGTTGTCGTCAATGCTGCCCAGCTCACCTCTTACTCTCAATCTCAGCAGTTCTTACTAGACTCAGGCTATTTCTCAGACAACATCCTATGCCACTTTTGTGCCAGCATGATCAGTGGCCTTGTCCTTACTACTGCCCCCATGCCTGTGGACATTGTCAAGACCCAGATCCAGAACATGAGAATGACTAATGGGAAGCCAGAATACAAAAACAGGCTGCATGGGCTGGTGAAAGTCATTCACTATAAAGGCAGGCAAAGGGCCTGGAGCTGGTATGCTGGGGTTTCCATTGCCTGCTACTCCTATAGTCACTGTGCCCCTCGGAGGCCTGGACTACTGCCCTGGGCTCCTTTAATTATTTTCCCTCCACAGTGTGGTTCCTTCCTCTGCAGTAAATAACTTTGGTCTGTCCTATCCCTGATACAGCTTACCCTACTTATCCTGATCCTCATGACTTCTCTGTTCCTAGCTGTGCCTTGGAAGGAGCTGAGAAACTGAGGATTTTTCAGTCTCTTCTTAGATGTTAGTTTCTGGGCATATAGGACAGCAGAAGATCCCCTGTCTCAGTAGAGAAACCCAGGCAGAGCTAAGGAGACCAGAGACAGCAGAAGCTATCAAAATGGTCAGAGGATATACAGTGGGAGGATGTGGCCTTTCTCCTTTCATCTCCCTATGGACATAATTAATCAATTAGATTGATAACATAAAAAAATCTAACTCCCAAAAGCTTCTCTTTACTATTTTATGGTTAGTCCTTTTTAAAAAAGATTTTATTTATTTATTTTTAGAGTGAGGGGAGAGGAGGGAGGGAGAGAAACATCAATGTGTGGTTGCCTTTCCTGTACTCCTCTACTGGGGACCTGGCCTACAACCCAGGCATGTGCCTTCACTGGGAATCAAACCAGCAGTCGCTGGTTTGGTTTGCAGGCCGGCACTCAATCCACTGATCCATGCCAGCTAGGGCTTATGGTTAGTTCTTAATTTAAGCATTCTTCTTGATCCATCTAACCACTGCCAAAATAATAATAAAACATCAAAATATTTAATAATCATGGACTCAAAACTAATCTTCAAGTAAGAGCTGACAAGATTTCTCCATTAATGAGGGGGATTTTCTTACCCAAACCAAAACCAACCAACCAAACAAAAAACACCCGTCCACAACAGTCTTGCTTAATTCAGTAACAAGTTCTTACTCTAATTTCATTACAAACACGCAGGGCCAGGAAACTGGTGACAAATGAGACCTAAGTACCCACCGGTCTCAGCTTGGCCTCAGTCCATATCACTTGGCAGCCCTAGTCCCAACAGGACTGAGAGATCAAGAAGATGCTGACAGTGAGATGCTCCAGCAAAGTCGGAGCGAAGTGAGTAGAGTAACTGTATTTCCAGGGGGCAGCAAAGCAAGTGGTTCGGAATGTACCACTATTGGGGCAAGAGGACAACAAAGCATGACCCTCACAAAAGGATGTATAGACCACTACAAATACCCAATAACTAGGCAAGGCAATCAGAGTCCAATTTCTGTAGCCTTTCCTACATGTTTCATGAGGTCAAGGTCATTCAATCATATTAAATTATTAAAAATTAGTGTGAACAGTTGGGTTTTCTTGTTACAATGGGAATAATATGTTTTATTTAAAGAACTAATTTCTCTTTTTATCACCTTCATTTACATATCCTGCCTGTAGGCTAGAAATGTTCTTTATATCCTCCAAAAACCACCTTCACATCAACTGAGGAGAGAAGTTAGCTTCTCTAACTGTCCCTCCCAGCTGACAATACACTATGCTTTCTCATGTTAAAGTATTCAGTCATGTCCAACCACTATACTAATGCCTTTGTGTAGAATATCACACAATTCCAGAGTCCTTTCACACTGTTTCTTTCATAAATGCTTCATAAATTCTCTGTATCCCATAAATATTAGTGCTTTCTAGTAGTTGCAATAGGCTAGTAGCCCTCAGAACCTTCAAAACTTCCACTTTCCAGGCAGCTATATATTATCTGCCTTCTTGTCTCCCCGGCTCAGGGTGATGTCAAATTTCTTAACCTTTCTCATTATATAAGATGCAAAAAACAGACATCTCCTAAAGTCATCCCAGCCTTCCTTACCTTATCCGGGACTTCATTTCTGTAGTACTCCTCCCACTCCCACAAACTATCTTTTTCTCCCTCACCGAACCTTCCCCAGTGACAAGCAATCATACTTTAACACCAACCACCTTAAATCCTGCCCTCTAAACATGCTGCGCACTCCAGCTAGTTCCCTTTCCCTCCTTGCTTCCATATCAATACCTCTGCAAAGCCTTGACTATACTTTCTACCTCCACTGCCCAGCTCTGTTTTCTCCTCCATCCACTCCAAATGGGCCTCATTCTCCTAGAACATTCTCAACCACCTACCTACCTATTGCCAAAGTCACTGGTCCACTGGTCATTCCCCTTTTACCCAATATTCTTCTCTAGGCATCCAGACTAGTTTTCCTCCTAGCTCTCTGGCCACTTTTTCTCAGCATTTTGGCTGGCTTCTCTCCTTCACCAATCATGTAAATGGCCCTCTTCCTTCTATGACATAAATTCTCTCTCTAGGTAATCCCATCTGGTAATGTGGCTTCAAACACAATTGTTCAACACAGCAATGGTGCTCACATTTTTATTTCTAACCTAAACTGCTCCCTGACCTATTCCCATTCCCATACTTCTGTTCATCCTTTACCTCTTCAAATCTACCTGGCTCTCCACCAAAGCCATCAGCTCTTGGTATTTTCCTAATTTCTATGAACTTCAAGCAAATCAAAAGAGGAAGTAAATGGCAAAAAGGTAAGGCATAAAAGAAGCCTTGAACTAACTGTAAAGAATAGATTACAGCTTTTATGACAAAACTAAGGAAAATTTCTAGAAATTTAAAGTTAGTTTAATTTTTACTCTTAAAATTCTCTGTGATTGAAACTGCTTTGGTGTGAAATTTGATTCATCTTGTGCATCTGCAGTGGTTTAGTAAAAAAAGACTTACCCTAAACAGTAACCCTGCCAAACTCTGGGCAAACAAGTCCTTTATTTGTTTATCCTTTGGCTTCTGCAGGACAGCTTCTGTTATCCTGAGTAGTATTTGCAACATCTGTTCCCTGAGTCATCCAAAATAAAAGTTCATATTAATCACATCTTCAAAGCACTTTAATTTATAGGTACAAGAAATTCTCTTAAGAATTCAGCAACATTGATAAACATGTATTACTCAAAAATATTAAAAACTGGAATGCCCATTAAATAACAAATACTATATTTTATCAAAATAAGCTACCTTATGTTACAACAGTTCTAAAAATATTCCTCCTATGCCCACAATAATAGGCAGGATAAAGCAGGTATCATCCTAGCCTGATTTTTCTCCCCTTGGCAAGAAGGGAAACAAGACTGTTTCTCCACTTGTGCCTATCTGAACTTATGTAACACCCTTTAATTTTCATATCCATTATTTTATTTAACCTCTAAGGTCTCCTTATCTATCTTTTTGATAGAAAATAAAATTGAACTTTCTGGTCTTTGTTCTGTGGAGATATGTAGTCAACATAACAGTATAACTGAACTCCACAGTACTCTTAAGGTAGGAAGGTTTGGAAAGGCCACTTTTGGCCACTTTGAGTAGCTTTGTGACTGGAAGATCCTGACTCTGTACCACAAGGCACAACTGAGACAGCTGCAATCATAACATCTTAGTCACAGTGTAGCTGGCAGAAAGGGGTTTTTGTGTAAAATATCTTTGAAGAGTATAAAACACTAGACAGACAGAATAACACTGCTAATTGTAATAGTAATACAGTCTCCCGAATAGCAAAAGGGATTTTTCCTTCTCGCAGCTAACTTATGTTCTTCATATCAGAGAGTCTGCTCACTTTTTCTTATCCCAAATTCCATCCATGAACACATTATCTTTGGTGTATACAGCAGTCTATTTGTTCTCAGAGGGAAATCACCTCAGTTCTACTTTTAACTTCTCCTCTGAGATCTTACTAACCATTTGTTTATCTTTATAACGCTCTTTTTGGCCTCACTGCTCATTAGTGATAAGATCAAGAGCTGGACAAAGTCATGTAGTCCAAGTCAGATGAAATATCTAAATCATAGTTCCTTTATACTTTTCTCATATTTCTGCACATTAGGACAGTTATTTTCTCTTAACATGGCATTGAACCTCATTAAACTTCTATGATCTCTAGGGATTTCCTGCCATACTTGCATCTGAGACCCCATTAGACTTTTGTCCTGGGGTTTGTTAGTGTATATTCTCACTGCACGCTGTTCTACCTGTTTCCTTCTCCTATACACTGTCTATGGATTCCAGAGCAGGGAATAAGAAGACCTATCGAGTCATGAGAGATATGGGCACATTTCCATGGAGTGGACAGTGACTGCGAAGAGGTAAGGAAAAAATGGTGCAGAGCAGGGGACAGCCTGTCACTCAGCACATTCAGGGTCCCCAAGCCCTTGTCACAGGTAGAGAGAAGGGTAGCCAGTGTCACCAATGCCCACTCCAATTAAGTGATGCTTAAGACAATAAAAAAAGACCCCTTCTACATGAATAGTTATATACCATCTTACAACCATGATGAGAATAAGAGATGTAATAGTTTTAAATAAGACCTCAGTCATGGGAACTACTATCAAAAATGCAAACCTGATCTAAGCAATGACTGACAAAGACACACATGAATTAAATTTCTGAACCCAATGAAAGCTTGAAAATCCATAAAATTCCCATAATCGTCATCTGGAAGAATCTGAGAGTGAAAAATTGTCTCTAGTTTGGAAAGATCTTTCAGTTTGTTTCCTTCTATTTTATGAAACACTGACTTTTGGTAACTCTTCCTCAAAAGATCACTGCTCCAAAAACGTAACAAACTTCTATCAGAGTATATGAAATTATGTATATGAACTATCTTTGTGTTGGCAGGGTATTTTTTCCTGCACTCTTAATTATTTACACTGTCCTCATGATCTCACACAGATTATACTGTTGCTCATTCACACACCAGTGTTTACTGTTCTGAGGCCACTTAACATTTCCATGACTACAGCCTTGGTCTAGTGGCTGCCATCATCTATGGCCCCAGACTTTGTGCTCTACCCACTACTCATCTCTTCTCCATGTGGCCATCAGAGACCTTTTGGAAGCATAAATCAGATTTGTGTCACACTGTTGCTCACACACAGAGATGTAGCCAGTGGCTTTCCTGTGGCCTACAAGGAAGGCCCTGTGCAACCTGGCAATGGCTGGCCCCCTGCCTCATGCCCTCCCTCTCTCCCTTTCCCTCTGTCTGCTCCAACACATTGGCTATCATCTTATCCCGCCTGGAACATGCTGTACTTGTTACTTGCTGTTCCTTCTGCCTGGAATGCTCTCCTCTCAGACCTCCCCATGCTCCTTTCTCCCTTTACTCAGGACTCTGCTCAGAATGGCCTTCCCTGACACCTGATGAAAAAATCTACCCCACCCTACACTGCTTTCTTGTTTATTTTTTAACATGTTATACTACTGAAATTGCTTCTGTAATCATCATACTTCTCAGTCTGTGAGGATGCAAACCTCATGAGGACAGGGACATTGTCTGTCAATATCATAGTAGCAGAAGCTAGGTAGTTCTTTATTGAATAAAAGAAGGAAAGGAAAGGTGGGAGAGGAAAGACCAAGGGAAAAAGGAATTCAGGAATTGTCTAGCTCTAAAATACATAAGAAAGTCTGCTAGGGATAAAGGCACATTCCTTTCAATACTCTACTGACTATTTTTTGGTGAGCATTTTCGCCTATTCCTATAATTTGTTTTATTTTATACTTTTACTTGAAAATTTCTAAATTTTTAAGGAACAAAGAAATCATCTGATTTCGTTTCCTACAATTTTCACTAAAACGCTTATCAAAACATAAAAAAACTACTAATACAATATTATACAGAATTTGTAGAGTTTTCAAAGAAAAAAACATCAAAAATACTATTGCTATAACTGTGGCATCAAGGAGCAGATGTTGCAAAGCACACCGGCACTTCTGATCACTTTCGATAATACTGACATAGCATTTAACTTTTTAAAATCATATTGTTTATCATTCTAATATTTCCAGCTTTAACAACCGCTTCTTGGAAAACAGAGCTAAGTTTAAAAGTCTGGGGAAGACGCCAGTGGAATTTATATCTTAAAATAATCATTTTGATGCTTGTAGTTTATCTATTAGTGAACTCTATGCAAACAGGATTCCTCTAGGCCCACCCTTCCCTCATCTGAGAAAGAAAAGGGCTAGACTCAATGGCCTCTAAGGCCCTTGCCAGTTCAATCCTAACTCAGTTTTATGGTTTCCACGTTCTACAGACAGATGCCTTCAAAGAACCCTTTGTGATGACTTAAGGATGTTCAGAAAGGCATTCAGAACACAGGCCTGGTAACAAAGACCCCCCCAAACTTCCATGAAGGAAGTGTGTCATCAGTGCTGGTCTGCAGTGGCCTCAGTGAACTAAAAGCCACAGCCAAGTGTCACCAAAAGGAATGCTGACCATAACCAGGTGAACAGTGAGGGCAGCTTATCTGCTGGCAAATGGTGGCTGGGTGAAAGGAACATGCAAAAAATGAACTAGAGAGACATTTTAAAGGCCGAACTGAGAGGCTGTATTTTCGATGCATTAAGAAATACAAAGCAGCTCTGAGGTGCTCTGGTGTGTTGCTGAGAACCTCTAAAAACACCTCAGAAGCTCATGTCCTATTAAGATATTCATTTTGGAGAAGGGGATGGGAAAAAACCTAATTTACTGTTAATCTCTAGGGATATTATAAAAACAGCAAACAAAAACAATAAAAATGAACACACTTTGCATAAGCATATTTTAACAATGCCACTATTACTTTTGACCCAGTCATTCTGGCAATTTATCATTTAAAAATAATTTGTTTTCCAAAGGAATTTCAAACTTTGAGTCTGAAGAAACAAGAGTCAGTTAACAGCATTTTGGAACAGAGCATATGAAGAATGATATTGGGTTGGCCAAAAAATCCATATGGGTTTTTCCATAAAGTAAAAGACACATTTTTCATTTTCACAAATAATTTTACTATAATTTGGATACTTTGAGTACGTTAGCTATCTCCAATGTGGTATAACATTGATTGTTTTCAATTAATGTACTCATTTGATCATTATCAACTTGAACTGATCTACCCAACCATGGAGTATTACCAAGCAGCAAGAAATCTTCAGCAAACTACTTTTGAAACACATTTGATCAGTTACTGCACCTTTTCCATTCACTAACCAAATCTTTTTTTGCATTTCAATTGTGTTTCTACCTTTCTTGAAATAATTTAAAGTGTAATATGCCAAAATGCTGCACATTTTCTTTCATATTTGATATTAAAATGGCTACAAAAAATTCACCAATTTTGATGGGTTTTTTTTAATGCACCGCTGATATGACAGCTGTCATAATACAATCAAACAAATTGTTTCAAATGAAGTTAAAGACAACTAAGCACTACTAGAGCCATCTTACAGAAAATAACAAACCAACTTTTGGGCCAACCCAATATTATAAAAATCTCGGTTATACTGCTTGTCCGCAAAACTGTTTGATTAAAATGTCAGTTTAAAATGAAGAAGTCTACTATTAATTACTTTAATTACTATTAAAGTAATTTGACTACTTACTATTAATTCAAGAATATTTTAAAACCAATAATGAAAATAAATGAACTATCAAAGTACTGAATATTTTACCTGCTTCAAAAATCACAGAAACTTTTACAGAGGACTAATTATCACCTTATTGGTAACTCTGTAAATCCATATGATATGAAAGCTATAACATTTTAATTATTATGTTGAAAAACAGAAACGTCTGTTTTACAATTTTAATTAATTTGAAATAAACTTACCACGTCTTTTTATTCATTGTAAGTTCCATTATCATGCGTCTAAAAATAATCAAAACAGCTTTACAAGCATCAACTTGTTCTTTCAAGAGTATGGGAACTTCGGCACATGGTTCCAGCAAAAAGACGTTTGCAGCATTTGTCAAAAATACCTTAAAATAAACAAGTTTTCCTTTAGAAAATATTAAACATAGATATGAACAAATTTTATTTAAAAATAATAATACTAATTTCACTTTACCAATGAATCACCTTTGAGTTATTTCAATTAAGGCAAAAATATGGTACCAACACATACTGAAGATTTTTTTCATTCATCTGTTAGAATCACTCAAATATTGAGACATCTTGAAGACCTTTCTTAAAAAATATTACTATTACATATTATTAATATTGTGACTTTAGAAATTACAAGAATCAGAGGAGCTTTTTTAAATTTGACTTTTACGATTTTATTCATTTATTTTTATAGAGGGAATGGTGTGGGAAGAAAAGGAAACATCAATGTGAGAGAGAAACATGAATCAGCTGCCTCTCACATGTGCCCAACCAGGGACCAAACCTGCAACCCAGGCCACATGCCCTGACCCAGCATCAAACTGGTGACCTTTTGCTTGCCAGGATGATACTCAACCAACTGAGCCACACCAGTCAGGGCCAGAAAAGCTTTTGAAGACCTTTGTTTGATATCTCCTCCAAAAAGAGGGGGGAAAAAAAAGGTAAGATATGATCACTGCCTCTGGATGAGAAATTATGGTGTGGGGAGGGGACAGGAAGAGACACTGTGGTCAGAAAGCAGTTGGAAAGGACTGATTATTGTTGAATCTCCCAGCACATGAACAACTTCTGAGAGGAAGCATAGCCAGTACTGCCCAACATGGGTGTGGACCTCTAAAAGCAGTGGCATGCCAGGAAATAAAAGCCACACCATTGACATTGCACATCTTCCAGGAGCTTATATTTTTTAAAATGTCTTCTGTGTAGTAGAATGTAAAACCTAAGTTAATTCTTAAGATAAAAACAGATTTCAAAAAGAATTTAGATAATCAGCCGATTAATCTATGCTCTGCCTCAAACCTTTAAGATACAAATTCAATGTCCTCTAACATCAAGCAAGGGTGTTTCAGAAGAAAATTATGAGAAGCAGTAACCCAGGCTATCATGTGATAAGTTTACTGCTTAGGGGCACTACAATAAAATTGCAATGTGTTACTATTTAGACACATGACACTAGCAAACTCTCAATTTAAGAAATTCTGAGTTGTCATTCTGGTAATGTGGATGGATCTGCTCCATATATCGAGTTATATTCCATTTTAGGTTTCCTTTGTGTTCAACAGTGTAGATTCAAAGGATCTAGGAATAAGCAGAACTTCTTTGGCTCACCCATGGATGAAACCCATTAATACAACATCTCAAAACATATGCAAAACTGACCAAAGAAAACAACATACTCAAAAGTCAAGTGTATAAACTAAAATATTGACAGTCTAGAAAATTATCTTATATGATATTAAAAAGATATCATGCTCCAATTTTCTAGGAAAAATTACTAAATAAGCAGCATAATAGTTGCTAATAGATAATAGTAATGGTAAAGAATTCACTAGCCTTGAAGTAAGAAAAAAGAAAACAACCTTTTGACTAACAAACTAAAGCAGTCTTAGTGACTATGTTTTTAAAGAAAGTTTGCCATAGGTGACATGTTGCAATACAGATCTTTTTCAATGAATGTCATTTGCCTTCCTGATTTGAATTTGAAACTTTTGCATATTTTCAAGTAAAATTGAGGAGGTCTTCATATACAAGATGGAGAAACAGTAGATTTACACTTATGAGTACGTGAAATACAATTTATTCTCGTATAATTATTTATTAATTACTGCATTATTTTCCAAATGAATTATAAACCTACTTTCACCATACCCTGTATTATACTTCTTTCATTTTGCTTTTTAAAAAATTATGAAAATGCTAATTACATGGGTGTTTCTTATGACCATGTTAGTATCTGTTAAGGTAAAAATAAACAAAATCAGTAAAATTAGTATGTTCACATTGTACTTATGCAAAGCAGCTACAGAAGAGTACTATCTTATCAAACCTCCATTTGGCTACTTTTTCCTAATGAATGAAGCAAAGGCTCCAGGTACAGGATACAATAAAAATACAAACAGCTATTTAAGTCCAAACTAAATTTTTAAAAATCTGTAATGCTAAAATCAAGTAGAATGTTTTTTCTTGGTTCAGCCAAGTAGTTGTAACTTATGCTTTCAGAAAACAAGTAACAATCTTCTGAACCCAAAGAGATAACTGGCGCCTGAAATCTGGCTGACACTGAGATGGCTGACGATGGCAATCTGGCATCCATCTGAAGGAGGGGGCTACCAAAGGGCTCAGGAAAGGGACTCCTGAATGTATTTCTTTGGTGGGGACACGGTTATATTTAAGAGCCACACCAAAGTTCTGTGAAGCAACTAAAGTAAAATCATCTTGATTTTTAAAAAGATTTTATATTTATCTTTAGAGGGGAAGGGAAGGAGAGAAATATCAATGTATGGTTGCCTCTTATGTGTCCCCTGCTGGGACCCGGCCTGCAACCCACGCATGTGCCCTGACTGAGAATTGAACATTGATCCTTTGGTTTGTAGACCTGCGCTCAATCCACTGAACTACACCGGCCAGGGTGATTTTTTAAAAATTAAGTTGAAATTATTTACCAACTTTCAGTGAAAAAATAAGAAAATGCATTAATGACGGTGTATTAAATGGCTAATTAATCTGAAAACCAAAAGGATTCCATGATAAAAATCCTACCAAGAGACAAGAGGATAAAAATGCAGTGTCACTGAAAAATGAGTAACATGCACGCCATCCATGCCCATGCCATCACCAGACTCCACACCTGTGCTGTGTGGGAAGCCTAACTGGACTTAGCCATAAATGTGCATATGGAATAGAGGATGGAGTGCTAGAGAGCAGGGGATGAAGTTTTCACTTATAGTTGTAACAACATTCAAGTTGGATGGCACCAAGAGGTAATTTCCCAATTTCTATTTCTGAGATAAAATCCTGAGCAAGGGGGAAATTAAGTGATGAGCCAAGGTTGTTCTTTCCAATGTTCCCAAATGGTATCACTTCTATTTCATTAATTCATTCAGATAACTATATAAAAGTTATTGTATTAATCATCATTCTTCATAAATACAATTTTTAAGAGGAATATTACTTATAAGATTATATAATCAACCACACTTATCTTGCAAATTAGAGTCCAGATAACTAATTACCCATATGTGTAATGCAGACACTTTTAAGATTTAAATCTCAGTCATTTCACATTTACTATATAATAATCATTCTTAAAAATGTGCAACCACTTCATATGTCTCCTTTGACTAGGAAAAAAAATCGTTATAAATTGAAAGAAGTATGAAAGAAGAGTCAGAATGAGAGTTTAAGAGCTGTTTACTGACAAACGGCTAAAAATATTACCATACTTATAGGACGCTATCTTAACATACAAACATTCAAATTGACTCCAACTGGGTGACTTTATGTCTCTGGCTGGCCAGCCGCATACCTGCAGTGTAGCCTGGGCCCCAGCTTTCACGTTCTTATTTTCCTCTTCTGTCACACACCCTCTGCTCACAGCGCTTGTGAAGGAGTATGTTCGTCCCCAACTGGAAGATCGCTTATGACCAGAGCTTTCAGATGCAGTCTGTGGAAAATACAAAGAGGAAAAAACCATGTACTCAAATATTTAATTCCTCATGTTAACCAGAATTCATAAGCATAGGTTCTAGAAGGATAAGTTTTTTTCTCATTTTGCTCACTACTCTACTTCCAGCACCTAAACTATATAGCCTTTCAGTTAGCTATGTGTGAATAAACAAACATATAATGACTGAATGAGCATATAAACCTTTAAAATGTATGATTAATTCCATTTGCTTATCTATTGATTTTGACCTGTTGGCTAGTTATTAAAATGATTTCACCAATATTAAAAATTAAAATCATGTAATTATTAATACAGATATTTAAAAATAATAAGCCTTTTGTTACAAATATTTTTAATTGTTGTTAAGTGCTATGACAAATACCTATTTTTAGAAATAATATTTCTCAGGCTTTCAAAATAGCACACCAGAAATATAGATTTGACTGAAGTTTCTTTTGTATTTCAAAAAGAGGTCACACTCTGTTGTTTTATATTAATCCAGCCTGTAGCTTTATCAAACACAGACTAAGAGGTCCATTCTGAGAGCACCCACTCTCTAAGAACAGTACCCAGCCCACAGTGAGGCTTACTTATGGTAGAGAAAGCACTCATTATAGGGCTAGTCTTTTCAAGTGTGTAATATCCTGACTGCTTCTAGAACAAGCCACTACATAAGTAAAGGCTGCCAAAACATTCTAAATTTAGTTTCAAGTGTTATTTAAACATGTCAATGACAAGGAAGTGACATTTTTAGGCTCATTTGGAGATGTGTAAAATATGACGGTTTATTTAGTAACTCTTATGCAATGGTGACTAACAAAGCTGCAATGCACATGTGGACCTAGCCTGAGAGTTAGATAACCAATGATCTTGAATAGAGCACAGACACAGCCTCACTGAGACAGGTCCTCAGGACTGTCTCAGCAACTTGAGAGTATAGGAGATGACAGAAGAGATCAACCTGCCTAGGATCTATGACTTAGTAGGTATACTTTACTAAAAACTTTTTATACATTTTATATTTGTGTGTGTATACATATGTGTATATTTCCCAACTGAAACCAAAGATAAAATATTACCTCCCTGCTTTCAGTCTCAGAAAATCCTAATTTTTCAGCATCTTCTTCAGTAACTTCCTTTTTATCTGGTTCCTCCATGAACACAGGTTTGTCCTGGAGGATCCATTTTCTGTATACTTGAACTACTTTCCTTGTTACAGCTATGTCACAGGAAGGCAACAAAAATGCCTGAAATGAAAAGAGAAAACTGTCCTTAACTCCACATAAGGTCAGATCACTACAGAGACATTCGACAGACATTTCTAGTCACCGTCAGCAATTTCAGACTTTCCTTTAAAACATATAGCAAGTAATACACTACACAGGCTACATATTTTTGTGGATACAAAACTTCTCTAAAGAAAAAAGCATTTTCATACTTGGGCCAGAAAATATAATGCAATTAAAAATAACTTCTATATTCTGAATAAGTTTTCCACAAAATGAAGACCTATACAGATAGTCTAATTAGCAATATAAATAATAACAACTGTATAACAGGGAACTTTTCCCAAAGAATCAGATATAGACTTAAGATAACTAACTAGCACAGCCAGTTGCAGCCAATTGTCACATCTCTTCCCAACTCCATATTCAGTGACATCCCTATTGGTAGCTTGAATTAGCCAAGGTGAAAGTATTTATACCCCAGAAGTCTGCCAAAGATACCATTTGTTTTTGCTTTTATTTTCTTGTCTTTGCCTTTCTTTTTGTCTTTCTTTTCCTTCCTTCTTTCTTTCCTTCCTTCCTCCCTCCTTCACTTTTTTGAGAGCCAGTTGTTCAATATTTACCAGCACACCACTGTGTAGAGATACCAATGGTAATGACAGCACCGGCCAGTTGTAGCATTATGCATATTTAGTACACTTGATTAAGGAACCCTCATATATCTACACAAGATTTTGATTTAATGTAGTAAATTTCAAAACTGTAAAGGGAAAATACATTTACATTTGCCTTTTTAGTATCAGCTTTAAGAAATACTTCTGTATAGGGGCTGAACACAAAGAAGTACTCAACATGCCAATGAATGCTTTAATTCCACAGATGAGAAATTAAGATGAGACTCAAAACAACTGAGATATTTTTCCAAGGTTATAAAGTTAATAAGCAATGAATCCATATCTTGATCTCAAGTTTTGGAGATTGTTTTAATACCATCCTAAAGCTTCATGCTTCAGGACCCAGTTAGAGGCAGAGTTCAATGCAACAATGGTTTATGTAATATATAAATATCTATAGGCATTGGTCACGTCTCAAGAAATTCCAAAATAAAGAAGTTTCTGTTATAACAAAATTGCAACATATCAATGTATCAAATATTCTGATGTGTGCTGCAAGAAAGATGAACAAAAGCAGAGTGTGACAAAAGTATACTGGTGTCCCACTGTAACTTTTTACAAAATTTTATTACAAATATTTTCACACGGGCAAAAATTTCTAAGACTTTTACTATGATTACCCATATACCCATCCCCTAGGCTTCACCACTAGCATTTGCTGTATTTGCTTTACACACATCTGTCAATATATCATTGTATCTATCTTTCTTTTAATTCATTTAATTTTTGATGCACTTCAAAGAAAGCTACAGAAATCAGCACCCCTAAACATTTCAGTATGTATATCACTGATGAGTTCAAAATTAATTATCATAGTTAGGTAAAATTTATAAACAATAAAATGCACAAATGTTAAGTGGAGCATTTGATGAGTTTTGACAAATGCAGACAATGATGTAACTCAAATCCAACAGCAAGGTATATCACATTATCCTCCTTCCAGAAAGCAAATATAAATTCTCTCTGGATAAAAATAATAATGAAACCAAAATTATTTGTATGAACAATCTAGCTAGTATAATATGTAGCATATAAATAAAAAGTCAGAAATATTTGAAAATAAGTCAATATTAACAAAACAGTAATAGATAATAGACAATTTAAAAATACAAATATCAAGATAAAGTATCAGAAAAACATGTAAAAGGAGTTGAAAAACTAAACTGAAATGAAAAACTCAGAATGAACACAGCTGAAGAGAAAATGAGATAAAATATATCAGAAGAAAACATCCAGAGTGAAGCTTGACTAACTTGGCTAACTCAGAAGAGAAGGTAAGAGAGAATACAATGAAAAGGTTACCCTATACATGGCTAAAGATGCAGAGGAAAGGTTAGTAAAAGGAGCTGAAATAATGTTTAAAAAAAGAATGGGAATTTTGCCAAAATTGTTAAGAGATATCAAGCCATAGACTCAAGAATCACAAAATAACACATGCAGTATAAATACAAAGTACACTACAGTAAAACTGCTGAAAACCAAAGAAAATCAGAAAATCTTAAAAGCATCCAGAGAGAAAAGGGCACATTTATTCTAAACAAGCAATCAAATGACTCAGCATGGCTTCTCAAAAAATAAAGGAAGCCAGAACCATGAAACAAAAGAGTCAATGTACAGAAGGCAGACAGCTGCCGATATAGCGTTTGACATCCTAAAAGAATATATTTCTAAAATGAAAGCAGAATAGAGACATTTTCACATAAGAAAATAAAAATTTTACCAGGAGATCTGACCTAAGGGAAATACTAAAAGTTATTTTATTTTATGCAGAAAGAAAAGAATACTGGGTCACAGATTTGGAAAGGGATAGAATGTAATAAAAAAGTAATTATTTAGATAAATATAAGTAAATAATACATATAAATATGAATAAAATAAATAAAATTGTGTAATTATAGTACTTCTGAAAGAAATTATATATATATTTATAGATAGGTAAGACATACTACACTAGCTATTCATAACATGGAATTCAAATACATAACAACAGCACAAACTGAAGAGTAAATAAAAGTGCATATAAAAGGGCGAAAGTTGAAATTAATGCTAGATTTTTAAGTTATAGATGTGGGCTGTCAACCATTAGAATATAATAAATGAGTGCGAAAATACTAATCTGATGAAGAAAAATGGTATGCTGCTAAAAACAACACCCTGAAAGAATTCAAGACAACTAAAAAGTAGAAAGACAACGAACTTAAACATAATTATATCAGTTGTTATGTTAAATGGAGCTGATTGAGTAATGTTCCAAATGAAAGTGGAATAACTCTCAAAAGGAAAGAAATTATAACACTGAACTTTAAAAAACACTATATGCCATTTATAAGAGGACATCAAAATACACTGACATGTGTAGGCTGAAAATAAAAAGTTAGGAAAAGCTATGTGAAAGGCTATGTGATGCAAACACTAACTGAAAGAAAACCAGTAGAGTTATATTAAGAACAGGCAAGATCAACTTTGAAGAGGGGGGGAAAAAGCATTACTCGAGAAAAAGAGAGATATTTCTTAATGATAAAAGATTCAATTCAAACTAACAATATTTCTAAGTCTGTACCACAACTAATAATTATGCCTCAAATATATGCCAGCAAATATTGACAGACTGAGGAAAAAAACAGACAATCCAGTCAGACTAGGATCTTCTCAGTAACTGGTAGAACAGCAGACAAATAATAAGGACAGAGGAGAGCTGAACACATACCTCATGCCTTCTCACTACATCCTCCACATTTCAACCTCTCATACTTTTCATCTCTCTCTGAGGTACATTCAGGATAATAATTTCTTCAGATATGTCATCCAATTTATTCTCTGTTCAGCTGTATCTAATATGCTATTAAAATTATTGAGTTTTTCCTTTAATGTTTCAATTGTTACAATTTTTAATGTCAAAAGTTCCATTTTTCTACTACTCAAATTTGTTTAGTATTTGTGTAGTTCAATCATCTTCACTTTAGATCTTAACTATTTCAATTCAAATTAAATCATTACTGCCCATGTATGTGTATAACAGATGCACTGCTGTGGCAACATTCCCTCCATTAATGGAGGGAATATGGTAAATTTTTACATAGTGGGCTATTATGATAAAAGATTTTGGCAGCCGGATATATACAGTATAGACTAGAAAGGGATGACACAGAGGTGTGGGGCTCCAAGAAGCATGCTGCTCACCATGGTCAAAAGAAAAGGAGAGAAAAGGAGTGAAAAGTTTCCTGCATAACTTGGCCAGTCAGTGATAGTCACAGGAGGAGAGGATAAGGAGCCTAGGAGGGCTAAAATTAATATGCACCCAAGAATGAAGGTCCCTCCTTTAAAGAAGCAGTCTAGTTGGGAAAAGTTGATGTTAGGGAAGAAACAAGATAAATTTTGGCCTTGTGTTCATGAAGATAGCACAGGAATGTCAGATGAGATCACGAGTGGGCATTTTAAAGAGAAATGTGGGATTAAAAAGCAAGGTCTAAACAACAACAAAAGACATGCTTAGAAGTCATATGCAACAGCAGTTGCTGGCACTAGACAAGCAGTTGAAGGCCCCAAAGAGGCAAGAGTGGACTTATAAGAGAAAGAGCTCAAGCCCAGAATTTTGGTCAACTCTTGTAATTTGGGGTGAAACAAAAAGAAAGAAAAAATGAGACAGAGAAGACACAGTCAGGAAGCGAGAAGAACCAAGGCAGTGCCAGGCCACATAATCAGAAAAAAATATATATTATAAGGGGAATTTTAATTACAGATTAAACAAATATTTTCTTAAGCAAAATTTTACTTTCATTAAAACACAAAATATAATAAACCTCTAGATTGTTGTGGATTATGCTGGAACTTTCATTTTTGGTTGACTTTTATTTAATGGAAGTCTCAGAAATAAAAGAGTTCATCATTTACTACCTGGAAATCTGTTCTCTTCACAGTGCATATGCATCACTCGTGTGTACAGAATTTGCTTCTTTTCAACATTCAGGGGCCTCAACCTCTGCTCTGGTACATGGATGAAACAACCATTCCCCCATTATACACACATATGCACAAAAGAGCCATGCTCTCTGTTTCCAAGGCACCAGTACCAAGACATAGGTGGCCACTGGCTCTAACCCACACTACAGAGCTGCTGTCCTCTTAATTATATTGAGGGTTTCCTTGCTCTGTCAGATTGCTACCGCTCAGTTTCGCCACAACAGCAACATGATCACCTTTTGGGCCACACTATTCTTTGGGGGGTGAGGGTAGGGTAGCTGTCCTGTGTTTGTAGAATATTTAACATTTCCAGCGGTTACCCACTAGCTGCCAGTAGCACTGTCCTTTCCCCAGCTGTGACAACCAAGTATCTCCAGACACTGCCAAACATCCCCTCAGGAGCAGAATCAGCGTTGGTTGTTGCTCATGGTAATCTTTCCCTGGGCCTCCGATCACCTCTGTCCTCTTACTTGCTTGCACCCTGTTGCCCTCCTCACCCACCTTTTTTCACTTATGCCAGAAATACTTGTATTCTATGTGCATGCCATAGGCTTTTTGCAGGGCAAGTACAACTGTCTGCAGCAGTCTTGAGCTCCTCAGAGAGAATTTTAGGCCCTTGGAACAACACCAAATCTGGGTTCTTCTTTCCTTGTTCATTTGTTCAAGCATATTCAGGAATGGCTTTCCTCCCACCTACTTCTGGTTTTGAAGTTTGTTATGGAAACATGAGGTATTTTGGAATGATTTTGCTTAAATATAAAATTTTCCCTCCACATATAGTAATTCTACAAAAATACTATTAAAAAAATTCACAAATGAAACAAAATCACAACACTCCAGGTGACATATTAAAAGCGGGTAAGAAAGATTATTCAGTCATATAATTTGACCCAACTCATCAATACTATTTCTTGAAGTATTATGAATAAAAGAACAAAAATCTTTTCAATGCATGAACACACACACTAACCTGGCGAAATACTTCATTCACAAAATTGATATAACCTCGAGTTGACAAAAGAATCCGCTGCACCATTTCATACACGGTTCGGTGCTCTTCTTCAATGCTACAAAGGCTAGAGTTGCTAAGTCTCCGGTCTGACAAGGTTCTGCTGTTAGAATGGTTTTTGTCTGGCTCTGCAGGTCCATCACTCTCCAGCTCTGGCGCCCTCTCTTGCACCACACCACCACCAACAGTCTGGAAGAAAGTTATTACCACTTCTGAGTCAGCTTCTTTGGCACTCAAGAACACCGAGAAAAACTGAAGACTTGCTTTATTTTAAAGAACTCTGGTTACAATCAACTTGACAACAAGCTGGAAACCAGCACTGCAAGAAGCACAAGGGACTCCAGGACCTCTATTTACCAACTTTCCAATTCACCAGCAGACCCCTCCCCAACTCAGTTATTTTAATAGGAAAACTACTAAATTATTATAGAAAGGATGGCTGTGACATTTTACCAACCTAAATCATTTTATTTATGTTTGTAAAATCACAGAATAAATTAACATGTGAATGAATTGATATCATCATCTTTGGTCTCCACACTTAAGCATTTATTCTATATATAGTTGTAGAGATTTGATAATTCATTAGATATTTTGAAGCCACAATGTTGCATGCATCATTTGACTCACAAGACTACATGATAACTTGATAGGGAGTGCCTAGATCTTTAAAGGGTATGAAAACCTTTATCTGAGTTTTATATCTCAGATCAAACGTAACTGAAATATTTATAAAACTTTAAATATCTAGGAGACTATAAGAACAGAAAGAAATAAAATAATTCATACAGTGGGTCACAAAGTTTAACACTGGTTTCTGCTCTCATTTTCCCAGAGAATTCAATGCTTCCTCCAAATGCATATAATTTTACTTTATTTTTGTAAATTTCAGTATTACTCTTTTAAGTGCCAAAGTAACAAACCTAAATACCACTAGAATTCTACCCACTGTAAATAAGAAGTAACAAGATATGAGTAGTACAAAACAGTCATTTCAGTAACTACCTTGGACAGTTTGAAAGCAAAGTAGACATTGAAATAGGGAAAATTAATGGAATATTATATTTATAATTTCTCTCTTCATGCCTTAACTATTAAGCGTATGTGGCTTATCAAAGGCACTGTCACACACTGAGATGAGGTACCTAAAGAAATTATTTCATCTTTTTGATGGATTAACTGTATTCCACAAAAAACTTAAATTTTACTCATTTTTACTAATATATACTTTATTTTAACTGGTAAAGCATGGAGGCTGGATTAAGTTTAATGCCTCTTGAGGCTCAATAACCTGTGACTTTTTATTTTATTTTTATTTATTTTTAGAGAGAGGGGAAGGGAAGGAGAAAGAGTGGGAAAGAAACATCAATGTGTGGTTGCCTCTCATGTGTCCCCCAGTGGGGACCTGGCCTGCAACCCAGGCATGTGCCCTGACTGGGAATCGAACAGCGATCCTCTGGTTCGCAGGCCCACGCTCAATCCACTGAGCTACACCATCCAGGGCAACCTGTGACTTTTTGATTAACAACTCCCATTTTGCCCATAGGCCAAAAAAGGAAAGAAAAAACATACACACAATATATATGTAGCAAATTAAAAATAGCCACAAATTCTTTGACATTCTTTGTGTAGAGAGATGAAGTTTATGTCCCCTCTCTTTGGTCCACACCAATTGTGTGACTGTGTTAGCCAGCAGAATGGAGTAGAAGTGACCTGTGACAGTATCAAACGCAGGCCCCAAAGGTTGACTGTCACCCTTCCCAATCTCTTGGAACATTTGTTCTTGACGCTCTGAGCACACAGGAAAGAAGTCCAACTACTCTGACAAATACTACATGGAAAGATAGGTCTGGCTAAGCCCAGCCTTCCAAATGCACCCACCAAAGTAACAGACATGTGAATGAAGTCATTTTGGACCTTCCAGACTAGCCAGCTGGCAGCTGAAGACTATACTACCTACCCAATGACCTCAGTTAATGCCACATGACACATAAGAACTGTCCAACCAAATTCTGCCCAAATTCCTGAACCAGTAAGTAAAATATGTAGAATGATAAGAGTTTATTTATTTAAGCCAGCAAGTTTTGAGCTCATCAGATAACTAATTTAAAAAACAGCATTTAGATAACTAAAATAATGCAGATAAAGAACTACGTTTAAAGGTACCCAGTCATTCAAAAAAATTAGTTCTGTTATTCAAATAGAACACAATGGTAGCATAGTGGATTTCCTATCATGCCTTAATTAAAATTAGTTGACCCTTGAACAACATGAGAGTTAGGGACACCCACCTGCCAGAGTCAGAAACCTGCATTTAACCTAAGATGCTCCCCCAACCCCTGCTCCATGTGCAGATTCCCAAGAAATGAAAAATAATGTTCGCCTGGTAAAACAATGCTTTTCTTAGCCTCCTCTAGACCACACTCCTTCCACAAAAGGCTGCTTTCCAAAAGCATCAACATGTTTTGACAGACAATTATAATTACAGTAAGTAATGAGAGTGAAAACAAACTGATAACCCAAGTCTATTCATTTCAGGTCTCTTTCAGGAAGATTAACTGTGCAAGCATGAGTAAGAATTAACCACAGCAGAAAGAGGTCCATTTTCTACCCACTACAATCAGGCTGGAATCCCCATTATTATTTAGTATTAGCTAACTTGGTGGTAAATGCAAGGATGATTCTTACTCTTTGGTATTTGATGAAGGGAAAGACAAATCTGCTCAGACCCTGCACTGCCGGGGCTCAGGGAATTGCTTGATACAGACTACCTTTTAATCCTTCCCCTCAACCCTCTCTACTACTCTGGTTTCTCCTTAACCCATACCTCAAAGGGAGAGTTGTGCACACTTACGGTAAGGCTCAATGAGGACATGTACAAAGTAGGTGTGAAACAAGAAAATGCAACTGCCATTCTGTTGGTGATGCCTGATGCCACTCAATTCCCATCATGATGTGCATGCATGGTGGGGGACGGCCTACATTTGCCTTGGAGAGCTTAAGAACACAGAAAGTATTAAAGTGGTAATCAACAAATGAGTTTGTACAATATATTAACCCCTGTAGGGCTGACAATTTGTGTCATTCGCTTTTCCTAACTGTTCATCTCATGGAATACAACAATTTCAGAAAATTCACAGCCCCATGAATCATTATTACAGAGCTAGTTCAGTAAAAGTGATACTTCAATAATGTAACTAAAAAAGTTATCATATAAATAAATGTGATCAACTGTCTTACCATCTCAAACTTTCTTTTCATTCACTAATGGAATTCTATGGGTTTTAATGTTTAATTAATGTACATATAGAACTACTAAAACAACAGTTGCCACAATTAAAATTACCACTCTGCTTTTTCTATTACACATTGAAATACTACTGTCTTATAAAAAATGAATCACTAAGAAGTAATTCTTCACTGAAAACATTTTCAGCTAAAATGATGAACAAAGACTGTTCAGATATAAAAGGGGGTGTTGCTATCATTGCCAAGATATTATAGATATATGGGATGTACTTTTGTTCTCCCATGAAAGACACCAGATTCTCTCAGTGGAAAATAAGCTAAGTCTAGAAAATGAACTAATACCTTTCTTCCTTGGTGAAAACTACTGTCTAATACTACTTTTAAATCAAGGGGAAGTAAATTCTCTTTGGGAAAAAACACACACACCAAAAAAACCCTCCTTATGCATGATTTTTAACATACTAATAGTGGCCAAAGTGTGAATTCTATTTAGAAGCAGCACTTAAAATAAAGTTTTTTAAAGGGCTTTCAAAAGAGCAGTATATTCTTTGAAAAAAATTTTGGACCACCTGACTTAGACAGTGATGTTCACTTTACATGAGTAAAATTATATTAAATTTGAAATTCTGAACAAAAGTATTCAGGAGAGAAAATGCAATTGCATGTGCTTTTATTCCTGCAACTTCATTTCCAAAGGTTAAGATTCAGTTGTTTAAACTGCTTCTTTTTCTCATGTATAATGTAAATGAACTGAAGAACACTGGACTCACATGTGAGATAAGGTGGGAACCACAGCTGTAAGGCAGAGAACATAATACAGCAGACAACTGGTCAGCAGAATGACCCCCAAAAGATGTCCACACCTTAACCCCTAGAACCTCTGAATGTTAATGTTAAGGGGTGAGGAGAAGAGCCGAGATGTTTGCTTAAACTAGATGTTTATTTTTAGACTTAGGCAGAAAACCACACCTGGCCGTGGGCAGATGTTTCAGGGAGTTTAGCCAAGGCCTTGAAGTAATCTCTCGGACACCCGTTAGGGGAAAATTTTTACCTCAAGACATGGCCTGAGCTCTACGATCCAATCATCAGTAAGAGCTCGAGCTGCTCACAAGCTCCACGGTCCACTCATTAGAAAGACCACGAGCCCTGACATAGCCCCGAGCCAATTGCTAACCGCCACCCTTGCTTCTGTGAACCCGCTTGCTTGCCCGCCCCTATAAGAGCCCTAACCTGTGAGCGCTTGGCGCGACTCTCATTTGCAGCCATTCTGGCACTCGTGTGTCTCCGGAGGCACCCCGAGAGTTCGCCCCTGCGCAGGTAAAACTTTGAAACTTTGGCCAATAAAACACCTCTGACTACCCAGCAGTCTCCGACCCTTCTTGCTCGCAAGGACGGGATGTAACAGTTAACTTATGTGGCAAAAGGGACTTAGCGGATGTGGTTAAATTAAGGATGCTGAGATGGAGAGATTATCCTGGGTTATCTGTGTGGTCCCAGGGTAATCACAAAGATCATAAGGAGGAAGGAAAATGAGACACGGAAAAAGTGATATGAAGATGGAAACAAAGGGAGAAAAGATGATGTGATGAGAGACCATGAGCACAGAAATGCAGGTAGCCTCTATAAACTGGATAAGGTAAGAAAACAAATTCTGCTCTAGAGCTCCAGAAGGAACACAGACCAGCCAACACCTTGGTTTTATTCTACTAAGACTGACTTTGGACTTCTGAATTCCAGAACAGCAAGACAATAAATTTGTGCTGTTTCAAGACACTAAGTTTGTGGTAATTTGCTGTAGAGGTACGAAGCAACTAATATAACAGCTTACTATGAAGTGTTTCAATAGTCTCTACAGCAAGAGTGGCATTTCTATGCATAGCCATCTGCAGGGTGTGGTAGCACTGAGCACAACGGTTGTCTGCCCAGCATCCGTTCCCACTCCCTGACAGAACCCCAGGGCTTGGCGTGCCTCTTCCCATGAAGCCTACATTGACTCAAAAAAGAAGCTGACCCAATCTATAGTTACCAAGGGAGCAACTGTGTCCCTCCCTCCTGCAGCATTCTCACACCCAGCTTTAAGCTAATCAGTGCCTTGTTAGGTTCTAGGAGTGGACAGGTAACCTAAATTGTACCACTCAGACAAAAGGAATGGCTTTGTATTTTCAGATGTCTCTAAACATGAACAAGGAGCATAATGTCCCATCTTGGAATTATTGGGAAAGCTGAAGACACATTTGCCAGAGGGAAAAGAGAAAACCACAGAGAGCATGAGTGAACCTTATTGTCACCCACACTTATTATTCACTTCTTTTTCATGAGATTAAAATATTTCTTTTTATGTTTTAGTTCAGTTTCAGTTCTGGTCCTTTTTCTGTTACAGTGACAGAATCACCCTAATTTATTGAGGATCTCAAACCTTTATGACACTAAAAAATATAATAAAAGTAGATGACTCACAAGTGTGAAGAGTCAACTAAGGGAAAAAATTATCACCTTGAAGCAGTAGTTTATTTGTTATTCTTGCTACTTATCATCATCCAAGTGAGAAACTTATTTTCAATAAATACAGGTGGTGGTTTTTCAAAAGTTATAAACCAGGTAGGAAAGTTACATCCTTTAAGTGGACTATTTTGAACTGACTGAAAAACTATACAGATGTGATATGATGTAAAATTTATCAGTTCGATTGAGTTTCTTTTATGTAACTTCATATGAATTTTTGTCTGGCTGACTGGTGAATACGTCTCTTATTATGTCTCAGAACAAAATATGTTTCCCTGACTGCTGGTGAGATCCAGGCCCATTTTTATTTTCTCTTTTGTGAACTTTCTTTTACCTCCTTTATCCATTTTTCAATTGGGCCGTTTGTCTTCTTATCAATTTGTAGGCACTCTTTACATAGCCATGATGAAGAACTGTATGCCAAGAAATTTGAAAACCTAGGGGAAATGGACAAATTTCTAGGAAAATACAATCTTCCAAAACTCAATGAAGAAGAAGAAGCAGAAAGCCTGAAAAGACCAATAACAGCAAATGAAATTGAAGCAGTAATCAAAAATCTCCCGAAGCATAAAAGCCATGGAACAGATGGTTTCACAGGAGAATTCTACAAAGCATTTAAGGAAGAGCTAACCCCTATTCTTCACAGGCTATTCCAAAAAATTCAAAAGGATAGAAAACTCTCAAACTCTTTTTATGAAGCCAGCATCATCCTAATTCCAAAACCAGATAGAGACACAACAAAGAAAGAAAACTTCAGGCCAATATCCCTAATGAATATAGACGCTAAACCCCTCAACAAAATATTGGCAAATCACATCCAACAATATATCCAAAAGTACCAATGGCATATTTCACAGACATAGAACAAACACTTCAAAAATGTATATGGAACCATAAATGAGCCCCAATAGCAGCTGCTATTTTGAGAAAGAACGAAGTAGGTGGAATCACAATACCTGATATCAAATTGTATTACAAGGCCACTGTAATCAAAACAGCCTGGTACAGGTATAAAAACAGGCACATAGACCAATGGAACAGAACAGAGAGCCCAAAAATAAACCCAAGCCTCTATGGCCAACTAATATTCGACAAAGGGGGCAGTAACATAAAATGGAGTAAAGATAGCCTCTTCAACAAATGGTGTTGGGAGAACTGGACAGCTATGTGCAAAAAAATGAAACTTCAGCACAGACTTACACCATACACCAAAATAAATTCAAGGTGGATAAAAGACTTAAATATAAGCCATGAAACCATTAAAGACCTAGAGGAGAATATTGGCAGGAAAATCTCAGATATTTCACGCAGCAACATTTTTACTGATATGTCCCCTAGAGCAAGGAGAATAAAGGAAAGAATAAACAAATGGGATCTCATCAAAATAAAAGCTTCTGTGTGGCTAAAGATAACAGTATTAAATTAAAAAGAACCAACTGTATGGGAAAACATATTTGCTAATGATACCTCAGACAAAGATTTAATCTCCAAAATATACAAAGAGGTCACACAACTGCATGCTAAGAAGACAACTAACCCAATTAAAAATGGGAAAAGGACTTGAACAGACACTTCTCCAAGGAGGACATACAGAACATCCAGAGACACATGAAAAGATGCTCAATATCGCTAGCTATCAGAGAGATGCAAATTAAAACCACAATGAGATACCACTTTACACTGGTCAGGATGGCTATCATAAACAAAGCAACAAACAACAAATGTTGGAGAGGTTGTGGGGAAAACGGGACCCTAGTTCACTGTTGGTGGGATTACAGACTAGTACAACCATTATGGAAAACAGTATGGAATTTTCTCAGAAAAATGAAAATAGACCTGTCTTTTGACCCAGCATTCCACTGCTAGGATTATATCCTAAGAACCCTAAAACACCAATCTCAAAGAACCTATGCACCACAATGTTCATGGCACAATTTACAATAGCCAAGAGTTGGAAGCAACCTTGGTGCCCAGCACTAAATGAATGGATCAAAAAATTGTGGTACATATACACAATGGAATTCTATGCAGCAGAAAGAAGGAGCTCCTACCCTTTGGGACAGCATGGATGGAACTGGAAAGCATTATGCTGAGTGAAATAAGCCAAGTGTTGAAAGACAAATACCATATGATCTCACCTTTAACAGGAAGCTAAACAACAAAACAAACAAGCAAGCAAAATAAAAACAAAGACACTGAAATAGAGAACAGGGGGACAGCAACCAGAGGGCAGAGGGGAGGGAATTTAAGGGGAAAAAGGGGAGGGATTTAGAGGAACAAGTATAAAGGACACAGGGACAATAACTAAGAGGGGTGGAAATGGGAGGGAGGTGGGGAGCATGAGGCGGGGTGGGCTGGGATGGGAGAAATACACAGAAAACTGTATTTGAAAAATAATTAAATTAAAAAAATTTAATAAAATTTGTAAGCACTCTTTACATAGCCATGATGTTAAAAATGCTTTTCACAGTTTACTGCTTGGGTGTAGCTTTATGCTATCTTTTTGACACATAAATCTTTTTCTATTTTTTCAAATAAAGTCAAATCTAATTTCCTCCATGGCTTATGCGTTTTATCTCTACCTAAGATGGTCTACTACTTCCCAAATTTATACATTCCCCTATATTTCTCCCCAAGTTCTTTACCATTTTGTTTTTATAAATCAATCTGACATTTGCTTATGTATGTGATATGAAACAAGGAAGTTCTGAGAGAGACAGACAGCCGGGTTCTTTTAGCTTCAGAGTTCTAGGTTACATTGCCTATTCAATGCTAATGTAGGTCTCATTCCTTTGAAGAAACTTCTAGTTTCTGTCTGGAAGATAGTTTTTTCTTAATCCCTAAAATTCAAAAGCCTAGATTTGTGTTTGTTTAGCTAATTCTTCCTGGGACTCAAAGGCCTCTTAGTCTAAAACACGACCTCTTTCTTGGTTCAGGTAAACTTTTCTTTATACTACTTCAATTATTACTTCTCATTTTTTTCTCTTCTGCCCTCACAATATTTGCATGTTAGGTATGAATCTGCCCATAACTCTTATTTATTTCTAATTTCCATGTATTTGAATATTTTGCTCAGTGTTATAGGATATTTCTCCAGAAAACTAATTTCGTTCTCAGCAGTGATCATTACCATCTTTGGTTGTACCTACTAAGTTTTGTATTAAAAAATTTAAGGTTTTTAAAAACATTCGTCAAGTCTTTTGCTGTTTGTACTGATATTGTCTCCCCATTAGACTTCTTTAAAAATAAGTTTTTTCCAGTTCTTCAGTCAGTTCAGTGGGGCCAGATGGTCTGGACCTCAGTTTAGTACTCCTTCATCAAGGTGCCAATTACCCCTCAGGTGTGTGCACTTTCCCAAGTCAGGCCTAAGTCACACTTCTAGGGAACTCTAAGGCAAACCTCCACTACAAAGACCACACTTCCTGTCCCTGTTCTTAGAAACAACAACAACAACAAAAAGCCCTCACAAAACCATAACTCTTCTGTGAAGTGGTTGCTCTCTGACTCTACAAGTGATCCTGCTCTACCTAGCACTAAGTCCCTAAGGAACTCAGCATACTGGTTAAGCCTCATTTGCATGTGACCAAGGCCAGCAAGAACCAGGTCCCATACAAGAAGTCTTCACCTAACACCTCAAAGAGAGGCAGGTTTCTCTTCCAGGAACCCCAACAAGGCTCAACAATCACCCCAAAATCTTGAGCTGCTGAGCTATTCTTCCCGAGTTCCAGAGAGTACTTGGCAGTCTCACAGAACTTCTCCACAGCTTATCTGCACAATTCCTAATGGCCTTCCAGATACTGGGGACTGGAAAAAAAACAAGACAGGCCCTGGTCTAATGCTCAGAAGTCACTGGACCCGAGTGAAGAGGGAAAAATGAGATGGAGCCAGGAGTGTGGGAACAACCATCTTCTCAGAATGCCTCCCCTCACCCTCAAGATTGCCTCATTCATCATGGCAATGCCAATAGAGTACAAGTGCTTCTAACTCAAGCTTCTTATGAAACCTTAGCATTTTAAACATAGAGTACACAAAGAAACTGAAGTCTTGTAACCAACAACCTCTAATAATCAAATACCTTGTATGTGTCAATGTGTGATATAACATACATATGAAGATATAAAAAGATGATGAGTGACATACCTGCACAATTTTAGGCAACACATCGCCTCCATTTTTAGTGTTTTGTGCTGTAGTTAGATACTTTTTTTCCAAAAAGAAAGTTACAATCCACTTAATAAAAACAACACGTGCTGCCATGTATGGAATTTTGGTACTGTAGATGTTTTCATTGTCTCGAACTGTAGTAACATACACTGGCTTTGGTCTTAAATGGGGGATATCTGGAAGAATAAAGAAGACATCATTACTTGGTGAATCTTGACATTATGTAACTTCTACAAATATTTCAGTTTCTAAGTAAACAGACATATATTTGGTTGTATGAATAGCAACTAAGATTAAAGAACCAGAAATGATTAAAAACGTCATCTTTTGGAAGGTTTGTTTCTAACTGCCTCATAATCTGACCAAGATGGAGTGATGGTGACCGTTATTACTTACAGTTGTGGTATACAACTACAGAAAAACTAATCTAATAACTCTTCTTCATAAAATTAGAGAAATTACATGAGATTATAATAGTGAAAATCTTCTCACATACATTATAGCCAATTAAATCTTACTTTATGATAAGAAGAAATATAAAACCAGAAATATACAGACATTTCTTCATCATTTTATTTTACTATCCAACACTACCATAATAAAAGCAACTTTAGTTTTATATCCTTTTCTCTTTAGATGAATCCAAGAAAGTAGAATCAGTATAATCTACTTTATAACTGAGAGAATTCAGAAATTCATGTTTAATTTTTGAGGTATTAGACACCACCATTTCCAAATTATTAATAAGAGGTCTTTAAATTCCATTATCAATATGAAAATTATGTGACACTGGATTTGAGATAACTACATTCTGTAGTCCACCTCCTACTAACTTTTGTAAATGCTGAGGGAACTGCATAAGGTATAAATGCAAATAACTTTTAATTTCAGAATGCTAACAATATACTGTTTTCTACAATAGATATAGACTACTGATTAAATCAGAAATAAAATTTGAAAGAAAACATGCATATACATTGCCAAAAAAATACATAACATCGCAGTACCCTTAAAGTCAGTACAGCTTTCCAAATGCACCAAGTGTCATCTGTTTTCCCCTTGCTCAAGTGCATGTATGTGTGTTGTACACATAAACACCCACAGACAACTGAATTAGTTGTCCACATTCCCTAGATGGATTAATGTTTGTGGTGAATTTTCCCCTCTAAAAGTGTTCTTAATTATCCATTTTAACTAATTTCACCTGCTTTAAAATAAGAGGCAAAGGAAGATTTGCCTTACCTCCATCACACTAAGAGATGCTTCTGGCCTATGAACTCTCATTTTTTAAAGAAAAACTATAGAAGCTAAATGAGAAATTCCCTTATGTTTTCTCCCCTCTAGGCTTACCATCCCCAGGATGCCCAATTGTCCAAACATCTGTCCTTCCATAAGCAGCTGCTGCTAGATGAAAGATCCAGTAAAAAAGAAACTGTACAGTATGGGCAGTTGTATGGTCTGGGGTGGCCTGCCTATGACCACTGACTAAGGTCTGGGATAACCATATACCACCAGCACTAGCAAGAGAACACTTAAGGAAATGCAAGGTTTTTTTTCACATTAAAAGATTTTAATTATAATTGCACCAAAATAATCACAATTCACTTCAAATTATTTCTGAACACAGGAGCCATAGTACCCTTTTATAGCTATGAGTTGAGATACACCTTAGTTTGTACAAACACTTAAAACACTTAAAATAATTTATTACAAAATTTTAAGCACCTTGCAATAAAGTTAGCATTAAGTATAAGAATAAATTTACTATTTTACTTAAAAACAATCAAAGGTCACTTTGAAAGAGTCTGTACAGCTTCCCCATGGAAATCCTCTGCACATGGCTCTATAAGTACTTACCAAGTATAGGTTTGTAGATGTTTGTTAACTTAGTAAATGATGGGAATAAATGAGGAAGATAATACTTTCGAAACAATGTAAAAAGAAATTTAAAACCAGTATCTTGATTCTCCTTATTCTTCCACTCCAAGCTTGCAGCCTTGGGATAATATGTGGAAAAAATACATATATTTACATTTCAAATTAATGTATACTAAACTGAAAATGTTGTTAAAATTCCTACTGTAATCTAAAAAACTGACAAATAATATTGATAATCATGTAATAAAATCATATCTAAAAAGAGGATGATAAAAATGAGTATTTCAAAAGAAAACAGCAACTATGTTAAAAACAGCATTTTTACTGAGTATTAAAAAAAACCAATGTTGTCACTTCTTTGAAACTTGGTCTCCAACACCATGCCCCTATTTATCCACGTTCCTTGTAATGATTTAACACTCCTTATGCCCTTAAAACATCTAGTCAGATATAACAAGGTGTACATTTTATTTATTTATTTTTTAGAGAGAGAGGAAGGGAGGGAGAAACATTTCTGTTCAAGAGAAACATCAATTGGTTGCCTCTCCCACATTACCAACCAGCAACCTGGCCTGCAACCCAGGCATGTACCCTGACCAGGAATTGAACTGGTTGATCCTTTGATTTGCAGGATGATGCCTAACCCACTAAGCCACACCAGTCAGGGCACAAGGTGCTTTAAATTTTTTATTTATTTTTAATGTTTTATTGTTGGTCGATTACAGTTGTTCCAATATTCCTGTTGCTTTCCCCTGCCCGTACCCATATTTCCACACCCTGTTGTCCATGTCCCTGAGCCATTTATACTCGTTCTTTAACTAAATCCTTCCGCTTCCTTCCTCCCTTCTCCTTCTCCCAACTCCTCCTCTCTGGTCACTATTCATGTTTCTTGTTTCCATGCCACTGGTTCTATTTTGCTCATTTTCTTTCTTTTGTTCATTAGGTTCCACCTATAGGTGAGATAATATGGTATCTGTCTTTTGCCGCCTGGTTATTTCACTTAGCATAATACTCTCCAGTTCCACCCATGCTATTCCGAAAGTTAGTAGGTTCCTTATTTCTTTCTGCTGTGTAGAATTCCAACGTGAAAATGTACCATAGTTTTTTCATCCACTCATTTACTTATGGGCATTTAGGATGTTTCTAGCACTTGACCATTGTAAATAATGCTGTTATGAACACTGGGGTGAACAAGTTCCTTTGAATTGGTGATTCAGGATTCTTAGGGTATAATCCCAGCATTGGAACTGCTGGGTCAAAAAGCAGTTCCATTTTCAGTTTTTAATAAATTCCATACTGTTTTCCACGGTGGCTACACCAGTCTGCATTCCCACCAACAGTGCACTAGACTTCCCTTTTCTCCTCATCCTCACTAGTACTTGTTTGTTGATTTGTTTGTGATGGCCATTCTGACAGGTGTGAGGGGGTATCTCATTTGGTTTTAATTTGCATTTCTCTGATAGCTAGTGATGTTGAGCATCCTTTCATATGCTATGGGCCTTCTGTATGTCCTCCTTGGAGAAGTGTCTGTTCAGATCCTTTGCCCACTTTTTAATTGGGTTGTTTGTCTTCCTGGCATTGAGTTATATGATTTCTTTATATATTCTAGAGATCAAACCCTTGTCCAAGGTATTACTGTAGGCAAATATGTTTTCCCATATGGTTGGTTCCCTTTTCATTTTGATGCTGTTTCTTTGGCTGTGCAGAGCTTTTTAATTTGATGTAGTCTCAGGTGTTTATTCTGTCCTTTATTTCCCTTGCCCTAGAGCAAAAATATTGCCACGTGGGATACCTGAAATTTTGCTGCCTATGTTGTCCTGTAGGACTTTTATGGTATTGTGACTTACGGTGTTTTATCCATTTTGAGTTTATTGTGGTGTATGGTGTAAGTTGGTGGTCTAGTTTCATTTTTTTGCATGTACCATTCCAGATCTCCCAGCACCATTTGTTGAAAAGGCTATTTTTACTCCATTTTATGCTTCTGCCCCCTTTGTCAAATATTAATTGACCATAGAGACATGGATTGTTTCTGGATTCTCTATTCTATTCCATTGATCTGTGTGTCTGCTCTTATGCCAATATCAGACTATTTTGATTACAGTGGCCTTGTAGTACAGTTATTATCAGGTATTGTGATCCTTCTAACATTCTCCTTTGTCAAGATTACTGAGTCTATTTGGGGTCGTTTTTTGTTCCATTAAGCTATTTTAATTATTTTAATATATTTTATTGATTATGCTATTACAGTTATCCCACTTATTCCCCTCTGCCCTGCACCACCCCTCCCACCAGCATCCCCCTACCCCCACACCCAGTTCATGTCCACGGGTTGCACAATTAAGTTCTTTGGCTTCTACATTTCCCACACTATTCTTAACCTCCCCCTGTCTATTTTGTACCTACCATTTATGCTTCTTATTCCCTGTACATATTCCCCCCATCCTTCTCCCAACCCCTCCCTTCTGATAACTGTCCATGTGACCTCCATTTCTGTGATTTTGTTCTTGTTCTACTTGTTTGCTTCAACATATCATACAATAACAGCTTGGTAATGACAAATGCCTTTAACTTGACCTTATCTGGGAAGCACTTTATCTGCCCTTCCATTCTAAATGATGGCTTTGCTAGATAGAGTAATCCTGAATGTAGGTCCTTTGCTTTTCACGACTTTGATACTTCTTGCTTCAAAGGTTTGTTTAGAGAAATCAGCTGATAGTCTTATGGGAACTCCTCGATCACTCCTTTACTCCTGCTGCTTTTAAAACTCTCTCTTTATCTTTAATCTTGCATAACATAATTACCATGTGCCTTGGTGTGTGCTTGCTTGGGTCCAACTTATTTGGGACTCACTGACCTTCCTGGACTTCTTGGAAGTCTATTTCCTTTACCAGATTAAGGAAGTTCTCCATTTTGTTTTCAAATAAGTTTTCCATTTCTTGCTCTTCATCTTCTCTTATGGCACCCCTATGATTCACTTGTTCAAACATTTAAAGTTGTACCAGAAATTCCTAAGTCTCTCTGCAGTTTTTTGAATTCTTGTTTCTTCATTCTGTTCTGTTTGCAATTTTATTTCTTCCTTTTGCTCCAAATCATTGATTTGAGCCCCAGTTTCCTTTCCTTCCATGTTGTTTCCCTATATATTTTGCTTTATTTCATTTTGCATAGCTCTCACTTTTTCTTCTATTTTGCGACCATACTCAACCATTTCTGTGAGCATCCTGATTAAAAGTGGTTTGAACTCTGCATCTGATAGGTTGGCTGTCTCTTCATCACTTAGTTCTATTTTTGGAACTTTGATCTGTTCTTTCATTTGGGCTGTATTATTTTGTCTCAGTGCACCCACTACTTTGTAAGGGGCAGAGCCTTAGGTACTTACCAGGTGCGGCAACCCACATTGCTGTATTGTGACACTGTATGTGTGGGAGGGGTCAGTGAGGAAACAATGCTGCTTGCCTGGCTCTCGGTTGGCCTTCAGTCACTTGCTCTGCTACCAACAAGCAAATTGGGTCCTTCTGGTACTGATTCCAGCGTGGGCAGGCTCGTGCACATTCTAGCACTCTGTGGGTCTCTTCAATAAACTCTCCTGTGAGGCTGAAAGTTTCTCCCACTGCAGCAATTCCCACAGGTTTCTATAGCCAGAGGTTTTGAGGTTTAATTTCCCCATGCTGGAAACTCTGGGTTGCGTGGTGAGTCTAGTTCCCCAGTTGTTATCCACACACAAATGTGGGACTACCTGGTCTGCCAACCACCACTTCACTAGCCCAGTCCTCCAGCCTCCACCTTGCTGCAAGTCCTCTCCTCCCCAGATGCCCATCTGTGCCTCTCCTACCAGTCTGGATTAAAGTTTCTTCTTTACGTCCTTGGTTGTCAGACTTTCATATAGTTCAATTTTCTAGCAGTTCCACTGATTTTTTGTTTTTAAATTTGCTGTTGTCCTTCTTTCAGTTTTGCAAGGAGGCAAAGTTCATCTACCTATCTTGGCCAGAAGTCCCATATAAAGTTTTGAAATAGTATTTTAATAGGGACTACATTGAATCTAAAAAACTTAGAAAAGGCCATTTATTATAAATACCATATGGAAACAAACCCTTCCAAAGATTTTATTCAATGTTACCTACATGCAAAATCAACATCAAAAGATACAGCTATGGAATCTTGAAAAAGGCAGTCTCCTTATTAAAAGCAATCCATAGGATAGGATAAGCCAGACTTGCCACGCCAGCCCCACCTGTCAGTGAGTCTTAGTACTTGTTATAACACATAGTGTCCTAAGCAGTTTCCCAAATTCCTTCATAATGCAGGCCACTTTGAAAATGGCAGTTGTCCAGCACCTAAGATAAAGAAATGAGGGGCTTAGCTGCCCCAGGGCAGAGGACCTCAGAGTCTGTAACCTGCCAGTTCTCTGAGATGAGCCAAGGCAGAAATTCTGCTCTGAGAACCAGCCCCAGTAGACAGAATGGAGAGAATGAGAGGGGAATGGCCATGCCCATACAATTTTGTACACATATTAAAGGCTCACAATCCACCTAAAAAACCTTCCCCCATATCAATGGCATCCTTCCTCTAATGGAATCCTGGGATATTCATGACTTATCTGAGGTCACACAACTCATTAATAACACATCTATGAAAACCCAAGTCTCCTAACACAACAGAGTTTGAGATACTGTATGCTGATCTGCCACTTCTGAACAGATAGAGTTCACAATCCATGTAGAATGGGTCAGCAGAGCTAAAATGTTGAGGAACTACAATTCCAGAAGATGAGAGAATACCTTAGTTGGACTCTCAGGATTTTGGAGCCTTGTGTTTCTGGTGCTAGCTAAAGGAAATGGGAGAGGAGAACAGACAAGATTGCCCAGCAGGAAAGAGTATTCAGAAAGAGCAGCCAAAGACTGAATCTTGAGGGACAGCAGAGAGAAACATAGTCCACCAGTAGAAACTGGAAAGAGCTAAAAGGGAGAAGGAAAACCAGAAGAAAATATCATGGATGGAATCTCGTAAAGGAAGGGTAGACTGTCAAGTCATCTGAAAAATTGAGTACGGCACAAACTTAAGAGTTTCCTTCCTCTGGACTTGACCATAAGAACCCCTTCATGTTCTTGGACCTCTTAGCAGTGACAGGGCAGAGGCAGGTAATAGAGGGTGTCAAGGAACATTAAAGGAGGAAGTGGACTTCACAGACTTGGTTGTGAAGTGAAGGGAAGAGATTGGACTATACCCAGGAAAAACTCAGAGATGAGAGAAGAGTTTGCTAAGAAAAAAGCACTCAGGAGCTTTTCCCAAACTATATCAATGCTCAGAAATACAGATCAAGAGACATAAATCACCTATTGAACTCATAAACTAATGATTTTACTTTTATATTCAGTTGGTAAAATAAAAGAAAGAAATTATGTGACATAAAGCAGGCTTGTGCTGATGGCCAGATGAGATAATTAAATATGCTTTTGTTCAAATCTTCTTGTCTGCTCTGCAGACAAGATTATTCCTGATTATACTCTTTCAGCTTCAGGGCCTGCCTCATCCTCCATCTGTCTCACTAGCATAGAGATCAGGGTTAGGGAAAGAGTAAAGCAGCAAAAATAGTTTACTAAGCAATGAAATAATAGAAAAAATGTATATACAGGCCTCTGCCCCCCATTCCTGGCACAAGGCCCTAAAACCCCTATAACTTCCTAAGCTGTGAGAGCACTAGGAAGCATCCTCTGTTCTATTGAAGTGACTCAGGGTGGGCTCCTGGATAGGTCCTGAATGAAGGCTGATCACCAGAAAGACCAAGCCATGATCAGAACTTGGAATTTTTAGATCCTAGATGCCCTATTTCTCCAGAAATGAGTGAGGGACTGGAATTGGGTTAATGATAGATCATGCCTATGGAGAGAAAAACCTCCATAAAACCCAAATATAGCAGGGGTTTCAGGAATCTTCCATGTACCAGACAGTGACACACTCCAAGTCCATGGGGATAAAAGCTCTTGCATTCAGGCCTTTCCCTTCATGTGGCTGATCATCTGTAGCCTTTATCATATTCTTTAAACTAGTAAACACAAATAAATGTTACCCTGAGTTCTGTGAGCTCCTCTAATAAATTAATCACATCTAAAGATGCAGTCAGCCCTGGCTGGTGTGGCTCAGTGGGTTGAGTGCCGGCCTGGGAACCAAGCAGTTCGACTGGTTCGATTCCCGGTCGGGGCGCGTGCCTGGGTTGCGGGCCAGTTCCCAGCGGGAGACACACAAGAGGCGACCATGCATTGATGTTTCTCTCCCTCTCTCCTTCCCTCCCCCTCTAAAGAGAAATTAATAAAATCTTAAAAAAAAAAAGATGCAGTCATAAGAAGCTCTGATTTGTAGCCAAATTGGACAGAAGTTGTGGGTAACCAGGGGACCTACTACTTGCAATTGGTGTCTGAATAGGATGGGAATAGTGTTAAGGGGCTAAGATCTTAACATGTGGGCTCCACGTAGACAGTGTCAGAACTGATTAAATTGTGGGACCCCACAGACAGTGTCAGAATTGAATTAAATTGTGGGACCCCACAGCTGCTGTCACAGAGAATTGCTTGTTGTGGGTAAAAACCCCATACATTTGGTGACCAGAAGTGTCACATGTGAACTGTTGTGTGAAAATGTGGTAATAATATTAAAGTAAAGGAGATACACAGATGGAGAATTGAATTTTTCCTTTTACATGCACACTTACATAAAATAGTGTGTATGATTGGAATTTGCTGAAGTGATCTGGCCAGACTCTATGTTTAGTGAAATAGCACATAAATCACCTCAAAGCAAAGTAGGAAATG
Source organism: Artibeus jamaicensis (assembly GCF_021234435.1). Classification (NCBI taxonomy): domain Eukaryota; kingdom Metazoa; phylum Chordata; class Mammalia; order Chiroptera; family Phyllostomidae; genus Artibeus; species Artibeus jamaicensis. Next base: position 4,149,942 of record NW_026521913.1, read on the forward strand.
TGAGCAAACAGAAAGAAAAGAGACAATGTTTTTTCTTTCCTACTCAGAATAAGACCATCACTTAATTATCTACAATTTCCTCTTACCTGAATAACCATATATTTCAATAGTATTTGAAGAAAAAAGCATGTTTGGTCTTCAGCTATCTTTTCCCCTGATATGGCTGGCAGGAGTGGAGTGATTTCTTCTGGATATATCTTTGCTGCGGAGTGGAAAATAATGAGAGACTTTCATCACAGTTAAATTTTAACAGGGTTTTCAGAAAATGGCCTCTACTAAAATACATGTATCCATCTATTATACCTGCTCACATGGACCAAGCCAGTGTGCATGAAGGGTTTAGAAGCATGATAACAGAAGCCACAAAGCCACCTGTCCCACTGTACCATTCTTTTTCTTTTCGAATTCTGCTTTGGTCAGCCTAACATCAAATACCTGTCATTTGGCAATAAAAGTGACCCTAACAGGACACAAATGGCTGCCATTAATAGTCCCATGAGGCATTTACTGTCCTCCCGTTAATGTTGCATGATAATACATAGCTAACAAAAAACAAAAAAACAAACAAACAAAAAACAGTATGGGTGATCAGATGAATGAAACAATAGCAATGAGGACAAGAGATAGTAAATAGTTTGGATAGTGGTTTGAATTGCAGTAACAGTCACAAAAACACTCCAGACATACCAAGTGTCCCTACTTCCTGCTATTGCCAACATCTGTCCTACTCCCTTTTATTCCTGTTCCCATCTCTTCAGCAAATTTCTCTTGCCATCATTTCATATAAAATAGGTTCAAGTCTTTCAATTCAAATACATATAAGAATCTACCATGAATGTTAATGGGAAATAATTTCTGTTCAAAATTAATTTATGAAGTCGAGATTTCTATTGAAGAAAATGGCAAACCAAGGAATTCCTCAATGTGACTTCAAGAGTCATTTCAAGCTGTAAGATCTGCTCACATCACTCACCATCAGCTATACTAGGGCTTGGACTGATGAGTGTCTCCAGAGTACAGGGCCCTCTGGAGGACATGATCGCTGGGAAACCAGGCACGAGGCAAGCGAAAATCAGCACCTGCTCTTCTGCACAGTTTGTCTGTAGTGCCTGAAGCCACAGAAGAAACAACCTGATTCCTTCACATCTTATCTAAAAAAAAATAAAAGCAACAAAATTAAACATATGTACCTGTGGAAATGCACTTCAATGTAACATCAGTTCTGAGAAAGAAAAACTACAAGTGAAAGGTATTGTCAAAGCACTGTGCTAAGTTCTTTACTTGGTGACAAGTAAGGAAGGATGCTGCAACACAGCACAAGGATTAAGACCTTGGGTTCTGGAGCCAGAGTGCCTGGGTTCAAATGAAGACCGTGCCACTTTCTAGCTTAGCTGTGACCTGTGAAGAACCACTTAACTTCTTTATGCCTTAGTCTCTCCAAATGTAAAATAGGAATGATGATCACAGAATTTACCACAAAGTGCTGGAATAGAATTAAATGAGTTAGAACAGTGCCTAACTCACAGTAAGCACTATTTATTTCATTCTTAAGGGAACAATCCCCATATCTTCAACATTCAAATATCCATGAAAACAGTGCAAAGATAATCTTCCAAATTTACACTGTGCTTTGGACAGCATTGATGTCATGTCACTACAATAGCACTAGTACAATGTTCTTATATATCAGAATGTTTAGAGCTAATTAAGACCTTAAAAAACTGACTCAATGAAATGGAACAGCTCTCCAACTTCCCTGCCTTATGTTCCTATTCTATTCTCTCAACACCTCTGCCATGCTCTGAATAGTGGGCATCTACCTCTACAGATGTGTAGAAAACATCTATAGAAGTAGATGTGTCCTCCTTCAACTTCTAAACTTACTTTCAACTTCATTCCATTCCAAGAATTTATAACCACGGGTATCTCCATTTCTATATTCCTAAATGGCTGAAAAGATGATGTCAATAAAAGAAGTTAAATAAGCAAAAGAGATGAAAAATATGTCAGACACAGATAAAAGATTAATGAACTCCAAATGCAGGTAGGTAACTGAGGAACCTTTCAATTATACCAACCAGTAGATTCCTCCAACAAGCCAAACAGGAAGCTCTGCAGAAAAGCCAAAAGGAGAAGCTCCCAACCCCCCAAAAAAGAGAGAGAAGGAAAAGTCTTAGTCAACTCCCCAGAGAAGACTGATGACAATGCTACTCCCATTAAGAGTGAATTCCACAGCATACTTTCAGACACACTTGTGGACTCACCACTTCTCTAAACAAAGCTCCATGACCACTCACATCTGTCCTCTCCCCAGGCAGGTGAAATAAGTGGTGAATGCATAATGTTATTCAGCATCAGGCCAAAAATGGCATGGCTCTATATATACCTAACCAAATTATATCAAATTTAACAAGAGGAAAGTTTCTTTAAAATTCTATCATAACTCATCATTTTTTATGTTAACTCTTTTTAAGGTAACTAAACATAAATAAAGCCAATAAGAAACATGAGATAATGATCTGACAGTTTTAACTATAATACTATTAATTAAAATAGGAGAGACAAAATATGGTATCTGTGAAGCTAGGAATAGCTCATCCCCTTTTTTCAACATGTAAGAATACTTAACTTACCAAGATTAATTGGCTATGATGTTTTAAACTGGTATAAAACCCAAAATGCATTAGCTTATTAAAGGCACACATATAACAATGAACTATGAGTGAATTACCCTTAGTAAAATACACATCCAAAGATGGCTTCTTTTGTCAATGATTTTTGAGTGCCATTTTATCCCAGCATCAAATGGTATGTCATCATAAACGGCATATTCATTTTAATAAGCCAATTTAACTTAAATTATAAGAACAATCTGCTGTAAATCAATAAATACTCAAAAGGAAGGTTCTGCTACTCTTTTCCCACACAATGGTGCTCAAAAAATAATTCAGAGGCAACTATAATTTTAACAACAAGATTACGGGGGTAAACAGAAGAATCAGGCATGTTAGCTCTGGAGCTTAGCGAGGAAGTAATTCAACCCCTTCTCTTTCTGATGATAAAACTGAAGCAGTTAGCACCTTGCCACTGGTTCCCTGCCTACACAGAAGAATCAAAATTCTAGGTAGGTTCCCTACCTTCACAGAAGAACTCAGATTTCCAAAATCCCAACCCCAAGCCATTTTCTCCAAATTATATTTACAATGTCTATTACAAAAGTTATGATGGAAGAACAAAAAAACTCTGACAAATATTAGAAATATAATTTCTCAATTAAAAATAAAAACTAACTAAAGTGGTTTTCATAGTGGCCTAATTTTATTAATTTATGGAATAACTTAAGATTAATTAAAAATTCCATTACATATTCATCTAAAATAAATACCTTAATAGAATTTCCAGTGTGTAGAAGCTTCTTTAAAGTTGAGCCTGGAAGTTTAAAACAATAAATCAGAAATGAAATATATAAATGTAAGATTTATTTTTGAAAGATTAGTTTTAGAGAGAAAAAAATGTTCTTACAACAAAAGAAATATTATATATATATATATATATATATATATATATATTTAATGTACTTTTAATGGCCATTTTTCCAAACATTAAAATGTTGAAAAATTTTTAAAAACTCAATATTAAAAGTATTCAAAGTATTAAAACTCACATTATTTTACATATTTACAAAACAGAATGTACTATAATTTTGCTTTCCTGGCTTAATGGAGCCAAATTCATCAATATTTTCTAAATCTACTTTCTTGCTTATCTCATTTTCAATTCCAAGAACTGCCATTCTTGATAATTTCTCCTGAGGTAGAATGTCAATTTTTTAATTTTATTTTTTATTATATTTTTTCCATCACCATTTATCTCCCTTATATTCCTCTCCTCCCCACCCCACAATCACCACACTTGTCCACATGAGAAGTGACCATCTTGTAAAGATCTTTTGAAGGCCAGAAGTTCATAAAGATAGTTCAAATATAAATTTAATATTAAAAAATCCTTTATTCATTTTAATTTAAAAAAACTCCCTCTATATATCATGCTTCAAACTAAAATCAATAATCAGTGGCAATATACCACCAGGAAAGAGGCAAAAACACAGAGAAACATCCTCTTTGTTGCTGGTGTGTGAGGTCTGCCAAAAGCTGACAGTGGAGCAGGAACACAGACCTTCTGGCATTAGAATATCTATAACAAATACAAGGGAGCAGTAGTCCACTGGAGTAATTTGAAATTAACAAAAATTAACTCAAAATGATTCAAGGAACTAAATGTGAAATATGTAAGTATAAAACTTCAAGAAGAGCCCTGGCTGGTGTGGCTCAGTGGGTTGAGCACTGGACTGTAAAGCAAAGGATCATCAGTTCAATTCCCAGTCAGGGCACATGGCTGAGTTGCAGGCCAGGTCCCCAGTAGGGGGCAGGTTGTGAAAGAGGCCACCACACATTGATGTTTCTCTCTCTCTCTTTCTCCCTGCCTTTCCCTCTCTTAATAAATACAATCTTATATAAGTAATAAATAATAAAAACTGAGCAATACCACTGAACATATACCTCACCAAATACTGATAGCAAACAGCACATGAAAAGATGCTCAAGAGCATTTCATTAGTCATTAGAGAAATTCACATTAAAACCACAGCAAGATACCATTACCACTAAAATAAAAAGGCTGAACATGTGAAGTGTTAATGAGAATTCTCATCTTCCTGGTAGAAATGTAAAATGGTGCACATCTTTGGAAAATAATCTAGCAGTTAAACATATAGTTTTGTATGATTCAGCCATTCCATTCTTGAGATAAAAAAGCACGTGCCCACACAAAGACTTGTATACAAACAAAAAAGCTTTATTTGAGGCCAAGCTAGAAACAACCCAAATGTTCATCAACAAGTGAACAGATAAACTATGTTATAGCCATGCAGTGGAATGCTGTACTACTCAGAATAAGAAGAAATGAACTATTAATATATGTACCAACACAGATGAATCACAAAATAACTAAACTGAGTGAAAGCCCAACAAAAAAGAGTACATACTGCAGGATTCTATAAGACTGTAGAAAATCAATCTAATCTATAGTGGCAGAAAGCAGATCGATGGTTGCCTGGGACTGGGGAATAACATGGGGAAAGGTGGGAAAGGATCATGAGAAAACTTTGGGGAGTGATGAATATGTTCATTATCTTGATTTCACAGGTATACATCATTGTCAAAACTAAGAAAAATGTACATTTTAAATCTGTATGTCAATTATACTCCAAGGAAAAATCTGGTTTTTTTTTTTTAAATAAAAAGTAGAGCAAGTAGCCTGGAAGTGACTCAGTGAAAGACCAGGAGGATGAAGGCTGCAGTCAGACAGAAGTCAACAGGAGACAACGGACCAGAAGATAAAGTAAGAAAACCACAGAGGGTGTTGAGATCAAGGGGATAGCACGTAATTTGGCATAAAGAAAAAGAACTGGGAAAGAATAAAGGCATTAAAAAAAGACAGTAAGTAGCACAGATGGTAGGTAGAAAATAGATAGGGGGGCAAGAATAGTATGGGAAATATAGAATCTAAAGCACTTGAGACACATGGTCATAAAGGGGGGAAATCATGGGGGCAGGGGGTGCAGGGTGGAGGGGAATGAAGGGGGGAATAGAACAACTGTAATGGCATAATCAATAAAAAAATAAAAATAAATAAAAACTAAAAAAAAAAAAAAAAAAAAAGAGCAAGAGGATATAGCAACAACAAGGAAAAAGACAAGGTGGCATCGCCAAAGGAGAGAGGTTTCTGAAAGGGAGATAACGGATAATGCCTGGAATCAGCCTTGGAAATAAAAAAACATTATTTTTACCTGCATACCCCTGAGAAACACAGAGAAGCCTCAGAGAAGAGCCAGGTTTCACATGGCCAAAGAGATGAACACAAGAGGCTGAGTCAGTAGGGCTGTTGCTTATCCCATAAAGAGGATTTCCAGAGGGAAGATCACAAAGTGGGAAGAAGGAGAAGAGATGCAGAACACTGATGGTAAAAGCACTCCAAAGAGGGCCCTGAGAAGACACCAAGTGAGCTGAGGAGGCATTAAATCCAGTTATTCCTGGTGGACACAGAGGCATGCAGGGACCCTAGATTTAGCTCAGCTGGGCTCTGATGCACCTCTAAAGGAGTCTTATAGTGAAGGACATTGGGAGACAGTGCTGCCTCAGAAAGAGTGAACGATGGTGTAGCCTGACTGTCAAACTCGAGGTCTGTCAAATTCAGACTCCTGAGGAGAGGTGAGAGCCCAGTGAGCCCTAGAAATGAAGCTGTTCAAAGGTCGTGTTCATATCCCTGGTAATATGAGGCCACTGGGTAGCCCAATGCATAAAGCCAGAGCCACCCTTAAAAGGTCACAAACCAATGTTCAGTTTAGTGTTTATATTATGTTCAGTTTAGTGTTTAGTGTTTATATTATAAACACTCTTGGTGTTTATATTATGGATGAGAAAAATCTAACTAGATTCAGTTATGACTCATATAAAACACATATGAGGTACTGTACATGTGCGAATTTTTCACTACCTGAGCCCACTCCTCTAAGTCCAAGGTTATTTATTTTTAACATTTTTAACATAAAGCATCTCTGGCATAAAATATATCTTTCCACCCACTCAGACAATATTTATTGAACACAGGTACAACACTGTACACTGAATGGGACAGGAAATCTGCTTTCTAGAGGCTTGTGAGTAGTAAACCCTCCTAAATCAAACACACATATAACCTGAGTCCTGTACTGATGCCACGTGGGCACATGAGGGGGTACCACAGCCTGCCCTTGCAGCCCTGGTTTGCTGATATCCCTGGTTTGCTGATGTGCCCTTCTCTGTCATCTCCTCACTCCATGTCAGTTCCATTATTTCACAGAGATAAGACTTTAAGCAGCCACCTTTATCTACCATGATTTCTGGCCTAAATATGACTTCAGGAAAATTTTGATAATTCTTTTCAATTGGTAATCAGTAATAACAATTTATGAATAGTCGAGTAGCAAATAAACATACATCAGACTTGATGGGAGCTGTGTCAGCTATTTCCCTAATCTTACTCTCTAAAACATGACTTGAAGCAATATCTCTAACTGTTGGAATAATGAACCTGTGTTCATTACAACTGTAAAACTTGAGTTCAAAGATGCATCCTTATTCAATGATTTATATAGCAAATACACAGCCTTCAAAACCATAAACAAAGAGAAACTGTAGGACTATCTTTTCCTTCTAAAATGAGTGTTAAGGGAAATAGAATGTCTCTTTTTTCTGAACACCCAATAAAATGAGGTGATTAAGAAACAGACTTCAAACACTGTAGAAGTTGATGTTATAAATTACTCTCTTCCTTCTCAGAATAAAATGTAGCTATCCAGTAGGTCTGAGAGCTTTTAAGACTTGTCAGAATACAGATGCTGTCATTATTTTAAGCTTTTGTGCTTGGTGTCATTGCCATTTGTAGTATGAGGCAGAAAGCAAACTGAATCAGTGGTGTGTAAACCAAGCTTTAAGTTTCTAAATATATTTCAGAGTACCTACCCAAGATGGCAAAGAAGGTGGAAGTTGCACTTACCTTTTCTCATGACCACATCAAAATTACAACTAAATTGTAGAATGATCAACCTGAATAACCATCTGAAGACTAGGTGAATAAAAGTCTTATAATTAAGGATATACAGAAAAAGCCACATGGACACTGGTAGGGAAATGGAGGCACAAAACAGGCTGGCCCTGAACCCATGTGTAGCAGTTGAAAATCCAGAGGGATAGCTTAGCTACCGAGGTACTGAATCTCAACCCCATGGGAAGCTCCCTAGCCCAAATCACCAGTGCCAGGAAGAGGGGCATCCGTCAGTGAAATTCAGCAGGAATTCCACCTGCCTAGATAAGAAGGAAGGTTGTTGGAAACTCAGGCATCCTTTTAAAAGGACAATGCACAAAATCTCTTTCACAGGCACTCACCCTGCGCTCTAGGTAAGGGAGGGCAGCTGTGAGGGCACTTGAAGCATACATGGAGAGACTGAGTTATGTGGCTTTGAGGAGAGGGCCAGAAAGACAGCTGCTAATGTCCCTGTGTTGAGTCCCTCTCTCATACAACACCCACAGAAGCCATGTTTCCTGGATAGAACACTTTCCCCACAACACTACCAACCTAAGAAACTGCACTGGCCACACCGAACAGCACCCAGCCTGGGCCTGAGCTGCAGTGTTTCTTAAAAAAGTCTCAAAGTATTCTGGCTAAGCTCAGGGCATGCTTGTTACACAGAAAAAGAAACTGAGCTGTGTGACTATCAGGGCAAGGGCATTTTTCCATGTTCGTCCTACCCATGCCATACTTCCTGTGTTGAGCCCAACCTGCATCCTCACAGCATTAGCCTAGAAAGCTCCACTAGCTCCACTTTGGCAACTCCCTCAGGCCTTACCCTACCCAGTTTACACACCACTGTAGTCTCTGAAGGTGGTGACCAGCATGGGCCCACATTACAGTTCTTAAAGTGGGGAACTCCAGCAGACTTGGTGGCTGCCAGAGATATACACGGAGACGCTGAGTTGTTCACCTTTAGAGCAAAGGCCAACTTCCTGCATACTGGATGAGCACCGCCATTCTTGTGCTGGGCCCTCCCTTCACATAGCCAAATTTTGACCTGCTTTAGCCTGAGGAACTCTACTGGCTCCACCCTGATGACACCCTGAGACCATGCCCCAATTTGAAAGTCCCCAGGTCCCAGATGGCTGGTGGCTGGTCTCAGGGTACACTGAAACTTTTGCTGAGCGGCCTCAGACTGGTACTGGTGCCTAGATTTAATCTGTATGGCTCTTAGGAGTGGGGTAAAGGTGGAAAGAATGTAAAGGGACTAGTCAAGGAACATGCATGAATGACCCATGGACATAGACAACAGGGTGGGGGATGGCTGTAAGAGTGAGGGGGTGGAGGAGGATGGGCTAGAGCAGAGGACAAAGGGGGAATAATTGGGACAATCGTAATAACAATAAAATATTTAAAAAGTAAAAGTAAAATAAATTAGCCACCAAAAAAAGAAAAGAATCTATATTGCTCTTACCTGTTGATTCCCTGAAAACATACCCCGAAGGCTCTTTCAATGGTGGAGCTGAGCAAGGACCCAGAAAGCAGCAGGAAGTCTCAGGGTGCCCTGGGACTTCTGCTAACATGCCCAAGGCCTGGTACTGGTGGTAGCTAGCCTCAGGACACAGCTTGGTCCCTCCCATGCAAACCCAATCCCAGCCCAGGCAGCAACCACTGTGGATCACTCTGTAGCTCCTAACATGCAGCCCAGGGCCTGCCACAGGCAGTGTGTGACACTAACCTACACTGGACTTCTCTCCAAAAGGTCCAAGAATAAACACACCTGGTAGCTGGGTTCAGACCACAACAAAGCAAAATCCAGTTAGCTCCATAAGCGCCACACCCACATGGAGGTTTTACAGGCATCAGACCGCACTGGGGTGAATTCTGCTTCATGGGGTCAGGTCTCACTCTTAACACTACGGCCATGACCAGTCTTCATGTTACCGGGGAGAGACCCAAGTCAGGGCTCCCAACCCCCACCCCAATCTTCCTCCTCAGTTCTTGTCCCACTTGCAAGAGACAAATTCAAGCAAGAGACAAATATGTATTATGGAAACGAGATAGTAAGCTTATTTATGAAATACATACAAGCACAAAGCTTCAAGCGGGCACCCGGCTAGTCTGAATGTCCCACATATAGAGGAAATAAAGTTGTTAGTAAGTTTTTCTGTACACCTGAGCCAAGGCTTCAAATGGGTATTCAGCTAATCTGGTGCACCAACTCCTAGGGCTTGAGGGTTATATACCTTAGTGAGCTTCTAGGTTCCCCCTTCTCCTTCCCCTTCTAAACCTCAGGAATAATGTACAGGTACAAAAGCTTTCTTTTTCTTTTTCAGCTAGTAAAGGCTCTTTGTCTTAATAGCTAGTAAAATTGCTACAGAGGCTCCCTCTCCCAGCACAGAGTCTCAAAGTCTCCCTTCCTCCTGCGCTATCTTTGCTTGTGATGTTCTGAATGCCTAGCAATCTGATGGGACCAGGTTTATACTTGCTGAGTCAAGTAGTAAGCCATGTCTCTCTCCTCCTCCCTACCTTAGTTTACTACCCTATACTACCTAACACTCACAGCAAGCCAGCGTGAGGGTCAAACCCACGCTGAACATGAACATGCCAACAGCAACCAAGGCTCAACTACAACAGAATGTCTCATACTACCCATACAAAGGAAACTTCTGGGATAGCTGAATGAAATAATCCGGGAAACTGTACCACTGGTTCCCACAGTCATCTACTGATAAGTCACCTGCCAGCACTGGGAGAGTAGCAGATTTATCTAATACAAAGAAACAAATACAGAAAGGCAGCCAAAATGGGTAGACAAAAAACATGCCCCAAATGAAAAAATGAGAAACCTCCACAAACGAAAGAACTAAATGAAATGGAGGCAAACAATCTATCCAATAGAGTTCAAAACAATGATTATAAGGTTGTTCAAAGAACTTAGTGAGAACATCAACATAAAAAGAAGTCAGAAATGAACAATACAGTATCTGAAATGAAGAATACACTAGAAGGAATCAAAAACAAATCAGATAAAGCAGAGGATCAAATCAGCAATTTGGAATACAAGGTAGGGGAAAACACCTAATCAGAGGAGGAAACAAAATTTTTTTAAGCGAATAGTTCAAAGGGCCTCAGAAAAAAATCAAGCATAACATCTTTTACATATCAGGGGTGCTGGAAGGACAAGACAGCAAATGACTGAGAACCTATTTAAAGAAATGAGTGAAAACTTCCCTAACCTGAAGAAAAAGACATACAAGCCCAGAAGTACAGAGAGGCCAAAAAGGTGAACCCAAACAGGCCCCAAATCAAGACACAAGGTAATTAAAGTGGCAAAGGTTAAAGACAAAAAATAAATCTCAAAAGCAGCAAGAAAAAGATAGTTACCTACAAGGGAGCTCCTATAAGACTGTCAACTGATTTTCTCAATGCAAATTTTGCAGGCCAGAAGGGATGGCCACAAAATACTCAAACAGATGAAAAGCAAGAACCTACAACAAAGACTGCCCCACCCAGCAGGCTACCATTTAAAATGGAAGGAAAGATATAATGCTTCCCACACAAGAAAAAGCCAAAGAAGTTCATCACAACCAGTATTACAAGATATGTTAAAAGGACTTCTTTAAAGAAGTAAAAAAAGGGGAACATTAAGATGTATCATAAAAGAGCAATAAATACATACCTATCAATAACCACTTTAAATGTAAATGGCTTAAATGTTCCAATAAAAAACACAGTATAACTAAATTAATAAGAAAAAAAGACCCGTATATATGCTGGCTACAAGAATCCCATTTTACATCAAAACACACATACAGACTGAAAATAAAAAGATGGAAAAGATATTTCATGAAAATAGCAACAAAAAAGCTGAGGTTGCAACATTTATATAATTAAACAATAGAATCTAAAACAAGCACTATAATAAGAGACAAAGTAGTACATTATATAATGATACAGGGATAAATCCAATAAGATGATATAACCCTTGTAAACATATATACACCCAGAGGACTTCCGCCAAGATGGAGGCGTAGGTGGAAACACCTTGTATCCGCCCACAACCAAATCTAAAAACAACAAAGTTTTAACAACAATAAACATAATCAAACCACAGAAAATTGAACACTACGGAGTCCGAAAACAACGAAATGCTCAGCTAAACTGGTAAGAGGGGCAAAGCCAGCAGCGGAGTGGGTCGGGCAAAAACAATCCCCTGACCTGGGCGGTGTACAAGCAGCCGAGGGTGTGGATCCCAGGTGTGGGGTAGCTACAGGAAGGTGCAGTGTGGCTGGCTGTCTGAGGTTGCGCATTTGGGCGCAGATAAACCAGTGAAGAGACCTGCATTGAGACAGACCGCGCAGGCCCTGGCTCAGGGCGGCAGGCTCGAACATTTGCGCTCAGATAAACAGGCAGGGGCAAGCGGTGAGGCGGACTGGGGGAGTGGAGAGAACTACCATTGCTCCCTCTCTGACCCCGCCCCCACATACAGCATCACAAACCAGCGACCTGGGTCACCCCACCCTGGTGAACACTTAAAGCTCCACCCCTCATATGTAACAGGCTTGAACAGACCAAAACATTATGGCTCAAGAACAGCTCAAAGCCTCAGAGCCAATACTGCTAAGCGAACAACAGATAGCCAACCTATCAGATGCACAGTTCAAAACACTGGAGATCAGGATGCTCACAGAACTGGTTGATTTTAGTCACAAATTAGAGGAACATATGAAGGCTAAACTCATTGAAATGAATGGAAATGCACAGGAAACCAATAGTAATGGAAAGAAAACTGGGACTCAAATCAAGGGAGCAGACCAGAAAGAAGGGAAAAAATGACCAAACAGAAAAGAATGAAGAAACAAGAATTCAAAAAAATGAGGAGAGGCTTAGGAACCTCCAGGACATCTTTAAACACTCCAACATCCAAATTATAAGGGTACCAGAAGGGAAAGAGGAAGAGTCACGAGTGGAAACCTTATTTGAACAAATAATAAAAGAGAACTTCCCCATTCTGGCAAAGGAAATAGACTTCCAGGAAATCCAGGAAGCTCAGAGAGTCCCAAAGAAGTTGGACCCAAGAAGGAATACACCAAGGCACATCATCATTATATTAGCCAAGATGAAAATGAAGGAGAGAATCCTAGAAGCAGCAAGAGCTAAGAGGACAGTCACCTACAAAGGAGTTCCCATCAGACTCAGCTGATTTCCCAAAAGAGACCTTACAGGCAAGAAGGGGCTGGAAAGAAGTATTCCAAGTCATGAAAACCAAAGACCTACAACCAAGATTGCTCTATCCAGCAAAGCTTTCATTTAAAATGGAAGGACAGTTAAAGTGCTTCTCAGATAAGATCAAATTCAAGGAGTTCATCATCACCAAGCCCTTATTATATGAAATGTTAAAGTGACTTACCTAAGAAAAAGAAGATGAAAAATATGAACAGTGAAAGGACAGCAAACTCACAGTTATTAACAACCACACCTAAAACAAAAGCAAATTAAGAGGACAGCTAGATCAGGAGTGAGCCATAGAAATGAAGATCACATGGAGGGTTAGCAACAGGGGAGTGGGAGAAGGAGAAGGGGGGAGAAGGTACAGAAAATAAGTAGCATAGACAGTAGATAGAAAATAGATGGGGGGAGGGTAAGAATAGTAGGGGAAATATAGAATCTAAAGAACTTGAGACACATGTTCATAAACTAAAGGGAGGGGAATGGTGGGGGAGGGGTGTGCAGGGTGGAGGGGAATGAAGGGGGAAATAAAACAACTGTAATGGCATAATCAATAAAATATATTTAAAAAGAAAAAAAAAACATTTATACACCCAATATAAAAACCTAAATATATAAAGCAAAGACGTGGATATAAGTGAAGAGTTCAACACTAATATAATCAGTCATAGTGGGGGATTTAACACCCTATTGACATCAATAGATAGATCTTCTAGACAGAAAATCAATAACAACAACAACAAAACCCCAGCAGCCTCAACTGACACATGAGACCAGAAGGATTTAACTGATATTTTCAGAGCATTTCACCCCAAAGCAGCAGAATGTACATTCAAGTGCCATACAACATTTTCCAGGATAGACAACATGTGAGGTCCCCAAAAATGTCTCAACAAATTTTGAGACAAAAATGTCTCAACAAATTTTGAAATTATATCAAGCATCTTCTCTGCCCACAATGTTATGAAAATAGAAATCAATTACCCCCCCAAAAAAACCCCAAAGCCACAAAGACGAAAAACACACAAACATATACAGGCTAAATAACATGCTACTAAGCAATGAAAGAGAGCAAGGAAGAAATAAAAAATACCTTGAGACAAGTGAAAACAAAACCACAACAACCCAAAATTTATGGAACACAACAAAAGCAGTCATAAGAGGGAAATTCACAGACTACAGGTCTACCTCAAAAAAAAAACAAAAAAAAAACAACAAATAATGTAATGTTACCTCTAAAGTAACTGGCAAAAGAACAAACAAAACCCAAGGTGAGTAAAAGGAAGGAAATAATAAAGATCTAAAAATACAATTAAAAAATCAATAAAACCAAAAGCTGTTTTTTTTAAAGATGTACAAACTTTTAGCCAGGTTCATCAAGAAAGAAATAAAGAAGGCCAAAATAAATGAAATCAGAAATGAAAGACAAGTAAAAACTGACACCACAGTAACAAAGGATTTTAAGAAAATATGACAAACTATATGCCCCAAAATTGGACAATCTAGAAGAAATAAATGTATTCCTAGAAACACAATTTTTTAAGACTGAATCAAAAAGAAATAGAGAATCTGAAGAGATCAATTACAATCAATAAAATTGAAGCAGTAATAAAAAAGAGAAAACAAAACACCTCTTCTCCACCTCAACCAAAAAAAGGTCCTGAACCCAATGGCTTCACAGGTGAATTTTAGCTAACATTCAAACAACTAATACCTTTCCTTCTCAAACTATTTCAAAAAATTCAAGAGGAGTAGGACACTACAAAGAAAATGATAGGCTAGTATCTCTCATGAACATAAGTACAAAAATTCTCAACAAAATATCTGAAAACTGAATTCAGCAATACATTTAAAAGATTATGTAAAATGACCAAAGGAGATTTATTCCCAAGATGCAAAGATGCTTCAATATCTGCAAATCAATTAATATGATATGACACATCTGATCATATCAATAGATACAGAAAAAGCATTTGACAAATCCAGCACCCATTTATAACAAAAACTCTCAACAAAGTAAGAAGAGAGGAAACATACCTCAACATAATACAGACCATATATATATAACAAACACACAGTTTACATCAGACTCAGTGGGAAAAAACTAAAAGCATTTCCCTAAGATCAGGAATAAGATGGGGATGTTCACTTTTAGGAAGTTTTTGGCAAATCTGATACACACAACATAAATTAGGTAAACAACACATTCTGCAAACCCAACCCAGGAGTCAACTGTTTCTGTTAATATGCTATTAAATAGGGTAAAAAGATACTTGTATCAACAATTTTTACAGTAACCATGGGGTACTAGGCAGAATTAAAGTAACACTAAACACCACCTGCTAGATGCATAAAGTTTCACAACACATTTGGCAAATTAATTTCCATACAGTTTTAATAAATTTATTCATGCTGGGGATAGCCTACTAGTCTTCAGACACTTTAAAGTATTATCCAAAGAATATGAGTATGGTTTTCATACAAATGACATAAAATTTAAGGATTATCTAACAAAGATAAAAAATACTACATGTAGTTATTTCTCATTGTCACCCAATCCTACTATATCATGAAGTATAACAAATCCCCATGATGTCTCTTCATATTAAGCATTTGATTTTGCTTACTTTTACTTTAATTTAAATACAAAAGATCAAAGCATCAATTAGCAGAAAGGCTATCAACAACTACCTAAAATTTAAAAAACTTTATACATGTGTTTGAAAGATTTAAAAACTGAGGCATTATCATTAATGATTTAATCATTCAGTTCAGCAGATGTATTTACTATATATACTTTACTTTCTACACATTAATAACATATAACTTTAAATAATTCAGTTTATGTTAAGAGTCAGTTTCATACAAATAACTTCAAATTAAAATTAACATTCTCAATTTTGAAATATCCACTGAACATGCCCTGTTCTTTCAGATTCCATGTCTTTTACATACTGATTTTCCACCCAGAAAGCCCTTCCCATACTTTTCACACTCATCTTTTGAGGCTCAGATTAAAATTACCACTCTTGAAGTGTTCCTCAATTCCTCTGAATAGAAATATTCAACTTTTCTTATTTGCTACCATTACACTTCTTTCACAGTGACAGTTACACTGTAATAATTATTTTCTCATCTAACCCCCACTAGATATTTGGTTTATACAATACAAGGATAGTAAGATAGTCTTTGACTTTGCCCTACAACTTTGTATACAAATGTCTCTCCCTCAATAAATATTTAAATGAATGAATAAACAGTTAAGATTCCATTATAAGGCCATGCTGTCCTCAAATACAATCATCTAATAAAGAAAAATTATAGAAAATATCAGTCTTCAAAGACTAAAGACTTTCAACCAAAAACTCTTTAAACAGAGGGTAGAACCACAAATTGCCATATTCTACCATGTACAATGCATACCAACATTTTTGGCCCACACTTTCAGAAAAAATATCTTTTAATTTTTAATTCAATTATTTATTTATTTATATTTAGATACTTGTTGTTTGCATTATAAAGGAATTTTAGCACTAATTTTTGAACATATTATGGTACAAGAAATTTTATATAACTAATAATTACAAAACACAAGAAGAGATACAAGGTATTTCAGGTACTACGCATGTATAATGCACATCCTTATTTGTCCCTCAAAAATTCAGGCAAAAAAGTATGATTATACACAGCAAAATACGGCACTCTAATTGTGCTGTAAATATTATTTTGAGTTGAAATGCTGTCCAATGTCAAGAGTTAGACAGAAAGAGCAGCCATGGTAACTTGTTCTAGTTCAAGGTCCTTCTTGCTGCCATATCCTACAGCATTCAAACAGAAGAAATTTAAGTCAATGAGTACAGCTTGAAGAACAAGATACTTTTATAAGTAAAAATGTAAAATTACTTAAGAAAAATTCTCAAGATCATATTTCACCAAATCTTTTGCACAGCAATCCCTGGTGCTCTGGTTAAAAATGAAGACTGTAATTTGGTACATCTGGCTGGGAATTGAAGTTCTACATTTTTAAAAAGCTCTCTGTGACCTGGCTGGTATAGCTCAGTGGATTGAGCACAGGGGGCTTCCGAACCAAAGGATTGTAGTTCAATTCCCAGTCAGGGCACATGCCTGGGTTGCAGGCCAGTCCGTAGCAGGGGACACAAGAAAAGCAACCATACATTGATATTTCTCTCCCTCTCTCCTTTCCTTCCCCTCTAAAAATAAATAAATAAAATCTAAAAAGCTCTCTGTTGAAAATGTTGCTGGTCTACAAACCACACTTTAGCACAGATGAATATTATATTTCCTCAGGTCCAGGCTGGGCTTGTCTCAGTTTTAACTAGCATACCTTGTTAATAGTCCTTGCTATAACCTATCTTGATGGTGTTAATTATATAAAACATTACTGAAAATTTGATGAGAAGAAATCTATGTTACTTGAAAAACAGTGATTTGTTCTTACCTATACTCTGGTAATGCCATCGAAAGAAAATGCGTTCAGGTAGAAACTGCAGTATTTTCTAGAAAACAAACAAAAAAATCATAAGAAAATAAACTATAAATGAAATTACACATTTTCATGATAGATCCATATTACTTACTATATACATTGCAGAAAAAAAATTATGTGCAATAACATAAACACTGCACTTTATCCTGTGCCCCATGGGACAGTTTCTTTTACTTGCCCCATGAAAGCTTCCCTGAATGTTTTAAAGAGATTCCTGCCCCACATTTAATTTCCTCCTACTGAAAAACAAAAGCAAAAAAAAATGAAACGAAAAATTTATCTTAATTAAATCACTGCCATTACTTAAATATTAAAAGAGTAATTTCTCAAATGTCATATTGCCCAGGTTTCTTGTTTTTCACCTTTCACTTCCTACTTCCATTATAATCATTGTTAGTCTCTGGACAAGAAACAGAGTTGGGAAGAAAGATGAACAAAAGAGGATAAGACCATAAACAATTCTGTGGAGTAATAAAATGAAACTAGTGGCAAAAATTTCTTGAAATTAGTAACAGCTAAACATAAGTTTTAGGGCTGTAGTTATGTATCTGCCCATTGGAACATAGCAAAAAGACAAATTTACAATATACAAGAATATTTGGCTAATAAAAACAGCCCCCCACCAAAAACAAACAAACAAACAAACAAACAAACAAACGAATGATGGTTACACTTTTTTCACTCTAGAACAAGTTTTGGCAAGTTATCCTTGGGTATTATGATTCCTTCTACTTTATCTGCAACTACCTTTTTAAAAAAAAGTAGAACTACAAAACTAGACAATATAATGTTTCTTGGTATTGATAATACTTTACTATTTTACTATGAAAATCCTCCACCTAGGTTTATCTAGCTCAGAGATTTTCAACCTTTTTCATTTCATGGCACACACAAACTACTAAAATTCTGCAGCACACCAAAAATATATTTTTCATCAATCTGACAAAAAATAGGTATAATTTTGATTATTCTGTGTTGACTGTTGTCATTTTGCTTTTATTTGACAATCTATAGGAAAAGAGGTTAATGTCCCTGACTAATCAGGTATTGCATGTTTTAAAAATTCTTGTGGCACACATGTTGAAAATCACTTATCTACTCCTAATTCTCTAACATTTTGAAAGATTAAGGTAAATATTTTATATTCAGATCTCCTGATAATTGTATTTCTAGGCAGCTAATAAAGTGCCTTCTGCATTCAAGTCAGCTTGGGGTTTGGTTTGGTTCGGTTTTGTATTAACTTTTTAACTGGGTCAGTAACAATACACATGTATTTACTTAATTTGTTCTCACTTGACAATAAAGGGATATGTAAAAATTTCTGGGAAGGAGACTTCTGGCCAAAATGGAGGCATAGGTGGAAACACTGTGCCTCTTTGCACAACTAAGTTTAAAGATGACAAAGTTTTAGTAGCAAAAACGCAACCAAAACACAAAAAATTGAACTGTATGAAAGTCCGACAACAATGAATCATTCAGCCAGACTGGTAAAAGGGGCATAGTCAGCGGCTGGCAGAGCAGGGTTGGGCAGGAAAAAGAGGCCAGACCAACTCAGGAGCAAAGGTAGTGGTTGGCAGATCCCAGGTTTGGGGTGGCAACTGGCGGACCCAGTGAGGGCGCAAGGCAGCTGGCTGACCACAGTCACACATTCGTGCACAGGTGAAGGAGCAAGCAGTGAGACAGACCTGCAGGCTAGGGCCCTAGTGACTAGAATTAAAGCCGAAAAGCACCAACTGGAAAAACTTTCGGGGTCGAGTTGCTGGGAGAAGCTCCCAGGCTCACAGAGAGTTTCTTGGAGAGACCCACGGGGTCCTGGAGGGGGCAGAGGCTTACACACCGAGGAACCAGCTCCAGGGGGGGCCAGGTTTGCTTGAGGGAAGCAGCAGAGGGGACCGAAATCCAAGAGAGAGAAGAACAAATGCCATTGCCCCTCTCTGACCCCGCCCCCACATACAGCATCACAAACCAGGGACCTGGGTCACCCCACCCTGGTGACACCTAAAGCTCCGCCCCTCATATGTAACAGGCGTGAACAGACCAAAACATTGTGACTCAAGAACAGCTCAAAGCCCCAGAGCCAATATTTCTAAGCCACCAACAGATAGCCAACCTATCAGATGCACAGTTCAAAACACTGGAGATCAGGATGCTCACAGAACTGGTTGATTTTAGTCACAAATTAGAGGAACATATGAAGGCTAAACTCATTGAAATGAATGGAAATGCACAGGAAACCAATACTGATGGAAAGGAAACTGGGACTCAAAACAAGGGAGCAGACCAGAAGGAAGAAAAAAATGACCAAACAGAAAAGAATGAAGAAACAAGAATTCAAAAAATAAGGAGAAGCTTAGGAACCTCCAGGACATCTTTAAATGTTCCAACATCCAAATTATAGGGGTACCAGAAGGGGAAGAGGAAGAGCAACAAGTGGAACACTTATTTGAACAGGTAATAAAGGAGAACTTCCCCAATCTGGCAAAGGAAATAGACTTCCAGGAAATCCAGGAAGCTCAGAGAGTCCCAAAGAAGTTGGACCCAAGAAGGAACACACCGAGGCACATCATCATTACATTAGCCAAGATGAAAATGAAGGAGAGAAAGAATCCTGGAAGCAGCAAGAGATAAGGGGACTGTCACCTACAAAGGAGTCCCCAACAGACTGTAAGCGGATTTCTCAAGAGACCTTACAGGCAAGAAGGGGCTGGAAAGAAGTATTCCAAGTCATGAAATCCAAAGACGTACAACCAAGATTGCTCTATCCATCAAGCTTTCATTTAGAATGGAAGGGAGATAAAGTGCTTCTCAGATAAGGTCAAGTTCAAGGAGTTCATCATCACCAAGCCCTTATTATACGAAATGTTAAAGGGACTTATCTAAGAAAAAGAAGATAAAAATATGGACAGTGAAAGGACAGCAAACTCACAGTTATTAACAACCACACCTAAAAACAAAAGCAAACTAAGAGGACAGCTACATCAGGAGCAGAACTATAGAAATGAAGATTACATGGAGGGTTAGCAACAGGGGAGTGGGAGGAGGAGAAGTGGGGAGAAGGTACAGAGAATAAGTAGTATAAACAGTAGGTAGAAAACAGACAGGGGGGAGGGCAAGAATAGTATGGGAAATATAGAATCTAAAGAACTTGTGACACATGGTCATAAACTAAAGGGGGGGAATGGGGGAAGGGATGTACAGGGTGGAGGGGAATGAAGGGGGGGAAATGGGACCACTGTAATGGCATTATCAATAAAATGTATTAAAAAGAAAAAAAAAGAACTTCTGGGAAAAGGCAAAACAAGTAAACTTCCATCAAACATGACTTGAAATGGCACAGACTGTTCCCCTCAGTCTGGATACTTCTTCACCCATAGCCTTGCACAGAAGGGATAACCCGACCATCCAGGTCTCACTACAATGCCACCTTCTCATGGAGGCCTTTTAAAATTCTATCAAGAGAGGCCTCCATCTCATAACACCCCACTGGTGCTCTCTGCATCACCTGTTCAGTGTTCATAGTCCTCATCCCTAGGGAAAGGATCTTGATTCACTCATTTCAAAGCAATATTCCCTCCAACAGAGTATAAGCCCCATAAAAGCTATAATATCTTCATCTTGTTCCCTGAAATATCCCCAGCACCTACAGCATGACTGGCACAGTATGTGCTCAATAAATACTCATTAAAAGGATTTTTGAAAGCCTTTAATTTGTGAAATTGTGAATTTTATAGGTAAGCCTGATCTTTGCTATGGTCCTATGTTCACATTTACTAAAATATACTTTGTCTTTCCTTAAATGTCATTTGCCTAATAATACTTACGTTAAAATATGTGGGCATAGTTTAACCCTTAGTAAAGAAAACTCAAAAAAATTTTAAAAGCTAATTTTTCAAGATTTGATAAATATAAGTACTAAAATATAAATGTACTTAGTCACATTATTTATTACAAATTCTTCAAATTACACATCCACACAGACAACAATGCTGTACAAACTATATCAAAGATTATTTGATTATATACTAAAAGCAGTACATAGCTGATCACATGCTGAATCACTAAAGTTAATGTTCTCCTACATTTCCTTTGAAGACTTCCCCTAGAACATGTTGGTTTGTTATCTTTTAAGATCCTTCTCTAAAAGTATATCTTACTTTACCATGTGATAATGCTAACATACACTCACACACACAGAGACACGTACAATGTGGTATGTATATGTATCAAATTCTATTTAATGAAAAATACCTACAGATACTAAACTTGACATTTGAAATAAAATAAATGTAAATGAAATACTTAGTTTTTTACTTCTAAGGGTTTTGACTGGTTAGCAAGAGAGACAGTAAAGGAATTACTGCACTGGCCAAAAAGATCATTCGTTTTTTTCCATATTATGGCTCTACTACCACTTAGTTGTCTTTAACTTCATTTGAAACATTTTTGTTAGACTGTATTGTGACAGCTATCCTAACAGTGTGCATTTAAAAAAAATCAAAATTGGTGAAACTTTTGTGTAGCAATTTTAGTATTCAACATGGAAGAAACCATGCAACATTTTCAGCATATTATGCTTTATTATTTCAAGAAAAATAACAACACAACTGAAATGCAAAAAGATCTGTGCAGTGCATGGACAAGGTACTGTGATTGATCAAACATGTCAAAAGTGGTTTGTGAAGTTTTCTGCTGGAGCTTTCTTGCTGGATGATGCTCCATGGTCTGGTAGACCAGTTCAAATTGACAGCAATCAAATTGAGGCATTGAGAACTATCAATAAAGTTACTGGTGAAAATGAAAAATGTGTCTTTTATTTCACAGAAAAAACTAAACAGACTTTTTGGCCAACCCAGAGCCAAAAGGAGAAGTGGGGGGAAAGCCTGATACAGTTTGTATTTCCTTATTGTATCAATAAGGAGAAGGGGGGAAGCCTAATACAAGAGTGTATCAGGTGCTGCAGAGATGAGGGGGGAAAGTATGTCATCTCAGTAAGGGCATCATAAAATGCTTCTTGGAAAAGAAGACACATGAGCTAAGATGTACAGGATCAAATTAACCTAGTGGAGAACAGAAACAGAAGGAAGAGCATAAGTGAATGCCAACAGGCAAAGGCACTTTGGTGTCTTAAAGAAAGGGCAGTAGCAAGAGGGTCCGCTTGACTGGTAGATGGGCAAGGATTCGAAGAGGTGGGACTGGAGAGGCAGAAAAGGCAGGTGAGTCTGAGGTTAATGTTCTCACAGAGCAGTGCATAGTACCTATTCAGGTTCCAGTTGTAGGTGAATTTAAGATGACTGAGAAGAGAAGTAGTAATGTCCACAAAGAAGAAATGTAGTATTTGAGATGAGGAGTGAAATGGCCTGGACCAGTGTCAGCAAGATAAAGAGGAGAAACATACGATCGTGACAGTAAGGAGGTAAAATTGTCAGGATGGGCAGGATAGACTTGTGGTAAATGGAGGACTCAGGAATGACTCCCTAATGGCTTAATAGATGGCAATACTTTTATCTAAGATATCAAATCCAGAAGGAATCCCAGAATTGAAGCATGTCTAGTTTAGTACAGGACATCCTGAAATTTGAGGTGTCAAAGAAGTATCTTAGTGGAGATGATCACCTGGCAACTGAATATATCAGTCTGGAATGCAGGAGCAGGATTTAGATGGTAACAGGATATAGGGAGCAGCTGGAGATGTATGTACATGCAATCCCTCTGGGAGGGAACTTAAAATGAGAAGATGAGAAGAAACCCTAGAGATATCAGTGCACCAGAGTTCCCCTAAGAAAGTAAGGATGAAGGAGCTAGAACAGAAGCTAAAGACAATGTGCACAGGTCAAAGAAGAAACTCTTGATGTGTCAAGTGTTGGTATGTTTATTTGTTTTAAAGATCAGAAATAGTAATGTCTATGTTATATGCACAAGTAGTTAGAAAAAGTTAAAGATACTGTCAAATGTGGGGAAAATTGATGCCATGTAACAAAGTGACTTCAAAATTAAATCAGGGTGCTCAATGTTAACTGTTGCTCAGAGAACCCAAACATTTGTTAGCCAGACACCAAATGCCAGGCAGGAAAGATCCATTTATAAATCATGCAGAGGAAAGTGGCTCTTTGAGGGAGAAAAAAACAAAAGAGGTCTTCGCCTTATAATATACACTCACCAACATGAAGTTTACATGGATAACACACAAAATGAACTAAATGCAGAAACTGCATTATGTTTTCAGTTACATTACACTAAAAAGGACTCAGAAGTTGGAGAGTCATCCCAAATACCCAAAGGCTGTGGGTTCGATCCCTAGTCAGGGCTTATATGGGAGGCGACTGATCGGTGTTTCTCTCACATAAATGTTTCTCTCGTTCTCTCCTCCCCTCACCCTGCTCCCTCTCTCTCTAAGATCAATAAGCATACTCTCTTGTGATGACTTAAAAAAATAATAGTTCTCTACAGAATATTTTAATAAGAACCCACATGAGCACTGCCCTAGTTAGAGAATATAAACCTAAATCTGTCCCCATGAGGTACAGAAGATGACACAGACAGGCGTGAGACTCCAGAGAGCCGTCTAGACATTATGAGAAAACACAAAGAGGTTAGTACGTGAAAACCAATGACTCTGGAACTGAGGAAAGTATGAGGGTCTCAGCTGCCAGGCCAAACAAGCAACTCTAGGGCCTGGAATAAGGACAATGTGGAGATGGACTAGGAGGTCCCCAGGCAAAAGACAGAACAATGGCCTCCACTTTCACCTAAGTTTTATGGTTCTTTAACTCATACTTTCTCTTTAGTAAAAAATTTACTACAGAGGCAAATTCAATATGACTGATAAAAATGAGTAATTGTTGCAGGTTGAGTTCCCTGGGGAACAGATACTGCAGTAGACTTAGGCATGCTAATGACTTATTGGGGAGTAGCATCTGTGAAAGAGAAATGAGAAAGCAGGATTGGCCAAGGAGCCTCAGGCCACCACACAGATGACAAATGGAAAGAACTCCAGAGCAAAGATGGTGTGTTAGAGGAGCCCCAAGTGCCCAAATAGCAAGACCACCACCTCACTCAGTCAATGGCTGTTGACCATGATAAGGGGCTGACCATGGCTGGAAAGCTGAAGGCATTACCAGCTGCAGGCTACCAGTTAATCCATTCCTTGCAGCTGGACAGCAAATTCATTCTCGAAGGGGGGGTGTAAGGAACACACCTCTATATATATCTGCCACAGTAAAGTTCGAATGATTAATTAGAATAGTCTCATCATATTAAGAGGCTGTAGAATTAATAGACGTGTATCCTACTTCAGGGACACAGCCTCTGCTGACAGTGTTTCTTATCAGTTGGCTGCTGCCCCACATTGATGGAAGCCTGGGTCCACTGAGTCTTTCCATACTTTTTTTGCCTCCTTCCTGAGCAAATGGTACAACAGAAACTAGTGTCCTATTTTCTCACACATTTTCCTCCACGGGGACTTGGCACATCAGCTACATTACAGGGACATCTGATCCCATCTTGCCACTTAATTTTAAAATGTCTTATAGAAGACACTGAGAAAATTAGTAATTCAGGATAGATCTTATCTTGGAATAGATGAATGCCTGGTGTGCCCACTGTTCTTCAGATCTTTACTTTAGCCAGGAAACCAATTTGGCACTGAATCATGCTTTTCAGTTTTCCAAACTATTTATCAGTTTTCTTGGTTTAGGTTCCTTTTCTTAGTATGCAACAAAGACAAACTTTTTGTTTTTTTTTACCAAGCAGAATAATAAAGAATACAGCAGGATGATGTGTATCTAGATGCTTGGATACTGTCAGTTAGACACAAATAGTCTATAACTTATGTTAGGCCTATCTGGATAAAAGTATTCAGATTTACAAAGTGCATGGACTTTAAAGACACTCAACAAATAACCTCAGTAATGTTTAGATATGAAATACCATGCCCAATGTTAGAGCCATTAAAGAGTATAACCAAGTGGACAGAAACTTACACAACAACAAGGCTGAAACGTCATCCAGAGAAATTTATCTTTGTACCCAAATACTGCAAGCACCAATTTTATATACTAAAGTCTATAAGGTCAATTAAAAATAAAGACCCACACAATCATCTGTATCTAAATAAACCTATCCCTTTAAAGTCCCAGATGAAGCCTACCTTTCCTGAGGCAAATACAATATGGCATTTCTACTGCAGCCATTATTCTAAGCTACACTACTGTAAATGTCATATAAACTACTGACATCTTATCTGTAGCTTCACTGGAGAATGAAATAAAAAAAAAATTCAGCAAAGCCACACAGTGTCAATAAATACTACTCTTCTGAAAAACATATGGCTCTGTTTAATGCTCAGTGCTTAGCTACATCTACACGGTAATCCATTACAGCACTCCAGAAATCAAAATTAGGTGTTACTAACTGATCAGCACAACAGGGAATCTGTCGTTCTTTTAACTGTTTATCCACAGTTCCTTTTTCTTCAGAACCTACTGCATGACCATGAATAATGTGAAATGTAAGCTGGAGTTTATACAAGATGCTATGGTGTACTTTAAAATTGCTGATTCTCATTAAATTTGGGTGGGAAACTTTTTTTCAAATTATTACCAAATCATTGCAACACATCCCAGGATATTTAAACTTGATTTCTACTCCACTTAGAAATGTAAGACAGTGAAGAACAAGGAAAATATTACATACTAATTCATATAAGGTATACTAAAACAATGACTAACTACACCTAGAGGACAAGGACAAAAATTCTCCCTGAAACTAGCTGTATTACACAAGGGTCCTAGGTAAAGAAAATGTTGACTTCAGAGAAAAGAGAAAGCTGGGTCTTAAATAATAGAAGTCTTATTTACCTTTCAGGTTATAAATGTTCAAAAAACTTACAATGAGAACTAAAGAGTTAGGTTTAAAAGAAACATGCTGTGAATACCTGTGCTACAAGGATGGTCTCAGAAGGACCCATGTGAGCAGGAGCCCAGAGGCATGAACACTTCCAGGTAGACTTATGGAAAGGGCAAGTTATTCTTCAGCTGTCTTGGGCCTAGCCACTCATTTCTTATTAAAAATGACTCAACTTCCTGACATGGACGAGATATTTTCATTCAACTCTGAGTGTCAACACTTGTTTGGGACCTTACAGTTTAAGAGAAATTGAGCTAAAATAAGAAATTACATAATCTCAAACATAAGATGACTACATTTTTATCTTAAAAAATGCTTTTCTTCTTATAATTATCTAATCACTAGCCATGTTGTTACTGAATAAGGACAGCCCAGCTCCACCTTGACAGATACTTTTCAGTCTTTATGACTAAACTCAAACATCATTTTTTGAAAAAGGCCCAATTCAACCATAACTCTCACCACATCTATTTTCAGCTAGATGGCCACAGGGCCCACTCCACCATTAGATGCTAGATTCCTTGAGAAAAGAGACCCTATTGTTGAGGACCGCTCTGCCTGGTTTCAGGAATTATAAGTACCTCCCATGGCTAAGGATGAGCGAGTGACCTCAGGAATGTGAGCCATAGGAGACAAAGTTTGTCTCTGGTAGCAGATGCTGCCTCAGTTTCCTCCCTGCCCCCAAAGCTTGGTCAGAAGTCCATGACAGGTAAGTCTCCTCACAGCGAGGGGCAACCTAAGCCAGACTCGATCACTTGGGAGGCCATCATAGAAGGACTCCGGGGCTGCAACAAAGAGGGAGTGATGGACCCTTGCCCCAGGCTATGTGACATAGCCCAAGTCCCCATGTCCTCTGAGAGAAGTGCCTCCTGGCTCTAATCCCCTTAAGCCTGAATACCTGATGGGGAGGGGTACAGCTCCTTGCCTTGCTACAGCGTGTCCTGGGGGAAAATCTGGCATCACAAAGACTTGCTGATAAACCTGTGAAATCTGCTCTGCTAAGAGTACATTCATTCACATGTTAAGGGTTCGAGCAAGAAACCCTAAAACTGTTCCTGATAGACACCGACTCAGACTAAGCCCTTAGATTTCTTTGAAATGTTTTCTACTGTTTGACCCTTGCCGCCCTGTATTCCTGTGTATTACAACCCAATAAAAGCCCCTGGAGGAAGGGGCTCAAGGCCTTTTTCCTCTGAGAAACTGGCCACCTCTCTTCCCCAAGCAGATCATGTCTTGGTAGTGTTTACTTTCATCTGTGGCAGACGGGGGGACTTGCAGGAAAAGTTGCCCCCACATACTATATTAGCCATCTTGTATCACCAATGTCAAAAATAGTGCCAGGAACATAATGCTTCCTGATAAGCACTCCAAGCACAAATAGACAAGTGAAAATGACAAAAAGGAAACACGCACACAGGCAGACATAAGAAAATGTCCATACTTAAGGAAGATACTCTTACTCTAACATGATAGAAACACAGAACCTGGAGAGTGGGCATTTTATAAAGATAACTGAGAATGAAATTGTGCTTTCAAACACTGTAGTAAATCTAATGCTTGCTTAAAACACTATTCGAAAGACCATACTTTCCTTGGCTAACAAGAAAATGAATAAAATTATTTCAAAAGAGATACAACATACAAGGCAAAGACATCTAAAGGAAATATGGAATGCAATAAAAAAAGAAAAGCATCTAATTTCTCCCTCTTCCATTTTAAAAATCAACCCATATTATAAAGATAAAGAAACCTCATTAAGAAATGAAAACCAGGAAAGGGTAAAGGACCCCTACTATACCCAAAACACTTAGATTTACTGCTTAAAGCACAAATGAAACTGCAAAGACATATGAGGGGCTGTGGTGGCCCCCTGTCATGAAAGCAGAACACACTTAGAATATGCAGCAAAGGAGAAAACTTTCCTATGGAAGAATGGAAATTTATTCTTCCAAAGTAGATTTGCTTAAAAAAAAGAAAAAAGAAACAGGGTAATTTTTTTAGAATTTCTGATTCATGTTCCACTGAAACTTTTTAAGACCTAGGGAAATAAAGGAAGCAGATACAAAATTAAGTAACATTATGAAAAATCAGAAATATTACATGGAAATAAAACAAATGAAATGCATGAATCTAGAATCCTCTGCAGAATCTTCCCACCATAACCCTGTGATGAAACATTGCACATTACACGGGACCTCCCTACAATTACAGAGAAAAATGTCTAGATGTAGTAAATTTAAAGTTATAAATTCAAATATAATTAAAAATCCAACACAGATCTAAAAAGAAAAAGTAATATACACAAAGGAACAAAAATCATGCTGACCACAGCCTTTCTCTACAACATTCAGCTCCAGAAGACAGTGTTGTCAGTGACTCATTACAAGCCAAACTGATTAGAATGGGCACCAGAATATAGACACATATGGAGATAAGCAGTCCTAAAGTAGACCAGGGTATACGTAAGAATCTAGTATATGATAAACAGCTAAATTACACTAACTTTGAAAAGCAAACAAATTCAGAGTTTTGAGGGAAAAAATATTATGATTTGAAAATTATATAACCATATATATATGTTTATAGCTAAAAGAAAGGTATTCTAGAGCTGGAAATGTATCAGCCACACACTTCCCTTCCTAAACATACTAAGTGATTCATATTCCAGCAAACAGAGATTAATTAATCAAAAATCCAAAAATAAGGGGTATACTGTCACAGTGAACTATATTTGTATCATTGGAGTCAATATGGTTATAAAATATAGTAAATCCTCAAAATTATTAACATAAGAGAAATAACATCCTAAAAAATATAATAAAATAACCAAGATATAAAATGCTTAAAGAAATAGGTGAGAGAAGTGAGAAGTACAAAAGATACACAGGGTTAAACAAAAAGTATGGGGATATTATCAAATACTGCTTTATTCTTGATATGAATAATCGGAAGAAAAAGATTCAAATAGTATTTTGTTAACATGAAGAAAATTACTGGAATAATAGAAAATAGACACTATATTTTCCCAACAACAAAGTATATTCCATAATGTGAAAGTCAGTAAACTCTCCCCCAAAAAACACATGTAAGAGAAACAAAAATGTTAGTTATCACATAGAAAGAGGAATATAAATATTAATATAAATATAAAGAATTTAACGTTTATTTACCTATAAGACCAAGTCAATCAGAACTGGCTTTCAAACACAGAAAGATTAACAATGAAATACAGAAAAAGATGTATCAGGTACATGTGGGCACAAACACACAACAACATAGCACCAATATCAGGTGAAAGACTCTAAGGGGGAAGACAAGGTATCATTTCAAAAAGATTTAAAATGTAATTTACAATTTAGCAGAGGAAGATGGCAGTGAGGTAGGAGGGAGCAGAGTCCACTTCTCCCTACACACAGGAGAAAAACCTAGCCGATCTGCGGAGGAACAGAGCAAACAGTCAACCCCAGCCATGTATGAAAATAGGAGACCAAAAATTGTAGCGGACCCTGAAAAACCAGAGGGTAAGGAGAGTGCTTCAGGTCAATAAGGTCCCAGGGACCAGTGCAGGGACCAGTGCGGGGACCAGGATAGCTTATCGGGTCTGGAACCCACTGTGTCTGCCACAGGGTCCTTGGGAGAGAGCTGGGTCAACTGCTCCCTCCCCTGAGAAACAAGGTTTGAGCAGCACCCAGACAAACCTGGTTGCTTGAAGTCACAGAGAGGGGAATAAGGAATAAGTGGCAAAAACACAGGAGCTGTGAGCGCCCACAAGGTCTGAGGTGGCCAGTTGGGGAGAGTTGAGAATATTGCCGTGAGGGGCCGTGACCCCAACAGTCCCGGGTCTGGCTGGAGAACTGGGCTGTGTGAGAGGCCAGGCCGCTGTACACAGTGGCAGGCTTGAGTAGGAGGAATTTCTCAAAAAGAAGTGAAGAAAGAGACAGAAAAAGTGAAGAATTCTCCTGCAGCAATCGCTCTGGCCTCCAACCCACCCAGCTGGGCAGTACTTCCAAGGGTGTTTGGGAAGCCCTGCGTGCCCCCATAGAACTGGTAAGGGTGCTCGCCCAAACCCACAGGGCCTGAGGCAGCATGGACAAGCGCACATAACCCGCAACCTGGAGACAGTGCGCTCTGAAGAAGGCCCCAGGCCACAACTGTAAACTTGGGGAGAGTGTGCTCTGAGGAAGGCCTGGATCCCATACCCAAGGCCTCACTGAGACTTGCCAGGCTACCTCTGGAGGCTGAATGAATCCAGAAGGGAGAAAAGCCCCTCAGCCTACAGCAGCCAGCAAGACCAGAAAAACGAGTTTGACCAGTTTGAAACTACCAAGAGGGTTTTTTTAAAGTAACTTCTTATTTTTTAATTTTTATTACTTTTTCATCTCTCAATTCCTTTTTTCCTCACTCTCCTTTTTTGTTTTATTCCCCCTTTTCTTCTTCAACTTTATCTTTTTCCTTCCTTCTTCTGCTTCTCTCTCTCTCTTTTTTAAAATACCCACAACAGACACAAAAAACCCTGGAACTGTGAAAACACCAGAGTCAGACCAAAGGTGGGGACACCTGAACAGCTGAGACAGTAAGACTAATTTTACTTTGCTATTACAGAGAACCTGCAAGTTATTGCATATTTGTACTATTATTTTTCAGTATCCTTGCATCTTTTATTTTAATAGTATTCCTGTGTTCCTTTTCTTTCTGTTTAGTGTTCTTTGCTTGGCAGGTTATATTGTAGCATGTGACAGGTTTCCCCTGTTCACTCTTTCATAGTGTATTGCTACTTTCCTCTCCTATACTTCACTTCTGTTCCATTAGCACACTACTCAAAATACTATACTCCCTATTCTTGTTTTCCAGATCATATAGATTCTGTCATATGACTGTTGCTCTAATATTATTGTAAATACTACTGTTTCATACTATTGTAAACACTTCACAACACCCCTCCCGGATCTTAGCCCACTTCACAGTTTCCTGAACTCTATTACTACTAGTGGATGTAGTTGTTAACTCTATTGCCTCACACACTACACCTATTTACTATCCTTTACTCTCACCTTACCTCTAAATCTAACCTCCCACAACCTCACTGCTTTCTAGATCCAACTCACAAGCCTTCTCTCACCAACAAGAGTCTTATCTTCTTTCCATCCTTTCTCAAAAGTGGCTAGTTGGGTTGAAAAATCACTGTCAACACTATGTATAGATCTCCTAAAGATCTCCTATCTCTTCTCTACTGGCTGCTACTGTAAATATCATAGAATACTCTCCTGCTGTCATAAACCATTTTGGCTCCCCCTCCAACTGATCACAAAAAAACAGTAGGTGGAAGCGATGAACACCAGGATACCCACTGAAAGAAGCCCAACAACAAAGGAACCAGCAACAGATAACAACAGAAAAAGGTGAAGGAGGCAGTAGAAACCACACAAACCTCAATCCAAGACCTATCAGGAAATACAACAAAATAGTGGAGAAACCTACCCAGTACAAACAACTGAACAAGAGCAAAAGAGAATCCTTAAAATCTTGTACACAAAGAAGAACTAACTTCAACACAACCCACCCTCAACAGCACAACAACTTACAATGGGTGGTGGACAGAGGGACCACCAGTTAACTAGCTGGTGGGAAGAACCCACAAAAAATAACCCAAAAACAATCAAAACACAAACACAAACACAGAGCCAACTGAAATGACGGACCAGGACCAATGACTTTGGGAGATCAAGGAGATTGTATAACTGAATTTCACAGGTATTCTACCACAGAAGTTCACACCAGAAACTCAGGGAGCCAGAACAAATCAATTTAACAAGCTGAGGCTAACAAGAACATTCTCACAAACACTGGGAAGACAAAGAAACAATCGCCAAATGAAAGGTAAGAAGGAAGCATCAGAAGGAATGCCAAATTAAATAGAGGCAACTCAACTTTTAAATATTGAGTTCAAAGCACTAGTTAT
The DNA here is from genome assembly GCF_021234435.1 of Artibeus jamaicensis. NCBI lineage: Eukaryota > Metazoa > Chordata > Mammalia > Chiroptera > Phyllostomidae > Artibeus > Artibeus jamaicensis. The sequence goes on from NW_026521913.1 coordinate 4,182,155, forward strand.
CAGGAAGCTCAATGAGCTCACAATGAATTACCAGAAACTAGAGGGAAACGACAGTGAACTGACTGCAAACTATATCAACATGAAAAAGGAAATAGAAACTATTAACAAGGGCAAAAAGGAAATGAAGAATACAATTTCTGAAATGAAGAACGCAGTGGAAGGAATCAAAAGCAGGATGGGTGAAGCAGAAGATTAGATCAGCAAATTAGAGGGCAAAGTAGAAAAAATATTCAGAAAAAGCAAGAAAAGGAAAAGAGGCTTAAATAGAATGAAGAGCCTCTTTTCATACTGTCATTTCAAGAAAGTATGAAATGTAATAATATCCGAATAATAGGGATACCAAAAAGAGAAGAACAACAAGAGACAGAAAACCTATTTGAAAAAGTAATAAAAAAACTTCCCAAATTTGAGAGAAAAACTCACACAAATCCAGGAAACGAAGAGGGTCCCAATCAAGAGGAAACCAAAGAGGTCCACTTCAAGACACATCATCATTAAAATGGCAATATTCTATGACAAAGACAGAATCTTAAAGGCAGCATGGGTCAAAACTGGAAGTAACATACAAGAGAGCCGTGATAAGATTAGATGCTGACTTCTCAATGAAAATGCTACAAGCAAGAGGAGAATGGCAAGAAATACTTCAAGTAATGAGAACCACAGGCCTGCAGCCAAGGCTACTTTACCTAGCAAGGCTCTCAATCAAGATAGAAGGCCAAATAAGGAGCTTCCCAGACAAAAGAAGTCTAAAAGAATACATCTTCACCAAACTAGCTCTGCAAGAGATGCTAAAGAGACTGCATTAAGGAAAGGATGGAAAAGAAAGAGACAGAGAGAAACACAGATACGAAAATGGCGATGAATAAGTAAGTACCTATCAATTACACATAAATGGATTAAATGCTCCAATCAAAAGACATAGAATAGCTGAATGGATAGGAAAGCATGACCCACACATATGCTGCCTAAAAGAGACCCACCTCAGGACAAAAGACCTACACAGATTGAAAGTGAAGGGCTGGAAACAAATTTTCTGAGCAAACAGACAGGGGAAAAAAAACCCACTGGGGTAGCAATACTCATATCAGACAAAATAGACTTCAAAAAAAGGACCATAAAGAGAGACCCAGAAGGTCACTTTATAATACTCGAGAAGAATCCACTGAAAAGACATTAACATTGTAAATATATATGCACCCAACAAAGGAACACCCAAATATATAAAGAAAATCTTAAAGGACTTCAAGAAAGATACTGACAGCAACACAACTATAGTAGGGGATTTTAACACCCCACTGTCAAAAATGAACAGATCTTCCAAACAAAATATTAGTGAACATATTGTGGCATTAAACGATGCCCTAGATGAAATGGACTTCACTGATATACATAGAGCCCTTCATCCCAAAGAAGCTAAATACACATTCTTAGCAAATGCACGTGAAACATTTTCAAAGACAGACCACATGACTGGACACAAACAAGCTCAGGAAAACAAATTCAGGAAAATTGAAATCATATCTGCAATCACAAGGGACTGAAACTAGAAACCAACCTCAAGGGAAAAAACCCCAAATACTCAAACTCATGGAGATTGAATAGCATGCTATTAAACAATGAATGGGTCAAGAATGAAATTAGGGGTGAAATAAAAAGTTTCTGGAATCAAGCAAATGAACTCAGAACAACCCAAAACTTAAGGGACACAGTGAAGGCACTCCTGAGAGGGAAGTTCATAGCAATACAGGCCTACCTAAAAAGGATAGAAACATTTCAAATAAACAACCTAACCCTATGCCTACAAGAACTTGAGGAACAACAACAAAGATATCCCAGAACAAGTAGAAGAAAAAAAATAACCAAAATCAGAGCAGAATTAAATGACATAGAGACTAATAGCACAATCCTAAGAATCAATGAATTCAGGAGCTGGTTTCTTTGAAAAGGTAAACACAATGGAAAAGCCTTTAAGCAGAGTCATCAAGAAAAAAGGGGACCCAAATAAATACAATCAGAAATGAAAGAAGAGAGATTACAACTGACACCACAGAAATACAAAGGATTGTAAGAAATTACTATGAAGAACTGGATGCCAAAAAATGTGAAAACCTAGGGGAAATGGACAAATTTCTAGAAAAATATAATCTTCCAAAACTTAATGAAGAAGTAGAAAGCCTGACCAGACCAATAAACAGCAGATGAAATTGAAGCAGTAATTTAAAAAAAAACTCCCATCACAATAAAGCCCTGGACCAGATGGTTTCACAGGAGAATTCTACAAAGCATTTAAGGAAGAGCTAACCTTTATCCTTCATAGATTATCCCCAAAATTCCAAAACGATGGAAGACTCCCAAACTTTTTTTATAAAATCAGCATCATCCTAATCCCAAAACCAGATAAAGACACAACAAAAAAAAGAAACTTCAGGACAATATCGCTGATGAACATAGGTGCTAAAATCCTCAACAAAATATTGGCTAACCGTATCCAACAATACATTAAAAAGATCATACACCATGACCAAGTGGGATTCATCCCAGGGATGCAAGGATGGTTCAATATTCGCAAATCAGTAAATGTAATACATCACATAAACAAAAGCAAAGACAAAAATCACATGATCACATCAATAGATGTGGAAAAAGCTTTTGATAAGGTACAGCATCCATTTATGATAAAAAAACATTCAGCAAAGTGGGAATAGAGGGAGCATTCCCCAACATAATAAAGGCCATATATGAGAAACCTATAGCCAACATCATACACAATGGGCAAAAAGTAAAATCTTTTCCATTAAGATCAGGAACAAGACAAGGTTGTACACTTTCACCATTTCTATTCAACATAGTATTAGAAGTCTTAGCCACAGCAATCAGACAAGATAAGGAAATAAAAGGCATCCAAATCAGAAAGGAGGAAATGAAACTGTCATTGATTGCAGATGACATGATAATGGACATACAAAATACTATAGACTCCACCCAAAAGCTGCTCCACCTAATAAATAAATTTGGCAAAACAGCAGGATACAAAGTCAATATCTAGATATCAAAGGCATGTTTGTATACCAACAGTGAAACAGCAGAAGCAGAAATCAGGAAAAATATCCCGTTCGATATAGCAAAAAGAAAAATAAAACACCTAGCAATAAACCTAACCAAGGAGGTAAAAGACCTGTATGCGGAAAACTACATAACACTGAAGAAAGAAATAAAGGAAGACACAAACAAATGGAAACATATATCGTGTTCATGGATCAGAAGAATTAACTTCATCAAAAAGTCCATACTACCCAGAGCAATTTACAGATTCAATGCAATACCTATTAAAGTACCAAGGACATATTTCACATAGAACAAACACTTCAAAAATTTATATGGAACCATAAATGACCCCCAAAAGCTGCTGCAATTTTAAGAAAGAAGAACAAAGTAAGAGGGATCACAGTACCTGATATCAAACTGTATTACAAGGCCACTGTAATCAAAACAGCCTGGTACTGGCACAAAAACAGGCACATGGACCAGTGTAACAGAACAGAGAGCCCAGAAATAAACCCCAGTTTCTACAGTCAATTAATATTTGACAAAGGGGGCAACAACATAAAATGCAGTAAAAATAGCTCTTCAACAAATGGTGTTAGGAGAAATGGACAGCTACGGGCAAAAAAATGAAACTTGAGCACCAACTCACACCATACACAAAACTAAATTCAAGGTAGATAAAAGACTTAAATACAAGCCATGACACCATTCAAGTCCTAGAGGAGAACATTAGCAGGAAAATCTCAGATATTTCACACAGCACCATTTTTACTGATATGTCTCCTAGAACGAGAGACAAAGGAAATGGGATCTCATCAAAATTAAAAGCTTCTGCATGGCTAAAAAAAGCAGTATTAAAAAGAGAACCAACCATATGGGAAAACATCTTTGCCAGTGATACCTCAGACAGGGTTAAATCTCCAAATTACATAAAGAACTACATGACTCCACTCTAAGAAGACAAGTAACCCAATTAAAAAATGGGCAAAGGACTTGAATAGACACACCTCCAAGGAGGACATACAGAGGATCCAGAGACGTATAAAAAGATGCTCAGTATCACTAGCTATCAGAGATGGAAATTAAAACCACAATGAGATACCACTTCACACTGGTCAGAACGGCCATCATAAACAATGCAACAAACAACAAGTGTTGGAGAGGGTGAGAAGAGGAGGGAACCCTAGAGCACTCTTGGTGGGACTCCAGACTGGTACAACCACTATGGAAAACAGTATGGAATTTTCTAAGAAAACTAAGAATGAATCTGCCTTTTGACCCAGCAATTCTGCTGCTAGGATCATATCCTAAGATCCCAGAAACACCAATCCGAAAGAACCTGTGCACCCCAATGTTCATAGTAGCACAATTTACAATAGCCAATAGTTGGAAGCAACCTAGGTGCCCAGCAGTAAATGAATGGATCAAAACACTATGGTACATTTACACAGTGGAATTCTATGTAGCACAAAAAAAAAGAAGGACGTCCTACCCTTTTGGACAGCGTGGATGGAACTGGAAGGCATTATGCTGAGTGAAATAAGCCAGGTGGTGGAAGACAAATACCATATAATATAACTTTTAACAGGAACCTAAACAACAAAACAAACAAGCAAGCAAAATATAACCAAAGACACTGAAATAGAAAACAGGCTGACAGTGGCCAGAGGGGAGAGGGGAGGGAATTTCAGGGGAAACAGGGAAGGGTTTACATGAACAAGTAGAAAGGACACGTGGACAAAAACTAAGGGGGGTAGAAATGGGAATGGGTGGGGAGGGCTGTGGGGGTGGGCTGGGATGGGAGTAAAAGACAGAAAACTGTACTTGAACAACAATTAAAATAAAAAAATAATAACCACTTGAAAAAATAAAATGTAATTTGCAATTTAGCTATCAATACTTAAAAACCTTTATGCAACCAATAATATAGCATACAGATAAAATAACAGAATACATGAAAATAAAATAAATATAGACACAGGAGAAAATACATTTATAATGGAAGATTGTAATGATCTATTTTGATGTATAAAACAAAAGTACAATAGAACAGCGTTAAATGTAGTAAGACTGATTTAATAGATATGTATATAGAGAAATATCACTTTAAAGATCCTAAGAGTCATGAAACATTTACTAGAATTTATTTTTGAAAGCCAAGTGAATAAAATTCTCAAAGGAGGAGTTTCACATGTTATAAGCACACCCAACATATTAAAGCTCCACCACTGAGTTTAAACTAAAACTTTTCAACTATTTCAGGAATTTTAAAATACTCTTTTGAGTGACACTCAAGTTTACAAAAAATGTTATAAGTATAAACTAAACAATACCAACAATGTAAATGCCATATATAAAAATTAGTCAAAGGTGCCCTGGCTGGTGTAGCTCAGTGGATTGAATGCAGGCTTGCAAACCAAAAGATCGTGGTTCAATTCCCAGTCAAGGGCACATGCCTGGGTTGCAGGCCAGTTCCTGGCAAGGGACACAAGAGAGGCAACCACACATTGATACTTCTCTCCCTCTCTCTTTCCCTTCCTGTCCAAAGATAAATAAATAGAATCTTTAAAAAAAATGAGTCAAAGCTAAAAATAAGGCAAATTTGTAGACTTTAAATTTCTATAACACTAGACTAAAATTTAAAAAACCCTAAATTTTAAACTCAAAAAGTTGAATAAAGGTGTTTTTAAAAGTAAATAAAAATAGAATGAATACAATTTTGATATCAATGAAATCCTCTCCAAGCACTGCAAATCAATAAGCTATAAACAGAAATTTTAATTGGTAGTAGTATAAGTAATTAAAACACATTACCTCTGAATCAACTATTTATTTGATTCATTAAGAAATATTCTTAGGTGCCCCTTTTGTACCAGGTACCATGTAGCTCTAAAAGCTACAACCCCAAGGGGAAAAGCAAGAACATCAGCAATGTCAGTGCACACACAAGGGAGTACAGACAAGGTACACTCCCAAAGGGAGACTACCCAAGGCAAGAACATATGAGTGGGTAAAGAAAGTCTATTCAATAAATGGTGCTGGAAAAATTGGATACATGTAAAAAAATTAAACTAGATCAGCTTATTACACCATACGAAAGAATAAACTTGAAATGAATTAAAGACTTAAATGTAAAATTCAAAACCATTGAACTCCTAGAAGAAAATATAGGCAGTAAACTCTGACATTTCTCTCAGCAATTTTTGTTTCTGAATTATTTTCTCCTTAGACAAGAGAAACAAAACAAAAAATAAGCAAACGGAATACATCAAGCTAAAAAAGTTTCTGCACAGGAAAGAAAAGCAACCTACTGAATGGGAGGAAGTTATTCACCAATGACACATTCAATAAGGTGTTCACTATCCAAAATTTACTGGGTTAGCCAAAAAGTTCATTTGGTTTTCCTGTAAGCTGGCTCTAGTAACACCTAGTTGTTTTTCATTTCATTCAAAACAACTGTGTGAGATTGTATTGTGACAGATGTCCTATCAGCATGTATTTAAACATACTTACAGAAATTGGAGAATTTTTATGTAGCCATTTAATATTTAAGATGGAAATAATATGCTAAGTTATTAGCCCATTATGCTTTATTATTTCAAGAAAGTTGGGGTGGAGGAAGTGGTGAGGGGAAAATACAGACAACTGTAATTGAACAACAATAAAATGATTTTTAAAAAAGGTAAAAACATAACTGAAAAGATTTGTGCAGTGTATGGACAAGGTGCTATAACTGATCAAACATGTCAAAAGTGATTTGCAAAGTTATGTGCTAGAGATTTTTTGCTGGACAATTCTCCATGATGGGGTAGACCAGTTGAAGTTGGAGTCATCTAATCCAGACATTGAAAACAATCAACATTATACCACATGGGAGACAGCCAACACACTCAAAATAACCAAATCAGTAGTTACTGATGAAAATGAAAAATGTGTCTTTTGTTTTTGTTTTCACAGAAACAAACAACAAACTTTTTGGCCAACCCAATACAAAAAACACATACCACTCAATACCAAACAAACAAACAAAACCCCAAATCAATTCGATTAAAAAATAAAGGATCTGAATTAACACTCCTCCAAAGAGGACATATAGATGGCCAATAAACATATGAAAAGATGCTCAGCATCATAATGATCAGAGTAATACTGTATTTTTCACACTGTAAGACGTACTTTTTAACCCCCTTTTTCTTCAATTTTTTCCCCTATTTTCCTCCTCTAAAACCTAGGTGTGTCTTATGGTGCAGAAGTCCAGCAGACCAGAAGTCCAGGTAGAATATAAAGAATATATATATATTTATATAGAATAGAAATTTATATGGAACTAGAATATAAATATAAATAAGAATATAAATATAAAGAAGCAGCCACATCAAGATTGATTGGAGGGCCAGAGATGCCGCATAGGCTAGTGTCACATCCACGTGTGGCAGTGACACTAAAAGTGTGGCACTTAAAAATTGGGAGGGATATATCTGCTGCAGAGGTCCCCCACCTCAGAGCCAGGTGGCCCAGCCCCACACCAGGAACCCACACTCAGGGTTTCAGTGCCATGAAGAGAAGTCCCCATGACTTCTGGCTGTGAAAATGAGCAGGATAATGCATGAGGGATAGAGGGCTCTCTGAAGGCCCAATCATTCCTCTTAAAGGGCCTATGCTCAGACTTTGACTCAGACTCACTGGCTTTCAGCTCCAGCACCAGGGCATCAGATGGAAAAGCACTAGGGACATACAATGATAAACTGAATTGTCTGGTGGGATGAGAGTTGGAGGGGCAGCTTTCTCCCAGACATTAATACTAGCAGAAGCTGCTCCTCCATTCCAGAGCCCTCTGCCTGCAGGCACAAGCCCACACCATATCTGAGTCTCTACCACCTGGATAACACTGTTCACCCAGCCCTGGTGATTCCCTGAGCCTTAAAAAACAGCAACAGAAAAAATGTTAGTTACCTACAATGGAGCTCCCATAAGATTGTCAGTTGATTTCTCAACACAAACTTTGCAGGCTAGAAGAGACTACCACAAAATACTCAGCCTGATGAAAACCAACGACCTACAACTGCCCAGTAAAGCTATCATTTAGAATTGAAGGACATATAGACAGCTTCCCAGAAAAGAAAAAGCTCAAGTAGTTCATCACCACTAAACCAGTATTACATGAAATGTTAAAGGGTCTTCTTTAAGAAAGAAAAGGAAAAAAAGATAAAAAATTAAATAAGAAATAGCAATAAATACCTATCTATCAACAATTACTTTAAATGTAAATGGGTTAAATGTTCCAATCAAAAGACATATAGTGGCTAAATAGATAACAAAACAAGACCCTTATACGTACACTGTCTATAAGAGATTCATTTCAGAGGGAAAGGCACACATGGACTACAAGTAAAGGGATGGAAAAGGATGTTTCATCAAAATGTAAACAAACAGAAAAAAAAAGCTGAGGCAGCAATACTTACACGAGATTAAACAGGCTTTGAAACAAAGGCTATACCAAGAGACAATGAAGGACCCAGCAATTCAACTTCTGGGGTATTTATCTGAAGAAACCCACAAGACTAAATAAAAAAGACATGCACCTATATGTTTACTGCAGCATCATTTACAATAGCCAAGATATGGAAGTGACCTACGTGTGCATCAATAAAAGAATGGATAAAGTGGTGCATATATACAATGAAATATGGCTGAACCATCAAAAAATGAAATCTTGCCATCTGTAACAGTATAGATAGACATAGAGGGTATTGTGCTGAGTGAAATAAGTTAGAGAAAGACATATACTAATATGATTTCACTTATATGCAGAATTTAAAAAACAAAATAAACAGACAAAACAGAAACAGCAAACTGAGGATTGCCTGATAGAAAAGATGAAGGAATTAAGAAGTACAAATTGGTAGTTATAAAATAGTCTCAGGATGTAATGTACAGAATAAGAAATATAGTCAATAATATTATAATAACTATGTATGGTGCCAGGTGGGTACTAGAGTTATCAGGGGAATTACTTCGTAAATTATGTAACTATCTAACCACTATGCCATAATAATATAAGATAATATTGAAACTAATATAAAATAATATGAATGTTAAAAAAAGAATATTTACTTAAAAAGCCAATAAGATCTGTTCAATTTACTCTATTGAATTTTGTTCTCTAAGTTTTAAAGTATTCAAATCAGAAAAAATTTTTAAATAAAAATAAAAACACCTGAAACTAACAAAGAGCAATACGCAATGTAAACTATAATTTAAAATGTAAAATAAACTTTTTAAACTATAAAATTAAAACACCTGAAACTAATATAAAATACTATTGAGTATAAACTGTAATTGAAAAAACTTTTAAATAAATAAAAATAAAATTTGTATGAAAGTGAAATTCCATTAATTTTTCTATACCATATTATGTCAATTCAGAATGATACAAATTTGTATTAAAAATAAACAAAACAAAGAGAAACCACCCTTGAACTAAATCCTAAAGGATACACAGGAGTGAGCCAGGCACAGAAGGGCACTTTAGGCAGACTAAGGAGCTTCAAGGTGTAGGAGCAGGGGAAAACCTGCTGCTTCGTCTGACCTTCAAACGTTGCCAGATGAGGCAGAAATAAGATGGGTGACAAGGGACAGATTGGGAGGCAAAGGTCAGAACAGGAAGAACCTTGAAAACCTTGCTGGGGAGTTTGACTTGTTCTAAGACCATGGGAATCAGAATTACATTGCACAGAGATCACTCCAAGTAGGTGAGGGAGACAGAAAGGGCAGAAGATAGAAGATCACAGACCAAAAGACTAATTAACAGACACTGAGTAGGGGGCCAAAGCTGGGGCTCTAAGTCGAACAGTGACTAAGGCAGTAGGATAACTAAGGCACTTGGATAACTTAGTCTTAAGTTAAGTCTTAGACTTAAGACTAAGTTATCCAAGTGCACCTGCATGAGATGTACAGAACCTTGGAGTGGAGAAAAACACTTTCAATAGGAATCAACATAAATAGATAGATGCAAGTAGAAAACCACTTTTATTAGGTACTAAAAAAACCCTGAAGCGTACTCACTTGAGAGATTATAAGAGGTTATTTTTTTTCCACTTTGTTTAAATTAAGATCATGCAAAGGTCTAATCTCTTTTAAGAAAAAATCAAGTTGTACTGGACTCTTTCTTTACTTTTTTTTAATCCTCACCAGATGACATGTTTACTGGTTTTTAGACATCCCAATTGAGGTTCGAACCCTCAACCACTGGTTGCCTCCTAACACGTCCTGACTGAGGAATCAAACCCATAACCTTTTGGTGTATGGGATGATGCTCCAACCAACTGAGCTACCCATCCGTGGGTCTGCTTACTTTTAATGAGAGAACATCCAAAGACCTGACATACAATTCTATCCACAATACGCTGTTTTGCCCTGAATAAAGTGCTCACTAAAACAGATTCAAGGGGAGTCTTCTTTTCACACAAGGGTCTTAGGTGGGAGATCTGGCACAATCAAATCTGTCATACTCTTCATTTCATTCGAGCTTCTATTTTCTGGCTAAAAACTGTATTTTTCAGGTCTGTTTAACTTTAGTATCAGTACAACGAGTTGCCTGCCCTTTTTTTTCTGTTCCATTTTACATACACACACACAAATTCACTTCAGGGAGCTCCTAGGTTACCGATGAGTAGAAATCACAAAGGCCCTGTAAGATGCCACCACATGGTTCTCACCATCCTAAAAACTTACAGGATTTAAATTTTCACTTCAACACAGTTAGGAAATATCACAGTCTGCAATCATCTCAGGACTGGACACTCCTCCAAATTAACTCAATAAATGCACAAGGTCTGCAGGAGCTGCTGATGACCTGATGGCTTCAAGACAGATACTCTTCCCTTCCACTCTGTCCAGTATCACTAGCACATCAAACACTAGGTGTCACTCTGTAACAGCCACCATGCTACACATCCAAACAAAAGCTATAGAAAATTTATAACAGAACATATAGTCCCACAACTACCTCTTAGATTTATATATACATGTATATGTGTATATATATATACATATATATAAGAAATCATATACATACACATGTATATAAGAAATCATTTCATCCAAATTGTGTTAACACATTAATTCCAATCAATTCAAAGAAAAACACTCTATACATATTTTCTCTGTTCTGACAATAAATACAACATATTGAAGTTTTATGGTGAATTTTCCATATATTTAGCCCTGATGAGGTTCCCACCATCTGCCCTTAAAGGGTTCTTGGAAGCATTTGCTATTGCTATCTTCCACAGGACTTGTTCCAGAGAGTGTCAATTACCAATGAGTCTCAAGTGAGAGAGGCCAGCATGCCACCAAGCTCAGGGTACCTGGGGCTGCAACAGATAATCACAAGAATGTAATTTCAGACTTTCACAAACATCTTGTCTCCAGTTTCCTTTCTCGGAAGGTGGATTGAGTAATTCAATGTATCCTGTTGGTTGAATCCCAGGTTTCACACCTATGTCTTGAGATATAAGGGAAACTTTAGTCTTGAACATCAAATGAAGAAGTTAAAATGTCCATTGAAAATGGCTTCTTTCAACTCAGACACTTGTGATCTAATTAAATTAACATGCTATAATAAGATAATAAAAATTTTACCACAAATAACACACTCAAAGAGTCTCTAGCACTAGATGTTTATATTTTGTTGCCATCTTCCAGTTTGCAGAGATCACAAACATTTCATGATCAAAAATAGACATCACAATAACTCTCTGCTATGGAAATAAGAGACTTGGGGCCAGTGTTTCATTTCCCCAGTATCCTGTATAGGACACAGCACTGAGGAATGATTACTGAGCTAACCCACCACCACAGACAATACATGAGACCAGTGAGAAAGAACATGAGAGGCCACCCAGCCCATTACGGTAATCCCTGCAGAGGGGGCAGGTCACGCTATGTCATAATAATAATGCTGTCATCTAGAGTTATTCCCAGCCTACTTCAACAGTAATAAAAACGAGTTTGACTAACACTACAAAAAGAGCCAGGAGAATTATATACTTCTATTATCATTTTAAAAATATATAAAAGAGATGTGCTCAATGTTGTTAGTACTACCTGAGGTCTGTATTTGATTTTTTTTTAAATATTTTATTTATTTATCTTTAGAGGGGAAAGGAAGGAGAGAGGGAGAGAAACATCAATGTATGGTTGCCTTTCATGGGTCCCCTGCTGGGAACTGTCCTGCAGGGAACCAGCCTGCAACCCTGGTATGTGCCCTGACTGGGAATCGAACCGCGATTGTCTGGTTCATAGGCCCGCGCTCAATCCACTGAGCTATACCAGCCAGGGCTTGTATTTGATTTTTTAAATTTCCTTCAAAGAGATCTAATTTATGGTTTTAATAACAGGTGGTAAACAAAGTCTGTAGCAGCAAGTTCTCATTCTCCATTTTGCCAGTTCTTTTACTGTCACGTGATCAACTAACTTTGTATGTGGGTTTCAATGTGAAGTATGCATACTTATTTTATGTGTATTAAATCGTGAAATGTAACTTTGCACACAATGTTTCTTTTAAATAAAGTAATTCTGTTGTTTCATATATATATACATAAAACACATTAAAATACGTCTCAATGTCATAAAGGTGACCCAATATTCTAGCCAAAGAACTCAGTATGACTTTGGGAAGGAGAGATGGGTGAGATGGGTGTCTCTTTTTAAAATGTTCTCCAGGAAATGTAGACTGACACTGACCATTTCTCAGTTCCTATCCATCATTTAGAATCATGGAAGTGACCCAAGAGCTGCATTCAAAACTGGAATCATTCATTTTAGAAAAATATCCATTAAAATATCCAAATATTTGAACTGAACTGAAATTTAAATTCCAAGGATTTAAGAGGAATATGTTTTTCCTATTCATGTTTTTTGTTCTTGTCCTTCCTGCACTCAATACAGTAAAGTAGTCCTTATGGGAGAAAAAAATAAAAAGCAACAATGGTGTGAAATGTTTGTGGAAGGAAGCCCTTCACCTGGGTGTGGGGAGGAGGGAAAAGCATGGAAGTGTTTTTGTACACTGGATATTCTGAAACAATAACAAATTAAAAAGCTGTAGAAACAACTAATTGTAAAAATACAAATATGTTGTCTTGCTATGTATTAACTTGGTTGTAAGAAAAGGCTTTAACCATTGCATAAAGAAAGAAAAAAAATTATGAAAGTCCTGTAGAACATCTGACCATGCATTTGCATTTGCACTGAGCTAAGTTGCTTCCATTGTCAAAGAGTTATAAAAGATATACAGTTTTACCAAAAACAGAGAGGAGAAGGTGCCAAAGGAGGAGCAGAGATGTTTTGGGGGAAAATGAAAACAAACATCTCAGAGTTGTTTGTAATCCTAATATATTCATAATTCTAGTTGTTCTTCAGGCAATTCTTCATTACTAATATCTTAAGTAGAGTGATGGTATTAAATATAAAAAAAGTTATAAATAAGTGCATTTGTATAGGAAATAAAACCAATATTTAAATTACTGGAGGGAGTATACAAAACAATTCTACAGAATGAAAATCAGCCATTTATTTTACTTTTTGTACAACTCTGGGCACTACACTGGAACCAATTGTGTTATTATTATCAGGAAAGCTAAGGAATCAAAGGCTAAACCAGCTATCTATATAAGCTCAGTTGGAACAATGAAGAACAACAAACCCCGTGTTGAATTCCATTAAAGTAAGAGAGATTCCATGCCAGCCCTGGATTCACTGTAGGTCAATTATGACTCCCAAACATAATTACACCCCGCGAGACTCTGCACACACTGAGTCCTACATCTAATCCAGCATTACCTCCCCAATGCAGGCAGAGAAAGGAAATGGTATGTGAAAGGTCTACAGTAATTTCAGGTAACAAACCTGTCACCCTCAATAGTAAAGGAAAACAAAACTAGCAACCACAGTATTATGCCCCTTCCTCTGTCTACCCTCGAAGAGGCCCATATATCCTCTACACTCTCTTGGCAGCTCGCCTGCTGCAGTTAAGTCCCTTATGTCCATGCTTCTCCCACACCAAAAATGGGGTGAGGGAGAAACAAACAGCATGCATCATCCTGAAATGATACCAGAAGTGTTTTCTTTATCTTGGGGTTGAAGATGGGGATGGAGGGTGGTAGAAACCATGGTGGGGAGATGAAGTACTACATAATTTGTGCATTATTTAAAATATTATTTCATCTTAAACATGAAGAGAGCAAAATAAAACTGTGTGTGGTTTTTCATTTTTGCATTTACAGAAGGCCACTTTAAAGTCATGTTCCCCTAACCTATGAAGGAAAATGTTTATTACCCCTTTGCCAAGGGCACTTTAGTAGCAATGCCTGAGAAGCCTAGGGACACCATTTCTGTAAAATACTAAACCTCAAGTCCCCTACCACAGAGGACACAGATATGCAACATGCTGAGGATTAACCAGTGTTTAACAAAGAGGAGTTTTTAAAATGAGATAATGAGGCTCCAATGGAATACACAGAACTTCTCTGCCTAATCAGCAGCCACCAACAACCCAAATTTAAATTAAGTCACTTAAAATTTAAGTCACTCAGTCATATTCACCACATTTCAAGCACTTAAAGAGCCCATGTAGCTAGTGGTTACCTAATTGGATACCTAGTAGGCTACCACCACAGAAAGTTCTATTAAACAGAGCTACTCTAGAGAAAAAAGCCACTGATTAGCAAAAGCTAATCAGAGTCAAATCAATTTCATATTTAAAACTAAATGGAAGCATAAAACTAAATTTCATGCTAAAAATGACTTTATGAACTTTGTTTTGAAGACATCAAAAAAACCTCTATTTGAATTATCTTAAGTTGGTACAGCTGGAGGAGACCCCAGAGCTCACCTAGTCCCATTCCCTCACTTTATGGACATGGAAGCCAAAGTAAAGAAAGGTTAAGTACTTCAATCAAAGCCATGCAGCTTGTTAGTGTCAAAGCCAGAACTGATCTAAACCGAGCCAGACTTCTACCTTTTTTCCTATCTCTATTATCCAGAGAGTTTTAGGTGGGAAAAGGAAATATTTTTAACATAAAAATATCAAATAATCTCATGAAAGATAAGTTGAGAATTTAAGAGGCTTAAATACAACAATAAATATTAACAGGTGCAAATCACTGTAGGGGATACGAAAGATTTCCCGTGATGGTTGCTGGCCTTAACACACAGAAAGGAACACTAAGAACATCCATCAACAATCAAATGGTAACAAGTAGGAGAGTGTTATAAGTGTTAACAGAAAAGGATGGGCAAGCTCTAGCTGGAGTTGCCAGAAGAAATTAGTGGGTCTGAAGAGAGCCTGAAAGACTGTGCCAGATGATGAAAGCAAAGGCAGTTCCCTGAAAAAAGAATTGCATAAACTAAGGGGCAGTAGTGAAACTATGCAAAAAGAGGTCAAGGGACAATAAGCAAAGCACTATGTGTGTGACAGAGCACTTCCACAGAGCAAAACCAACACTAAAATGTGAATGAAAGAAAGCTACACAAGGACCACATAGGGGACTCTAAGTGTTATACCAGATTGGACCATACTCTATAGATTATAAAGAACAAAGTTCAGTCTCTAGGAAAGAAAAAATAGGATTTATTTAATTTGAAGGGGTAATTTGAATAAATTTAAAAATTAGGAATGTAGAAATCAAGTGTCCTATCTATAATTTCTGTCTTTGTGATATCTGAAAAATAGACAAAATGAGCAACATTATGAGGCCAGAACATGTGTAAGTTTTGAAATTAAATCTATTCCATCCCTGATCCGGGCTGGTGTGGCTCACTGGACTGAGCACTAGCCTGCAAACTACCGGGTTGCCAGTTCAATTCCCACTCAGGGTACATGTCTGGGTTGTGGGCCAGGTTCCCAGTTGGGGGTGTATGAGAGGCAACCACACATTAATGTTTCTCTTCCTCTCTTTCTCCCTTCTTTCCCCTCTTTCTAGAAATAAATAAATAAATAAAATCTTTTAAAAATTAAATAAAAAATAAATCTCTTCTATCAGTGTATACTTTATTTTAATTGGGGTATGGGAGGGTAATGAAATGCCTTGCTATCACACTCTAGAATTTTTCTTAACCATATATCAAGAACTCAAAATTACTCCATGTAATTTTGATGTCATATACCATGGCATATACCATGGCAGTTTGAAACACTTCTGTAATAACTACATTTTCTTATTTTCTGTATTCTTGATGCTCTGACATTCTGGGGCCTTGCAGACCTAGGAGGGATTGCTTCTCCTTTGTTAGCTAATTCCTAGAAATATTCTTTGCCAGCACAACTTTCCTGGTCCAATCAACCAATGAACTAATCCCAAATCCATACCCATAACCACCTCCTTTTCTGGGCTCTCACACTCTGGGACACTATCGTTCTGTCAAAATCACAGACGGACCAAGTATTGGACAACTAGGGGTCATCTCTACAACATAGTGCCCACATAAAATTAAAATAATAGCTTAACTGCAGAATCCAAAAGGTTCTCAAAATCAGGTAAATTATTTAAACTTGAAGCCCATTCACCAGATGCCTTACATTTCTACACCAATCCTCATTTTTCCCCTATGCAAGTAGCCACCTTAAGGCCACTACCAAGTATCACTTCTGAAAAGGGCCATTCAGAATTTTCTGACCTAGAAGGTCACTACTAGAACTCTGACATAACTCAATTCTTACCAGTGGACTCTACAGTTTACCATGAAATTTAACATATGCTCCATGACGGCAGGAGGTTCTGCCTGTCTTTGGTACCGCCATTTCTTCAGCACCCATAAGTAAGCCTAACATGGAAGGGACTCAATAAATAAGTGTAATAAAGAATAGGTGCGGCTTCCGCCAAGATGAAAGTGTAGGTGGAAACACCGTGTGTCCTCCCACAACCAAATCGAAAAACAACAAAATTTCAACAACAATAAACGCAATCAAACCACAGAAAATCGAACAATATGGACTCCGAAAACAACCAAATGCTCAGCTAAACCTGTAAGAGGGGCGAAGCCAGCAGCAGACCGGGTTGGCCAAAAAGATCCCCAACTGTGGTGGTGCTCGGGCAGCCAAAGGCACGGATCCCATGTGCGGGCTAGCTACTGGCAGAACCCAGGGAAGAGGCGCGGCTGGCTGTCTGCGGTCGGTGGAGCATTTTCGTGCAGATAAACCAGTGAAGAGGCCAGCATTGAGACCGAAGGGCAGCAGGCTCACACATTTCTTCCGCTCAGATAAACAGGTGGGGGCGAGCGGTGGGACAAACTGGGCCAGGGGACAGAACCGCCACTGCTCCCTCTCTGACCCCGCCCCCTCGTACAGCATCCCAAACCAGGGACCTGGGTGGCCCCGCCCTGCTAATCAACTAAGACTCCGCTCCTCATACATAACAGGCACAAACAGATAAAAATAGGGCTCAAGAACAATTCAGAGTCCCAGAGCCGATAAATCTAAGTGATGAAGAAATAGCCAAACTTTCAGATGCACAGTTCAAAACACTAGTGATCAGGATCCTCACAGAACTGGCTGATTTTAGTCACAAATTAGAGGAACATATGAAGGCTAAACTAATTGAAATGAATGGTAATGCACAGGAAACCAATAGTAATGGAAAGGAAACTGGGACTCAAATCAAGGGAGCAGACCAGAAGGAAAAAAAAATGACCAAATAGAAAAGAATGAAGAAACAAGAATTCAAAAAAATGAGGAGAGGCTTAGGAACCTCCAGCACATCTTTAAATGTTCCAACATTCGAATCATAGGGGTACCAGAAGGGGAAGAGGAACAGTCACGAGTGGAAACCTTATTTGAACAAATAATAAGAGAACTTCCCCATTCGGGCAAAGGAAATAGACTTCCAGGAAATCCAGGAAGCTCAGAGAGTCCCAAAGAAGTTAGACCCAAGAAGGAATACACCAAGGCATATCATCATTACATAGCCAAGATGAAAATGAAGGAGAGAATCCTAGAAGCAGCAAGAGATAAGGGGACAGTCAACTACAAAAGAGTTCCCATCAGACTGTCAGTGGATTTCTCAAAAGATACCTTACGGGCCAGAAGGGCCTGGAAAGAGGTATTCCAAGTCATGAAAACCAAAGACCTACAACCAAGATTGCTCTATCCAGCAAAGTTTTCATTTACAATGGAAGGACAGATAAAGTGCTTCCCAGATAGGGTCAAGTTCAAGGAGTTCATTATCACCAAGCCCTTATTATATGAAATGTTAAAGGGACTTACCTAAGAAAAAGAAGATAAAAAAGATGAACAGTGAAAGGACAGCAAACTCACAGTTATCAACAACCACACCTAAAACAAAAGCAAATTAAGAGGACAGCGTCCTGGCTGGTGTGGCTCAGTGGATTGAGCGCGGGCCTGTGAACCACACGATCGCAGTTCGATTCCCAGTCAGGGCACATGCCTGGGTTGCAGGCCAGTTCCCTGCAAGCCAGTTCCCAGCAGGGGACGCACAAAAGGCAACCATACATTGATGTTTCTTTCCCTCTCTCCTTCCCCCTTCCCCTCTAAAGATAAATAAATAAAATCTTAAAAAAAAAAAAAGAGGACAGCTAGATCAGGAGTGAACCATAGAAAGGAAGATCTCATGGAGGATTAGCAACAGGGGAGTGGGAGAAGGTGAAGGAAGGTGAAGGGGGGAGAAGGTACAGAAAACAAGTAGCATAGACAGTAGATAGAAAATAGATGGGGGTAAGAATAATAGGGGAAATACAGAATCTAAAGAATTTGAGACACGTGTTCATGAACTAAAGGGGGGAATGGCGGGGGAGGGGGTGTGCAGGGTGGAGGGGAACAGAGGGGGTGGAAATAGAACAAATGTAGAACAAATGTAATGGCATAATCAATAATTAAAAAAAAGAATAGGTGCATGTTGGTACAGAAAGCCTATGGAATACAGCTTGAAAAGCAGGGAAATATAAAGACTCCTAGGTGATATACAGCATGGCACTGAATTAAGGAAATGGCTTCTAGAGTCAGACAAGAGATTATATCTCTATGTACCACTGGGGAGATGTGCAATCTTGGACAAGTCACCTAATATCACAAAGCTCTCATTCTTCCATCAATAAAAACTGGGAAGACAAGACCTACTTCAAAAGGAAAGGATTAAAGAGGATGGCCCACGCAAAATATTTACATTCTGGTCAAGATGACAATGTAAATTGATTTTAGGGAGCCCCTTACTCACATTTGAAATACCTAGCAATGACAGATGAAATATGTTTTCAAAAAAAAGAGTAAAATTAAAGAGTCAAAACCTCAATAAAATAATGTGACAAACATTTCCATGAACCAGCAACAACAGAAACTCAAAGTGGCGTACAAATTTGAAACCACAAGCAAAGATGGCTAGAGGTCAACTTCCAAGGGGTACAAGTGATCCCACTAGAGATAAAGGCCAACAGAAAGGTCTGCTCATTTCCTGAAACTGCCACTTAGACTTGGCTGGCAGCCTGGACTGCAAATCACTTACTTTATCAGAACATTGTAACATCTCCAATACCTATATGTAAAAACTACTGTTCCATTTTCAAAGGTTCCCTTTCAGTTGGCCTCTGACCTACAAAGGCAGACAGCATGTCTCCTTACATACTCTTCTTTCATGCTTTCTTAACTCTATGCTTTCTTCCAATCTATTTCTTATGTTCACGGTATCCCTTCTGTGACTTAACAAGTCTTAAGAAAGCATTTTCAAATTATTCACACCTTGATAAGCTCTACCTCCAAATCCTCATAAACTATCTCTTTATTTGGCACTAACTTGTACAAAGTATCAATACAGTTACTTAATTCTCAGAATTAACAAATACAAATTACAACTTAACTTCTAAAGCCAGAGACAGAGAACTAAAGCATAAACAAATTTAACATGGTTCATTGTTCATTAACATTTACTATGTAAAATGAGTTTTATGAAGCTTTGAATAAAGTGTTTGTTCTGTTTTACAGGCAACTAACTCTTTTTAGTTGGTAATGCATCACTAATAACACTCTCCCCAATCTAGAATTTCTGGACTTGAGGAAAAGATATTGCAACTTCCTCTGTGGGAGGTAATAGGACAAAGGTCTCTGATACACTATCCTGTTGCAGGACAACTAGACATGAGCAAGTGCAATTCTCAAAAGATTTCTGGCTATGGCTGATGTGGCTCAGTTGGTTAGAACATCGGCCCATAAAGCAAAAGGTCACTGATTCAATTCCTAGTCAGGGCCTAAGTTGTGAATTCTGTCCCTAGTCAGGGTGCATGCAGGAAGCAACCAATTCATGCTTCTCTCTCATATAGATGTTTCTCTTCCCTCCTCCTCTCTAAGCATCCTCAGGTAAGCATTTAAAAAAAATTCTGAACGTTAGGAGGCATAGGAAAACTAACTTAAAAAATGGTAGGAGAGAAAGTAGGAGAGAAGAAGAAAGCTAGCAGAAGAAAAGTAAGCCAAAACCTCACCTGTAAGCAACAAGCTCAAGAAAAGCACTGCAGGGTGCCAGAGAGGCTAATGCAATTCCACAGAAGTATCTATAGATATCCAAGGTCTCCAGATCCCAGTTCCCACCTCAATAAGTTTGAGAAACTGAACCTGAGATGCATTAATAAACCAGTACCCTCAAACGGAGCAACAGTGAGCTCAATGAAGGGCACTCCCAGACTTCCAACAAAATGAAAGGCAAGGCCCTACCAAAACAAACCAACAAACCAACAAACCAACAAACCAACAAACAAAAACCCCAAGAATAAAACAGATTACATCTATAATTGATCAAATCTTGCCTCAAAATCACTTCACAAAACATACAAGAAAATAAGCATTGTGAGAGATACCAGAAATTACCAACAAATTCAGACAACTCCAGATGTTAGAATGGATAGACTATAAAATATTATACGTTAAATGTTTAAGAAAATAAAAGATGTCTAAAAATGAACAACAATCAAGAGACAATCAAAAGCAACAATCCACAATACCAAACCAAAATAAAACATGAAAAGAATCACTTAAACTTACAACTCAATAGAATGGTTACACAGTAGATTAGACCCAAATGAAAAGAGTATGCTAGAAGAGAGAACTGAAGGAATTTCCCAAAATGCAAGACAAGGAGACAGAGAGAAGAGAGGGCAGAAGCAAGCTTAAGAGATATGGAAGACGTATCAGTAAGTTTAAATAATAATCCTAGAAAGTATGGCCAGAAAAAATTTAAAAATTAATATTTCAGAAGATAGTAGCTGAGAATTTTACAAATATTATAAAAGATTTGAATTAAAGAATAGAAGAATGACATATATACCAAGCAAAATAAGAAATCTTAAATAGATCCAAGATGGAAGAGGAGTAAGTGAAAGCTACACTAACCTCCTCCTAGGACCAATCTGGAATTACAACTGAATTGTAAATAACTAAACTAAGTCATAGAGAAATCACCTTAAATAACCAACTGAACACTAGCTGGAAAGAAGCCTTATGACCACAGATAGAAGAAATATGTCAGGACAATGTGACTTGTAAGGAGTGTGGGGTAGATGCAAGAGGGCAGGCTGGGATCACACAGGTGGCAACTAAAGTGCTGGAGGGATATTTTAGTGGCCAGGGGGAGTTCCCCATGAGAAGTGTGGGATCTAAACTCCAAGCTGGGCTCCCCAGCCTACAACACCAGAGCTGGAAAGGAACCCAGATAACACCCTGCTATAAAATGCAGCAGGGTTTCTGTGTGTCAAGAAGAGAGGTCTAGAGATTCAGAGAGCCTCTTAAAGGGCCAGGTCACAAAATTTCGTTTCTAGCTACTTACCCTGGATGCCAGCAAAGGGAAGGCATAGTGGATTATGAGGAGAAACCTGAGGCGAGTCTGAGGTACTGGTGGCTCTGGGGTAAAAACTGAGGGGACAGCCACCAAGATCCCTGTGCTGAATCATGTCTCATACTTCTTGATCCATCTCTCTCAAAAAGACCACTCCTCTCTGAATGTCATTGGCCTAGGGGGAAGGAACAGTTCACCAACCAGAATTTTTCTACCCCACCCTGTGATGTTTAAGCCTGACTGCTATACATATTGATTACATTAACAGCTGATGAGATCACTGGCTGATTAGTTTAACATTCAAGGCAGAAAATATAAAGAAACAAAAATGGGAAGACAAAGAAATATACCTCATGAAAGAATAAGAGAATATTCCAAGCAAAGTAGATGAAACTGAAGTAAGCACTTTATCAGATAGAGAATTTAGAGTAATGATTATAAGGATACTCAAAAGCATGAAAAAAGACATAGAAATCATAAAAAAGGATCAGTCAGAAATGAAGAACAAACAATCTGAGATAAATAATACATTTGAAGAAATAAACAGGTGGTGAGACAGAGGATCGAATTAATATTTTGGAAGACAAGGTAGAAAGAAAAACAATCAGAGCAGCAAAAAGAACTTAAAAAAATTAGAAAACCTTAAGAAACCTCTTGGACAACATGAAGCGTAACAACATCCACATCATGGGAATACCAGAAGAAGAAGAGAGTGAGCAAGGGATCAAGAATGTATTTCAAAGTATTATTTAAAGAAATAATAACCAAACACTTCCCAGTGCAATCTGATGAAGAGAAAAATCACAAGAGTCTAGGAATCTCAGAGAATCCTAAATAAGTTGGACCCAAAAAAGTCTACACCTAGACATATCATAATTAAAATGACAAGGCTTAAAGATACAGAGAGAATCCTAATAGCTACAAGAGAAAAGCACGTAGTTACCTACAAAAGAGTACCAATTAGACTATCATCTAATTACTCATTAGAAACATTTCAGGCCAGAAGAAAGTGGCATCAAATATCCAAGGACCTTTTCATCCAAGGATGAAAAGCAAGGACCTACAACCAAGGCTACTTTACCCAACAAAGCTATCATTTAAAGTCGAAGGAGAAATAAGGAGCTTCCCAGACAACAAAAAGCTAAAAGAGTTTCTTACCACCAAACTAATACTGCATCAAATGTTACAAGGCTTGCTTTAAAAAGAAAGAGAAGAAAAAGAGAAAGGGAAAAAAACCCAAAGGAAAACATCTAACACTAAAATGGCTCTACATATATATCTATCAATAATCACCTTAAATGTAAATGGTTTAAATGCTCCAACCAAAAGTTAATGGCTTAAATGCTCCTACCACAGGGTAGCTAAATGGGTATGAAAACAAGACCCATATATATGCTACCTCCAAGAGACCCATCTCATAACAAAAAAAACATACAGACTAAAAGGAAATGGCAGGAGAAAGATATTTTACACAAATTAAAAAGAAAGAAAAGCTGGGGCAGCAGTACTTATATCTGACAAAATAAAGAC
The DNA here is from genome assembly GCF_021234435.1 of Artibeus jamaicensis. Lineage (NCBI taxonomy): Eukaryota > Metazoa > Chordata > Mammalia > Chiroptera > Phyllostomidae > Artibeus > Artibeus jamaicensis. The sequence continues at coordinate 4,205,560 of NW_026521913.1, forward strand.
TTTAAAATCAAAGGTATAGTAAGAGACAAAGAAGGACACTCCCATATATGATCAAGGGAACCATCCAACAAGAGGATACAATGCTGGGAAATATTTACACACCCAACACAGGAGCACCTAAATATGTAAAGCAAATCTTGATGGACATAAAAGGACAGATCAACAGAAATATAGTCATAGTTGGGGATTTTAACACCCCATTGACTTCAACAGATAGATCTTCCAGGCAGAAAAAGAAACAAGAAAATAGCAGTCTTAAGTGACACACTAAATCACATGGATTTAATTGATATCTTCAGAGCATTTCACCCTAAAGCAGCAGAATATACATACTTTTCAAGGGCACATGGAACATTTTCTAGGATAGATTACATACTAGGACACAAAACAAGTCTCAGTAAAATCAAGAAGAGTGAAATCACACCAAGCATCTTCTCTGACCACAATGTTATAAAACTGCAAATCAACCACAGGAACAACACTGGAAACCATGTAATGACATGGAAGCTGAATAACACGTTATTAAACAACGAATGAGTCAATGATATCGACGAAGAAATCAAAAGATACTTTGAAACAAATGAAAATGAGGACACAATAATCCAAAATCTCTGAGACACTGGGAAAGCAATCCTATTCTGGAAATTCACAGCATTAAAGGCCTACCTCTAAAAAAACAAGAGAAAGCTCAAATAAACCATGTAACATCACACTTAAATGAACTTGAAAAGAAACAACAAACCCCAATATGAGTAGAAGGAGGAAATCATTAGAATCAGAGCAGAACTAAATGAAATGAAGTCTAAAAAAAATGCTACAAAAGATCAATGAATCCAAAAACTGGTTCTCTGAAAAGATAAACAAGATTGACAAACCTTTAACCCAACTCATCATGAAAAAAAGAGAAAGGACCCAAATAAATAAAGTCAGAAATGAGGAGGAAAAATAACAACTGACACAAAGAAAGACAAAGGATTACAAAAAAATATTATGAACAATTATATGCCAAGAAACTGGACAACCTGGACAAAATGGATAAATTTCTATAAACATACAATCTTCCAAAAATAAATCAAGAGGAAACAGAGGACCTGAATAGACAGAATACACCTAATGAAATTGAAGCAGTAATAAAAAAACTCCCAACAAAAGCCCTAGACCAGATGGTTTCACACGTAAATTTTACCAAGCATTCTGAGAACTAACTCTTCATTTTCTCAAACTATTTCCAAAAATTCAAGAGGAGGGAAGTCTCCCAAACTCATTTTACAAGGCCAGCATTATCCTAATTCCAAAACTAGACAAAGATACTACAAAGAAAGAAAGTTGCAGACCGATATCACTGATGAAAACACATGCTAAAATCCTCAGCAAAATATTAGCAAATCGAATACATCAATGCATCGAGAAGATCATAAACCACAATCAAGGGGAATTTACTCTGAGAATGCAAGGATGGTACAACATTCACAAATCAATACATGTTATTCATCACATAAACAAAATGAAGAATAAAAGCTACATAATTACATAAACAGATGCAGAAAAAGCTTTTAATAAAATCCAGCACCCATTTATGATAAAAATTCTCAGTGAGTGGGAATAGAGGGAACATACCTAAACATAATAAAGGCCACGTATGACAAACCCACTGCCAACATCATATTTAACAGGCAAAAACTACAGATGTTCCCCTTAAGATCCAGAACAAGACAGGGATGTCTGCTTTGACATCTTGCATTCAACATAGTGACTGGAAATCCTAGTCACAGCAATCACACAGGAAGAAGAAATAAAAGGCATCAAAGTTGGGAAGAAAGAAGGAACGCTGTCTTTTAATTACAAATTACATGATACTGTACATAGAGAACCCCAATGATTCCCCACCAAGAACCTACTAGAACTGATAAATGAGTTTAGCAAAGTAGCAGGATACAAAATTAAAATTCAGAAATCAGCTGCATTTTTACATGCAGATAACAAATTAACAGAAAGGGAAATTAAGAAAATAACCCCATTCACAACTGCTTCAAAAAGAATAAAATACCTAGGAATAAACCTAACCAAGGAACTAAAACCCTGGTACTCAGGAAATTATAAGACACTGAAGAAAGAAACTGAAGAAGATACAAATAAGTGGAAGCATATACTATGTTCATGGATAGAACAAATTAATATCATTAAAATGTCCATACTACCCAAAGTAATCTATAGATTCAACACAATTCCCATCAAGATTCCAATGACATATTTCACAGAACTAGAACAAATATTTCAAAAATTTATATGGAACCACAAAAGGCCCTGCAGAGCAATAGTGATCCTGAAAAAGAAGAACGAAGTTGGAGGAATCACACTATCTAATATGAAACTATACTATAAGGCCATAGTAATCAAAACAACCTGGTACTGGCATAAAAACAGGCACATAGACCAATAGAACAGAATAGAGAGCCCAGAAATAAACCCACACCTTTATAGTCAATTAATATTAGAGGATGTAAGCACATACAATGGGTTAGAGATAGTTTATTCAATAAATGGTGTTGGGAGAATTGCACAGATTATATGCACAGAAAAGTTAAACTATACCAACTTATGATATCATATACAAGAATAAATTCAAAATGGATCAAATACTTAAATGTTAGATCCCAAACCATCAAAATCCTAGAGGAAAAACACAGGTAGCAAAATCTTGGACACTGCTCACACAAACTTTTTATCAGATATATCCTCCCCAGGCAAGGGACACAAACGAGAAAATAAACAAATGGGACTTCATTAAACTAAAAAGATTTTGCACAGAAAAGGAAACCATCAACAAAATAAAAAGATACCTCACAGAATAGGACAACATATTTTCTGATACATATGATAAATATCCAAAATTCGTAAAGTACTCACAAAACTTAACACCAAAAAAACAAATGACCCGATTAAAAAAATGGTCAAAGGATTTTAAGAGAAAGATGGCAGTGCAGTAGGTGAGGAGCAGAGCCCACTTCCCCTGCACACATGTGGAACACCTAGCCGATCTTCTGAGGAACAGAGTGAACAGCCAAGGGAATCCCAGCTAATATGAAGTTTGGAGGCCAGAATTGTAGAGGACACTGAAAAACAGATGGTAAGGAGATTGTGTGAGGACGGTAAGGTCCCTGGGACCAGTGCAAGGACCAAGGCTGCTGCGGCCCCCCGCCTGGCTCCGGCTGCAGGATTACCAGAGGCGAGCCAAATCAATAGCTCCCACCCCCACCAAACAGGGAGAACAGAGCTGCACCAGGATGGACCTGGATGCTTTAAGTCGCTGAGGGGAATAAAGAAAAAGTGGGAGATGCCCAGAGGCAGTGTTCATCCACTGGGACTGTGGATGCCAGCTGGGTCATTACCAGAGAAATTGGGGATCTAGGTGACACCTGGAGAAGGGAGAAGAGTTGAGCCCTGTAGGACCCTGACCCAGAGAGTCTCTGACCTGATTAGAAAGTTGGGCTGTATGAGAAGACGACCACTTGTTAGGAACGGCAGGATTAAACAATTCTATTCCAAAAAAGGCTCTCAGTCGCTGTTGAAGGAACTCTTGTACCACCACCACCCCTTGACTCTACCACGGTTAGCTTGAGAAGAGGAATGAGGAGGTGCCCTGCATGGACCATTTAGAGGAGGCATCAGGGCTCAGGGAGTTATTAGTCCCCAGAAAGACTTGATTCAGTGGGGGAGCTAAACTACCCTGAAGAGACTTTGAGAGTGCCCAACACCTAGGACAACAAAGAGGGAGAAGGTAGTATGTGAGATGCCCCTAATTAGTGCTCCCCATGGAAAGAACTGGTAGATTAAAGGTGCCAGTCTGGTGTAGATGGGCAGTGGGAGCCTGGCAGTGCACAAAGGACCTTGTCTGGACACTGGGCAACTGTGAAGACTACAGCCCAGACCTGCCCCCCATCCTCACAAAACCATGTAAAGAGAGAAAAGTGAAGCCCAACCCCCTCAGCTTGGGCATCGAAGAAGACCAACAGAACTCCCTTGACAGGTTTAAAGTATTGAGGCTTCTTTTTTTTTTCTTCCCCAAGTGAGACAGTAAGACCTGGAGCTGTGAAAGGTCCAGAGACAGACCCAAGGAGGGAACACAAGGCTAACTCTGACAACTGAGAAACAGATAAATTTCACTCTGCTATTCTAGAGAACCTGAATATTATTGTTTACTTGTACTATTATTCTTTTCCATTATTTTTACTTCTTTTTATTAGTAAATTTTATTTCTCTTCTTTGTTTAGTTTCCTTCATTTTATTTGTTTCTTTAATTGCAGTTTGACTGTTTTTTTGTTCTCTTTCATAGTCTATTTTTAATTTTCCTTCTTCCACTTCACTCATTTTGCAATATCACACTAGTCATGTATTTCCTATTCTTGTTAATCAGATCATATATTTCTTGTCAGATTATTACTGTTCCAGTATTATTGTAAATAATTATTGTTCCATATAATTATAAATACTACACAGCATTCCTCCCTTATCCTAACCCATTTCACCATCTTCTGGAGCTTTATTACTGTTGTGGTTAACTCTATTCTCTCCCACACTATGCCTACTTTCTATCCTTTACTCTCACTATATCTCATCACCTAACCTCACAGAAGAGCTCTGTTTTCTGGATTCAGCTCACAATCCTTCACCCCTCTAAGAAGAGTCTTAATTCCTTTTTACCTTTTATAAAAAGTGGCTAGTTGGGTGAAATATAATAGTTAAACCTATACTTATCCAAAGGATCGCCTACCTCTTCTCTACCTGTTCATACTTAAAATCCCATTGAATACTCTCTCGCTGTCTTAATCCATTTTGCCTACACCCTGCAACTGATCACATACAAGAGTAGGTGGGAGCTGTGAACACCAATGTACCTGCTGGAAGAGAGAACCCACCAAAAAAGGAACCACCAAAAGGGAAATACCCAAGTACAACAAGACAGCCCACACAAATAAAAGAAAATGGAACCCTAGAGCATCCAGACAAACAGATCACAGCAATCAATCCCATAGAATTCCTACAAAAGAAGTTCATCCTACAAAGACAGCAAAGCAGAACATCAGGAAGCACAGAAATAAACAAAAAGAGTCACCTAAAATGAGGAGACAAAAAAATGACTTGCAATCGAAAGGAATGGAAAGACTCCCCACTAAAAGAGCTAAATGAAATGGAGGTAAGCAAACTATCAGATATGGAGTTCAAAATAATGGTAAGAAGGATGCTCAATTAACTCACAGACAATAAGGAACTGAGTAAGAACTACAACAGTATGAAACAGGAAAAGGCTATAGACAAAAACCAGGAAGAAATTAAGAATACAATTTCTGAAATAAAAAACACATGAGAAGGAATTACAAGCAAGCTGGGCAAAGCAGAGGACCGACCAACTTAGTGAGCTGGAAGACAAGGTGGTAAGAAACACCTAAATAGAGCAGCGGCTTGAAAAAAGACTAAAAAATACTAAGATACCTTAAGAGAACTCCAAGATAACAGGAAAAGCAACAACATACAAATCAAAGCAATACCAAAAAGAGAAGCAAAGGAACAATGGATAAAAACCCTGTCTGAAAAAATAATGACAGAAGATTTTCCAGACATCGAGAGAGAAAAAACCAACACAAGTTCAGGAGGCACAGAGTCCTAGTCAAGATGAACCTAAAGGAGACTACTTCAAGACATATCATAATTAAAATGCCAAATTTTGAAGACAAAGAAAAAATCTTAAAAGCAGCAAGGCAAAAATAAGAAGTAACATACGATGGGGATCTGATAAGGATAGCAGCTGATATCTCAACAAAAACACTCCAATACAGGACAGAATGGCAAGAAATATTCTTAGTAATGAAAAACAAAGGCCCGCAACCAAGATTACTCTACACAGTGGGACTCTCAATTAAAATGAAAGGCCAAATAAGGAGTTTCCCAGACAAAAGAAGACTGAAAGAATACACCTCCGACAAACCAAAACTACAAGAGAAGCTAAAAGGACTATTATAAGAAGAAAAGGAAAAGAGTAAGAAAGAGAGGAACACTGGTACAATTGGGGGAAAAAGAATAAATACCTATCATTAATAACTTTTAATTTTAATGGATTAAATGTTCCAATCGAAAGACAAAGAGTAGCTTAATGGATAAGAAATCATGACCCATACATATTCCATCTAGAAGAAACCCACTTCCAAACAAAACACTTACACAGACTGAAAGTTAAGGGTTGGAAAAAATATTCCAAGCAAATGGACAGGAAAAAAAAGACAGAGTATAAATACTCATATCAGACAAACTAGACTTCAAAATAAAAGACATAAAGAGACACAGAAGGATACTTCAATATACTCAAGGAAAGAATCCATCAAGAACACATAAAAATTATAAACATTTATGAACCAATATAGGAGCACCCACATTCATAAGAAAAATCATGGAGGACTTCAAGAAAGATATTGACAGCAACACAATTATAGTAGGGGATAAGAACACTCACTATCAAAAATGGATAGATCTTCCAAGCAAAATATCAACAAGGATATTGTGGCACTGAATAATGCCCTAGGTCAAACTGCCTTAACTGATATATGTACATATTATATATAGAACCCTTCATCCCAAAGAAGCAAAATACACATTCTTTTCAAATGCACATGGAAGGTTTTCAAGACAGACCACAGGATAGCACACAAAACAAGCCTCGGCAAATTGAAGAAACATGAAATCATATCAAGCATTTTCTCCAACTACAAGGGACTGAAAGTAGAAACTAACCTCAAGGAAAAAACTCAAAAACACTCAAATTCATGGAGATTGAATAGCATGCTATTAAACAATAAATGGGTTAAGAATGTGATCAAGGAAAAAAATACAAAAGTTTCTGGAAACAAATGAAAATGAACTCGTAACAGTCCAAAACTTGTAAGGCACAACCAACGCAGTAATGAGAGGGAAGTTCATAGCAATACAGACCTACATAAAAAAGAAACATTTCAAATGCACAATGTAACTCTACACCTACAAGAACTGGAGGAACAACAAAGAAAACTGTTCCCTCTACTTTCTACAAAGAGCAAGTAGAAGGAAGCAAACAACCAAGATCAGAGCAGAATTAAACGACACAGAGACTAAAAGAACAATTCTAAAGATCAATAAATCCAGGAGCTGATTTTTTTGAAAAGACAAACAAAATCAACAAGCCTTTAAATAGACTCATCAAGTTAAAAAAGAGAGAATGGAAGAGAGATTACAACTGATACCACAGAAATACAAAGGATTGTAAGAAATTACTGTGAAGAACTATATGCCAAGAAATTTGAAAACCTGGGTGAAATGTTTTCTACAAAAACATAATCTTCCAAAGCTGAATGAAGAAGAAGCAGAAAGCCCGAACAGACTGATTACAGATGACAAAATCAAAGCAGTAATCAAAAAACTCCTGGCACACAAAATGCCTGGACTAGATGGTTTCACAGGAGAATTCTACAAAGCATTTAAGGAAGAGTTAACCCCTATCCTTCACAGACTATTCCAAAAAATCCAAAATAATGGAAGACTAACAAACTCTTTTTATGAAGCCAGCATCACCCTAATCCCAAAACTAAATAAAGAAACAACAAAGAAAACTACAGACCGATATCACTGATGAATATAAACAATAAAGTGCTCAGCAAAATAATGGCAAACTGCATTGGCAATACATCAAAAAGATCATACACCATGATCAAGTGGGAGGAATCCCAGGGATGCAAGGATGGTACGATATTCGCAAATCAATAAAAGTAATACATCACGTAAACAAAAGGAAAGACAATAATCACATGATCATATCAAGAGATGTGGAACAACCACTTGATAAGGCACACCACTCATTTATGAGAAAAAGTACTCAGCAAAGTGGGAGTATAAGGAGCATACCTCAACATAAGAAGGACATATATGAGAAACCTCATACAGCCAACATCATACTCAATGGGTAAAAACTAAAAGCTTTCCCACTAAGATCAGAAACAAGACAAGATTGTCTGCTTTCACCACTCCTATTCAACATAGTATTGAAGTCCTAGCCACAGCAATCAGACAAGAAAAAGAAATGAAAAGTGTCCAAATTGAAAAGGTGGAAGCAAAACAGTCATTGTTTGCAGATGACATGACAGTGTACATACAAAACCCTAAAAGACTCCACCAAAACTCTACTCAACCTAATACACAATTTTGGCAAGACAGTGGGATACAAAGTCAACATTCAGAAAGCAAAGGCATTTTTATACACCAACAATGAAATATCAGAAAGAGAAATAAGGAAAAAATCCCATTTGATACAGCAAAAAGAAAAATAAAACACTTAGGAATGAACCTAACCAAGGAGGTAAAAGACCTGTAATCAGGAAACTAAACAAAACTGAAGAAAGAAATTAAGGAAGATACAAACAAATGGAAGCAGGTACCATGTTCATGGATTGGAAGAATTAACATCATCAAAATGTCCATATTACCCAAAGCAATTTATAGATTCAATGCAATCTCCATTAAATTAGCAATGGCATATTTCACAGAGATAGAACAAACACTTCAAAAATTTATATGGAACCATAAATGACCCTGGATAGCAGCTGCAATTTTGAGAAAGAAGAACAAAGTAGGAAGGATCACAACGCCTGATATCAAACTGTACTACCAGGCCACTGTAATCAAAACAGGCGGGCATAAGAACAGACACATAGATCAATGGAAGAAAATAGAGAGCCCCAAAATAAACCCAAGTCTCTATGGTCAATTAATATTCAATAAAGAAGGAGGAAGCATAAAATGGAGTAAAAATAACCTCTTCAACGAATGGTGTTGGGAGATCTCGACAGCAACATGCAAAAAAAAAAATGAAACTTGACCACCAACTTACACCAGACACAAAAATAAACTGAAATGTATGTATAAAGACTTAAATATAAGTAACAACATCATAAAAGTCCTTGAGGAAAACATAGGCAGGAAAATCTCAGACATTCCACGCAGCAACATCTTCACTGGTATGTCACCTAAAGTAAGGGACATAAAGGAAAGAATAAACAAGTGGGACCTCATCAAATTAAAATGCTTCTGCATGGCTAAAGAAAATAGCATTAAAATGAAAAGATAACCAACTATATGGAAATACATATTTGCCGATGATACCTCAGACAATGGTTTGATCTCCAAAATATATAAAGAGTTTACATGACTCCACTCCAGGAAGACAAATTCAACCTAATTAAATAATGGGCAAAGGACTTCAATGGACACTTCTCCAAGGAAGAAATACAGAGTGCCCAGAGACATATGAAAGGATGCTCAGCATCACTAGTTATCAGAGAGATGCAAATTAAAAGCACAATGAGATACCACTTCACATTGGTCAGAATGGCCATCATAAATAAATCAACAAACAAGTGTTGGAGAGGATATGGAGAAAAGGGCGGTTGGTGGGAATGTAGACTTGTGCAGCCACTGTGAAAAACAGTATGGAATTTCATCAGAAACCTGCAAATGGAACTGCCTTTCAACCCAACAATTCCAGTGCTGGGGTTATACCCTAAGAACTCTGAAACAGCAATCCAAAAGAACTTATGCACCCCAATGTTCATAGCAGCACAATTTACAATAGCCAAGTGCTAGGAGCAACCTAAGTGCCCATCAGTAAATGAATGGATGAAAAAACTATTGAACATTTACATGATGGAATACTATGCAGCAGAAAGAAAGAAGGAGCTCCTACCCTTCTCGACAGAATGAATGGATCTAGAGAGCATTATGCTAAGTAAAATAATCCAGGTGGTGAAAGACAAATACCATATGATCTCACCTATAAGTGGAACCTAAACAACAGAACAAACAAGCAAGCAAAATATAACCAGAGACACTGAAATAAAGAACTGACAGTAACCACATGGGAGGTGGGAGGGGATAAAGTAGGAAAAAAGGGGTGGGGATTTCAGTAACTACTGTAAAGGACACATGGACAATACCAAAAAGGGGGTAGGATACAGGGTGGGAGGTAGGAATGGCTGGTGTGTGGGGAAATGGTGGGGGTGAAATTGAGACAACTGTACTTGAACAAGAATAGAAAAATTAATAAGAAAAATATAAAAGATAAAAATAAAAATAAAAAATGGTCAAAGGACCTGAATAGACACTTCTCCATGAAGGACATACAGATGGCCAATAGATATATGAAAGGATGCTCAACATCACTAATCATCAGAGAACTGCAAATACAAACCACAATGTGATACCATCTTACACCTGTCTAAATGTTTATAAATCAAAAAACAAGTGCTAGCAAGCATGTGGAGAAAGGGGAACCCATTTGCACTATTGGTAGGAATATAGACTGGTGCAGCCACTGTGGAAAGAAATATGGAGATACCCAAAAAATTAAAAACAGATCTTCCTTTTGACCCAGTGATTCCATTTCTGAGAATATAACCGAAGGAACCCAAAACACCAATTCTAAAGAACATAAGCACCCCTATGTTCACTGCAGCATTATTTACAATCACCAAAATATAAAATCAGCCCAAGTATCCATCAACAGCTGTGTGGTAAAACAACTACAGGACATTTACAGAATGGAAATCTGCTTGGCCATAAAAAAAGAAGAAAATTTTACTCTTTTCAACAGTATGGATGGACCCGGAGAAAATTTTGCTTAGTGAAATAAACCAGTCAGAGAAAGACAAATACCATATGATTTCACTCACGAATAGAATCGAATGAACAAATAAACTAAAAAGCAAAACAGAGACTGATTCATAGATGGAGAACAGATGACAGCTAGCAGGGTTGGGGGAGGTTAGGGGATGGAGGTGTTGAGCCAAAAAAAAAAAAGAACCCATGAACATGAATAACAGGGTGGTGATTGCTGGGGGGAGAGGGTAAAATGGTAAGAGAAAAAATATAATAAAGATTATATATTTTTAAAATAAAAAATAAAATAAAAAGATAAATAAAAAATTTTCAACTAGTTATTTTGTGGAAAATCTGCAGAGCAACAAAAAATAAAGATTTTAAGAGAAGCCAGGGAGAAAAGGTATTTAAAGAAACAACAATTGAACTGAGAGCAGAGTTTAAAACTGCTACAATGGCAACTAGATAATATAGTAAAATGATATCTGTATAGCATAACAGAAATATTTTTACTACTACTACCAATAATAATAATGTGCCTACTATAAATACCTGTTTCAAGACAATGAAGATTAATCTAGAGCAGATAAAGCTGAAGAAACTGGGACCCCTAAATTGTGCCTAAAAGGGTCATGCAAATGACCCTATTACTGAAGTTTGAAAACTTCCATTGGACTTATTGTCCATGTGTCCTTTACAGTAGTTACTGAAATCCCCACCCCTTTTTCCCTACTTTATCCCCTCCCACCTCCCATGTGGTTACTGTCAGTTCTTTATTTCAGTGTCTCTGGTTATATTTTGCTTGCTTGTTTGTTCTGTTATTTAGGTTCCACTTATAGATGAGATCATATTACTGAAGTTTGAAAACTTCAGTAATAAGAACAAAGTCTGGTAATTCTTCAAATTCTTAGAAAAACATAAAATTTACCAAACCTAAATTAAGAAAAAGTAGAAAGCTAGAATAGTACATAAATAATACTAAATCTACTAAAGAAAATAATGTTCCCATGAAAAAAATTTAACAAAAAAGCACCAGTTTCAGCTAGCTTTTACAGAAAAGACTAAAATCCTCCCAGAAACTGACCATTTAAAACTTACACAAACTATTTTATATAACAGAAAAAAAAGAAATGCCTGACAACAGGTTCTATAAGCTTTGTAAGAGGATCATTCAAAAACCACTTGAGAAGGGGAGTTTGAGCCAATATCAGTTGTAAACATAGATCTAACAATGTAAACAAAATATTAGCCTCCAAATAATTCAGAACTATAATTCACCACATTAATATTTGTGAAGAATAACTATATATATCAATAAATGAAGGAAAAAATATTCAATAACTTCAAAACCCACCTATGATTTTTTTTATAAATCTTACCAAACAAGGAATAGAAACAAACTTCTTTAATGTGACCAAGTACATACCAATAATTTACAGAAAACATTATTCCTAATGTGGAGACATTAATGAAACTCTCTTTAAATCAGAAACAGAATGACCACCTTTATCATTTCTATTTACCAATATATTGGGTCGGTCAAAAAGTCTGTTCAGTTCTTTCCGTAAAATACAGGAAACATTTCTCATTTTCACCAATAACTTCATTGATTGGATATTTTAAGTGTGTCGACTATCTCCCATGTGCTATAACATTGACTGTTCTCAATTAATGTCTCCATTTGATCGCTATCAACTTCAACTAGTCTACCCAACTGTGGAGCACTATCCAGCAAGAAATCTCGACTATAAAACTTCACAAACCACTTTTTGACACGATAAATCAGTCACAGCACCTTCTCCATACACTACACAAATCTTTTATTGCATTTTTAACTTTTTGAATAAAGCATAATATTCCAAAATGTTGCACATTTTCTTCGATCTTCAATATTAAAATGTTAAAATGGCTACACAAAAATTCACCAATTTTGATTTTTTTTAATACATGCTGTTATTGTAACTGAACAGCAAGTGAACAGCAAACTTATTCTGAAGGCATAAGTTTGGTAATAAATGAAAGGAGTCTATTAAAAAGCTACACAATTTTGGAGTGACAGCTTTCCACATATGTTAGTCACTTAAGCCTATCAATTAAAGCTAAAATCTTTAACTCTTTAGTTACAGCTTTAATCATTCAAACCTATCAATTAAGGCTAAACTCTTAAACACCCAAGTTCTCCTAGCATTCCCCGTTAGTTTCTAATGGTCTTATTTCTATAAGATTAGTTTACAAACTAAAAAACCTAAGATACAAAAGCTACATAATTTTGAAAGAATGGCAGGCTTCTGCCTCAGAGTCCTCCCCTCTAGAATACCCACAGAAGAATAACCCTGCCACCCTCTGCCAAGCCAGCCAGATCCTAGGCTGTGTCTGAATTTCCTTCCCATCCAAAATACTGTCTGCTGGGAAATGCAGGCAGCTGCGGAATGATCATCCAGGTATCCTTGAGGAAGAAGAGCCTGAGAACCAGTTTCTGCCCTCTTTTTTTTTAAATCTTCTGTCCCATAATTCCATGCACTCTGGAGGCAGTCCGCTTCTCAGCCAACCCTGTCTTAGACTGTTTACCATTGCCTCAGACAACCTCCTCCTATGACCCCTCCTAACTCCTCCCCAGTGATATGATCAGATCTCTCTGTATCGATTCCCCCCTTTAACATTTCTGGACCTTTGCAATCTTACAAAGGCAAATAGATGAAGGTCTCATTCTTTTGTAGTTACTTTCTCCTAGCCGTGGATGCAGTCCTATCTATCCTCTGGTCCAGAAATCCCCAAGAGAAAGTGGGCATCGAGTGGAGGGAGGCCTTCACACAAGAAAGGAGGATCTTGCAAAGTCCAGGTCAGTTCACTGATCCTGGGAAGTGGTGTGCGAAATATCTAAAGGACAGCATTGCTAGACAAGTTGGCATCCTTGTCATACTCTGGAGATAACAAATTTGGCAAGAGAGTTAGAAAGCACAATCAGAACCATAACCACTAAAGGACAAAGGTACAGACCAGCTGTACAATGTCTTCAACTAAGAAAGAGTCGCTTTCTTGGAGGAAGGTGTGCAAAGCGTGTCGCACCTGTCCAAAGCCCTTTTGCCCACTACACTTAACTCAGGATGAGGGGAAATATTCTAGAATTCTCCCCTTTAACACTTTTGGGCCCTTGCTGTCCAAACCTTTGGAACAGAATATGAAAGCAGTTTTAAGCAAAGCCGACAGACCACCCCATATTTCACCAAGTCAATCACTCAGTCCGATCAAGCCGTAGAGTCTGTGGATGTGGCGATGCAGATGGGCTTCTCAAAAGAGGCCTATAATGTGTAAACAGTCACTAAGGTAATGAGATCATAGGCATATGCCCTACAAAAACAGAAGCAACAACACACAGGTTAATTCACACAATAACCCATAAACCAGTCTTTGAGTCCATGAGGCTACCTTTCAAGAAGACACTCAGTTGCATTAATACCATTCTTTTGCTGGGATAATATTAAACAATGACAATCTGACAAATTCTTCTTGCCCATAAATTGAACATCTCTGATGATGTCACAAATACAGCTTAATTTCCATGTGAAAACAAAACTTTGAAGACAGTTAGCTGCACTAGACCAATGTCCATCACTGAGCACTATGATTTTCCTTATAATACAATTTTTCTCCTTAAGATCACTCTCAATATCCTCAAAAGGACTACATTAAGTCCAGTTTTAATTTTTGCCTGTTCATTTGTATAAATACAAGAAGAGAAACAATCAATCACACAGGATTTTTTAAGTCTATTTTGCTGGACCTCACACAAGGAAACTTTAGACTGACCTTAGTCCACCCTTCAGGGCACAGAAGCCAAGCCATGCACCTGCTATCCAGCACTGCCTGCAGTACCTGCTTCCCTCAAGTCCTTGAGGTCCCTGTAGTGTTTTAAGGTTCCTCTTTGCCATCTTGCAGGAAAGCAACCTTCATTCCTTCCCTGGGAAGACTGCCACGGACCACATGACTAGACACAGAACCAGGCCATTTCTACAGTGGGCTTTTGCTAGCTTCTTCGAAAGTCAATTCTAGTTCCTCAAAGTTTCCTGGTAACAACCAGAGCCCCAGTATGCTTCCTTCAGGCATGACCTTCCAATCAAAATCTTGGTTGACAAAACCACCATTGCCAATCAGTCTTATTGATTTACTGCAAGGAAAACATATGTCATCACTCACTCCTACAGAATGCCAAATTCTGGAGGGATCAACTAGAGAGAAAAATACAACTCGTGAAGGAAAACCCTTGTTTTTCTAATATCCACCAAAATTTCATTTCTATTCCTTTTACCTTTCATTGTTTACTTTCCATTTGATGTGAAGTTTTAACTCTCCCTGACAAACCTCAATTTCCTTTTGGAACAGAAACAAGCAAAATCCGAAGCAAAAACAGAGTTCCAAAAGAAGAAAGGGAACTAGAACTAGCCTTAGAATCTTGTCTCATTTCCCACCGGTCCCACTAACTGGCCACACAGTCAACCTTTCCTAGGTCCCAAATGGCCCAAAGCCTCACTGGTAGAGGCACTCGATCGCCTACCAGTGCATCCATTGGTCCCTTTGCAGAGACATACCCTCTTACCACCTAGTCTCATGTCAGAGACATGCTCTCTTGCCCCAAGCCAGATTTCACCAGCACCAAATGACTCTTCCTAGGTCCCAAATGACAAAGGCATTCTGTCCAACCAGTTTCATAGATGACCTCTCCTAGATCCCAAAGGCCAAACAGAAGAGACAGAGGATTCCTGATGTACCCAAAACAGTAAATTTTAAGCCATATCCCCATAAAATCAAAAACAAAGAAACCAAGCAAGCAAAAAATAACCATATCCAAGAGTGAGATTTCTTTTCCTACAGGTTTAAAACTTTCACAACCTCCTATATGCCTTTACTCATTTAGATTTAGCCATAACTCACCTACTGGGTGAGCCTTGTTTCCCTACTGGGAAGGACCACATTCTAATTCAGTATCTGGCAACTAAAAGTCTCTAGCTTACAAGCACAGGAATAAAGTAAAAGAAACAATGTCACCCTGTATTAGGGTTCACTGTTCTTTTCTGGAAGAGAAATTTCAAATCTGCAGGAGTACAGGTCCAGCTTTCCCTTTCAGCATCAAACGCAGCTGCAGGGTCTGTGTTGTCAGGTGGTACCCATTTTATCCGTGTGTAGTGGATCCGGGGCTTGATTCCTATTAGCTTTAGGGAAGAATGCGTTGTCAACAGTACATCACAGGGACCTGTCCATTGTTTTGGCTAGCTGCTGTTCAGGGCCTTGAGTCTTCTAGGTCTTTCATCTGTCTTTGAGTGTGATTAGTACAAACAGCATTATTGTATTTCAGTCATCTGTTTCCCTCAGTAGGGTGATTTAAGCTATTTACCAACTGTTTGGGGAAAAGTGTAAACAATTACTCTTCAGTGTCCTTGGTTTAGCAAAGATAGAATTTTGCAATTTACTAGATGGCTGTGAATTGCTTGGCCAATTAACAATCTACTTAGTTTTCCTATTCCACTTGTTCTGGCTTACTGGCTTGTCTCATATTTATACAACTGATACAAGCACATGAATAAATCTGAAAAATATTTTTCTAACCAAGTAAGCCAGGCACAAGAAAATACATACTATATGATTTCATATATACAAAATTCTAGAAAAGTCAAACCTAATCTATTCTATTTTTCTTTTTTCTAGTTTCAGGCAATCCCTTCCCCAATGGCCCTTCTCCCTATAATATGCACATTGATTGGCACCTATGGGGTCTTTTCTCCTTCCTTTAGGGTCCGGCCTCTTCTTCTGGTTTCACCGTACTATTTCTAAGAACACCATGGCCTGCTTTATCTTCCTTGCTTCCTAGTCATTGTAAACTTTAAAGACTATGACTACCAGCTGAGAGAGACGCATTCCCAATGTCCTACCTAACTTCTGAAATTCGTTCTAAGATCTGGGGCACTTTGCCCAATAAATGTCACGTTCACCATCCACAGATTCTCTGGTGCCTGTGGATCAGCATCACTGTGCTTCTTATAGGCCTGATTGATCCTCTTTAAAAATTCAGAAGAGTCCCCATCTGGTCTTTGTTGAACAGCCAGCATCACATTCAGGCCCTCTTGTTTGGGCACCCCCTTCTAAAGCCCCTCCAGTACACACTTTCTGTAATGTTTCAGGAAGGTTAAGTCACCACCATTTGGGTTCCAGTTAGGCTCTGTCAAGAGAACTGCCCCAGCTGGGTCAGGGGTCCTATTGAGATGCTCTTGGTGGTGATGTTGGGCCTCTTCATTATCCCTATTTATAACCAGCCATCTCTCATCTTCAGTTAATAGGATATTTAGGGGAGCCTGTCCACCTGCCTGGCTCTTCAAACCCTGAATAATTTTCTAGATAACCAACAATTAACTTTCAGAGTCCATAATTTGGTTCTGGTCTAGCTCCCAAGGTACCAGTAATCTGGCCATTTGTCTGATGCATTTGGACAAAAAACCAAAAGACTTTAAGTTTAAGAGATCAAAAACAAAACCCAAACACCATTTCAACTTTGAAGAGAATATATAATCAATACATGTGGATACACAGATACATACAAAGGTTGGAACCTCACCAGTAGTCAGAAAAATATGTATTAAAAATAGTAAGTTTTTTCATGAAAGTTTGCATATACAAAAAAGACAAATCATGTTCAGTGTTGGTTAGTGAAATTTACATAAGACTTCCAGATAAATTTACATATAACTTTATATGACCTTTTTGAACAGCAATTTGGCATTATCAACATTTAAAATGTGCATGTTTTCATCTAACAATTTCATGTGTAGATATCCATACAAAAAAAGTGCTCCCACATATCTACCAAAAAAAAAATCACAAGAACTTTCTTTTTGTAGTATTGTTAGTAAAAGCGGAAGGAAGGAAAGAAGAAAAAAAATGTCCATTTTTATTTGTCTTCAAGTAAAATCAAAGGTCTAAAATACCAAATTTTCAACAAGAATCTTAAAAGCTAAACAAATTAACAGAAACTTACCTCAAAAAGAAAGAGGATGGAGTCCAGCTCCTCCCTTTGTGACTTATTATTGCCTGGAATATTAAAAAAGATATTTATCATACAATGTATAAATTTTAGGATATTAAAAACTTATGTGAAAAAATGTCTTAAAATATTAAAAGCCTCAACATACATTTATTTATTCAAATAATACTGGGAGGTAGTGTGGAACCCATGTCAGGAATGCAGATGGACTAACAACCTAGGCTCCACATCTAGCACAGCTGCAGCTTGCTAACTGTTTAAAACACAGCTTCCATATTTCCCAAGTTGTTAACAACTCATGATAGGTAATTTATTCATTTCTCAATTAGTTACTTAAGAGGTCAAATTATGATACAATGCATAGCAAAAAAAAGAAAAAGTTCTAATTTTATGATATGAAGAGGCACAGAATAGTAATAACCATAAAAAGTCACATATATCTTTAAGTAATTGCACACTGCTTTTTTGGTAAGAATAATAATAAAAATTCTAACACCTACAACAGCAGTTCCATATATTGTCCAGTCTGTGTACCAAGCACTGTGCTAAGTTCTTAGCATATATCATCTAACTTAGGAAATCAGCAAAAATTTTCTGTAAAGGTCCAGATAATAAATATTTTAGGCTTTTCAAGCCTCTCTTAAACCACTAGACTCTGCTGTTATAGTGCAAAGGCAGCCATAGACAATACATAAATAAATGGGTATGGCTTTGTCCAATAAATCTTGACTTATAAAAACAAGCAGCAAGCTGTAAGTTGTAGATGCCTCATCTAACTGAATCTTCACAGCTCTATGAAGTAGGTATCCTTCATTCACTGAACAAATACCAAAGAATGTCTCTATATCGGGGATTATTCCAGGAAGTAAGAATACAGAAATGAATAAAACACAACCCTGAGGAGGCTTGCATTCTGGCAGGAGGAAGCATTCAAAAAAATAAGTGAGAAAACCAATAGGAAAGGCAGATGAGGAATGCCCAAAAGGGTGGTATGCAATTTTGACTAGTGAAGTCAGGTAACACCATCCTAATAAGTTACACGTGTGCAAAGATATAAACGAGGTTAAGGAACAAACCACATGAAAATTTGGGGGTAAGAAAATGAGCCATATGGAAATTTGGGGAAAACATTTTCTGGGTAGAATGACTGAACAGTGCAAAGTACTATGGCTGAGCAGGTTTGGCATGGTCAGGAATGAAGGTAACTGCAAGAAGGCCCTTGCATCTGGAGCAAAAAGGGAGAATTGCAGTAGGTGGATGGGGTAAAAGAAGGCAGGTAGGGTCTGAAGCTATTGTAATGACTTAAGGAATGGGAAGCAATCTGAGGGTCTGGAGAGCTGGGAGTCATAATCTGACTCGCATGTTTTAAGAATCACTCCAGCTGCTCTTTTGAAGAGACTATGGTAGGGATTAAAGAGGAAGAGGAGAGCACAATGATCCAGGTAAGAATAATGGGAGCTCCAGCATTTCCAGCATAGGCAATGAGAAGAAGCCAATGATTCTGGATGTATTTTGAATGCAGAGTCAACACAGGATCTGGTCTGAAAAGTGAAAGGCTGAAGGTATCCTAAGATGAGTTCATTATTCCTAATAAACATTTCCCTTGATTCTTTTGTTTTAGTGTACTTTCTTCTCTTCAAAACACAGTTGTACCAAAATCAAGAATCTTCAAAATCTCACCCTGTTTTTATTGGTTCTTTGTAATGATTCTCTGCAATAGATTGTAAAAATGGAGAGAGTTTTTCCCTTCCCATCAGAAGATGTCTATTTCTCCATCCCTTGAATCTGAGATACCATGTGACTTGCTCTGGCCAATGCCAGATATAAGCAAATGTGAGGAAAGCACAGACTTGAAAAAAATCTTCCTCAGCTTGGAACCCTAAGACACCATCCGAAGGAGCCCAAGATAGCCTATTAGCTGGAGAAGAGGGGCAACATGGAGGAGAACTAAAGCACCCTGGTCAATAGCTTACTAGTAACCATAAGACATGTGAATGAGGCCATCCACCACCAGCTAATATCAAAGGCATGAGCTAGCTTAAACCAGAAGAACCACACAACAGACCCATAAAATAATAGCTAAATGACTAGCTATTGTTTTACAGCACTCAGTTGTGGAATGGTTTGCTATGCAGCACAAACTAACTGATACAATCCTAAACAGCTATATTTTTCTAAAAATACAGAGGAAGAAAAAGGAGGAGGAGTAAGGAAGGGAGGACCCTTTAAAAATGGGATTTTTAGGTTGTAAGGATTTTTTTTTAAATATGGGGCTTTAATTTTTTTTCTTTGCTATTTTGATTGCATGTAACATCACACTATTCTCCTCCACACACCTATAAAAGGAAAGTGAATTGGAGCAAAGCTAAAAAGCAAAATAATTAGATGAATTCATATTTGAAATATCTACTGATTTGGAAAAAAATTTTAATTTCAAGATTTGTATCAATTTATAAATCACAAGGGAAAAAACAGAGCCACTCATAAAAAAAAAAAAGAACAAACACTTGTTGGCATTATGGGCACATGCCCATGTATAATGACCTACTAGAGGCCTGGAGCATTCTGTAAGACTGAGCCATCTGCTATATGTCAGAAACCACCACACTGTCTTGCCACGTCCTCTTCCAACCATGTTGTCTGACAAGGTCCGGGCATAGAGGATTCGAGTTCAAGGAATTCGTCTCCCCAGAAGAGAACGTGGCATCCAAAATGGGTTAACAATTGGCTATTTTATTTTACTTATTTTACTCTTGCTACTGAATACAGACATTGAACTGTACTTACTTATTCCTGTGAAAGTCACCCAAGAGGAGGGAACAGTTCAGGGGAAAACATCAGTATTCCCCATGAAACTGCCTGAAAGGATGGAAAAATCTCCAGATTCACCTTCTCCCTTATACAGGGGGATACAACAGCCAGGTTAACCATAAGGGAAAACATGTCGAGTTGTGTAAATCACCCTGGTTCGAGCAACTTAAAGCGATCAGGACCGCCATAGTGTACCAGAAATAAGAAAAACAAGTTACATGTTTGTTTGGGTGATCAAAACGTGGTGGGATTGTTAGACATTTATATTTCAGGTTCATTGATTCGCATAATTCCAATGAAGTTGTACAAAATAATTTCTTGACCAGAGCACAAAGTTCCCTCTAATGAAATAGTCCCTGAATGTTTAAAAGTTGTTGGAGTAACAGCCCCTCCTTTACCTTGAATAAGAATATATATCAATTGGACAGGCAAAGAAATTAAAAAAGGGCTGGTTAACTACTACAAACTAAACATGTAGAAACAGTTACTAGAGAGTCAGTTTATAGCACACAGAGAAACATTTTAGACAGAAAAGGATAGATAGCTAAGTTAGACATCACAAAGGCCTTATAATAAATTTCCTATTACCTCTACTCAATCTAGCGTATCCTTTTGACCCATGATAAATTCTGAGAAACTTTAATATACAATTAAGACATTCATATGCTGTACATACAGCTATTTTTAATTGTCTGATTTATGGCTCTCCTGGTCAAAAGAATCTTTGTTTATTATAACTGAATCTATGGGAATTTTCATATTTTTCCTGGTTACCTTTGTACTGATTTTTTCCTGTTTAACTGATCATGCTATACTGCAAATGTTAATCACTACCTAAAATGAAAATATAAAAACCTGCTTATACTTGCAATAAACAGAACAGAGCTTCACTGTCCTTTGAGGTGTGATGTCGTCTGTTACCCATCGCCGATGCCTTACCCACCTTCGGAACCCCTGGACCCTGCTGTGGCTGGACCGGGGCACTGCCTCACCCCAAATTCCCTGACCCAGTCTCAACCCACTTCCCCATTACCTTTCACCATCAGTTATCTTTCTTTCCTCAGCCTGAAAACAAGCAATGCATCCTTTAAAACCTTCCCATGACCAAGCTACCCCTTGAGATACAATCCTCTGTTTTCATCATTACGCTTTCAAAAGCAGTATTCTCACATGTAACCTTCTTGGTCTCACCACACAGTTACTCCATTTCTTCTGTCCAGATTCTGACTGCACTACTCAGCTAGAACTTTTCTTTCACTAGTCAATGCCAACCTCCTCGGGGCACTATCATTTCGTAGTCCAGTTGCTACTCACCTTTTTTGCATCAACAGGCACTGTTGATCTTTCATTCTTTGAAATTCTCTCTTCTCTGGGCACCTGTGACCGAACACTTCCTCCTCTCACCCATTACTCCTTTACCTTTCCTCTTTGCCAAATAAAAGAAGGAATTACCCCAAATCCCTGACTGCCACTCTTTCTCTGTATATACTTTGCTCCTTGACAACAGCATGACTGCACCTCTCCCCCAAACTCCAGTCCCTGTATTTTTACTGCCCAGCCAGAACATACACCTGGCTGCCCTATAGGACACTTCATGGATATAAGAAAAAGGGATATAAGAAGGAGAAATCAAAGATGCATGCAGGATGTTAAGTCTAGTTCATAAGCTGCCATTACAGCAGTGGGGAAACCCTGGGTTAGGGTTAGGAAAGCCAGGTTTGGAAGGTAAAAGGATGAGTGTAGCTCTGGGAAGTCTAAGTTTGAAGTACAGGAAAATCTGAACATTTGAAAAAAATGTATGTCAAAAAATTGCAGAAATGCTTACCTTTTAATTTTAGACTATTTTCCAGTGTTATAAAATTTTCATAGAAGATGAAATATATCTGAGAATAGTTGGTCTCAAAAAACTGCTTAAGTTCACTTGCATCCACATTATCTGAAAGAAAAAGTTTTTACTTATGACAATAACCTTATACAATCATCAGAATTCACAACTTTTCAGAAATGAAAGTAAAAACTAATTTTATCCCTTCATAAGACAAAATTTTAAAAAATAGTATTCCATCCATTTATTCCCTATTAACAGAGCTCTGAATGGGCTTAAAGCACCCTCCCCCAAAGCCGACCCCTGCAGGAGACTGGAGTCAAGGAGATTAGAGCCATATGGGCACAGCATTTACAGACCAACCAGAAGGTCTGAACTAAGTGAGGGACTAGGGAAGGAAAAGATGACTTCCTGTTAGGGGAAGGTAAAGTATTCATGGCTTTTGACATAGGCCATTAGAGGGATAGGTTTGCACATCTGAAAAACAACTTTGCTGGTACAGTCATGGCCCAGTCTGTCCCCTCCCTCTACTGACATAAAACTAGCTAGAGAAACCTAGCAGGTGAGCTTCCCACCACACCCACCCATTTCCGTCTAGGCCACTGATCAACACCTTCCCTCCACCTTTTAGGTGACCTGTCCCCTTACTGTTTGGATGTTAGTGAAACCCTCCACAAGTTCCTAGAGGTGCCTTGAGTAGTGTTTCTCCCTGCTGCACCAGCTGTATAGGGAACTTAGCCCAGCAATATCTCTATCTGGGGCCAAACCAGTAACACAGCCACTTCTAACAGGGGCCCCATCATCCCTCACAACTCCGATCAGAGAAGTTATCCACTGTCAACATACCTTTGCAGGTTTCCCTTAGCAAACAAGATTGTTTGTGCCATTTACAACAGGGTCCTGATAAGGTGTTATCTCTTTGGATATTATACTAATAACCTTAGGAAAATGAAAAACAGCTTCCTTAAAATTACACAATGGGGAAAAATGTATTGCTATTCAATCTACAATAGAATGGCATCAATTACTTCTGGGGTCCTAAAACTGGGAATATATGTGAACACACCCATTACTATGCTTAAATTTGATATAGTTAAAACTATTGCTGGTACATCTAAAGAACTGTTTTCCTCTCATGACTGTATAGAGCCTTTCATGCAAAAAGTTAACCTGGTTCTTTGAAACAATGCACATAAGCTGCTTTTTAAGTCATGTAAGTTGCCAATTTCACATCCTGTTTCCTGCCGCAAAATAAAACTTAGCACAGGGCAATGAAAGTTCCTAGACTAACAAGTTAACCTAAGTGAGAGAAACAATGAAACTAGTATCATTAATCATATGAATATTATCATTCTAATGAGTTGTACAAACTTGCCAAAGTACAATCTTGCCACTCAGTCCTTGACTATCTTCTGTACAATGTGCCAGTTCCATTAAAGGTTTTATCTATTTTCACTCCAATATAAGCTGCTATCCTGCCCACCACCACCTGTTCCCTCTAAAGCACCTCGCCTGGCCAGCTCCTACTCACCACTCACTGGTCAGCTGAAACATCCCCAGCCCACCCCAAGACTAGGTTAGTGCCTCTGCTACATGTCCCATCGCTGTCTTCTTTCCCTATCATAGAACATATGCTACTTTACTTATTTCCTGATGAATTCCTGAATTGATTCTGATTAAATGATCTTTCTTAGAAATATTCCCTACACTCATAGAACTCTCAGTCTATCTATCATACGTCATTATGTCCTCTGCATCCAGCACAGTATTTAGTTCACTATTTTCTAGAATGAATTAGATGACAGAAACAGACTATAACAGACAATAACAGGAAATGACCATAACACGTAAGGCCACAAGGAGAAAAAAAGCCTAACCCTCCTCAAATCCTTCTGTCAATCAAGAAAAACAATTTTTAAAGGTTTTATTTATTTAGTTTTAGAGAGAGGGGAAGGGAAGGAGAAAGAGAAGTAGAAAAACATCACATGTGGTTGACATGGCCCCCACTGGGGACCTGGCCTGCAAACCAGGAATGTGCCCTGACTGGAAATCGAACCTGCAAACCTCTGGTTCACAGCCCACGCTCAATCCACTGAGCTACACCAGCCAGTGCTCAAGTGAAAAATGTTATCCCTCTGCTGAGGACTCCTTATTTCTACCTGTAGCCCAGACATACCCCTTCTACGCCTCCCTCTCCCACAAGCTCATAGCCTGCCACCAGCTGGATTTCTCCACATGAAGGTCTAAAGGACTTCTCCAATTAAACATGCCCAAAGGAAACTTTTCTTTGCCCCTCATATTCTGATCTGCCCTCAGAGACCACCATCCACCCAGCAGCTCAAGGCAACACTTAAACATCATTCTTGCTTCTCAGTCCTTCACAGCATCATTTCCAGGGTGTTAGTTCCACCTCAAAAATGTCCCAGCCCTGGACCTCTTCTCACCCTTCACAGCCTTGCCTGGTATACATCATCATAAATCCTCACCGGGGCAATAATGTTGGCTGCCTGGGCTCACTACATCAACTCTTTACGTCTATAATCCACTATCCACACTGCAGCCAAGAAGAAAATGTCACACTGAAAATCAAATCAAACAATTCCTTTCCAAAAAACACCTTCCAAAGGGCTGCAAGTAGTACTTAAATTCCAAATTCTTTTTTTCTTTTTATTTTCTATTACTTTTTTCCAAATTTCTCTTGCTTTGTAAGAAATTATTGTTCAAGTAGAGTTGTCTCCATTTTCTCCCAACCACTCCCCACCACCCCAGCCATCTCCACCTCCCACCCTCAATCCTATCCCCCTTTGCCTTTGTCCATGTGTCCTCTATTACTCTTTCTTGATGACCCTACCCCCTTTTGCCCCCATCATACCCTCCCCACCACCCCTCTAGTTACTGTCACTTTGTTCTTTATTTCAATATCTCTGATTACATTTGGCTTGCCTGTTTGTTTTGTTAATTAGGTTCCACTTATAGGTGAGATCATATGGTTATTTGTCTTTCACCACCTGGCTTATTTCACTTAGCCTAATGCTCTCCAGATCCATCCATTCTGTCCTGAAGGATAGGAGCTCCTTTCTTTCTACTATGTACATAGTATTCCATTGTGTAAATGTACCATAGTTTTTGGTTCCACGCATTTACTGATGGATACTTAGGTTGCTTCCAAAACTTGGCCATTGTAAATTTTGCTGCTATGAACATTGTGGTGCATAAGTTCTTCTGAGTTGGTGTTTCAGGATTCTTATGGTATAATACCAGCAGTGGAATTGCCAAGTCAAAAGGCAGTTCCATTAGTTCCATTTTTCATTTTCTGAGGAAATCCCATTCCACAGTGGCTGTACCAGTCTGCATTCCTACCAACAGTACTAGGGTTCCCTATTCTCCACAATGTTGCCAACACTTATTTGTGGATTTGGTTATGATGGCCATTCTGACCAGTGTGAAGTGGAATCTCACTGAGGTTTTAATTTACATCTGATGGCTAGTGATGCTGAGTATCCTTTCATGTGTCTCTAGGCCGTCTATATGGCCTCTGTACAGAGAAGTATCTGTTCAGATCCTTTGCCCATTTTTTAGTTGGTTTGTTTGTCTTACCAGGAGGTATTCTGCTCTACCCTATGGGGCGTAAGCCTCACTGCTGAGTGCAGAGTGACTA
The DNA here is from genome assembly GCF_021234435.1 of Artibeus jamaicensis. Classification (NCBI taxonomy): domain Eukaryota; kingdom Metazoa; phylum Chordata; class Mammalia; order Chiroptera; family Phyllostomidae; genus Artibeus; species Artibeus jamaicensis. Next base: position 4,231,555 of record NW_026521913.1, read on the forward strand.
GATTAACAAATGAAAATGTCCACAGACAGTAGATCCCTGGCAGTCTCAGAGCAGGCTACCTAAGGTCAGATGGGGTCAACATCTGACATCACCAGACACAGATCCAGAAAGAAAAAACAGTGATAAATACTAGAGGCTACCGAGATAAAATCCACTGTGGTCTTCTACATGATTAGTGGTATTTATTTTCTTGTATAGCTTTTTAACACTCATTTCTTGTCCAGCAAATTTGTGCATATGAAGTCACTATATATTGTACTAAAATTTATTGATCTCTTTTCTTATAATAGTCATACTCTCCTTACACCTTTATAAAACTTGTTCATTGATGTTTGATAGTGGGATTGAGGGGGGAGGTATTTTTGTAGATGTGGGCTTATACCATGGGCTTTGTGGTTTTGTTCTAGCAGCACCTGCACAGCAGCATATGTGGTGGGTGGAGTGACCTTCAGTCAACCAGCTAGAGGGAAGGAGCCACCAAAGAACAACACAACAATAATCAAAACACAGTTACATCCAGAGAACCAACATAAATGGCATAAAGGGCATCCCAAGAGCATCAAGTTCAGGAGATCAAGGAGACTGCACAACTGAATCTCACAGGTCTCCTACCATACAAGTTCACACCACAAACTGAATGAATCAAACAGATCCACTTAAGAAGCAGAAGCAAACAAGAAAAGTCTCACAAATAATGGGAAGACAAAGAAACATCCCCCAATTGAAAGGAAAGGAGGAATCCTCAGAAAGAATGCTAAATGAAATAGAGGCTACTCAACTATCAAATAGTTCAAAACAATGGTTATAAGGAAGCTGAGATATCAGTGAGAATTACCAACAACCACAGGGAAGCTACAAAGAATTTACTGTGATTAGACCAGCATTAAAAAAGGACATAGAACAATCAACAAGGGCTAAAAGAAAATGAAGAGTACAATTTCTTTTTTTTTCCCAGTGTGGATTTTCATATATTTTCTTTCAAGGGATTTTTAAAAATGTATATCATTGATTATGCCATTACAGTTGTCCCATTCCCCCCCCTTCATTCTCCTCCACCCTGCGTACTCCCTCCAACCCACACTACCCCACTTTAGTTCATGTCCATGTGTCATAAGTTCTTTACCTTCTACATTTCCCACACTACTCTTACCCTCCCCCTATTTTCTCCCCACCATCTATGCTACTTATTCTCTGTACCTTCTCCACCCTCTCCCTCCCAATCCCCTGTTGCTAACCTTCATGTGATCTCCATTTCTGTGGCTCTATTCCTGATCCAGCTGTCCACTTAGTTTGCTTTTGTTTTAGGTGTGGTTATTAATAACTGTGAGTTTGCGGTCCTTTCACTGTTCATATTTTTATCTTCTTTTTCTTAGATAAGTCCCTTCAACATTTCATAAAATATGGGCTTGGTGATGATGAACTCCTTTAACTTGACCTAATCTGAGAAGCGCTTTACCTGCCCTTCCATTCTAAATGAAAGCTTTGCTGGATGGAGCAATCTTGGATGTAGGTCTTTGCCTTTCATGACTTGGAATACTTTTTCCAGCCCCTTCTTGCCTGTAAAGTGTCTTTTGAGAAAGCAGCTGACAGTCTGATGGGAACTCCTTTGTAGATGACTGTCTTTTTATCTCTTGCTGCTTCTAGGATTCTCTCCTTCATTTTAATCTTGGGTAATATAATTATGATGTGCCTTGGTATGTTCCTCTTTAGGTCCACCTTCTTTGGAAACCTCCGAGCTTCCTGGAGTTCCTGGAAGTCTATTTCCTTTGCCAGATTGGGGAAGTTCTCCTTTATTATTTGTTCAAATAATTTTTCCACTTGTTGCTCTTCCTTTTCACCTTCCAGTACCTCTATAATTCAGATGTTGGAACGTTTAAAGATGTCCTTGGAGGTTCCTAACCTTCTCCTCATTTTTTTTGAATTCTTGTTTCTTCATTCTTTTCTGTTTCGTTCTTCCTTCTGGTCCACTCCATTGATTTGAGTCCCAGTTTTCTTCCCATCACTACTGGTTCCCTGTGCATTTTGTTTCATTTCCCTTAGTGTAGCCTTCATTTTTTCATCTAATTTGCGACCAAAATCAACCAATTCTGTGAGTATCCTGATCACCAGTGTTTTGAACTGTGCATCTGATAGGTTGGCTATTTCTTTGTCACTTAGAAGTACTGGCTCTGGGGCTTTGATTTATTCTTCTGATTGAGCCATTTTTGGTCAGGTCAAGCCTGTTACGTATGAGGGGCTAAGCCTTAGGTGTTCGCCAGCAAGGGGTAACCCAGTCACTGGGTTGTGATGCTGTGTGTGGGGGCGGGGTGAGAGAGGGAACAATGGCGCTTGTTCTGCTCTCTTTCGGATTTCAGTCCCTTCTGCTGCTTCTCACAAGCCAGAACCTTTTCAATCCATGCTTTTAGGCTTTACTTCCCATTGCTGGGGCCCTGGGTTGCTCAGTCTGCCTTACTACCCATTCTTGCCTAGTTTATCGGCGCATGAATGTGTGACCACAGTCAGCCACGCGCCACATGTGCTCCCAGGTCTGGCTGCCACTGCCTTTTCCTGCCTCAATCCCTTTCCGCTGGCCTCCAACTCTGCCCCTCTTACTGGACTGCTTGAATAGTTGTCAGACTTCCGTACAGCTCAATTTTCTGTCTGTTCTGATTGTGTTTTGGTTATAAATCCTTGTTGTCCTTAAATATGGTTGTGCGGAGGCACAGTGTTTCCACCTATGCCTCCATCTTGGCTGGAAGTTCAGAATATAATTTCTGAATGAACAACACAGCAGAAGGAATCAAAAGCAGGCTCAATGAAGTCAACATTCAGAAAGCGAAGGCATTTTTATATACTGTTGAAACCAGAAAAATAGAGAATAAAGTAGGGATTGCCTTAAAGAGATTTGGCCTGGAGGCAGAAACCACAAGGAAATTAAGAAAGAATATAGAGAGTGGAGAAGGCGGAATTACAAAACCAATGGGGCTGAACAAGTAGAGGACCACCTGTTCAAGTGTCTAGATTAAAATTTTTCCATTATTCAAAACCCAGAAAGCTTAGGTCATGCTCGTGCCACCCGAGTAGCCAGTAGCTAACAGCCACATTTGCCCCTATACAATGCTTGCTTGCTTGCTTGCTTGCGTCTATAAAAAGACTTAGCTATAAACTTTCATTTAGAATGGAAGGGCAGAAAAAGTGCTTCTCAGATAAGATCAAATTCAAGGAGTTCATCATCACCAAGCCCTTATTATATGAAATGTTAAAGGGACTTATCTAAGAAAAAGAAGTTAAAGAAACATGAACAGTGAAAGGACAACAAACTCACAGTTATTAACAACCACACCTAAAACGAAAGCAAACTAAAAGGACAGCTAGATCAGTTGTGGAAACATAGAAATGAAGATCTCAAGGAGGGTTAGCAACAGGAGAGTGGGAGGAGAAGGGGGGAGAAGGTACAGAAAATAAATAGCATAGACAGTAGATAGAAAATAGATGGGGGGCAAGAATAGCATGGGAAATATAGAATCTAAAGGACTTGAGACACATGGTCATAAACTAAAGGGGGGGTGATGGTGGGGATGGGGGGTAGGGTGGAGGGGAATGAAGGGGGGAATAGAACAACTGTAACAGCATAATCAATAAAAAAATTAAAAAATTAAAAAAAGACTTAGCTATAAGCGCTTAGGGCGGCTCTCGTTTGCAGCTCTTATGAGCACCGTGTCTCCGGACACTCTGAGGGTCCGCCCCCGCGCAGGTTAAAACTTTGGCCAATAAAATAACATCTCTGAATCCTGAAAGTTTCTGACAATTTGTCTCTCGCATTGGTGGATGCAACATTTGGAGGCCCCAGCGAGATCTCCCCTGGTGGAGTTTCGGTTCAGAAACTAGAAGGACAGCTCGGGCTGAGTAAGGAATTGGGAGGATCCTCTGTTGTTTCTAGGGCCACAGAGCAAGACAGCCCTGAGGTGGTAGGCGGGACGCTGCCGGTAGCCCACCCAGGGGCTCCCAGGGACGGGACGCTGCTTGGGACTTGGTTTTAGTTTCATAAGATTGTGACCGGTCACGTTAGGTTTCGTTTCTCTTTGCGCTGCGCTGTGCCGTGAACCAGAATCAGGATTTATGTCTAGGGACTGTGCATTGTCTGCATTATTTTTTGTTTTTGTGTCCACACTCGTTGCCACCATTCTTGTTTCTGAACTTCCCAAAGTCCTTCGGCGCCAGCTAATGGGCCAGCAGGAGTCCGTACCTAGCTCTCTACTACATTAGGAAGTGTATGCAGGAGAACCAAAGGAGTAGGAGAGCAATTTGCCTAGCTACAGGGAGACGTCAGCAAAAAGGCGAAGGGGGACCGTGCAGTGACCGGGTCCCAAAGCAGCCGCAGAATAAACCCAAGCTCCATCCAGTCCTGCCAGGAACGCCCCTCCCTCGTACCACCGCAGGGAGGAACCTGACTCATCAAGGCAGGATGGTGGTGGACCCACCAGCCCACCACACACTCGGAGTGGAGTGCATTATAGGGAGAGGGAGGCAGTGCGCGTGGGAGCAGCCGCCAATTTGCCTCCCAAGAGCGATGCCGTCATTTTACCGCTCCCCGCCTAATTTATGTTCCTTTCTCCACAAGTGATTTACACAATTGGAAACATCAGAACCCCCCGTTTTCAGAGAAACCTCAAGGATTAATCTCCCTCCTTGAGACCATATTCAGAACCCATCAGCCCACCTGGGATGATTGCCAGCAGATTCTGCAGACCCTTTTCACTTCGGAAGAGAGGGATTGGATTATTAGGGAAGCTGCCAAGGCAGTCTTAGGAGAGGAAGGGGATACCTTAGCGGGAAGGAGGGAACTCGAGGATATCCTCCCAACTCAGCCCCCAGCTTAGGACCCTAACACCACAGGGGGAAGGGACGAGTTCCTCCAGTACCACCGGGCTCTACTTAGAGGACTAAAGGCAGCGGCTAGGAAGCCGACCAATTTCAGTAAAGTTAGTGAAGTCATTCAGGGGAGAGAGGAACCCCCAGCAGCCTTCCTAGAAAGACTCATAGGACAAAACAAAAAGGCGGGCTTGCTCACACAAAACCGCTCCGCTCACTTAACAGCACGAATAGACCAAAAATGGCTCTAGGACAACTCAGAGCCCCAGAACCGATAGACCTAAGTGATGAAGAAATAGCCAGTCTTTCAGATGCACAGTTCAAAACACTGGTTATCAGGATCCTTACAGAACTGGTTGACTTTAGTCACAAATTAGAGAAACATATGGAAGCTAAATTAATTGAAATGAATGGGGATACAAAAGATACCAATAGTAATGGAAAGAAAATTGGGACTCAAATCAAGGGAGAGAACCAGACGGAAGAAAAAAATGATCAAACAGAAAGGAATGAAGAAATAAGAATTCAGAAAAATGAGGAGAAGCTTAGGAACCTCCAGGACATCTTTAAACGTTCCAACATCCGAATTATAGGGGTACCAGAAGGGGGAAAGGCACACCAGTTGAAAAATTATTTGAACAAATAATAAAGGAGAATTTCCCCAAGATGGCAAAGGAAATAGACTTCCGAGAAATCCAGGAAGCTCAGAGAGTCTCAAAGAAGTTGGACTCAAGAAGGAACACACCAAGGCACATCATAATTACATTAGCCAAGATTAAAATGAAGGAGAGAATCCTAGAAGCAGCAAGAGCTAAGGGGACAGTCACCTACAAAGGAGTTCCCATCAGACTGTCAGCTGATTTCTCAAAAGAGACCTTACAGGCAAGAAGGGGCTGGAAAGAGGTATTCCAAGTCATGAAAACCAAAGATCTACAACCAAGATTGCTCTACCCAGCAAAACTTTCATTTAGAATGGAAGGACAGATAAAGTGCTTCTCAGATAAGACCAAATTCAAGGAGTTCATCATCACCAAGCCCTTATTATATGAAATGTTAAAGGGACTTACCTAAGAAAAAGAAGATAAAAAAGATGAACAGTGAAAGGACAGCAAACTCACAGTTATTAAGAACCACACCTAAAACAAAAGCAAACTAAGAGGATAGCTAGATCAGGAGCAGAACCATAGAAATGAAGCTCACATGGACGGTTAGCAACAGGGGAGTGGGAGGAGGGGAAGGGGGGAGAAGGTACAGAAAATAAGTAGCATAGACAGTAGATAGAAAATACATAGGGGGGAGGGTAAGAATAGTAGGGGAAATACAGAATCTAAAGAATTTGAGATACATGTTCATGAACTAAAGGGGGAAATGGTGGGGGAGGGGTATGCAGGGTGGAGGGGAAGGGAGGGGGGAATAGAGCAAATGTAATGGCATAATCAATAAAAAAAATAAATTAAATAAAAAAAAAGACTAAAAAAAAAAAAAGACTCATGGAGGCTTATAGACTATATACTCCCTTAGATCCTGAAGCAGAAGAGAACAGGAGACTAGTTAACATATCTGAAGCTGCCTATTTGACTCAGGCAGCTTCAGATATCAGGGAAAAACTTCGGAAAATAGAGGGACTTAAAGGAGAAAACAGGAGCAAGTTATTAGAAATAGCTCAGAAGGTATACGTCAATAGGGATGATCCGGAGGTTTGCAGAGTGAAAGAGGTTGCCGAGATCCTGATTGCCGCCCAGAAGCCTCCCTCCGAAGGGAAAGGAGGACAGCAAAAGGGCCAGGGACGGCAAATAGACAAAGATCAATGTGCCTTTTGCAAGGAGAGAGGGCACTGGAAGCGCGACTGCCCAAAGTTGAAGGCCGCTAGTCAAGGGCGGAAACAAGGCCCCGAAGTCCTGCTCCAAACCTCAGACTGACGGGGCCGGCGCTCCATTCCCATCGGCTCCCAGGAGCCCACGGTCACCCCAACAGTTGAAGGTAAACCAACAGACTTCCTGGTGGACACAGGAGCCACCGTCTCAGTCCTGAAACAACCACAGGGGCAAATTCAAAAGGCAACGACCAAAATAATTAGGGCAATGGGCAAAGCAGAGGCCTATCCATGGGCTACTGCAAGAATAACTAACCTGGGCCGGGGCACCATTACCCACTCTTTCCTAGTCATTCCAGACTGCCCTTACCCACTGCTTGGCAGAGACTTGTTGCAGAAGCTCCAAGCCACCATCACCTTCAGAAGTGAGGAGAGCCCCTCAAAGAACAGGAACGAGGAGGCGAAGGTCAGCTTGGAAGTAACTGTCCCACTGTCTGAGGAGTACTTGCTTGCCACTTTCCAAGGAGGTAAGGAGGAAGGAGTGGGGGTTCCAGATGCCCTGCTGGCCAGGGTACCTGGAGTCTGGGCAGAAACTAATCAACCAGGATTGGCCACCCACCACTGTTCAGTTTCTTAAGACAACAGCCTTGAACCCAGAGACCCTACTGCCAGTACCTGATTCCACCCTAGTCCACAGCTGCAAACAGATACTAGACACAGTGACTGGCTCCCACCCAGATCTGAGAGACCAGGCATATGAGAAGGCTGACCTGACCCTGTTTACAGACAGCAGCAGTTTTATCAAAAATGGACAGCGGTATGCAGGGGCAGCAGTAACCACAAAGGACGAAGTCCTGTTGCAAGGGGCATTGCCAGCAGGGACCCCTGCACAGAGGGCCGAGTTGATTGGACTAACTAAGGCCTTGCAAATTGCGGAGGGGAAGATAGCTAATATCTACACTGACAGCTGCTATGCATTTGCTACCGCCCACATCCATGGGGCCATATATAAGGAGAGAGGCCTCCTAACGGCAGGGGGAAAAGACGTTAAGAATCGTAGTGAGATTCTTGCCCTCCTGGATGCCATTTGGTTGCCCACCAAAGTTGCCATCATACATTGCAAAGGACACCAGAAAGGGGATTCCCCTGTTATAAAAGGAAACTGCCTAGCAGACTTGGCTGCCAAGGAGGCAGCTACAAGGAAACAAGAAAACCTCCTTCCCTTGTTACCTCAGCCAACACTGCCTCCGGATCCTAGGTACTCCCCAGAGGAAGAGCAGGAAGGAATACAGCTAATGGGGCAGAAAAGTCAGCAGGGGTGGATAGAGCTTCCCGACTCCAGGCTTTACCTACCCCAGGGGACAGTAAGAGAAATAGTCAAAGATATACATGCCAGCACTCATCTCGGGCAAAATAAGTTAGAACAACTAACTCTTAAAGAAACTATAATAAAGCTAAAAGAAGAGACCGGCGAAAACTGGGTAGAGCTACTCCCTTTTGCCCTATTTAGAGTAAGATGTACCCCCTACCTGAACAGGTGGATGCCCTATGAGATTCTATTTGGGCAACCTGTACCCCTAGTTCCTCGCCTGGCCAGAGAAGAAATAGAGGTTTCTAATCATTACTTCCTGAAGTCCTTACAGGCCCTGCAGCAAATCTGGAGTGAAGTGTGAGGCCTGAGAGACCAGACTTCACCGGACCCAACCTCTAACGCCCGATGGCCTGAGCCACCTGACCCAGGACAGTGGGTGTACATTCTCAACCATAGACGGAGTAACCTAGAGCCTCGGTGGATAGGACTGTTCCAGGTACTGCTGAGCACCCCAACAGCTGTCTGAGTAGCAGAGAAACCGTATTGGATACATCTCTCCCATGTAAAGCCAGCACAAGCACAGGGTGAGGTATCTAAAGGATGACGAGTCAAGAGGGATCCCGACAAGCCACTAAAGCTCACTTTTTCAAATATCTAGGACTGTTAATCCTCTATTGCGTACCAAGTAATAGCCTAGACCCACAGGAGTGGGTGTTAATAAGGACAAATGATGGCACCATAATTGCCACCAACTATACTTGGACTGAGACTAACCCTGTAACTCTAAAAGCAGACTTCTCCAAACTATCTGGAGATGAAATATGTAATACCCCCCTAGGATATAGACATAATAATAGACATCAAGGCCCCCTAGGGGGAACTGTGGCACTAAAAAGAAATCTAAAATATGATGCCTCTCTGAAAATATTATTCAGGAGCATATGGGTGCCCAGAACCACCTGGGAAGTGGACACAAATGTGTAGGGAGACTAGTGACTACTGCCTAAACCAGAGAATCTTGCCTGAAAATGGTAGCCATCTTACACTTACTAAAGCACCAGAGGACTTGTGGTTTATATGTACTCGGGGTATTTTTAAATGTATCATCCCTACCTCTCCTGAATTATGTGTAAGTGCCTATATTATATCACAAGTATACTTCTATGGAGGGAACCCAGACTTTTTGCTAGTACCACCAAAATGTGCTAGAAGAGCCCCGCTACTAATTCCCATAATAGCCACCATTGGGATACTAGGATCTACTGCTGTAGGGGCAGGGGCATTCATCCACGAAGAGAACAGTCTTAGACAACTTTCACAGACTTTCTCCAAAGATATCTCCTTACTCCAAGACCAAGTAATATATTTAGAGCGCCAAATAGACTCCCTTGCTGAAGTAGCCCTGCAGAATAGAAGGGGGCTCGACCTCCTTTTCCTTCAGCAAGGTAGGCTTCTAATGCGCCACATTAGAAGAGTGTTGTTTTTATGCTAATCATTCAGGAATAATTAGAGAGAATATCAAAATACTCACCAAAAGATTGAAGGAAAGAGAACGAGCCGAAGAAAACTCTAGTTGGTATGCTTCAAACCAACTAGAGTTTAAGACTCTAGTCTTCCCCTTTAAGACTTCCCCTTGGCTAACCACACTAATATCTGCTATTACTGGACCCCTGTTAATCCTCATACTAGCATTAACCATAGGACCCACAGTGTTTAATAAAATCCTTGCCTTTATCAAAGAAAGAGTAGAAATAGTTAAACTAATGATACTCTCCCAACCCTATATGATTCTTTCCGAAGACGAGGAAGAGTCAAGGATTTGACTCACAAGGAAATGGGGGAATGTTGAAACCAGAAAAATAGAGAATAAAATAGGGACTGCCTTAAAGAGATTTGGCCTGGAGGCAGAAACCACAAGGAAATTAAGAAAGAACATAGGGAGTGGAGAAGGCGGAATTACAAAACCAATGGGGCTGAACAAGTAGAGGACCACCTGTTCAAGTGTCTAGATTAAAATTTTTCCATTACTCAAAACCCAGAAAGCTTAGGTCATGCTCGTGCCACCCGAGTAGCCAGTAGCTAACAGCCACATTTGCTTCTATACAATGCTTGCTTCCTTGTGCCACCCAAGTAGCCAGTAGCTAACAGCCACATTTGCCTCTATACAATGCTTGCTTGCTCACGTCTATAAAAAGACTTAGCCATAAGCGCTTAGGGCGGCTCTCGTTTGCAGCTCTTATGAGCACCGTGTCTCCGGACACTCTGAGGGTCCGCCCCTGCGCAGGTTAAAACTTTGGCCAATAAAATAACAACTCTGAATCCTGAAAGTTTCTGACAATTTGTCTCTCACGTTGGTGGATGCAACATACACCAACAATGAAATATCAGAAAGAGAAATCAGGAAAAAAATCCCATTTGATATAGCAAAAAGAAAAATAAAGTACCTTGGAATAAACCTAAGTGGAGAGGTAAAGACCTATACTCAGAAAACTATAAAACACTGAAGAAAGAAATTAAGGAAGACACAAACAAATGGAAGCATGTGCCATGTTCATGGACTGGAAGAGTCGACATCATCAAACTATCCATGTGACCCAAGGTGATTTACAGATCCAATGCAATCCCTACTTAAAAATATCAATGACATATTTCACAGATATAAATCAAACATCTCAAAAATATATACGGAACTATAAACAACCCTGAATAGCCCCAGCAATTTTATGAAAGAACAAAATAGGAGGGATCACAGTACCTGGTATCAAATTATATAACAAGACTATGATAATCAAAACAGTCTGTTACTGGCATAACAAGAGCCACATAGATCAATGGAACAGAATAGACAGCTCAGAAATAAATCCAAGTCTATATGGTCAATTATACTCGACAAAGGAAGAAGAAGAATAAGATGGAGTAAAATAGCCTGTTCAACAAATGGTGTTGGGAGATCTGTACAGATACATGTAAAAAAATTAAACTTGACCACCAAATTACACCATATACAAAAATAAACTCAAGATGAATAAAAGACTAAAATATAAGTCACAACATCATAAAAGTCCTAGAAGAGAACACGGAGGAGTCTCAGATATACCACACAGCACTATTTTCACCAATATGTCCCCTAGTGTAACTCACATGAAAGAATAAACAAATGGGTCTTCATCAAAGTAAAAGGCTTTTTCATGGTTCAAGAAAACATCAGCAAAATCAAAAGGGAAGCAACTGTATGAGAAAACATATTGGACAATGATACCTTGGACAAGGGTTCGATCTCCAAAATATATAAAGAACTCACATCCTGGCTGGTGTAGCTCAGTGGATTGAGCGCGGGCCTGCGAACCAGACAATCGCGGTTCGATTCCCAGTCAGGGCACATACCGGGGTTGCAGGCCGGTTCCCTGCAGGCCAGTTTCCAGCAGGGGATGCATGAAAGGCAACCGTACATTGATGTCTCTCTCCCTGTCTCCTTCCCTTCCCCTCTAAAGATAAATAAATAAAATCTTAAAAAAAACAAAAAAAGAACTCACATGACTCCACTCAGGAACACAAACAACCCAATTAAAAATTGGTCAAAAGGGACTTCCGGCGAAGATGGAGGCATAGGTAGACACACTGTGCCTCCTTGCACAACCAAGAGAAGGACAACAAAAAAATTAAAAAACAAAAAACAACCAGAACTGACAGAAAATCCAACTATATGGAAGTCCAAAAACCAAGGAGGTAAAAAAGAAACATTCATCCAGACTGGCAGGAAGGGCGAAGACAGGCAGCCCAGTGGAGAGGAATCATGTCAAGGCAGTGGCTGGAGGAGTAGGTGAGGTGGCAGCTGGCTGACTGGGTGGTCCCACATTCACATGCAGATAAACCAGAAGGAACAACTGCGGAACATGATAGGCCACACAACCCAGGGTTTCACAATGGGGAAATAAAGCCTCAAAGTCTCTGACTGAAAACACCTGTGGGGGTTGAGGTGGCAGCAGGAGAAACTCCCAGACTTACAGGAGAGTTTGTTAGAGAGACCCATAGTGTCTTAGAAGGTACACACACACACCCACCCAAGAATCAGCACCAGAAGGACCCAATTTGATTGTGGGTAGTGGGGGAAGTGAGTGAAAACCAGCAGGAAGCCAAGCAAAGGGTATTGTTCCCTCTCGGATCCCTCACCTACACAGTATTACAACACAGTGACCAGTGTTGCCCCGCCCTGGAACATACCTAAGGCTCTGCTCCTTACTACATAATAAGCACTCCGAGATAGAAAAAAATGGCCCAAATGAAAGAACAGATCAAAGCTCCAGAGCAAATACACCTAAGCGACAAAGAGATAACCAAACTATCAAGATGCAGAGTTCAAAACACAGGTAATCAGGATACTCACAGAATTGGTTGAATATGGTCGCAGATTAGAGGGGAAAATGGAGCCTACAAAAAGGGAAATAAAGAGAAATGTTCAGGGAACCAACAGTGACAGAAAGGAAACTGGGACTCAAATCAACAGTTCAGAGCAGAAGGAAGAAACAATCAATTAGAACAGAATAAAGAAGCAAGAATTCGACAAGGTGAAGGGAGGCTTAGGAACCTCCAGGACATCTTTAAACACTCCCACATTCGAATCATAGGGGTGCCAGAAGGAGAAGGGGAAGAGCAAGAAATTGAAAACTTATTTGAACAAACAATGAAAGAGAACTTCCCAAATCTGGCAAAGAAAATAGACTTCCGAGAAGTCCAGGAAGCTCAGAGAGTCCCAAAGCTGGACTCAAGGAAGCACACACCCAGTCACATCATAATTACATTACCCAAGATGAAAGATAAGGAATCTTATAAGCAGCAAGAAGAAAGGAAAGAGTTACCTACAAAGGAGTTCCCATAAGACTGTCAGCTGATTTTTCAAGACACCTTACAGACAAGAAAGGGCTGGAAAAAAGTATTCAAAGTCATGAAAGGCAAGGACCTACATCCAAAATTACTCTATCCAGCAAAACTATCATTTACGATAGAAGGGCAAATAAAGTACTTCCCAGACAAAGTAAAGCTAAAGGAGTTCATCATCGCCAAGCCCTTATTATATGAAATGTTAAAACAATTTACCTATGAAAAAGAAGATAAAAAATACAAACAGTAAAATGACAACAAACTCACAACTATTAACAACTGAACCCTGTACCCCAAAAAACTAAGTAAACAACTAGAACAGGAACAGAACCACACATGTAGGGTTACCAGTGGAAACCCTGGTAGGGGAGAAAAGGTACAGAGAATAAGTACCTTTTCCCCCTAGAGAAGATAGGGGGAAAGGTACAGAGAATAAGTAGCATAAATAGTAGGTAGAAAATAGACAAGGGGATATTGAGAATATTAAAGGAAACATAGAAGCCAAAGATCGTATATGTACAACCCATGGACATGAACTAAGGCAGGGAATGTGGGTGGGAGGGGGTGTGCATGGCAGACTGGAATATAGAGGCGGAAATGGGATAACTGTAATGGCATAATCAATAATATTTTTTAATAATTTCATTTATTTTTTTAGATTTTATTTATCTTTAGAAGGGAAGGGAAAGACAGAGGGAGAGAAATATCAATGTATGGTTGCTTCTCATGTGTCCCCTGCTGGGAACTGGCCCCTGCTGGGAACTGGCTTGCAACCCAGGCATGTGCCCTAACTGGGAATCGAATCACGATCCTTTGGTTTGCAGGCCCGCGCTCAATACACTGAGCCACACCAGCCAAGGCAAAGGACCTGAATAGACACTTCTCCAAGGAGGACATACAGAGGGTCTAGAGACACATGGAAGGATACTCAGCATCACTAGCCATCAGAGAGATGTAAATTAAAACCTCAACGAGATTCTACTTCACACTGGTCAGAACAGCCGTCATAACCAAATCAACAAATAACAAGTGCTGACAAAGTTGTGGATAGTAGGAAACCCTAGTACTATTGGTGGGAACACAGTATGGAGTTTTCTCAGGAAACTAAAAATGGAACTGCCTTTTGACTTGGCAATTCCACTGCTGGTATTATACCATAAAAATCCTGAAACACCAACTCAGAAGAACTTATGCACCACAATGTTCATAGCAGCAAAATTTACAATGGCCAAGTTTTGGAAGCAACCTAAGTATCCATCAGTAAATGCGTGGAACCAAAAACTATGGTACATTTACACAATGGAATACTATGTACATAGTAGAAAGAAAGGAGCTCCTATCCTTCAGGACAGAATGGATGGATCTGGAGAGCATTAGGCTAAGTGAAATAAGCCAGGTGGTGAAAGACAAATAACCATATGATCTCACCTATAAGTGGAACCTAATTAACAAAACAAACAGGCAAGCCAAACGTAATCAGAGATATTGAAATAAAGAACAAAGTGACAGTAACTAGAGGGGTGGTGGGAGGGTATGATGGGGGCAAAAGGGGGTAGGGTCATCAAGAAAGAGTAATAGAGGACACATGGACAAAGGCAAAGGGGGATAGGATTGAGGGTGGGAGGTGGAGATGGCTGGGGTGGTGGGGAGTGGTTGGGGGAAAATGAAGACAACTCAACTTGAACGACAAAAATAAAACAAAATAAGAGGAAAAAACCCAAATCCCTCCTGGTGTTGGGGCCATTGTTTCACCTCAGGCTGTTGCTGCTTGGAGGGGAGTGGTCTACCTGCATAGGATGGCTTCTGCTCTCTGAGGGTGACTCAGCACTGGGATCCTGTCATCTATTCTCTATTTTCTCCTCAAGGCTTCTGTCCCCCATCTCTCCTCAGGTGTCACCAGCCCACTGTGCCTTTGCCAGAGCCCCAGGTAAGTGGCTGATAATGAAAATTTGTGTGTTGGGCCATCAAATTGCTCTGTGAATCTCCAGCCCTCTGTTTCTGGTAGACAGTAACTCTCCCACTTTTCGCTGCCAGTTGTTATCTGTGTACTTTTTGGGTTCTGGTGCTCTAGGCTGGTTATATTAGCTTAGGGTTTAGACCCCATTCTTCTTAGGGGGATCCAACCAGCTGCTTAATTACCCCTCCATTGCTGCTGCCTGTGGGTGCCCAGCCAGCCATCTCCAGTCTCCACCACACTGCTTACCAGTCATTTAGTGCCGAAGATGATTCTTCTGTCTGTCCAAGGTTATAAAGCTTCCCTCTTGCTATTGTTCAGCTGTGTGTTCCAGGTGATTTCTCCAAAATTTAGTTGTAATTCCAGACTGGTCCTGGGAGGAGGTTAGTGTGGCTTCCATTCTTTCCTCTGCCATCTTGCCTCCTCCAAAATCCAAATTCTTTGCCAAGGTCTATAAGGTCCTGCATGATTTCCCCCATTCAACATCAACTTCACTGTACACCACTCTTTCACATCCTACATACATTCTAGCCACTGTGACTTTCTTCCATTCCCCTAACTTCTCAAACATATTTCCCATTTGGGGAACATCTAGTATGTTGCCCTCATCCCTAAATCTTCATACAACTCATTCCTTTGCATCCTTCAGACCTGGGATCACACAAACTGACAAAGTGTCCCCATGTATCACCTTTCACATTTCATCCTATCATCCAACCTTTTTCTTCATAGATTCTGTAATAGATAAATGCCTGACTACTGTGTCAAATGGCCTCAGACACAAAATACAAGCAAAGAATTTCCTTGGCATTGAGAATGTGACTGCATTGATGCAGCAAGATGGTACAGACAATCAACAACTTCTCCATCTTCCCTGGGACTCCCTTGGTCTCCCTGAGACACTCAAATTATCAGAAACCTGAACAAAGAGGGTCCTCATTCAGGTTTAGAAACCCTCATATAGACTGAGATACGCTCATGAAGCCTAAGTCCAAGTAACAGCCACTTCTTTCCTTAGCCATTCATTGTCTTTCTTGTAAATGGGGTAAGGATAATGTTAGGCTTAAAATACTCACCTAAACAAGACAATTAGAGCCCTTCAAACTAACCCAATACAAAGTGAAAGAAGATAATACCCAAAATGTACTCAATTTATTTACATGTGTGAGAACTCATCACTAGGAGTCCTTTTCATGAGTCCCCCCTACAAACACTTAATATTAGTTCAAATTATCTCATTTATTCATTTACTTCTTCACTGATTGGCACTTCAGTAGAATAGAAGCTGCACGAGGGCTGGAATTTCACCTGTTTTGTTCACTACTATATTCCCAACCCAAGAAAACAGAAGTTGGCACACAAAAGGTACTCAACATATATTAGTTAAATGAGTAAACAAAAAAATATAAAATATTTTTAACTGTAATTTAACATCTAGAATGATTTGTTGATTAGTCTTGAAAAAAACAAGACTCATCAAATGAATATTTATAAAGTAAGCATTGATCTTGGGGAAGAAAAGCACAGGCATTAGAATTTGGCATCTCGCAAATGGGAACACAAGCAAGTATCCGGAGTTCTAGTCAAGATGGAGGCATAGGTAGATACACTTGACCTCCTCACAAAACCATAGAAAAAATTACAACTATATATGTTAAAGCAAATAACATCCAGAACCATCAGAATATCAAGCTATGTGGAAGTCCAACAACCAATATTTAAAGAAGCCACATTCACCCAATGGGTAGGAGGGGCAGAGTGGTGAAAATGGGCAGGGAAGCACAGTGATGCAGTATGGCTCAGAGAGGCAGAGTTGGCAGAACAGACAATCCGACATTCACATATGGTGGATAAATATAGGGAGGGATACACTGGGAGCAAGCAATACCAGTCCCAGGACTGACTGCACAGCTCAGGGTTCCAGCACCAGGAAAAGAAATCCCTATAATTTCTGGATGTAATAACCTGTGGGGGTTGGGCTAGGAGAAGAAACTGCCAGATTTTCAAGAGATTCAGCTTAAAGCACCTGCACAGACTCAGAACATACACAGACTCGACATTCTGGGATTCACCACCAGGGCAATAGCTGGAAGGGTGCCAGTCACATACAAGAAATGGGTGAAATAACTGGAAATGGGGTGAGTGCTGGGCAAACCTCCAGAAAGCTAGACAGTGGCACTGTCCCTTCTTTAAGCACTCTTCCCACATAGAGCTACAAAGCAGTGAAGTAGGTTGCCCACTCCAGCAATTACCTAAGGTTCTGCCCCACACAACTTACATGAGCCTTTTCTACAATAGGCCACACTACTGAGAAAGGGAATCAAAGCAGCTATATTTAATACACAGAAACAAACACAGGGAGGCTGCCAAATTAAGGAGACAAAGAAATATGGCCCAAATGAAAGAACAGAACAAACCCCAGAAAAAGAACTAAACAAAACAGAGATAACCAACCTATCAGATGCAGAGTTCAAAACACTGGTGATCAGGATGTTCAAAGAACTCATTGAATACAGCAACAACACAAAGGAAGAAATGAAGATTATACTAAGAGGGAGGATTCAAATCCACGATTTGGAACATAAAGAAGAATAAGCATTCAACCTGAACAACAAGAAGAAAAATAATTCCAAAAAACAAGAGTAGTATAAAGACCCTTTGGGATATCTCCAAAAGTACCAAGATCCAAATCATTGGGATGCCAGAAGAAGAAAAAGAGCAAGAAACTGAAAACGTATTTGAAAAAGTAATAAAAGAAAACTTCCTTAGTTTGGTAAAAGAAATACACATACAAGTCCAGAAGGCACAGAGTCCAAAACAAGTTGGACCCAAAAAGGACACCACCAAAACACATCATAATTAAAATGCCAAAAGCTAAAGATAAAGAGAGAATCTTAAAAGCAACAAGAGAAAAGCAGTGAGTTACCTATAATGGAGCTCCTATAAGACTACCAAGTGATTCCTCAAAAGAAACTGCAGAAAAGATAGGACTAGCCAAAAGTATTACCATGATGAAAAGTAAAGACCTACATCCTAGATTACTCTATCCAGCAAGGCTATCATTTAGAATGGAAGGGCAAATAAAAATGCTTCCCCAGTAAGGCAAAGCTAAAAAAGTTCATCACCCCCAAGCCGTTATTACATAAAATGTTACAGGGACTTATTTTAAGAGAAAGATCAAAACTATGAACACTTAAATGACAACAGATTCACAACTGTCAACAACTGAATCTAAAAAAAACAAACTAAGCAAACAACCAGAACAGGAACAGAATCATAGATATGGAATGGAGATCATTTGGAGGGTTATCACCTGGGAGAGGGAAGGGGGAGAATGGGGGGAAAGGTACAGAGATTAAGAAGCATAATTGGTAGATACAAAATAGACAGGGGGATGTTAAGAATAGTGTAGGAAA
Organism: Artibeus jamaicensis; assembly: GCF_021234435.1. Classification (NCBI taxonomy): domain Eukaryota; kingdom Metazoa; phylum Chordata; class Mammalia; order Chiroptera; family Phyllostomidae; genus Artibeus; species Artibeus jamaicensis. The sequence goes on from NW_026521913.1 coordinate 4,249,779, forward strand.
TAGAGAAGCCAAAAATGTATATGCATGATCCATGGACATGAACTAAGCTAGGGGAGATTGCTGGAGGGAAGGGGGATACTAGGCAGAGCTGGGCAAAAGGGGAAAATTTAGGTCAATGTAATAGTGTAATCAATAAAAAAAAATATATATATATTTTTTAAAGTATCTAAAAGCTGCTTTTTAACAAGGCTAACTTCAAGAAGTAGAGCTATTGTAGGAAGACTCTGTTCAGGGAAGAAAACAAGTCTGACCACGAACTTCCTGTAGACAGACATTCTTTTACCCACTCACTCATTCAAACATTATTGAGCCCATATCCATACCACTAGCCTTTAAGCCAAATGCTAAGAAATTTAAAGCAAATAAGATTCAGGGTCCTCAAGGGTATACAGGTAAACAAGCAAGTAACAGGACAGGCACCATGACCAGAGCTTATGCAGGGCATCAAGGCAGGGTTTGAACAAGGCCACTTGGGGAAGTTAGGAATATTAATAATGCTACATAGTTATGCTTTAAAAGACACTTTTATTTGACTCTCACCATAACCCTGTGAGGTATATGTGGCAGGTATGATCAAGATAAAGAAACCTCAGGTTCAGGATCTCATATGACCTGCCTAAGGTAACATAGCCAGTCGGGGGTGTGGGAAGAACTGTTCATGTCTTCCAACTAAAACCTGATCTCCACAGAGGCCTCAGAGACAACTGAAAATAAATCAAATTAGAAATCAGGTCATAAATACAAAGAAATAAGTTATCACCTTGTGGATGTGTAGAAGAGCCAGACAAAAAAGAACAGGTGATAAGAAGACAAAAAACAAGAAGAAATAGAGTTGTACTGAAGATGGGAACTGCTGATTTCCCCAAGAAGGAGCTTATGGCAATCTTCCTATTCATGGAGGCCAGTAAGGAAGAGAGAAGGAGAACAAGTCCTGAACCATAAAGCCCAGATTGTAAACCATCTTTGAGTTTCAGTGTGTTTGGCACAAACACTAACATGTCACCTTACTATAATCCAGAAACTCAGAGAAGTACATTCATACTAACCAGATAAGTAACCAGAAGATAGCATTATAGAGCTAGAAGTCACTCCTGATTTTTTAAAGAAATGTCCTTTAATTTCTCATTCTTCTTTATCACTAATAGCCAAAACTATTTCTATTATTTTCCCATTATATCTCAAAAGAAACCATCTATATTCCACACCAAAATCTACCCTGACCCACACCTTTGTCCAGTAAAACCTCTTCTTGACAATTATTTATCCACATCTAACTGAAAGGCAATACCAAAGCTTGAAGGCAAAACTTTTAGAGCAGACTCCCTCTATTCAACTCCAGAAGCTACAGGACTTTTGACACCCTGGCAAGTTAAGGCAAGTTACTTAAACACCTTGTACCTCAATTTCCTCATCTGAAGTGGTCCACACGTTACAGGACTGTGATGATGACAAATATCAGCATATGCAAAGTGATTTTAAGAGTGTCAGTTGGCATTATATAAATGCTAGTTGTTTTACAATTACCTAGCTCCTGTCTGGCCAAGGCCATCTCACTAGGTGGGAATAATGCAGCTTCACCTACCTATAGAGCCATAAAACTCAATGACTCATGAAACTCATAAACTTAATGAGACCATCCATTATTAAATGACCCTTAATCCCAATGTAGGAGAAAACACTACTAATAATCATAACTATGAAACCAGTGGGATTACCCCTCCATTTCCTTCCATATATAATCCTTTTCAGTAACAATTCTACTCCTTTTTAACTAGGAGGATCTTAACAAAATCTCACAAAAACCTGCTTCAGCAACCCCTGGGAAGCCCCAAATGAAGAAGAAAACATCCTTCTCCCACTCGAGAGCCCCCAGTGAACTTCATCAAGAAGAAGAAAGAGCTCAGTTCAGCTCCTCCCTGGGAGAGAATGACCCCTGCCCCCAATCCTCCCATCCTCTCTATCCCTCACCCTCATCCCAGAATGAGAGCCATCCCAGCTCTGCCTACACATTTATGTATAGGTGAAGATATCATTTACTATTTTACTCAAATTTCCTAGATACAGAACTGAAGGCATGATGCTCAAGACTACATACAGGCTGGTGATACGGAAAGAGAGAAGTAAAAAATTCAAAGTTAACTTGACAATTTAATAAAAATTATTTACACATAATGAGAACAAAGGAAATGAACCACTCAGACAACACAAGACAGAAACACTGACAAGATGAATGTTATTAGTAATGGACTGTTACTTAAACATTAACATGATTCTGGTAATTTCACCTTTTAACAGTGATCTAGATCCCTGCTCTCTTTCCCTGTTGTGGTAGTTTGTAGAAATACCACATATTACTTCTTCCCTTCTCCCACCCAAAACGATTTGGGGCTGAATCTCCTGAGTTGCTATGGCCAACTGGTCATTAGAAATATGACCCAACAGTGGCTGGAGAAGCCTCAGGTAGTCTCTGGTCCAAGGGAAATGAGGAAACTCATCAAGTAGAACTGGACCTAATTCACAGTGAAGCCAATCCCAGGCAACCTGCAGCCAGAGGCAGAATCACCCCTGCCAATGCAGGCCTGTGAGGGAGAAAAACAGATGCTTGTTGCCTTAAGGCCTACACAAGTTGTGAGGTTCAGGGTGGATTGTTACACAACATCATTGTTGAAATGTCGGTGAGGAAGAAATTCATCACCAAACAGGTTCACTGGCCATGAGGGAGAACAAACCCAAGAAGAGGCATCCCTGAGCATAACACATTGTCACCTCCCTTAAAGAAGGAAAAGCAGGAAAAAAGGAATCCAAATAACGGAAGTTGCCCACTGATAATATACTCTGTCAACTATGACCATACTCGGCAGAGTGCAGGCAGGAACTCCTTTTCCTGATATCAGCCAGTAAGTAGGTTTTAGAACCTCCTGTGTATGCAGAATTGAGCCAAGAGCAGGTAAATGACCTGGAGCTTACCTGGTGAGGAAGTAAAGTCAACACAATTGAAGCCCTTTCAAGACTCAGGAGATAATCAGTCATAAGACAGAAGGTATGCTGATGGTACTTCAAGGTAAGTCAATAATTTTATCATCATTATTATTAAAGAGAAATTCATATATGAAAAATGCATCTATATACAGACCTAAAAATGTCCCTGGTACTAATTACATACAAATACTAAATCTTCCTGTGGATGGAAATACAAACTTACACAACAACTGAAAGGCTCCAGAGGGCTCCGAAACGTGAGATCTGATGAAAGATGTGGCGTTATGGTATGAGGCTTGGAGAAGAGGATGAATCAAGAGGTAGACGTACTCACCCCTCAAAGTCAGCTAGCAGGTAGGGATATTCTTCCTGACACCCACCCTCTCAACCCCCCACCAGGCATGGTTATTTATAGAATATCTGCAAAGCTTTAAGAACTAAAAGATCAAAGTCCATTCTATAAGAACACTTTTTCTAATGCCATGGAGACTTTAAATTTCAAAAAAACTCTCTCAAGTGCCATGTTTTTAATCCATATCCACTGGTAGGTATAAATAACGCTGGACATATTTGACATGGAATTTCTCCTGGAGTCATCCAGAAGTTAAGTAATAATGTACTTAATGAAGATAACCCTTACCACACTCCACCAGAGTGATAGGAGACACCCAGCCTCTCTTCCTTACCTCCCCGCCATAAGCTAAGAAATCAAACTCAGTAAAGAAACTACAATTAGAAGCAATCATAAGCCATCCTCTGGGCATACACCAGCGAAGATCCTCAGGCTTTGCACTCTGGTTTCCATCTATCTCCCTGGAAATCCAAGCTTCCCACAGGACTCTCACCTCTATTTGTCACCTCCACATGGCTCTGGGCATCACCTAATCTCACCTGTTTCCTAATCCCAATCCTCTACTCGCTGTATAAATTAAAGCTCACCCTATCTACTCTCCTCCACTACATCTCTAAAGGTTCCCTTCCCCTTCTGACTCTACCTGAAAATGGGCAGTCCCCTGAGGACACTGCTTCCCTGAACACTGTCAGGTAAGTCTCATTTTCTCCTATACCTACATACCACTTGATCTAAGATGAGGTTTCTCCCTGCTCATACACTGCAATATACAGACCATTCTCGAGCTTCCCCTAACACACAGAATGCTTCTGTGCTGCTCACACCATCAGACTACCAACTAGGCTCTCCAACCCAAGTTTCATAGTCTTTTCACTCACCCCAGCATGCTCTCCTAAGGATGTCAGGACCTAGATCATTATCTTTCTCTCCATAACTAGTACTAATTTCGACATTTATATAGATGCTACCTGACTTTATGTCAAACGAGGTTGTCCTCCACCCCTATCTCCGTCACCCATGCCCAACAGTCATATCCTAGACCCAGTCATTACTTATAACCTTTCCACCTCCAACATCTCTGTTTCAATCCACTCTCCTGCCACCTGCTATTTCTGATCCTTCCTTTTCACTCCTTCTAGGAACCTAATTCCAACAAGTCTTCAACCCTACCAGGTCCTTAAACCTGCTGACCCCACCATCTTATCACTATTTATGATCTCCCTCAAGTCTTTACTTCTTTTTTTCCTAATCTGGTTTCCACAGTCCATTTTTTCAATCAGTCCTTTCATTGTCCCCCAAGCCTCTCCTTTCCCCCTTCTATCATATTTACTCAAAACCCCAGTTTCAGTTTTGACCTTCACTTAACTGAAAGTATGTATTTGAGCACAGGCCATGTGCTAGACACAAGATTTTTTAAATTGTTGTTTTAAATATTAAATATATGTAAAAGAGTAAGTTTATATATATGTAACTTATGATATATAACAATAAAACCAACATTTTTTAATCCTCACCTGAGAACATTTTTTTCATTGTTTTTAGAGGTACAGAAAGGAAAGAGGAAGAGAAACAGAGAAATACTGACATGAGAAACAGACTGACCAGTTAGTTACCTCCCCTGTGTGCCCTGACCGGGGTCAAACCTGTAGCCTTTTAGTTACAGGATGATGCTCCAACCAACTCAGGCACATAAGTGGGCTAAACCCAACACTTTAAACCCACCTGCCTACCCAAATATCCAGGCCAATCAGGCTTTTGCCCCACCCACCACTCTAACTTGCTCTCCACTGTTAAGCCAATTTTCAGTCCTCTCCACAGCCAACAGCTGATGCACATGTACCTCTGTGGGTACATATTACCAGGCAGTAACAGAAAAGCAGTAACTGGGTCTAACAGAAGAAAAAGGAGATAAGAACTCTGGAATACTTTTAGAAGCAAACTGGGACCTAAACTACACACTCCTGTTTGCATGAAATGAAACAAACTTATCTTTTAGGTTCACTGATAGTCTTGTCTTACAGGTATTATAGCCATGTTGTACATACCAGTTATAGTTTTAATTTTTTTTAAATTTTCCTTAAAATGTATATATATTCAAAATTGTATCACAATTGATCATTTATTTCCAGAGGTATTCTCCATAGCATTTAAACTAAAAAGTCGAGAGTGATCTGGAGCAGACACTACTTTCCCTCCAGTGCCCTAACGCTAACCAACGACAGACCCTTCCTCTTCCTATTCAGGGATCATCCTCTCCCACAAAGCCATGACTTTCAGGGAGACTGGCCTTTCTCTTGCTCTAGAGGATGGAACCTGATGCTGCTGAGCCAATTATTGTGGCAACTGTGCTCCTTGCCAGTAAAGTGGTCAATTAAAAAAAAAGGGAAGAATGCTGATAATGTCTGTAAAACATAAACTGTTCTTTAAGAGAAACAAAGAAAAAGTAGTTCCTTTTTCTCTGCCTTGGACATTGTTCTATCTGGGTTCAATGCTTGCAATGGCTGTAGTCATCTTACCACTTGAGGGACAAACCTGCCACACTGAGAACACTAAGGACAGCAAAGTAAGGAAGCAGAGAAAGTCTGGGCTTTCAAAGTCACCAAACTGCTGAATTAACTGACTCTGAACCCACCTTGCCATGGGACCATTTTCTATAGGAGAAAAAAATTCTTTATCATTTACATTTATATTTGGGTTTTCTATTATTACCTGCAACCAAAAACATCCTTGCAGATACTGAAATAAAGTCTGACAGTAGAATAGGAAACAAATACTAGTATAATTGAAAAGGTTGTAAAAGTTATATTCACCCACTTCATTTCCTAAGATGTATTATTTTCATCTAGATATAGAAAATAAAATTCTTAGAAGTCAGAAAGATGTTAACTTTGTTATCCAGGACTGATATGTGTAAAAGTAATTCTGTATATGCTCCAACTATCTAGTGCTAGAGTTTTAAAAAGTAGATCTATTTTTATCTTAAACATTTTTCACACATATCTCAAACACAGGATTCTAAAACTTTATTCTTAACAGAGATATCAAATATCAATATAAAAAAAACAACATAAACACCAATGAAATATAATGTTCAAATCAAATGTTTTATATACATTTTAATACAGCCATTCCTTTTGCAGGAATCGGTTTCTTCTACTTTTCTTGCTCTGAAATAGGGCCAGACTATATTACAGTCCAAAGCACTCAGTAAAGAAAGAGTAAGAGATAGAAAATAAGCAGAAGCTAAATGTTGATCCTAACTTTCACTTCCGACATCTAAAGAAGTAGTATTGAGGATAGAGACATCTTACTTATGTCAAATTATTATCAATGATTACAGTAACAGCTGACAAAAGTTTTATATATATATATATATAATATATATATAATTATATATATATATAATTAACTCAAGCAGATCTTCAACAGCCCTAGTAAACAGATACTGTCCTTACTGCCAGTGGGAGGTCAGAGAAGTTAGGCCACTAACAGCACTTTAACCTAGGCAGTCAGGCTCCCATGCTGCTCATCTAATTAAGTCTAGTATTAACAGAAAGTAACCAAGGAGGCTCAGGAAGCATACCTGGAAACCCAATTTTTAAAAAGTATTTAGGAGAGAGACCTGGTATAAATCACAAAAATAAATAGTTACAAAATCTCAAAGAAAACCCAGCAGTTGGTTCATTTAGGACACCAGAACCAGCTTATAAGTAGAATGACCTTCCTTCTGAACAGCCTAAAAGGGTGGCCTTTCTATAAAATTAACTCAGTAAACATGGAAATGGCCTTCTCCAAAAGGCTCACTTTACCACCAGAAAATCATTATACTGTCCCCTGCCCTGTCTGCAGCCAAAACACTATCACATCTGCTGCATCCCTCTCACAAGAAACCAAAGGCTCCTCTGGTTGCTGAACATACTCTTCTAACTCCCAGGCCACAATCTGCTAAGGCTTGGGAAGTCCTGAAACTCACAACCCATAAAATGGTGGTGAACAATTTGTTATGAGTCCTAGGATATGACCATTTAAGTATTTTATGTCTTCAATTACTGATGTGGAAAATGTCCTGTGCATTTCAAGTCAAAAAAATATATTACACCATGTATAAAGACTACTCATGTAAAACTGTGTTTATGTGTGTATGCATACCAGGCAGAGTGAGCATGAAAAACAGAAGAGTGCATATAACAAGAGCAAGCACAGAAAGCATGTTTACCAAAATGTTAACAATAATTACCAGGAGACTGCAGAATTTGAAGAGCTTTACTATACTTAAATTATATTTTCTTATTTGTATCATTCGAATGTTTATAATGAGTAAGTAAAATTTAATAGCCCCCCAAAAAGGATAAAGCTATTTTTCATTCTGGGGGCAAAAAAGATTCCAGAGTGTTACAGAAAAAAAACAGTTTTCAAAGCCTGGCTATTTGCCACAAAAATGAAAAGAACAACTCATCAGAGATGATACCAGGCCATAATTTTCTCCAAACTTCTCTTACTTTTCAACATGGAAGAACATTCAAAATTCAAACAATATATGAAATAGTATCTTACCAAGACTAAAATGTCCTCAAAACAGCAAATAATTTACATTTCCTCTGTCCAACATTATAATTAAACTTCTGTAATAACACATACAATGTACATAATGCTTTGTAATAATCTAGTTATAAAGGACTCTTGCTATCTTTAGGGAAAGTTATGTTTCTCTAATCATCACTTACTGAAAAGTGTAGTAAAATCATAGAGCCAGGCAGAAAGAAATTACCTCTGTCCAGCTATTCAACACCTTGCAGAGGAGGGACAAGCATATGTGTGACACTTCTGAATTAAAAAATGTTGTGAAATTTCCAATCATGCTAAAATTCATTTGCAAGACCTGGTAGCCTTAGCACACATTAAGTCAGCACTGATCAGCAACTGTAAATACAAAATATCCTTCAATGCACACTCAGCAACATTGGTTCCTAAAAATCAGATCTTCAATTAACACTGAGCCAAAGTTCAAGACTTCAGGCCTTTCTATAAAAAACACAATAAAAAGTGCAAACTACTTTAGCTGGGTACCTGACAGGGCTATACTGCAGTGTTTGCTGATTTTTGTAATCATTTATATGGATAAATTAGTAATGTACTGACCCATTAGCATTTTCCTGTGCTCATTCTTTTTCAGCCCCTGTCACAGCCTCATTTTATGTCAACACCAGAGGCACTTCCTAATGTATCTGCTCTTTGCCTCTCACTAAAATTTGGGGTAACACAGTAAGCTCATCTCTGTATTTGTTGTTCCATTTGCCAGTATTCCTAGCCTGGCTACTTATCACTTGCTCACTGTTGTAATAAGAAAAGACACAGGCAGACATGAGTGACCATCTTCCTCAAAATTTGGCCTTCCATGGCTTCCATAGCCACTCACTTCTCTTTTCTATTACCACTTCCTTCAGTTTTCGGGCAAAGAATCTGAATTTTAAAAGTAAGACAAACAAAATGTTTTTTTTAATTTATTTAATTGTTGTTCCAATACAGTTTTCTTTTACTCACATCCCAGCCCTCCAACCCCAGTGCTTCCCCACTTGCCTCATATTTCGACCCCCCCCTAGTTGTTGTCCATGTGTCCTTTATACTAGTTTCTGTAAATCCTTCCCCTTTCCCCCTGAAATTCCCTCCCCTTTCCCCTCTGATCACTGTCCACCTGTTCTCTATCTCAGTATCTTTGCTTATATTTTGCTTGCTTGTTTCTTTTGTTATTTAGGTTCCTGTTAAAGGTGAGATCATATGGTATTTGTCTTTCACCATCTGGCTTATTTCACTCAGCATAATGCTTTCCAGTTACATCCATGCTGTCCCAAAGGGTAGAACGCCCTTCTTTTTTTTTTTTTTTGTACTGCATAGAATTACACTGTGTAAATGTACCATAGTGTTTTGATCCATTCATTTACAGCTAGGCACCTAGGTTGCTTCCAACTATTGGCTATGATAAATTGTGCTACTATTAACAGTGGGGTGCACAGGTTCTGTTGGATTGGTGTTTCAGGGATCTTAGGATATAATCCTAGAAGTAGAATTGCTGGGTCAAAAGCCAGATTCATTCTTAGTTTTCTTAGAAAATTCCATACTGTTTTCCATAGTGGTTGTATCAGTCTGCAATCCCACCAACAATGAACTAGGGTCCCCTTTTCCCCACAACCTCTGCAACACTTGTTTGTTGAATTGTTTATGATGGCCATTCAGACCAGTGTGAAGTGGTATTTCATTGTGCTTTTAATTTGCATCTCTCTGATAGCTAGCAATACTGAGCATCTTTTCATGTGTCTCTGGATCCTCTGTATGTCCTTCTTGGAGAAGTGTCCATTCAAGTCCTTTGCACACATTTTAATTGGGTTGCTTGTCTTCTTAGAGTGGAGTCATGTAAATTCTTTGTATATTTTGGAGATTAAACCCTTGTCTGAGGTATCATTGGCAAATATGTTTTCCCATACAGTTGGTTCTCTTTTTACTTTAATACTGCTTTCTTTAGCAGTGCAAAAGCTCTTAATTTTGATGAGATCCCATTTGTTTCTTTCCTTTACGTTCCTTGCTCTAGGGGACATACTAGTAAAATTATTGCTGTGTGAAATATCTGAGATTTTCCTGCTAATGCTCTCCTCTAGGACTTTAATGGTGTCACGGCTTGTATTTAAGTCTTTTATCCACCTTGAATTTATTTTGGTGTATGGTGTAAGTTGGTGCTTGAGTTTCGTTTTTTTCACATAGCTGTTCAGTTCTCCCAACACCATTTGTTAAAGAGGCTATTTTTAGTACATTTTATGTTGTTGCCCCCTTTGTCGAATATTAATTGACCATAGAAACTTGGGTTTATTTCTAGGATCTCTGTTCTGTTCCATTGGTCTATATGTGCCTGTTTTTATGGCAGTACCAGGATGCTTTGATTACAAGGCCTTGTAATACAATTTGGTATCAATATTCTGATCCCTCCTACTTTGTTCTTCTTTCTCAAAATTCAGCAGCTATTTGGGGTCATTTATAGTGCCATATAAATTTTTGAAGTGTTTGTTCTGTCTGTGAAATACATCATTGGTACTTTAATAGGTATTGCTTTGAATCTGTAAATTGCTTTGGGTAGTATGGACATTTTGATGATGTTAATTCTTTTGATCCATGAACACCATATGTGTTTCCATTTGTTTGTGTCATCCTTGATTTCTTTCTTCAGTGCTGTGTAGTTTTCTGCATACAGGTCTTTTATTTTTCTTTTTGCTATATCAAACGGGATTCTTTCCTTGATTTCTCCTTCTGCTGTTTCATGTTTGGTATACAAAAATGCCTTTGATTTCTGGATATTGACTTTGTATCCTGCTGTTCTGCCAAATTCATTAATTAGTTTGAGCAGTTTTTTGGTAGAGTCTATAGGATTTTCCATGTATACTACCATGTCATCTGCAAACAGTGACAGTTTTGGTTCCTCCTTTCTGATTTGGATGCCTTTTACTTCCTTTTCTTGTCTGATTGCTGTGGCTAAAACTTCCAATACTATATTGAATAGAAGTTCTTCTTTCTCAAAATTCAGCAGCTGAATGTGGTAAAGTGGTGAAAGTGGACAACCTTGTCTTGTTCCTCATCTTAGTGGAAAAGATTTTAGTCTTTGCCCATTGAGTATGATGTTGACTGTAGGTCTCTCGTATGTAGCCTTTATTATATTGAAGAATGCTCCTTCTATTCCCACTTTGCTGAGTGCTTATATCATAAATGGGTGTTGTACTTTATCAAAAGCTTTTTCCTCATCTATTGATATGATCATGTGATTTTTGTCTTTGCTTTTGCTTGTGTGATGTATTACATTTACTGATTTGCGAATATTGAACCATCCTTGCATCCCTGGGATGAATCCCACTTGGTCATGGTGTATGATATTTTAATGTATTGTTGGATGCAGTTTGCCAATATTTTGTTGAGGATTTTAGTGTCACAGACACTAAATGTCTATGTTCATCAGCAATATTGGCCTGAACTTTTCTTTCTTTGTTGTGTCTGTATCTGGTTTGGGGATTAGGATGATGCTGGCTTCATAAAAAGAGTTTGGGAGTCTTCCATCATTTTGGATTTTTTGGAATAATCTGTGAAGAACAGGGGCTAGCTCTTCCTTAAATGCTTTGTAAAATTTTCCTGGAAATCATCTGGTCCAGGGCTTTTGTGTGTCAGGAGTTTTTTTTATTTCTGCTTCAATTTCATCTGTTCTTAATGGTCTGTTCAGGCTTTCTGCTTCTTCTTCATTGAGTTTTGCAAGATTATATTTTTCCAGAAGTTTGTCCATTTCACGTAGGTTTTCAAATTTCTTGGCATACACTTCTTCATAGTAATTTCTTACAATCCTTTGTATTTCTGTGGGGTCAGCTGTAATCTCTCCTCTTTCATTTCTGTTTGTGTTTATTTGGGTTCTCTCTCTTTTTTTCTTTATGAGCCTGCTTAAAGGCTTGTCAATTTTGTTTTTCTTTTCAAAAAACCAGCTCCTGGATTCACTGATCCTTAGAATTGTTCTTTTTGTCTCTATGTGATTTATTTCTGTTCCGATCTTGGTTATTTCCTTTCTTATACTAGCTCTGGGCTGTCTTTCTTGTGGTTCCTTGAGTTCTTGTAGGCATAGGGTTAGGTTGTTTGTTTGAAATATTTCTATTTTTTTTAGGTAGGCCTGTATTGCTATGAACTGCCCTCTCAGGACTGCCTTCTCTGTGTCTCACAAGTTTTGGGTTGTTGTGAATTCCTTTTCATTTGTTTCCAGAAACTTTTATTTCTTAACTAACTTCATTCTTTACCCATTTGTTGTTCAATAGCATGCTATTCAATCTGCATGATTTTGAATGTTTTAGGTCTTTTCTCTTGTGGCTGGTTTCCAGTTTCAGTCCCTTGTGATCACAGAAAATGCTCAGGATGATTTCAATTCTCTTCAATTTGTTCAGGCTTGTTTTGTGTGTTCTCATGTGCTATGTCTTTGAAAATTTTTTATGTGCATTTGTAAAGAATGTATATTTAGCTTCTTGGGATGAAGGGTTCTCTCTATATAGATCAGTTAAGTCCATTTCATCTAGGGCATCGTTCAAGGCAATATGTTTGTTGTTATTTTGTTTGGAAGATCTGTCCATTTTTGACAGTGGGGTGTTAAAATTCCCTACTATAATTGTGTTGCTGTCAATATCTTTCTTGAAGTCCTCCAAGATTTCCTTATGTATTTGGGTGCTCCTATGTTTGGTGAATATATATTTACAATGTTTATGTCTTCTTGGTGGATTCTTCCCTGAGTATTATGAAGTGACCTTCTGGGTCTCTCTTTATGGCCCTTTTTTTGAACTCTGTTATATCTGATATGAGTATTGCTACCCTGACTTTTTTTCATGTCCGTTCTTGAAAAATTTGTTTCCAGCCCTTCATTTTCAGTCTGTGTAGGTCTTTTGTCCTGAGGTGGGACAGCAGGACAAAAGACTGTCTCTTGTAGGCAGCATATCTGTGGGCCATGCTTTCTTATCCATTCAGCTATTCTATGTCTTTTGATTGGAGCATTTAATCCATTTATGTTTAACTGATAGGTGCTTACTTATTCATTACCATTTTTGTATCTCTGTTCCTGTCTCTCTCTCTCTATCTCTTTCTTTTCCATCCTTTCCTTAAAGGAGTCCCTTTAGCATCTCTTGCAGAGCTGGTTTGGTAGAGGTGTATTCTTTTAGACTTCTTTTGTCTAGCAAGCTCCTTATCTGGCCTTCTATCTTGATTGAGAGCCTTGCTGGGTAAAGTAGCCTTGGTTGCAGGCCTGTGGTTCTCATTACTTGGAATATTTCTTGCCATTCTCTGCTTGCTTGGAGTGTTTCCATTGAGAAGTCAGCAGCTAACCTTGTTGGGGTTCTCTTGTATGTTAGTTCCTGTTTCTCTTTCACTGCTTTTGAGATTCTCTCTGTCTTGCAATTTTGACATTTTAATGATGATGTGTCTTGAAGTGGGCCTCTTTGGGTTCCTCTTGATTGGGACTCTCTGTTTCCTGGATTTGTGTGATTTTTTCTCTCATCAAATTAGGGAAGTATTCCATCATTAATTTTTCAAATAGGTTTTCCATCCCTTGCTCTTCTTCTTCTACTGGTATCTCTATTTTTCAGATATTATTGCGTTTCATATTGTCTTGCATTTCTCTTAATGCCTCTTCATTCTTTCTGAACCCCTTTTCCATTTCTTGCTCTTTCTGGGAGTGTTTTTCTACTTTGTCCTCCAACTTGCTGATCCAATCTTCTGGTTCATCAGTCCTGCTTTTGATTCCTTGTGCTGTGTTCCTCAGTTCAGAAGTTGTGTTCTTCATTTCCTCTTGGCCTTTGCTGATAGTTTCTATTTCCGTTTTCATGTTGATATAGTTTGCAGTGAGTTCACTGAAGTTCCCCTGTAGGTTCTGGTAAGTCATTGTGATCTCTGAACTTCCCGATAACCAGTGCTTTGAATTCAATATCTGATAGTTGACTTGATTCTATTTCCTCTAGCATTCTCTCTGAGGCTTCCTCCTTTCCTTTCATTGGGGGATTGTTTCTTTGTCTTCCCATTGTTTGTGAGACTCTTTTTGTTAGCTTCAGCTTCTTAAATTGATTTGTTCTGGCTTCCGGGGTTCATGGTGTGATCTTCTATGGTACAATACCTGTGAGATTCAGTGGTGTAGTCTTCTTGATCTCCCAATCTCAATTGTCTTGGGCTGTCCTTTAAGTTGGCTCTGTGTTTGTCTTTGTGTTTTGATTGTTTTTGCATCTTTCTTTTGTGGGTCCTTCCCACCAGCTTTTTAACGATGGTCTCTGTCTCCACCTCCTCTTTTTATTTGTTGTACTGGTGAGAGCAGGTTGTGTTGAAGCTAGTTCTTCCATGTGTACAAAGTTTTGAGGATTCTCTTTTGCTCTTGTTCAGTTGTTTGTACTGGGTAGTTTCTCCACTATTTAGTTGTATTTCCAGATTGGTCTTGGATTGATGTTTGTGTGGTTTCCACTCCCTCCTTTACCTTCTTCTGTGGTTATCTGTTGGTGGTTCCTTTGTTGTTGCGTTTCCTCTTCCAGTGGGTATCCTGGTGTTCACCGCTTCCACCTACTCTTTTTCTTTAATCAGTTGTTGGGGAAGACAAAATGATTTATGACAGCAGGAGAGTATTCTATGATATTTACAGTAGCAGCCAGTAGAGAAGAGATAGGATATCTTTAGGAGATCAATACATAGTGTTGACCGTGATTTTTCAACCCAACTAGCCACTTTTGAGAAAGGATGGAAAGAAGATAAGACTCTTGTTGGTGAGAGAAGGCTTGTGAGTTGGATCTAGAAAGCAGTGAGGTTGTGAGAGGTCAGATTCTGAGGTAAGGTAAGAGTAAAATATAGTAAATACGTGTGGTGTGTCAGAGAATAGAGTTAAACACTACAGTAATATAGTTCAGGAAAACTGTGAAGTGGGGTAAGATCCAGGATGGGTGTTGTGAAGTATTTACAGTTGTACAGAACAGCTATTATTTACAATAATATTAGAGCAACAATCATATGACAGAATCTATGTGATGTGGATAACATGAGTAGGGGGTATAGAAGTTTGAGTAGTGTGCTAAAGGAACACAAGTGACATGAAGGATAGTTAATTAGCAATAGACTGTGAAAGAGAAAACAGGGGAAACCTGTCAAATGATACAATATAACAGCCAAGGCAAAGAAGACTATACAGAAAGAGGAGGAATACATAGATACTATTAAAATATAAGGTGTATGAATAATGAAAAAAATAATAATACAAATATGCAGCAACTTGTGCCTTCTCTGCTATAGCAAAGTGAAATTTGTCTCTCTGTCTCTACTTTTGGGATGCCCCCTTTTTGTGTCCAACTCTGGTCTTTTCGCAGTTCCAAGTTGTTTGTCTCACTCGGAAAAGAAAAAAAAAGGCAGGAGAAGGGAGGAAGAACCGTAAGTTTGGAAAGAAAGGAAGAAGGAATAAAACAAGAAAGAAGGAAAGACAGGAAAAAAGTACTGGAAGATAAAATAATAAAAATGAAAAAATAAAGGATTACTTAAAAAATTTTTCTTGTTGGTTTCAAACTGGCCAAACGATTTTTCTGGTCTCGCTGGCTGCAGCAGGCTCAGGAGCAATTGGTGTGGCCTTTCTCCCTTCCCCAAGTGTACTCAGGCAGTCCTGCAAGCACTCTCTCCAAGAGCTAGTCTGGCACCTCTCCCCATTGCCCCTCACAGGGCATCCTGGTTCTCTTCAGAGCACCCTTTCCCCAGAGTCATCGCTGTGGGCTGGGGTGTGGGAGTGTGTGCCCGGCCACGTTGCCTGGGTCTCTTGGGTTTGGGCGCAAACTCTTCCCAGTGCTATGGGGGAATGCAAGGCCCTCCACCCAACCTCGGGATTATTGCCAGGCTGCGTGGAGAATACGCCAAGCGGCTGTCACAGGAGAATCCTTCAGTTTACTTTTGGATAAATTCCTCTTAATCAAGCCTGCTGCTCAGTACGGCCCAATTCTCCAGCCAGACCAGTGACTATCAGAGTCAGAGCCCGACAATGCGCCTGTCAATTCTCCCAAGCCGGCAACCACAGACTCTGCAGGTGATCATGACCCTTGTGTTTGCTTCTTTGTTTTTGTTCCCCTTTCTGCAACCTCAAGCAACCGGGTCCCTCCAGGTGTTGCCCAAACCTTGCTTATCCAGGGAGGGAGGGAGCTGATGACCCGGCTCTCTCTCAAGGACCCTGTGGCAGGCCTGGGGTTCCCAAAGCGTCCGTGGTAGACCTGCCGGGCACTGGCCAAGGCTGCCACTGCCCTGTTTCCACTCTGGTCCTTGGGACCCTACTGTCCTGCAGCACTCTTCTTACCATCTGGTTTTTCAGTGTCCACTAAGATTTCTGTCTTCATATTGTCACATATGCTGGGGAACTGTTGGCTGTTTGCTCTGTTCCTCGGTAGGTCAGCTGGGTTTTTCTCCCAGGAGTAGGGGAAAGTGGAATCCACTCTGTCCTACTCCATCGCCATTGTCCTCAGTCAGAAAACTTTCTTTGCAAAGATCAAACCTAAAGGTTAATTCAGGTCACTTCCCTGCTCTTAGTCCCACACTAGGGCTCCCCAAATCATTGAGACCTGTAAGCCCCACCTGGTTTTACCTTTTCCTCTGCTTTCTTACTCATGCTCCTTTCCCTAACCGCTACTCCAGGGGTGTCAAACTCATTTTCACTGGGGGCCACATCAGCCTTGCAGCTGCCTTCAAAGAGCCAAATGCAATTTTAGGACTGTATAAATGTAACTACTCCTTAATAGTTAAGCACCAAGTAGAAATAAAGCGCCAGGTAGAAATAAAGCACCAGGCTGGATAATGGCACCAAGTAGAAATAAAGCGCCAGGCTGGATAAAACAAGGTGGAGGGCCAGATTCGGCCTGCAGGCCTTGTGTTTGTCACCTGCACCCTACTCCTTCAACTCCATTGACTTCCATGAGATTCCTGAGCCTATTATTACTCAGAACCTTTGCAACCACTGCTGTCTCTGTTTGGATACTATTCCCAGAAATAACCACAAACTGTTCCCACTCAAGACAGATGTTGGCTGTATACCCCTCTTCAGAGAAGCCTTCCCTGACCCTGCTGTTTAGATCAGCACACTCACACCCTTATCAAGCTTCATTATTGTATAAACATTACCCGAAATTATATATTTGTTTTTATATTTGTTTATTGTCCATGTTCCTTAATGAATACAAATCTCATAAACCTGGGCCTCATTTGGCACTCAGTAACTATTTGTAGAATGATTTAAAAACAATGTATATGACCTAACCTACACAGACTCAAGACTGATCAACCCATTTATTAAAATGATAATTCTGACTTCCCTCAAATTACATAAATTCTCAAATATAACTCCGTAGTCTTAAATAAAACTTACTGAACGTCATTTAAGATGTTCTCAATGACCCAGGATTATTAACACAGGAGTCAATTAACTTCACCTTGGGCACAGGCAAAATATAAGCAGTGCTGCTTTGTGTGGGCATGTGCCAGAATGCCTGTCCAGAACTATTTTCTCAGAAATACATGAGCCAGAATGAGATTCAGTCTATAGGTACAGGGCAAGTGATCTAGGCTGAACAATCAGAGTACCACATCTCCCTCACCCAATAATTGGTACATGACCCACAAAGGGCCAATCAAAATGGTCTCAGGAACTGGGGTGAACCCTCAGGGAGGCACCACACTCATCTCAAGAGTCACTATCATTCAGGGACCATCTCACTTGCACCTGGCAGAATCAGCCTGAGAATGAAGTAAAGAAACACAAAACAAACACAGAACCGAGAGTGGAGAAAAGTAGTTTCCAATATAGGGGGAGGTGGGAAAAAAGAAGAGTGGGTGAGTATCCTAAACACCACTTACATCTCCTTCAATAGCCATACCTAAAACCAAATGTTCCCCTAGACCAGTTCCCTGGGTCTTTAAATACTTTCTTCTTAAAATTAGTTTAAGCTGGATTTCTAATACTTGCAACCAAGAATCTTGACTAGTACAAATATGCACAACATATACTACCACTCTGGTGGAGCAAAATAAAAGCCCAGGCTAATTAAACACACACACACACACACACACAGGCAGTTGCCAGGGGCTACAGAGAAGAATGAATGAATAAGGAGTGAGAGCTTATGGTTAGTTTTCTGATGGGGTGATGAAAATGTTCCGATAGAGATATTGGTTGTATAACACTGTAAATATACTAAACACCACAGAATTGTTCGCTTTAAATTTTACATAACGTGAAGTTGACTTCAGTAAAAAAATTTTAAACAAATAATGCTGTAATGCATTTCTTAATACAAGAGTCTTTAAGTATATCTATCATAATTTCCTAGAAGAGGAAATTGGGTCAGATGATATGCAAATTTTTAAGATCACTGATATATATCAACAAATTACTTTCCAAAAAGATCATACCAAATGATAATCTGATCAAAAGTGTGTTGGACAGCTAACACAATGTATTATTATTAGAAAAAAATATTAAAAACCAGCAACTTTGCGAATAGCTAAATTAATTTTAATCTGTAAATTTACGTATCTTAGATCATTAATAAAAAGTGATTTTTAAAACACTGGGTGTTGTCACTTCCTCATTCGTGACTAATGTATACACATATTTTGAACACTTTACTATAATTTTTTCTGCTAACATGTAGGAACTCTTTATGTATTGAATATATAACTATTTCCTCTCCTGTAAGTTTCAAATATTTTTTCAGTTTGTTATTTACTTTTTTGGTTAAAGGTCATGTGTCTGTTTGTATATGTATGTATTTTAGAAGCAGGAAGAGAAAATGGGAAACATTAAAAAAAATACCATATCTATAGTATGACACACACCCAAACACAGAAAAAGACTAAGTGGTATTTTATTCCCCTCCAGGAGTTCAGCATAAACTCTCCTACTTCAGTCTATCTGACCCAAACAGACCCTCATTTTATCTGATATAAAATCTATAAAATAAAGAGGTCTGCAACTGTTTGCACCAGAAATATGAACAGACAGAAATAAAACACACCAATCCCTTTAAAAAGTTTAAAACTACCCTGGCTGGTATAGCTCAGTGGATTGAGCGCCACACTGCAAACCAAAGGGTCAATGGTTCAATTCCCAGTCAGGGCACATGCCTGGGCTGCAGGCCAGGTCCCCAGTAGGGGAAACGTGAGGGGCAACCACACACTGATGTTTCTCTCCTTCTCCTCTCCCTCTCTCTAAAAATAAATAAGATCTTTTTTTTTTTAGTTTTCAAATAAAGAAGCAACATACATCATTAGTTCCCCTTTCTTCCATGTACTCTTGAAAATACAACCAAAAATGTCATTGAAAGCATTTTTACCACTAGTTATAACAGGTCCTTTTTTGGGGGTGGTGATGCAGTTTTGGTTTTTGTAAATTTAAAATTTTATAATAGTTTCTCTCCAATTTGGCTTCTATAAAAGAATATCTGGAGCACTTGCCTAAGCCTCACCCAAGCCTGTCCTTAACTACCAAACAGCTCTCTGGCCCTGCTGCCTCTTCTCTCCCCACCCCAGTCAAGGTTTCCCAACCTCTTCTCCCTCTTGTCTGAAGAAATAGTCCTTTCTTACAGCTATTCCCCTTGGGATCTCAGGTGTGAGTCTGAGACCTTAATTTATAGTCTTAATCATTACTTTAATGCAGTGATTTTCAACCTGTGAAAATCACTGCATTAAAGCCATCTCATGGCACACATACACTAATTTCTAAAATTGTGCAGCACACCAAAAAATATATTTGTTGATCTGACCAAAAAAAGGTATAATTATGATTCCTTCACACTGGACAAATATTGTTGTGTTGGCCTTTGTCATTTTTTTTAATTTGACAGTCTGAGGGAAAAGAGGTCAGTGCCCCTGACTAAACAGGTATTATATGTTTTAAAAATTCTTGCAGCACAACAGTTGAAAAGCATTGCTTTAATAATAGGAACTTCTGGATGGTAAAAACAATCTTTGGGGCAGGAAGGTTTCAGGAATTTTTCAAATCATCCACAAAGGTGGCTGCTACTCCCCCACAGATTTAGATGTATCTATTTGGAAATCATATTTTGGGTTTTTCTTAAATATTTATTCCAGACTTGGATGGAAAGCTCTGGTGTCCCCAATGCTATATACAATACCTGATTGTATTGTATGGTTAGCAAATGGTTGGTACTGGATTAAAAAAATACCTCTTAATGAATAAGAGGCCAGCTGCCTGAGTTCTAATCCTGACTCTGTCACTTACTAACTGCATGCATAATCTTGGACAGGGTTCTTAATCTCTGTCTCATTTGTAAAATGGGGACAGCAATATTACCATCTCAATTGAAGGGATTCAATGAATTAATATATGCAAAAGTACTTCTGGCAATACTTGGCACTTGGAAAGTGCTCATTAAAGGCTAATTATTATTACTACAAATAAGGAAGTATGTTACCAAGAAAAATCAAGATGAACAAGAAGCCATTCATGTTCTCAGTGTACTTATCAACTAGTGGGAGAAGTAAGGCAGAACACCGATAAAAAGAATACAAAGGCAAAGGCTACACATGCCAAATAAGAGGTACAGAATGCTGTAGGAATTCTGAGCAAAGATCATTTTAGGGCAGAGGGACAAAGAAAGCTTATGGAGAACATATAATGTGCTTGTGTTGTCGCATGGAAGAATTTTAGATGGCAGGATGGGCAACACCTTCTGGGGAAAAAGAGGGAGTGTATTAGTTTGAGTTCTCTGAGTAGTAGACACCAAGACAAAATTAGACACACAAAAATATTATTGGGGAAAATTGTCTGTAAAGGATAAAAGAGAAGACCTGAGAAGGCAGGGAGAGGCTTCAGACCACAGTGGATTTCTGATTTCTGTGAAGGACAGGAGGAAGGAGGGAGGAAAGAGGAAATATCAGACTTCAAAACATTTCTGAGAAGGTCTTGGTCAGGCCAGTGGGGAGTCTTCAAGCCAAAGCCACCTTTCAGAGGTAACTGGGTCTAACAGGAATGGGCCACATTAATACTCCTGCCTGCTCAGTAATTGGCTGGAAGTAGCCCTAAAGAAGGTCAGCTTTGGCTACAAAGCAGCTAGAGCTCTGAGTGGTGCATTCTCATGGTTCCCACAGCTGGGCACAAGCAATGTCATTAGTACCTTATGTGTCCATGAAAACATGGTTGAGGCTCAATGAATATGTGCCATCACCTCAAATCAAACACAAGACAATACTAATGGGGTGCTTATCTTTTTCAAAAGGGATTTTTTTAACTAAACCACAGTTATAATTATGAAGTCAAAGTACATATTTAATGTTAAAGACTACAACTAACAGGATTCAATATTTTCCAGATGTGGTTTCAGTTTCTAAAGCAATATAGACAATACAAAAGTGGTTATGATACATCTCATTTCTAAAAATTAAAGTTAAAGCCCTGAAATGAGGATTCAGAACTAACTCAGACACAAAGCTCTCCTAAGAATCTAGAAGGTAAATCCTTTATGAAATGGCAGCAATTTTATCAAATTAGAATACAAGAGACCACTCTACAAAAGCATAAAGTACTACATTAATATCAGAAATCAAGGTGAAAAAATTTGCTAAAGAACATATATGCATAAGTCACAGAGAGAAAACAGTGTGGTTTTGGCCAGAAGGAAGTGGGCAGGGGTTGGGTAGAGGCAGGCAAAGTGGGAGAAAATGAGAACATAATTTAGAAAAAAGAAAAAAACCAATACAGTCAATACAGTTATATCTTATGTGGTTTAAGTCTGCAAAAATGGAAAAAATCAAAATTACCCTTAAATACTAGAGTTACACCCAGTAGGAAA
Source organism: Artibeus jamaicensis (assembly GCF_021234435.1). Lineage (NCBI taxonomy): Eukaryota > Metazoa > Chordata > Mammalia > Chiroptera > Phyllostomidae > Artibeus > Artibeus jamaicensis. The sequence goes on from NW_026521913.1 coordinate 4,271,472, forward strand.
GATGCTCCCACAGTGAGGGACATGAAGGAAAGAGGATCACTGAGGACAGAGCAAATTCTCTTATACTACTTCATATCACTATCAGGCACATGATCACTAAACTAAATAGAAGGCCAGGCAACATCTGCACTACTTATTCTCATTATTTATATATATAAACACACACACACACACACACACATTTCCCCCTTCTGGCCAACCATTTCAAATATAAATTAAATGCATTTATGAGATCACTCCCCAAAAGAACAGAGTATCTTACAGATTACAATATTTAGTTTAAGGAGATACGTGGTGCAGAAGAGTGACCAAGACATAATCAGTTCCTATCACTACACCAGTGATAAAAATGGCTCAGCAGTTCACTTTACAACTTCTACCTTCAGAGAAAAAAGAACCTGTCTCTTGAGAGTTCCCTCCACATCCCCAGGACCCAGCACACTATTTTTGCTTTCTCCACATGGTGGTAGAGGAAGAGGTACCCATTCTGTCAAGCCTGATCTCCTGCCCCATGTTCCTGATTCTACTGCAGACCATTTCTTTCTCCATTTTATCCCCATTTTTTCTACTGTTTATTCATTTCCTCTGTTATTAGTTCTTTTTCCAAAACATAGATAAACTCAAATTCCCCTGGCCTTAAAAAAGTATAAAAATCATATCTACACACACATGCAAGCATGCACACACACACAACACCCATCCACCTTTGATCTGGAATTTCCCATTCTCTTCCTGGCATATTAATCTATACTCTTCTGTTGAAAGAGAGAAAAATGCAACTCAAACCAGCTAAAGCAAAAACAGGGTGTTATTACTGGCTTATGCAACTGCAAAGCTCAGGGATGGAAATGGCACGCACATGGCTGAACCCATTGGCTCACACAAGGTCCACTGGGCCCTTCTCACTCTCGCTCTCTCTGCTCTGCCTCCCTCTGAGTGTGAATTCAATTTGAGGCAAGTCTTCATCCTCATGGTTTGCGATCCAGAACAATGGGAACTTTGCTCTCTTGCCATCTATTATTTCAAATCTCAGGGAGACTGGGACTTCTGGACCACTCACCAAGGGAAGACATGTATTTGGCTCTGTCCTCTGCTTAAAAACTCACCAGATTCCCAACATCTAATCACACCACAGGATAAAAGCCAGTAACACTTAACTCCATGGTAGCCAAACCATTACCTTTGCACAAGCTATTCTTTGCAGTCTCCTCACCCCCAACTTGTCTACCTGGGAAATTCCCATATTCCAAACACATTTCAGACCCAACCTCCATCAAGACATGCACCCCTCCAAAAAGCCTTTCTGCTCTGCCTCCTCTGCACCTTGTAGGCTCCTCCACAGTTTCACCAACACTCTTGTAGTAAATGTACTGTATTTTGCTGTGTATAATGTGCACCCACATTTTTGGCCCAAGTTTTCAGGAAAAAACCTTTAATTTTTTAATTCAATTATTTATATTTAGATACTTGGTTTTTTGTATTATAAAGGAATTTTAGTATTTACTTTTGAATATATTATGGTACAAGAAATTTTATGCAACAAATAATTACAAACACAAGAACAGGTACAAGGTACAAGGTACAAGAAATTTTATGTAACGAATTTACAATATTTACCCATCAGAGAAGGCCAAGAACTGGAAATTTCACTTGTTTCTTTTTACTTTTTTAAATGTGACTACTAGAAAATTTAAATTACACATGTGGCTCACATTGTATTTCTATTGGACAGAGCTAGTCTAACCATTCTTCAGGGCCTCACATGATTAAAAAACTTCAAAGTGCCCCTATTTTTGTGCCACTCTTATGTTTTTTGCCTCTTTGAAATTCTATAATAGAGTCTACCATATAAGCCACTATCTAATTACACAGTGCACTATTTTTTACCATTTCCCCCACTCTTCTTGTTATAACAATCCCATTTCTATACCCTGCTTTGGGACTCAGTAGCCACTCAACTTTTAATGAGATAAAGGATCTTTGTTGGATCAAGATTGCAACACACAGTGTGTTTTTCTGTTTTTGTTTTGTTTTATTTACTCATTTACTTTCCCAATAACAACTGAAACTCTGTAGAGAGAATTGGAAGTCAGGGGACATAATGGCTCTTTCTTCTTCCTATATATAGACAATTTAGGACATGGTCTGGCCCCTTGTAAGGCCTTCTATGCCTCAGTTTCCCCCCACTGTAAAATCAATCAGGCCAATCTACAATATAAAGCCAGATCAAAGTAGCTAAACAAGTTCTAATTGGAGTCATTAGTTATGACACTAAGAAATACTCTACTTTTCACAGCTAATTGTGTTTTGTCAGCTGATGAACGTATCAGAGAGAAGTGGTTTATAAAGTTTCATGTGGAGATTTCTCACTGGATGATCCTCCATGGTCAGGTAGACCACTTGAAGTTGACAGTCATCAAATCAAGGCATTAATTGAGAACAATCAATGTTATACCTCAAGGGAGAGAACTGACATAACTGATATACATCATTCCAAACTGTACAAAAATAGTGAAATCTCAAGGAATGGTGATTGTGGTAATTTCCATCTGCCTTTATTATTTTGATACTTATTACAAACTTGTTCTCTCTTCATAAAAATTAGTCTTGCCATGGCTGGTGGGGCTTGGTAGATTGAGTGCCAGACTGCAAACCAAAGGACTGCTGGTTCCATGCCCAGTCAGGGCACATGCCTGGGTTGCAGGCCAGGTTCCCAAGTAGGGAGCACACAAGAGGCAATCACACATCGATGTTTCTCTCCCTCTCTTTCTCCTTCTCTTGCCCTCTCTCTAAAAATAAATAAATAAAATCTTTTAAAAAATTAGTCTGTATTTAAGACAGCTGGCTAACAAAATATCCACATCAATAAAGTTAAAATGAAAAATGTGTTTTATTTTATGGAAAAAAACTAACTGGACTTTTTGGCCAACCCAATATATCACACTCACAATAATAACCTTTACAAGGTAGACACTATCAAACCCATTTTACAGAGTAAAGAAACTAATGTTCAAACACAGACTAAGTAACTAGGCCAAATTCATGTAGCTGTGCTGCAAATGACAGTCAGCAGTATCATCTCTGTATGTAAAAAATGAAATCTGTATTAATACTGAAAGATAAAATGTGTGCAAGAAATAGTATTATAAAATATACAAATAAAAATACAATAATAATTTCTATTCATTTCCTTCAAATAGTTTTCTTGAAGAAATAGTATTTCTTTCAAATAGTAATTCCCATTTTTCAGATCAAGAGACCTTTTTTCCTAAGTAGATTTTTCCTTAAAGTAGCCAACAAGTAGGGTATGTGAAGTGGTAGGAACTAGGGCAATAATGTACTATTTTCCTTTAAAGTTTTTAAACCACAATTGAAAGTAAAAGTTTACATTACATATTATGACTAAAATTCCTCAGATACATTTACAAAAATCTAGTCCCAACAGGTAAAGATTACAGTAATAAACTAAGCCATTCCACAAACAAATGCATCAACAAAAGAACATACATCTACAGAAATATCAAAGAACCTCTCTATGTTACACAACTTAAGTCATAATGAGTTCAAATGAAATGATAAAAGAAAGTTCCTCAAAATAAGAAGCACATAAAATGAAACCACAATTACATAGCCTTGAAAGCTACCTAACTACTTTCTCAGAATGGTAACAGTGTACTGTGTATCTCTAAGAAACCAAACTGATCCAGGTTTAATTGATTCCGCCTTTACAAAACAGCCAAATTAATCTTACAGACTTGGAGAGAACAAAAGTTCAAATTCTCTATCACAGAAAAAGTTCTAAAGTATCAAATGCTTTAAAATACTGCTCAACTCTTCTTATCAAAAATACCCCTGCAGTAGGTGTTAATCAGTCACTTCAGAAAAGCTCTGCACAATGCAACCTGTGTGTGCATGGTATTTTACTACAGGAAGTAGAAAGTTTAGTTTACCAAGAACACCACATTTCACTTTCAAAGGTCTTGAAAACTAATCCCTCTAACAGTAACTAATTTACATTTCATCCCAAACTGAACAAAACAGTGAAATCTCAAGGATGATGATTGTGAAGAACTTCACTTGGCAAAACCAGATTTTTTCCTTTTAGAGTATAAAAATAATTTGCAACTTTTAATCTCATGAACAAGATCCTTATGTAAAATTCTCACGAATAAAATTAATTCTTTTACTGCTATATTCAATATATTAACACTATGTGCCCTAAATCAGGGACAGATATATTAAGACTACCTGCCCTAAATCCGTGATTTTTTTACTCATTTTAAGAATAAAAATGGCACCTCGAAGAAGCAGAAGGTGTCTTTTTCTCAGCCCCTGAATACACAAAGTCTACAGACAGCATAGGAGTCTTCATCCTAAACAAAAGGTACGACTAAGGAGAAAAATAGAACACAAAACACCTTAGCAAACCAGCTACAAATCACATGCAGCAGGCGACAGGAAGCCTCGTGGATACTCCACACCCACAGGGATGAGTTTCATCCCAATCAACTGCAGACCCAACTGGGTCGCTGCTGACCCTCCACTCAGCAGTCTCATAAAAACGGAAGAAGGCATATTATAACCATCACTGTCATCCTGGCAATAAAGGAGAAGCAGTCTCCTTGAACCTAGGAAAGTCACCCCTCCCTCCAAGCAAACAACACCAAGGACACAAAGGAACTGAAGCACCCGGATCCAAAATAAAGATAAAATTTTAAAGGCGGAGGGGGTGGAGTGGGAAGAGATATTACAGTTAAATTTAATGTATCCTGCGACCACCTGGAGTCTCAGTCTCAAAAGTAAAAATAAAATTTAAAGGGGAAAGAGGAAACGAAAAGAGAAGACAGTTCAATTAAGTGTATGCTAGGACTACTTAAGGTCAGTTTACTCTAGGACTCATAAAAATTTAAAAATTGGGAAGGGAGATGACAGCTCAATGTGTGTGTGAGGGCAATCTGAGGTCCAGTATTTGCCGGGGAAGTGACAGTCACGGTTGTGCCCTACCTCGAGGTTACCCGGTGAGAATACGGGATAACTGCTGCAGGACCAGGTTGCCGGCTTTCCGGGGAACAATGCCAAGACCCAGAGACCGGGTCAGACGCCCCGCCACCCTCACCTCACGCCCTCCGCATCCCAGCTCCGACGCCAACCCGGCCTGCGCCCGGGCAGTGCCTCCGCCACTAGAGCTCCCGCCCGCGCCTCACCCAGCAGTGCCCGCAGGTGCTTCAGTCGGGTCAGCACGTCCTTCTTGGGGTCCAGCACCTTCTGGGTGGATTTCTTCACATCCCCGTGGCTCCTTCGGGAGAACATCCTGCCACGGGAAGCCCGGGCCCCGCCGGGGAGGACAAGGAGGCGCCTACGACGCGCGAGTCACCACACAGGGTCCAGACTGGTGAGTATCCCGTGGGCCACAAACAGCCCGGCTTCGTACTGCAGCCGCTTCAGCCGTGACTCCAGGAAGGAGGGGCGGCCCGGCACTAAGAGGGGAGGGGAAGGAAGGCGGTGTCCTGGCGGAATCGATGGCCCCGCCCCGCCCCGCCCCACGGGAGGTTCCAGCCTCACCTCACGCGCAGTGCTCGTGCGCGTTGGTCTGGACTCCTCGAAGGGGCGCCAAGGAGCACCAAATAGCGCCAAGGATCCCCAAGGAGCGCCAAGCCCGCGCCACGCGTCACAAAGAAGCTTGTCTCCGCGCCTTCATTGTACTACAAGTCCCGCGAGGTACCGCGATAGATCCCTCCAATCAGATTGCCGTGACTTGGTACGTAGGGAATCAGTGGGCCGGCTCTAAGTACGGTCCGCCTTCCTACCTAGCAAGTTCTCCTGGGAAATGTAGTTATGCAGGAAGCGAAGCACTGTGACCGCCTTTCCAGGAATTGGAGCAATTGGGCATCGTCGCCCAGGTCGGTGCCAGTCGCATTTCCCTCCAGTGTAGCATGAACCATAGAAACACCTCAATAAGAAAAGTTTTAGGGCTTTGAAAATTCAAACCATTTTAAGCTCTACAATAGCTTCTGGAATCACACCAAGGAGTCAGGGATCCATGGAAATCCCTTTGACCATCTCAAAATCGCAGCTCAAATACATGGTTTTGGCAAGAGGGAAGGATGTGCCTAGGCTGTGGATGAAGAGCCCTTGGTTTCTGAGACTCAACCTGATTTGGTATATGAAAGTCCCTCACTCAAGACGGTTCTGCAGGATCTTGCTTCTTTGTAGGAAATGCACGTTCTTTGTGTTGTGCAAAATCCTATTAACAATCCAGTAGTAGAATCGTAAATAGAACCCGAGAAACATGACACTCAATCCTGAATGCCTTTTAAGGCCAAGCACGTGTAACTTGTGGTAAAACTGAGAAGGAAGATGGTCTGGAGATGTTTTACAAGAGATCTTACTGCATCTTGTATCCAGATCTTACTGCATCTGGATACAAGAGATCTTACTGCATCTGGATATTTGATGCTCCAAATTATAACACTTTAGCAAATATCCATACTTAAGCTCATTGTTTAAAAACATGTGGTTTCCATCAGATTGGGACCACACAACTGTCTTCATTTGGATGAACTATAACTTGGAAGACGAATCAGGGATTTACACAGCTTTGTGTTGATCGCTGAGCACAGTATTTGGCCTCTGGAAGCACTCAATAAAAGTTCATTAAATAAAAGGGAATAAAAAGCCAAAATGGTGCTACATGTTTTTTTATACATGCAAAAAAATCTCGTAATTGTTAGAGCCTCTAGTTTTAGAGTTGTCCAAATAGCATTTCTGGAACTGGATTATATTCATACTAAAGGACTATTATTCAGCAATGAGAAGGAATGGACTGTTAGTACATCCAGTAAAATGGATGAATCTCAGACACAGAGATAAAAGCCTCATACTCAGGATGATGACAGAGCTGTCCTACCAGTTTGGGTCCCTAGATGACATCTCCATCAGAGCTACAAACCCCCAAGACTGTTACAAGAGAGAAAAAATCTTTTAAGACATTTTGAGAGGCCTTGCTTGTTACAGCAACTTAGCCTGTACTTGGTTATAAATAGTAAGTCACAATATTCATTGCCAGATTTCTTTAAAATTATACCTTTCATTACATTGACTGAACAAAAAATAGGAGGCACTTGCCTTAGGGAATCCAATTTTTTTTCTATCATAAAGCAACCTGTCATCATAGTCAAACATTTGTTGAGCACCTGCTATGTATAAGGCATAAGTCTAAATCTTGGGGATAAAAAGATGAAGCCTCCTGATCTCCAAAGCATACAATGTACTTGAGGAGCAGAAAAACTACATAAATAACTAGGTAAATGACAGTGTATGGTGAACATGTGACACTGTCAAAACTTGGTAGTGCCGCATATGATTTCACTTATATGTGAAATCTAAAGGACAATATAAATCAACAAAAAAAGTAGAAACAGACTCACAGATACAGAGAACAGACTGATGGCTGCCAGAGGGGAAGAGACTTAGGAGACTGGGTGAAAAAGGTGAAGGGATTGAGAAGTGCATATTGGTAGTTACAAAATAGTCATAGGAAATATAGTCAATAACTATCTATGGTGCCAGGTGGCTACTGGAAATATCAGGGGAACACTTTGCAAAGTATAGAATTGTCTAACCACTATGCTGTACACCTAAAACTAATACAAAAAATATTGAACTATAAACTGTAATTGAAAAAAAAGAAAGAAAAAACTTGGTGGTACCAGAAATAGGCATTTGTGCAGATAGATTCACCTCTTCTATTCTATCAAGCCTCTAGTTACTGATGAACTCCAGTTATTCTCCAAAAATTTAAGAAACATAAATTATCATTTTGTTGCTTTTTTCACCCACATGTATGAAATAAAAATAAATAAAATACTTACTCTCCAAAGTCATTCTTGCTGTACTGTGAACTCCTTGGGGACATCACTAGCTCTATAATTAATTCTTTATCACTGGAGGTTCAGGGTGTCAAGTAATTTGCAGACATTTAAGGGTTATTGAATAAAAGTCCCACTTTCATCAATAAATAAATATAATGGAATCAATAGTTAAAAATTTGTGATGCAAATGGAAACCACCCTGAAATACTATCTGGATTAGGAAAAACCAACAACAACATGGTTTAACAACAAATTCTGGTAACAAAGCTATAGAAAAACAGAGTAGATAGGAGGGTAAAATAGTACAACTTTTACAGAGGAGAATTTAGCAAAATTACATGTTATTTTCCCTTCAACACAGAAATTCTATTTGTAAGAATCTATTGTGAAGACATACCTCCACAAATAGAAAACCACTTGTGGAAGGTTATTCCTTCCAGCACTATTAATCGCCAATGTAGTGGTTGAACAGATATGTCACTATCCTAATCCCCAAAACCTGTGACTGTGAGTTTTGGAGAAAGCATCTTTGCAGATGTAATGAAGTTAGGGATTTTGAGGTGAAATCATTGTGGATTAGCTGAGTAGGCCCTAAATCTAGTGCATATTCTTATAAGAGACAAAAGAGGAGAAGACATACAGAAAAGACCATGTGAAAATAGGTGGAAATTGGAGTCATGTAACCACAAGCTGAGTGAACTTTGCAGCCACCAGAAGCTGGGAAAAGCAAGAAAGAATCTCCCTAGCAGCTTTCAGAAGAAGCCCAAATCTGAAAACAACTCTATTTCAGATTTCTGAAACCCAGAACTATGAGAAAATACATTTCTATTGTTTTAAGCCACCTAGTTTGTGGTAATTTATTGCAACAGTCCCCCCAAATGAATACTGCCAGACAGTGGAGAGAAGAACCCAGTGTGCTTGTCTAATGTGATTGGGTATGGTGCATGTGTACACATCTAAAAGTGGCTTGTTGTATCCAGTACATCTATATAAGGTAGTGCTATGTGGTACTCTGCAACCATAGAAAAAAAAGAGAAAACGTCCTAAGTTTCATCATTTGACCTAATCTTACATATACACTGTTAAGTATAAAAGAAATGGACAGAACATTTCTTTCTTCAATGGACATATTTATTTGATTTTTTTTTCAAAAAGAAACTTTGGAATAATAAGTCAAAAACTAACATTAATGCTTATCTATGTGGGATGGAGAAAGGAGTGGAACAGATAAGAGTTAGCCAAAGGGTCTTCCACAAGTATACCTTTTTACAGTTTTGACTTTTGAAGCATTTAAATGTTTTACATATTCAAAAATTAAAATAAAAAGATAAAACCTGATAATTGAAAATAAACAGATAAACAGAATAAACAAATGAACCCAATCATATATCTAATTGGTAACATAACTATGTAGACAAAATAATTATTTCAAGTAACTTTTAAAGATAGTATTCTGATTGTAACTTCCCAGAGGAATATATGCTAAGGATGATAAAGGATCTGCAAAGAAAAATTAACTGTTTCAAGGACTAAGATTTTCAACATACGAGAAAAGAAATACACAAATATCAAAATCAAAGAAATTAAGTAAAAAGTGTAAAGTTAAATTTTACTTGGAAATATCAATTTGAATCATGGTTCAAAAATACATGCATGGGTCATGGTTTATTTTTTCATACACATATGTAGTTGTTCCTGCAATATTTATAAAAAGACTTTCCCCTATTGAATTAACTTGGTACCTTGGTCAATTATAAATTAAACATATGTGAGTGTGCATTTTTGGACATCCTGTTCTGTCCCATTAATCCGGTTGTTTAACCTTAAACTATTATCCCTCTATCTTGACTACTAAAAGTTTTATTGTAAGTCTTGATTTCATGTATTGTATATTTTTCCTTGTTTAAGATTATTTTGCCTTTTAGGTCTTTTCCAATCCCATATAAAATTTAAAACCAATTTATTTATTTACCCCCCCCCAAAAAAAAGCCGTGTTTCCTAGTTCTTCTAATCTCTGAATGGACCTAGAAGCAATGGCATCCAGTGGCAATGAGTATACCTAGTCCCCAGACCTTGGTTTTCAAATATCATTCCTAACCCAAAGTAATCATGTTTTTTTAAAGAAATGGCAAATTCCAGGTCTGGGGGGAGGGGGAAATATAGAATATATATATATATATATATATATATATATATATATATATGGACAAATGTGGGATAATTTGATCATCAGAAAGAATAATGACTGTTATCGATTATAACACTTTGAGTAAATGGAAATTCAGGAATTTGTAATGATATTCAAAAAAATTTTTTCAATGTACTAGGTGAATTCAAATAGAAAACATTCCTTGAACATTTCAATCATCTTTGATGATTTCAGACAGACTTAAAAAATAGAATTTAAGCCCTGGCTGGTGTAGCTCAGTGGATTGAGCCTGGGCCTGCAAACCACATGATCAAAGTTCGATTCCCAGTCAGAGCACATGCCTGGGTTGCAGGCCATTTCCCAGCAGGGAACTCACGACAGGCAACCATACATTGATATTTCTCTCCTCCTCTTCCTCCCTTCCCCTCTAAAGATAAATAAAATATTTTAAAAAATAGAATTTAAGGACCCTCAGGTGGCTAAGACCCTTACTCAGTAACAAATGAGGAACCTCATCTGAATTGGATATGTATGAGTATTTCAAGATCCTGATTAGGGGAGAGTGCAGGACTTTAGAGCTTTATAATTCCCTGCCTCCTTTGCTTGCTAGAAAAGCAGCAAGTTTTCCCGATGACAACAAATTGAATTTGATTGTTCAGGAAGACAGTGGCCAAGTTGACCATGACAAAATAAGTAAAATGAGATGAGAGACCAAGAAGGCTCAAAGAATAAATAGAAACACTAATCAGTCCCTGGTGTTGTTGGAGCAGCATTTTAGATTTTTTTGGTATATTATTTACATAAATTTAAATGAACAAATATTTATTGAACAACTATTGTAGCTAAACTGTGATGATCATAGTTTTGTACTTTCCTACTCTTTTCCATTGTACTGAAAATTGGTCTTTCAAAGGCCTGTGTGAAAACTGCAGTTCCTGTCATCACTGATGGTAAATAGTTATCAAACAATTCTATAATTCATTGTTGCCATGATTGTGCCCATCACATTTAATCCACATTTATTAAATGGATGAACTTACTCATTCTCTGCTTCAGTAATATCTCAGTCAGCATATTTTGGGATGTTATTCAGTACAATGTTCTCAATCTAACTATGTATTATGCACCCAAATTTTAAATTTTTACCCTATTTTCTTAGAAATATTTTGGGCTTTCTCATCTTAAACAGATCATTCATCATTTATGAAAGTATAATTTATCTCCCAACACCTCATGCCCCCTTCATCTCCTCCCAAATTGGTATTACTGCTAGCAACAAAGAAGAAATGTCTGGAAGGCCTTCCCAATTTAATTTCAGCTACCTCTTGCTTCAAAATTCAGTCATTGTTATGACACAACTTGTTTACCTTTTAACTTGCATAGTTGGAATCATTCTAGATGATTAAACCTGCCAGTTGTATATTTACAGAAAATCTAAATGTTAATATATTTTATTTCCTAATTTTTCACTCATCAGTTTTTTTCAGTTAGAAGGATTTGTTTTGTTTTGTTTTGTTTTCAAATGGACTAAAATACCCTGTGCCTGCACATTAATCCTGATTGTCATGCATATTATGTTAGTTTCAGTATGTAAAAAAATTCAACCTCTAGCCACAAATTTTCTTATCACTTAAGCTCATTGTGCCTGAACTCAGAAGAAAGATCTTCAAGCATGTCAAACTCTGAATCTTCATTTGGATGTTATGGTCACAAAAAAAGCTGACCCTTGGTGGACCCCTATAACACACAGTCTGTTTTTATTCATCACAAGACCCTTTGCTTTCTTACTTAAAAGGAAAAAAAAACTACAGTGTAATAAATTCAAGTTTTTTCTTATAGTTTTCATCCTGAAATGTTGACTTAACATCTGTTCAATATGTGTGTTGCACTCCTGAGAATCCACACCTATCTAAAATTTCTAAGGGAGAAGGGATGATAAGCTTTCATAAGAATGAAAAGCCAAACTCAATATTACAAAACGGGAAAAACAATGTCTCTGTTTTCCAAATGATAGATTACCGTATACACTAAAAGTATATATATTTCCTATTAGTTCCTTTTCTAGTAGAAAACTATTAGTTTTTTCCTCTCTAAATATCTGTTAAGCAAGGATATTTAATACTTAACTTTAAAGTTGACTATAGATCATTTTATATGAAAATTTCACTTCAAAACATTTGAAAAAGTTTTTGAAAATGTATTTGCCATTTTGATATGTCTAATGAACTCCTAATAAAAAAGTAATACCTTAAGGGAAAGAAATTTAAATGTTTTTCTAAATTTATTCAAGCTGATGTTTTTACAGCTAGGCATGTCAACCACGATGTCATCTGCTTTAGATACATTTTCATTTTTTGTCATCAAAACAGTCTAAACATTTCAATAGTAAATCATCGATATGCATCAACATCAAAAATTATATAAGCCCATAAAGGAAACTTTATAAGTAAAAAAAAAACATGTTTGAATGGTAACATTGGAAAGAGAAATCAGGGAAACTATCTAAATAGTAAGTAAAACTTAAACACAAGGTGATGCACAATGTCTACAGAGAAAAATGAAGTTATATAATGTAAGAAGCCTGCAAACATTGATCATTATCTCACACCTGCCCTCAATACACATACCGCCACCATTAGGTTTTATTAAATTTTATTTATTTAATTGTTGTTCAAGTACAATTTTTAGTATTTTACTCCCATCCCAGCCCACCACTCCCCAGTCCTCCCACCTCCCTCCCATTTCCACCCCCCCAATTGTTGTCCATGTGTCCTTTATACTAGTTCCTTCAAATCCCTCCCCTTTTTGCCCCTTAAATTCCCTTCCCTCTCCCCTCTGGTCACTGTCCCCTTGTTCTCCATTTCAGTGTCTTTGGTTATATTTTGCTTGCTTGTTTGTTCTGTTATTTAGGTTCCTGTTAAAGGTGAGATCATATGGTACTTGTCTTTCAATGCCTGGCTTATTTCACTCAGCATAATGCTTTCCAGTTCCACCCATGCTGTTGCAAAGGGCAGGAGCTCCTTCTTTCTTTCTGCTGGGTAAAGAATTCCATTCTGTATATGTACCATAGTTTTTGGATCCATTCATTTACTGATGGGCACCTAGGTTGCTTCCAACTCTTGGCTATTGTAAATTGTGCTGCTATGAACATTGGGGTGCATAGGTCCCTTTGGATTGGTGTTTTAGGGTTCTTAGGATATAATCCTAGCAGTGGAATTGCTGGGTCAAAAGGCAGGTCCATTTTTAGTTTTCTGAGAAAATTACATTAGATTTATTTTAGATCAGACCGATGCCCTAATTTAGAACTGGGTGCTAGATTTCCTAAAAACAAAGGCAGATTATAAAATGTCAACAACTTTCACTCAAAGTAGAGAAATTCATCACACAATTTGTTTTACTCATAAATTCCTATAATATCTTTAAAAAGTGAACCTCAAAATAATTGTTAGGAAACAATAATTCTTGAGAAACATTAAGCAAGATTATAAATTATTTTACCAATTCACATATGAATGTCTTTTTAAGTGAATTTGTTGGGGTGACATGGATTAGTGAAATTATAGGGGTTTAAAGTGTACAATTATATAATTTATCATCTGTATATTGTATTGTGTATTCACCACCTCAAGCCAAGTCACCTTCCATCACATTTAACCTCCCCTTTCCCTCTCCTACTTCCCCCTACCCCCCTCTCCCTCTGGTAATCAACATACTGTTTTTGCCTATGAGGTGTTTTTGTTGTTGTTTGTTTTTTTAAGGTTTTTGTTTTGTTTTGTTTGCTTAACCCCTTCATCTTTTTTACCTAGACCTCCCCAACCCTTTCCCTTCTGACAGCTGTTAGTCTGCTCTCTGTATCTGTGAGTCTGTTACTATTTTGTCTGTTATTTTGTCCTTTAGATTTCAAATATAAATGAAATAATAAGGTATTTATCAAGACAAAGAAACATGGCCCAAATGAAAGAACAGAGTAGAGCCTCAGAAAGAGAACTAAGTGAGGAGAACCAGCAGTGACAGGAAAGAAACCAGGACTCAAAGCAATGATTTGGAACAAAAGGAAGAAATAAACATCTATCCAGATCAAAATGAAAAAACAAGAATTCGAAAAGGTGAAGAAACTCTTAAAAACCTATGGGGCAACCTGAAACATTCCAAGGTTTGAATTATAGGGGTGCCAGAAGGAGATGAAGAAGACCAAGAAATTGAAAACTTATTCGAACAAATAATGAAGGAAAACTTCTCCAATCTGGTGAAGGAAACAGACTTCTAGGAAGTCTAGAAAGCCCAGAGAGTCCCAAGGGGCTGGACCCAAAAAGAACACACCAAGGCACATCATCATTAAGTTACCCAAGGTTAAAGCAAGGAGTCTTAAAAGATGCAAGAAAAAAGGAAAGAGTTACCATATTTTTCAGACTGTAAGATGCACTCCTCCCCAAATTTGGGAGGAATAATGGTTGTTAATGCTGCTGTTGAGTTCTGTTTACATTGGTGAAATATTATGTTATTTATGGTATTAAGTATTTTACCATATTTTTTTTTGCTTCAAAATTTCCCCCCTATTTTCTTCTTCTAAAACCTAGGTGTGTCTTATGGTCTGGAAAATACAGTACCTACAGAGGAGTTCCCATTAGACTACCAGCTGATTTCTCAAAAGAAACCTTACATGCAAGAAGGGGCTGGAAAGAAGTATTTGAAGTCATGAAAGGCAAGGACCTACATCCAAGATTACTTTATCCAGCAAAGCTATCATTTAGAATGGAAGGGCAAATAAAGTGCTTCCCAGATAAGGTCAAGTTAAAGGAGTTCATCATCATCAAACCATTATTATATGAAATGTTAAAGGGATTTATCTAAGAAAAAGAAGATAAAAAATATGAACAGTAAAATGACAACAAACTCAGTATTATCAACAAATGAACCTAAAAGAAAATAAAAACAACAGAAACAAAAAAACTAAGCAAACAACTAGAACAGTAACAGAATCAGAGAAATGGACATCACATGGAGGGATTTCAGTGGGGAGGGGGAAGGGAGGAATAGGGGAGAAAAGGTACAGGGAAGAAGAAGTATGGTTTAGTAGGAATAAGGTAGACAGGGAGAGATAAAAAATGGTATGGGAAACAGAGGACTCAAAGAACTTATATGTACAACCCATGGACATGAACTGGGGGGGAGAATGTTGGAGGTTTGTGGGGGCAGAACAGAGCAGTGATAGAAGGGGAAAAATTGGAAAAGACTAATAGCATAATTAATAAAAATATAAATATAAAAAAGAATCAACTAATGAATGCATAAATAAGTGGAACAACAAATGAGTCTCTCTCTCTCCCTCCCCATCCTCTCTCTTTAAAAAACCAGTAAATAAATAAATATAATATTATAAAAATTGAGCCATAATGCCTGCTATAAAAGTGTTCAATAAATATTATTTTGTTTTTCTCTCCCCCCTACTCCCAGAAAATATGAACAAAGTAATTTCTGTTTGCTAAGACTATCCATTTGTGTACACACTTCACTACTAAATGTGTTGAGTAGAAGGGGTTTATGTAGCTAAGGTTCCCTATGGTTTTACATAGCCTACACTGGACACCATCAGAACAGGTAGAAGCACTGTTCCAGAATTCTTTATTCCTTGTTCTTATTTTACACTCCTTGGCAAGGAGGGGTATTTTCAATGACGCCTCCCTCATATCAGGTGAATATTTTCTTATTTCTAGACCTTAAATTATACTGGATTAAAAATGTTGGCCAAGAGCTCATGGACCTAAATGTGTGCCTTGGCAATGTGTTTCAGGGTGTATTTTACCTCTTCTGGTTATCATAAGACTGAACATATAGTTTGTAAGTCCTTTCAAAAAGTTAAAGTAATAATTTATATGATTATAAATCATATTAGTAATTTAAGATGTAACAGTCATAAAAACAACAAAGTGAAACCTCAGAGACTAAAAAGTTTGGCTTCAATAATCTATCCAAAAAATGCACATTGACATTTTTTCCCACCACTTAACTGTTTATTTAAAAAAATCAAAATAATAAACTTGTCTCATTGAGCCCCTTCACAACTCTAACCTTTTTCTTATTCATTATTCTTCACAGACTATTCCAAAAAATCCAAAAGGATGGAAAACTCCCAAACTCCTTTTATGAAGCCAGCATCATCCTAATTCCAAAACCAGATAGAGATACAACAAAGAAAGAAAACTTCAGGCCAATATCGCTGATGAACATAGACACTAAAATCCTCAACAAAATATTAGCAAATCGCATCCAACAATATATCCAAAAGATTATACACCATGACCAAGTGGGATTCATCCCAGGGATGCAAGGATGGTTCAACATTCGCAAAACAGTAAATGTAATTCATCACATAAACAAAAGCAAAGACAAAAACCACATGATCATATCAATAGATGCAGAAAAAGCTTTCGATAAGGTACAACACCCATTTATGATAAAAACACTCAGCAAAATGGGAATAGAGGGAACATTCCTCAATATAATAAAGGCCATTTATGAGAGACCTACAGCCAATATCATACTCAATGGACAAAAACTAAAAGCTTTTCCACTAAGATCAGGAATAAGACAAGGATGTCCACTTTCACCACTTCTATTCAATATAGTATTAGAAGTTTTGGCCACAGCGATCAGGCAGGAAAAGGAAATAAAAGGCATCCAAATAGGAAAGGAGGAAACAAAATTGTCACTGTTTGCAGATGACATGATAGTGTACATGGAAAATCCTATAGACTCTACCCAAAAACTGCTCAAACTAATTAATGAATTTGGCAAAACAGCAGGATACAAAGTCAATATCCAGAAATCAAAGGCATTTTTGTATACAAACAATGAATCAGCAGAAGCAGAAATCAAGGAAAAAATCCCATTCGATATAGCAAAAAGAAAAATAAAATATCTGGGAATAAACCTAACCAAAGAGGTAAAAGACCTGTATGCAGAAAACTACACAGCACTGAAGAAAGAAATCAGGGAAGACACAAACAAATGGAAACATATACCGTGTTCATGGATTGGAAGAATGAACATCATCAAAATGTCCATACTACCCAAAGCAATTTACAGATTCAATGCAATACCTATTAAAGTACCAATGGCGTATTTCACAGACATAGAACAAACACTTCAAAAATTTATATGGAATCATAAACGAGCCCGAATAGCAGCTGCTCTTTTGAGAAAGAAGAACAAAGTAGGAGGGATCACAATACCTGATATCAAACTGTATTACAAAGCCACTGTAATCAAAACAGCCTGGTACTGGCATAAAAACAGGCACATAGACCAATGGAACAGAACAGAGAGCCCAGAAATCAACCCAACTCTCTACAGTCAATTAATATTCGACAAAGGGGGCAGTAACATAAAATGGTGTAAAGATAGCCTCTTCAGCAAATGGTGTTGGGAGAACTGGACAGCTACGTGCAAAAAAAATGAAACTTGAGCACAGACTTACACCATACACCAAAATAAATTCAAGGTGGATAAAAGACTTAAATATAAGCCATGACACCATTAAAGTCCTAGAGGAGAACATCAGCAAGAAAATCTCAGATATTCCACGCAGCAACATTTTTACGGATATGTCCCCTAGAGCAAGGAATATAAAGGAAAGAATAAACAAATGCGATCTCATCAAAATAAAAAGCTTCTGCATGGCTAAAGAAAACAGTATTAAATTAGCAAGACAACCAACTGTATGGGAAAACATATTTGCCAATGATACCTCAGACAAAGGTTTAATCTCCAAAATATACAAAGAACTTACACGACTCCACTCTAGGAAGACATCGAACCCAATTAAAAAATGGGAAAAGGACTTGAACAGACACTTCTCTAAAGAGGACATACAGAATATCCAGAGACACATGAAGAGATGCTCAATATCGTTAGCTATCAGAGAGATGCAAATTAAAACCACAATGAGATAGCACTTTACACCAGTCAGGATGGCTATAATAGACAAAGCAACAAACAACAAATGTTGGAGAGGGTGTGGGGAAAAGGGGACCTTAGTTCACTGTTGGTGGGATTGCAGACTGGTACAACCATTATGGAAAACAGTATGGAATTTTCTCAGAAAAATAAAAATTGACCTGCCTTTTGACCCAGCAATTCCACTGCTAGGATTATACCCCAAGAATCCTAAAACATCAATTTCAAAGAACCTATGCACCACAATGTTCATAGCAGCACAATTTACAATAGCCAAGAGTTGGAAGCAACCTTGGTGCCCATCAGTAAATGAATGGATCAAAAAATTGTGGTACATATACACCATGGAATTCTATGCAGCAGAGAGAAAGAAGGAGCTACTACCTTTTGCAACAACATGGATGGAACTGGAAAGCATTATGCTGAGTGAAATAGGCCAGGCATTGAAGGACAAATACCATATGATCTCACCTTTGACAGGAAGCTGAAGAATAAAACAAACAAGCAAACAGAATAAAAACAAAGACGCTGAAATAGAGAACAAGTGGGCAGCGACCAGAGGGGAGAGGGAAGGGAACTTAAGGCGAAAAAGGGGGAGAGATTTTGAGGAACAAGTATGAAAGACACAGAGATGAGGACTGGGGGGGGGGATGGGAGGGAGGGGAAAGACCGGGGGGGGGGGGGGGGGTGGGATGGGAGAAATAGATTAAAAAAACGTACTTGAAAAGTAACTAAATAAAATTTAATATTAAAAATAAAAAAAACATGCATTTATTGAGATTCTTTTTGCCAGGCACATATTCTAGTCACTGAATAGACAGAGATAAAAAAAGAAAACAATTCTTCCCAAAGAACTCATTATCTGGTTAGGCAAACTATCCAAAGAGGGCACTTTGCAAAATAAATATGAACTAGTTTTATTTTTAAATTCTAGAAAGTCTTAACAAAAACCCCTCATTTGTTTTGCCTTTGTAGAATTCTTCCTCCCTCTATCCCAGCCCTGGTCTTGATATTGCCTTCTGTAAATATGGGTTAAATAATTTTATATAATTATCAAGAGTTATCAGTAAGAAAATCCTGGAATCATAGAAAGTTTTGAGGGCAAAATGTGACTGATAGATGTATTTTCTCATTATAAAGTGGGAAAAAAAGGAACCCAAGTTGGTTAGTGATTTGTTGTTACCAGAACTAGGGATGGAAATACTCACCTGCCTCTGCCATGATGCTTGTGGTATTATTAGGATGGCTGGAAAATATCATTACTTTTGAACACCATTTGAAAAGTAGTTTCATGTACCTCTTCTCATTTAATCCTCACTAAAACACATGAGGTTGGGGTTCTTATCCCATTTCACCTAGACTCAGAGAGTGTGGCTAACTCAAGGTCATCCAACTCACAAGAAGTAGGTCAAAAGGGCAAATCAGAAGGACTTAGAATAGCAGAGCATAGGAAGTAAATAAATGATTTTTTTGTCCTCTGTTAGCTGGAGATTAAGATAGCCCAGTTCAGAGAACAGGAAAGGCTCTTGAAGGAGAATAAAAAGCCTCAGTTAAGAACTAAAGACTGTTACCAAAACAGTCTGTTACCAAACAAAAACCAGCCTTGAACAGTTCTGCCTCAGACTGGCCTATAGCACGCAGGTTCTTGATTTTGTGTAGGAAACATTACACAACAGGAGCCCAGGTGATTTTGAGAGTATGTTTATTAAGGCCGGGGACAGTGGGACAGAGGAAAGATTTATGGTAGGAGAAGTGACAAGACAGAGCTTAGGAGATGCTCTGCTTTGGCTTCCTAGAAAAGTTATAGGGAAGGAGTGAGCCAGGGAAGGGCTGCTGTTACCTCACCAAGAAGTCAGAGAAAAACGGGGTCCTAGAAACAGGATCAGAGGGTAAGTCCAGGATGAGCTGTCACTGCTCAATGCTCTCCTAGCTGCAAGTCTCCTGGGCACCCCTAGAGTTTAGGAGGAAATACAAGGTTCATGCCTGGGAAAGATCATGGACAAGCTCTAGAGAGAGCACATACTGAGTCTTTGTCCTGAGAGCTTGTTATCTTTTTTCCTCTGGGTAAGAATCTTAGGGAATGGTTTTAGCAGAATATTTATCAGCTTTCCAGGTGCATCTTCAATATGCTGGTGCATCAAAATAAGTGTAAAGGGATTTGGGGGAATATTCTTTGGTTTGCTATACTGTTTTGCTTTTATCTTGGGTCTGTCTGGATTTTAATGTTATGGGTTTTTTTTTGTTTTATTTTGCTTTTTTGTTATTTGTTCCCCTGGGTTTAGCTGGGACAAATGACATTAATTGGGTCTCTGTTCTCTATTTCTTTAGACCACAGGAGTGTCCTTGGTTAGGAGAGATAAGGTGTTTAGATTCGCCAGCCGTCAGTAAGTTGCTCAAACTGTTTGGCCTTGTTTAATTTTCTTCTTTCCCTGTTTCACTTTCCCAGGAATTTTGCTAGCTTCTTATTAATCTGTCACTCTACCAAGAGCTAGGACTACACTTAGAGCCAGAAGCTACATTATAATTCATCCAGACAAGGAAACTTACAGACTTAGTTGACTTCTTCAAGTCTCTGAAGCTAATCAATAGTCCAGCTAGGTAAGAAGTTGACTCCTAGGCAATGTTAATCTAATCACATCATTTGCTGGCAGGGAAGGTCAGTGAAAGTTCAATTTTTAAATGAAACTGGAAGTAGAGTGGGCTAATCTTTTAAAATGACCACTCTCAATGAACCACACTTCCCAGTATTCATACCCTTGTACTTTTTCTTTCTTCTTGAATCTGGGCTGATTCTGTGACCTTCTTTAACCAATAGAACAAGAAGGAAGTGACAGGGTATCAGTTTCAATTCTAAACTTTAAAGAGGCTTGAAAGCTTTCATTTTTGCACTCTGGAGGAAGCCAGCTACTTCTATGTAAGAAGTTTCACTATCCAGAAATTGTCACTCTGAAAAGTCTAATTTAGCCATCTGGAGCGGCCATGCTGAAAGAAACTGAAACCAATGGCTTACAGCCTCAGCTAACCTTCAAGCTAACAGCCAACCCCAATTTTCCAGCTGTGGGAGTAAGGTCATTCTGCAAGCACATCCTCCAGCCCCAGTCAAACCAGTCAGCCATGCAGAGCAGAGATGAACTGTCCCAGCCAAACTTTACCCAAATCACAGGACTGTCAATGTATAAACAAAATGTCTGTTGTAGTTAGCCGCTAAGTTTGGAGATAGTTTGTTGTATAGCAGTAAGTAACTGAAACGGAGAGTGTCTGCTTGTGGCCCCAAGACCCTAGAACTAACAAATCTCAAAGGCTCATACGTCTCCTAAGTGGGACAAAGCCAGATGCTGTAGCCAGTGGTTTATCTCTACATTCTTCTGGTTCTAAAATTCTTTTAACCCTGTGACTCTCTCCTTGCCTCATCATGTGATCTCAGATAAGCCTAGTGTGTACATGTAAAGAGATTTTTGTTCCCATAAGGTGACTGGCTTGAGAGGGATTGCTTTTCCTACAAAGGAGTAGAATGTAGGTAACAATAATGGAGGAAAAATGGTGTTTCAGAGTTACAAGCATACAAAAGATGAAGCTTCAAGACACTGGGTAATGAGTGGTAGCAAGGAAAGAAAACTTAAAGTTTATCTCCACAGCAGACATTGGGGTATTTATACAGCAATTAACAGACTGCCTACAAGAAAATCACCAGGCAAGGCTGAAACAGGCTGGTTAACAGAAAATTACTTCAGAAATTGGCTTTTGATTCACTTAGCATTAAAGAAGCACTTAAAAATGTGCTGGACTAGTAACTAGTTACTTGCAGTTGGTGAGCAGGCAGGAACATAGAAAGAGTCTCCAAAGAATTTGGGAAGAAGGTATATCAATTATCTATGCTGT
This sequence comes from Artibeus jamaicensis, assembly GCF_021234435.1. Taxonomy (NCBI): domain Eukaryota; kingdom Metazoa; phylum Chordata; class Mammalia; order Chiroptera; family Phyllostomidae; genus Artibeus; species Artibeus jamaicensis. The sequence continues at coordinate 4,293,327 of NW_026521913.1, forward strand.
TAATATATTACATGGCAACCAACAACAAAATTTCAGTGGCATATCAATAAACATTTATTTAGCTCATGAATCTATGTGGCTCACCTGATCTGGGTTGGGTTTGGTTGATCTTGGCTGACTTTGCTTACCTATCTAGGATTTTACTAGTCATTAACTGATCTTGGGTGGCTTTGACTAGAATGACTAGGGTTACTCGGCTTTAGTCTATATTTTTTCATCTTTCTCTTGGGACCAGTGGATTGACTTGGGAATGTCCTTTTTACAGTAATGACAAAGGGCAGGAGTGAGCAAGCCCAACTGCTCAAGCAGTTTCAAGCCTCCAATTGTAACATGTTTGCTATTATTTTATTGGCCAAAGCAACTTGCATGGCTGAGCTGAAAGTTAGAGAAGGAGGACAAAGCAAATGGATATAGACAGGTTAAAAATTATGACCATTAATCAGTCTAACAAGGAAATGCTAAAGGGAGCTTCTTGAAGAATTTATCAGGAAGTTTTGTCTGATTAGGCAGCATTATTAATGCCTATGGACTTGAAGCAAAGGAAACTTTCCCCTTTAACAAGGAGTGCCTGCTGCTCTGCATAGTCTTCAGTTCTTTAACCATACTAAAGGAACTCATATTTCTCTCTGGTCATTCATATGGCATCCCTATTGTGAACATCCTTCAATATATTCTGCCTTTTTGAAGGCACATAGAGACCACTGGATTTTGGGTTGTGACGAAAAAGGTTGTCCTGAAAGATAGGGAATAATGCAGTAATTGCAATAATAGTCGATTTTCCAAGTCTCTGTTAAGAGATCCAGGTATAGTCTCAGGAAGGAATTGCTGAAATGAGAATGATTTAGCAGGCTTCATTATATTATACTTTATCTATTACAATAAAGGTTACTTGGATAATTGATTGAAAGGCCAATTAGATAGTAAGACATTGCCAATATGGGCATACCTTGAAGATATTGAGGATTTGGTTCCAGACCCCCACGATAAAGTTTGTCATAATCTTTTTGCTGGTGAAAGATATTGCCTTCAATTTGTAAAAGTTAAAACATTTGTGAAGCTCAGTACAGGGAGGTGCAATAAAATGAAATGTGCCTATATTTATCTGAAACTTCCAAGAGAAAAAAACAGTGTACCTGCCAATCATAACTCCAGTGGTTACTTAGAGGGAAAAAGAGCTGGAAAGTGGGAAGCATCATTCAAGAACTTCCAGTTACCATTATTCTTTACAAAGTGTTTCATTAATTGGATTGGTTGGCATGGGCTAGTTACACAAAACTTGAAAGCCACAAGCAGACATTATCACACCAAATTTCTGGACCTGCATAACCAAACACCACACTTATGGTGATTCTACCAATAAATTCAGACCATGTAAGGCACTCTGGGACAGCAGCACTCCTCCTCAGTTGGTATTTCTTTAGCTGCAGATGAGTTTCTAATGATAGAGTCCCCGCCAATAGAAGTTCTGACCCCTGGAAATATGTTCACTGTCCTGACACAAAGAAATTTTTTCAATAAAAGTGTGGCATTGGATGCAATATTTATATGGTTTATATGTTTCTTCCTTTGGAAAATGAAATGCAAGCAAATAGTAACTTTTATCATAATATCTCTGATAGATGACACGATAAGTTGGAATTTGACTAAAAAATACTGGCAGATATAAAACTTCCCCCCTGGAAATCTATGCTCAAGAAGCTGAGAAGATTGGAAAGATGGTAGTGAGATGGGTGGAATTGGAATCCACTTCCCCCTGCACACAGGTGAAACACCTAGCTGATCTTCTGTGGAACAGAGAAAACAGCCAATGGTATTCTAGCATATATGAAGACTGGAGACAAAAATTGTACAAGACACTGAAAAATCAAACAGTGAGACAATAAAACCTTGAGCTATGAAAAGACCAGAGTTGGGCTCAAACAGGGGTCATCCTAACAACAGAGACAGTGAGACAAATTTCACTTTGCTACTCTGAGAACTTAAAAGGTGGAAGCAGTGAACAGGAGTACACCTGCTAGAAGAGGAAACCCACCAACAAAGAAACCACCAATAGAAAACAACAGAAGAAAATGAAGGAGGGAGTGAAAGCCACACTAACCTCATCCAGGATGTATCTGGAAATACATCTAGATGGTGAAGAAATTACCCAGAAAAAAACAAGTAAACAAGAGCAAGAGAGAAGCCTCAAAACATTGTAGACACAAAAGAATCAACTTCAACACAACCTGTCCAAACCTGCACAACAGAATACAAGCTTTGGTGGATGAAGTAACCCTCAGTTAAACACATGGAGGGAAGAACCCACCAAAGAAAGACCCAACAACAATAAAAACCCAAAGAAAAACGGGGAGCCAACATAAATGACAGCACAAGACCAGAAAGCTCAGGAGATCAAGGAGACTGCACCACTGAATCTCACAGGCATTCCACCACAAAAGTTTACACCAGAAATCCAGGGAGTCAAAACAGATCAATTTAAGAAGCAGAGACTAACAGGAAGAGTCTCACAAACAATGGGAAGACAAAGAAACAATCCCCAAATGAAAGGAAAGGAGGAAGCCTCAGAAAAAAATGCTAATTTCAAGCAAAATAGAGGCAAGCCAACTATCAGATATTGAGTTCAACGCAATGATTATCAGGAAGCTCAGTGACCTCACAGTGAATTATCAGAAACTACAGGGAAACTATAATGAACTCACCGCAAACTATATCAACACAAAAAAGGAAATAGAAACTATAAACAAGGGCCAAGAGGAAATGAAGAATACAATTTCTGAACTGAAGAACACAGAGGAAGGAATCAAAAGCAGGATCAATGAAGCAGAAGATCGGATCAGCGAGTTGAAGGACAAAGTAGAAAAAAACCCCAGAAAGATCAAGAAAAGGAAAAGAGGTTCAGAAAGAATGAAGAGGGATTAAGAGAAATGCAAGACAATATGAAATGTAATAATATTTGTATAATACGGATACCAGAAGGAGAAGAAGAGCAAGGGACAGAAAATCTGTTTGAAAAAGTAATGATGGAAAACTTCCCTAGTTTGATGAAAGAAAAAAATCACACAAATCCAGGAATCACAGAGAGTCCCAATCAAGTGAACCCAAAGAGGCAAACTTCAAGACACATCATCATTAAAATGACAAAATTCCAAGACAAAGAGAGAATCTTTTTTTTTTTAATTTTATTTAGTTATTTTTCAAGTACAGTTTTTTGTCTATTTTTCCCATCCCAGCCTCCCCTGCCCCTTGCTCCCCACCTCCCTCCCATTTCCTCCCCCCTTAGTTCTCGTACCTGTGTCCTTCCTATTTGTTCCTCCAAATCCCTCCCCCCTTTTTCCCCCTTAACTTCCCTTCCTTCTCCCCTCTGGTCACTATCCCCTTGTTCTCTATTTCAGTGTCTTTGTTTTTTGGGGTTTTTTTTTTCTGCTTACTTGTTTGTTTTGTTGTTTAGCTTCCTGTTAAAGGTGAGATCATATGGTATTTGTCTTTCAGCACCTGGCCTATTTCACTCAGCATAATGCTTTCCAGTTCCATCCATGTTGTTGCAAAGGGTAGTAGCTCCTTCTTTCTCTCTGCGGCATAGAATTCCATTGTGTATATGTACCACAATTTTTGGATCCATTCATTTACTGATGGGCACCTAGGTTGCTTCCAACTCTTGGCTATTGTAAATTGTGCTGCTATGAACATTGTGGTGCATAGGTTCTTTGATATTGATGTTTTAGGATTCTTGAGGATATAATCCTAGCAGTGGAATTGCTGGGTCAAAAGGCAGGTCGATTTTTATTTTTCTGAGAAAATTCCATACTGTTTTCCATAATGGTTGTACCAGTCTGCACTCCCACCAACAGTGAACTAAGGACCCCGATTCCCCACAACCCCTCCAACATTTGTTGTTTGTTGCTTTGTTTATGATAGCCATCCTGACTGGTGTAAAGTGGTATCTCATTGTGGTTTTAATTTGCATCTCTCTGATAGCTAACGATATTGAGCATCTCTTCATGTGTCTCTGAATGTTCTGTATGTCCTCCTTGGAGAAGTGTTTGTTCAAGTCCTTTTCCCATTTTCTAATTGGGTTGGGTGTCTTCTTAGAGTGGAGTCGTGTAAGTTCTTTGTATATTTTAGAGATTAAACCTTTGTCTGAGGTATCATTGGCAAATATGTTTTCCCATACAGTTGGATGTCTTGCTAATTTAATACTGTTTTCTTTAGCCATGCAGAAGCTTTTTATTTTGATGAGATCCCATTTGTTTATTCTTTCCTTTATATTCCTTGCTCTAGGGGACATATCAGTAAAGAAGTTGCTGCGTGAAATATCTGAGATTTTCTTGCCAATGTTCTCCTCTAGGACTTTAATGGTGTTATGACTTACATTTAAGTCTTTTATCCACCTTGAATTTATTTTGGTGTATGGTGTAAGTCTGTGCTCAAGTTTCATTTTTTTGCATGTAGCTGTCCAGTTCTCCCAACACCATTTGTTGAAGAGGCTATCTTTACTCCATTTTATGTTACTGCCCCCTTTGTCGAATATTAATTGACTGTAGAGAGTTGGGTTGATTTCTGGGCTCTCTGTTCTGTTCCATTGGTCTATGTGTCTGTTTTTATGCCAGTACCAGGCTGTTTTGATTACAGTGGCCTTGTAATACAGTTTGATATCAGGTATTGTGATCCCCCCTACTTTGTTCTTCTTTCTCAAAAGAGCAGCTGCTATTCGGAGCTCGTTTATGGTTCCATATAAATTTTCGAAGTGTTTGTTCTATGTCTGTGAAATATGCCATTGGTACTTTAATAGGTATTGCATTGAATCTGTATATTGCTTTGGGTAGTATGGACATTTTGATAATGTTAATTCTTCCAATCCATGAACAAGGTATATGTTTCCATTTGTTTGTGTCTTCCTTGATTTCGTTCTTCAGGGCTGTGTAGTTTTCTGCATACAGGTTTTTTACCTCCTTGGTTAGGTTTATTCCCAGATATTTTATTTTTCTTTTTGCTATATCGAATGGGATTTTTCCTTGATTTCTGCTTCTGCTGTTTCATTGTTGGTATACAAAAATGCCTTTGATTTCTGGATATTGACTTTATAACCAGCTGTTTTGCCAAACTCATCAATTAGTTTGAGGAGTTTTTGGGTAGAGTCTATAGGATTTTCCATGTACACTATCATGTCATCTGCAAACAGTGACAGTTTTGTTTCCTCCTTTCCTATTTGGATGCCTTTTATTTCCTTTTCTTGCCTGATCGCTGTGGCTAAAACTTCCAATACTATATTGAATAGAAGTGGTGAAAGTGGACAACCTTGTCTTGTTCCCTGATCTTAGTGGAAAAGCTTTTAGTTTTTTCCCATTGAGTATGATATTGGCTGTAGGTCTCTCATATATGGCCTTTATTATTTTGAGAAATGCTCCTTGTATTCCCACTTTGCTGAGTGTTTTTATCATAAATGGGTGTTGTACCTTATCGAAAGCTTTTTCTGCATCTATTGATATGATCATGTGATTTTTGTCTTTGCTTTTGTTTATATGATGTATTACATTTACTGATTTGCGAATATTGAACCATCCTTGCATTCCTGGGATGAATCCTACTTGATCATGGTGTATGATCTTTTTGATATGTTGTTGGATGGGATTTGCCAATATTTTGTTGAGGATTTTAGCGTCTATGTTCATCAGCGATATTGGCCTGAAGTTTTCTTTCTTTGTTGTGTCTCTATCTGGTTTTGGAATTAGGATGATGCTGGCTTCATAAAAAGAATTTGGGAGTTTTCCATTCTTCTGAATTTTTTGAAATAGTCTGTGGAGAATAGGGGTTAGCTCTTCCTTAAATGCTTTGTAGAATTCTCCTGTGAAACCATCTGGTCCGGGGCTTTTGTGTGATGGGAATTTTTTGATTACTGCTTCAATTTCTTTTGCTGTTATTGGTGAATTTAGATTTTCTGCTTCTTTTTCACTGAGTTTTGGAAGACTGTATTTTTCTAGAAATGTGTCCATTTCCCCTAGGTTTTCAAATTTCTTGGCATACAGTTCTTCATAGTAATTTCTTACAATCTCTTCTATTTCTGTGGTATCAGTTGTAATCTCTCCTTTTTCATTTCTGATTGTGTTTATTTGTGTCCTCTCTCTTCTTTTCTTGATGAGCCTACTTAAAGGCTTGTCTATTTTGTTTATCTTCTCAAAGAACCAACTCCTGGATTCATTGATCCTTAAAATTGTGCTTTTAGTTTCTATGTCATTTAATTCTGCTCTAATCTTGGTTATTTCCTTCCTTCTGCTTGCTCTGGGCTGTCTTTGTTGTTGTCCCTCAAGTTCTTGCAGGCGTAGGGTTAGGTTGTTTGTTTGAAATGTTTCTATCTTCTTTAGGTAGGCCTGTATTGCTATAAACTTCCCTCTCAGGACTGCCTTTGCTGTGTCCCATAAGTTTTGGGTTGTTGTGCGATCATTTTCATTTGTTTCCAGAAATGTTTTGATTTCTTCCTAATTTCATTCTTGACCCATTCATTGTTTAATAGCATACCATTCAGTCTCCATGTTTTGGGGTGCTTTGGGTTTTTTCTTTGGGGTTGGTTTCTAATTTCAGTGCCTTGTGGTCAGAGAGGATTCTTGGTATGATTTCAATTTTCTTGAATTTGTTGAGGCTCCTTTTGTGTCCTATCATGTGGTCTATCTTTGAGAATGTTCCATGTACATTTGAAAAGAATGTATTTAGCTTCTTTGGGATGAAGGGCTCATATATATATCAGTTAAGTCCATTTCATCTAGGGTGTTGTTTAATGCCACAATATCTTTTTTGATAATTTGTTTGGAAGATCTGTCCATTTTTGATAGTGGGGTGTTCAAATCCCCACTACGATTGTGTTGCTGTCAATATCTTTCTTGAAGTCCTCCTAAGATTTTCTTGATATATTTGGGTGCCCCTATGTTTGGTGCATATATGTTTACAATGTTAATGTCTTCTTGGTGGATTCTTCCCTTGAGTATAATGAAATGACCTTCTGGGTCTCTCTTTACAGCCTTTTTTTGAAGTCTATTTTGTCTGATATGAGAATTGCTACCCCAGCTTTTTTTCTTGTCCGTTTGCTTGGAAAACTTGTTTCCAGCCTTTCACTTTTAGTCTGTGATGGTCTTTTCCTGAGGTGAGTCTCTTGTAGGCAGCATATGTGTGGATCATGCTTTCTTATCCATTGAGCTATTCTGTGTCTTTTGATTGGAGCATTTAATCCATTTACGTTTATTATTGATAGGTACTTATTCATTGCCATTTTTGTACCTGTGTTCCTCTCTGTCTCCCTCTTATCCTTCCTTCCCTTAAAGCAGTCCTTTTAGTATTTCTTGTAGAGCTGGTTTGGTGGAGGCATATTCTTTTAGACTTCTTTTGTCTTGGAAGCTCTTTATTTGGCCTTCTATCTTGATTGAGAGCCTTGCTGGGTAAAGTAGCCTTGGTTGTAGGCCTCTGGTTCTCATTACTTGAAATATTTCTTGCCATTCTCTTCTTGCTTGAAGTGTTTCCATTGAGAAGTCGGTAGCTAACCTTATTGGGGCTCCCTTGTATGTTATTTCTTTTTTCTCCCGACAAAGAGAGAATCTTAAAGGGACAAGGGAGAAATAAGAAGTAACATACAAGGGAACCCCAATAAGGTTAGCAGTTGACTTCTCAACAGATATGCTCCAAGCCAGAAGAGAATGGCAAGAAATATTTCAAGTAATGAAAACCAGAGGCCTGCAACCAAGGCCACTTTATCTGGCAAGGCTCTCAATCAAGATAGAAGGCCAAATAAGGAGCTTCCCAGACAAAAAAAGTCTAAAACAACACACTTCCACCAAAACAGCTCTGCAATGTGATGCTAAAGGGACTGCTTTAAGAAAAGGAACAAAGAGAGAGAGAGAGAGAGAGAGAGAGAGAGAGAGAGAGAGAGAGAGAGGAAAACAGCTATGACAAAAAGGCAATGAATGAAGTACCTATCAATAATAACCTTAAACATAAATGGATTAAGTGCTCCAATAAAAAAACATAGAATAGCTGAATGGATAAGAAAGAATGACCCACATATATGCTGCCTACAAGAAACCCACCTAAGGACAAAAGACCTACACAGACTAAAAGTGAAAGGCTGGAAACAAATTTTCCAAGCAAACGAACATGAAAAAAAGCCGGGATAGCAATACTCATATCAGATATAACAGAGTTCAAAAAAAGGGCCATGAAGAGAGATCCAGACGTTACTTCACAATACTCAAGGGAAGAATCCACCAAGAAGACATAAACATTGTAAATATATATGCACCCAACACAGGAGCACCCAAATATATAAAGAAAATCTTGGAGGACTTCAAGAAAGATTTTGACAGCAACACAATTATAGCAGGGGTTTTTAACATCCCACTATAAAAAATGGACACATCTTCCAAATAAAATATCAACAAAGATATAGTGGCATTGATGAAATGGACTTAATGCCCTAGATGAAATGGTCTTAACTGATATACATAGAGAGAGTTTTTTATCGCAAGGAAGCAAAATACACATTCTTTTCAAATGCACATGGAACATTTTCAAAGATGGACCACATGACTGGACAGAAAACAAGCCTCAACAAATTCAAGAAAATTGAAATCACATCAAGCATTTTCTCCAACCACAACAGACTGAAACTAGGAGCCAACCTCAAGGAAAAACCTCAAAACACTCAAATTCATACAGATTGAATAGCATGCTATTAAACTATGAATTGGTCAAGAATGAAATTAGGGAAGAAATCAAAAAGTTTCTGGAAACAAATGAAAATGGATTCACAACAACCCAAAACTTATGGGACACAGTGAAGGCAGTCTTGAAATGGAAGTTCATAGTGATACAGGCTTACTTAAAAAAGATAGAAACATTTGAAACAACCTTACCCTACATGTACAAGAATTCGAGGAACAACAACACAGACAGTCCAGAGCAAGTAGAAGAAAGGAAATAAACAAGATCAGAGCAGAATTAAATCACATAGAGACAAAAAGAACAATTCTAAGGATCAATGAATCCAGGAGCTGTTTCTTTGAAATAATGAACAAAACCAACAAGCCTTTAAGCAGACTCATTCAGAAAAAAAGAGAGAGGACCAAAACAAACAATCAGAAATGAAAGAGGACCTGGCTGGTGTAGCTTAGTGGATTGAGCATGGGCCTGTGAAGCAAAGAGCTGCTGGTTCCATTCCCAGTCTAGGCACATGCCTGGGTTGCAGGCCAGGTCCCCAGTTAGGGGACCCATAAGAGGCAACCACGCATTGATGTTTCTCTCCCACTCTTTTCTCCTTCCCTTCCCTCTCTCTAAAAATAAATAAATAAAATATTTTTAAAAGAGAAATGAAAGAGGAGAGATTACAACTGATACTACAGAAACACAAAGGATTGTAAGCAATTACTATGAAGAACTGTATGCCAAGAAATCTGAAAACCTTGGTGAAATGAACAAATTTCTAGAAATACATAATCTTCCAGAACTCAGTGAAGAAGAAGCAGGAAAGCCTGAAGAGACTAATAACAACAGCTCACAAAATTGAAGCAGTAATCGAAAACTGCCAACACACAAAAGCCCTGGACTGGATGGTTTCACAGGAGAGTTCTACAAAGCATTTAAAGAAGACTATCCTTCACAGACTACTCCAAAAAATCCAATGATGATGGACACAGATGCTTAAATTCTCAAGAAAATATTGGCAAACCACATCCAGCAATACATTAAAAAAATTATACAACATGACCAGGTGGGATTCATCTCAGGGATGCAAGGATGGTTCAATATTCACAAATCAATAAACATAATACATCACATAAACAAAAGCAAATACAAAAATCACATGATCATATCAATAGATGTGGAAAAAGCATTTGATAAAGTGCAGTGCTCATTTATGATAAAAACACCCAGCAAAGTGGGAATAGAGGGAGCACTCCTCAACATCATAAAGACCATATATGAGAACCTATAGCCAACATCATACTGAGTGGGCAAAAACTAAAATCTTCCCCACTAAGATCAGGAACAAGACAAAGTTGTCCACTTTCACCACTTCTATTCAATATAGTATCGGAAGTTTTAGCCACAGAGGTCAGACAAGAAAAGGAAATAAAAGGCATCTAAATCAGAAAGGAAGAAACAAAACTGTCATTGTTTGCAGATGATATGATAGTGTACATAGAAAATCCTATAGTCACCACTCAATAACTGCTCGACCTAATAAATGAATTTGGCAAAGCAGCGGGATACAAAGTCAATATCTAGAAATCAAAGGCATTTTTTTATACCAAACATAAAACATCAGAGGCAGAAATCAGGGAAAAAATCCCATTCGATATAGCAAAAAGAAAAATAAAATACTTAGGAATAAACCTAACCAAGGAAGTAAAAGACCCATATACAGAAAACTACACAGCACTGAAGAAAGAAATCAAGGAAGACATAAACAAATGGAAACGTGTACTGGGTTCATGGATCAGAAGAATTAACATCATCAAAATGTCCATACTACCCAAAGCAATTTGCAGATTCAATGCAATACCTATTAAAGTACCAATGGCATATTTCACAGACATAGAACAAACACTTCAAAAATTTATATGGAACCATAAATGACCCCAAGTAGCAGCTGCAATTTTGAAAAAGAAGAACAAAGTAGATGGGATTACAATACCTGATACCAAACTGTATTACAAGGCCACTGTAATCAAAACTGCCTGGTACTGGCATAAAAACAGGCACATGGACCAGTAGAACAAAACAGAGAGCCCAGAAATAAACCCAAGTCTCTATGGTCAATTAATATTCGACAAAGTGGGCAGTAACATAAAATGGAGTAAAAATAGCCTCTTCAACAAATGGTTTTGAGAGAGCTGGACAGCTACATGAAAAAAAATGAAATTCAACCACCATCTTACAGCATACACCAAAATAAATTCAAGGTGGGTAAAAGACTTAAATATAAGCTGTGACACCATCCAAGTCCTAGAGGAGAACATAGGCAGGCAAATCACAGATATTTCATGCACCAGTATTTTCACTGATACCCCCTAGAGCAGGGGACATAAAGACAAGAATAAACAAATGGGATCTCATCAAAATTAAAAGCTTCTACACTGATAAAGAAAACAGTATTAAAATAAAAAGAGAACCAGCTGTATGGGAAAACATATTTATGAATCATGCCTTAGACAAGGGTTTAATCTCCAAAATATATAAAGAACTCACACAACTCCACTGTAAGAAGATAAGCAACCCAATTAAAAAATGGGCAAAAGACTTGAACAGACACTTCTCCAAGGAGGACATACGGAAGATCCAGAGACACATGAAAAGATGTTCAGTATCACTAGCTATCAGAGAGATGCAAATTAAAACCACAACGTGATACCACGTCACATCAGTCAGAATGTCCATCATAAACAAAGCAACAAACAACAATTGTTGGAGAGGTTGTGAAGAAAAGGGAACCCTGGTGCACTGTTGGTGGGATTGTAGACTGGTGCAGCCACTATGGAAAATGGTATAGAATTTCCCCAGAAAACTAAAAATGGAACTGCCTTTTGACCTAGCAATTCCACTGCTAGGATTATATCCTAAGAACCCTAAAACACCAAACCAAAAGAACCTATGCACTCCAATGTTCATAGCAGCACAATTTATAATAGTCAAGTGCTGGAAGCAACCTAGGTGCCCATCAGTAAATGAATGGATCCCAAAACTATGGTACATATACAGAATGGAATTCTTTATCCAGCAGAAAGAAAGAAGGAACTCCTACCCTTTGGGACAGCATGGATGGACCTGAAAAGCATTATGCTGAGTGAAATAAGCCAGGCAGTAAAAGACAAATACCATATGGTCTCACCTTTAACTGAAACCTAATCAACAAAAGAAACAAACAAGCAAAATATAACCAAAGACACTGAAATTGAGAACAGGCTGACAGTGACCAGATGGGAGAGGGGAGGAAATTTCAGGGGGAAAGTGTGAAGGGTTTGCACGAACAATTATAAAGGACATATGGAAAATAACAGAGGGGGTAGAAATGGAAGGGAGTTTGGATGGGCTGGGGGGTTGGGCCTGGGTGGGGGGAAAAGGCAGAAAACTGTATTTGAACAACAATAAAAAAAAAAGAAGCTGAGCAGACATTTTTAGTGTACTACCCATTCCTTCTACCATCACTTCTTTACCCAAAGGCTGCTTAGTAAGAAAAATTGTAACTGTCTGCCCAAAGAGTTTTTCTTTCTCACTATGGGAGCATGCTTGGTCCATGTATAGGGCAAGCAGAACATGTCAAAGAGTTAGTGTTTCCAGAAGAAGCCCCCAAGCAATAACAGGCAGGGAGGTGATGGATAAAGATCCCAGTTCCCTCATCTTTGGAGTAGAATGACTCTGAGAGATGTGTTCTATGCAGTCTTCCAGTGGTTACCTGCTTGATAATGAACCCCATATGGGCTGCATTCCCTGTCCTGTCTAATTTCTCCAATCTGCTACCAATGTTTCCTTGGGATCCCCTCCAATTCAACTACTTTTTTGCAAATCTGTTTCAACCCAAGAGAGCATTCAATCTCACAAGAGAGCTGTGGTTACTAGAGTAATACCTAGGATTTTCATAGTTTTTCTTTGTCTTTGTTGAATTCAGCAAAGTAGGAACTGGTATTATAAGCTAAATGAAAGTGATTTAAGTTGATGAGATTCTAGTAAAAAAAAAATCCCAGGGCTTCTAAGTAGGTGAGGGATAGACAGATACTTAGAGAAAATTATGGGTCCTACTGTCTATGTGACCTATCAGCCTGTGTCTTAACCTGGGTGTCAGAGTTGGGAAAACTGGAAATTTAAGGAAAGACAGCCTCTGGTATTTACCACCTACCTCTGTGAAACTTCCTAAAGCCTTACGAAAGGACAGCATCATTCTTTATGGCTCACCTTGCAACTTGCCTTTTTAGCTCAGTATTATGTTTCTGAGATTTTCTCTATATTGGTACATGCGCTCTTATTTTTAATTGCTTCATAGTAGTACATGTGCATGACTACAGTACAATTTACTTATTTATTCTTTTGTAGGTGGGTATTCAGAATGTTCTAATGTTTCATAATTGTAGCCCATGCTATAACAAACATTCCTAGCCTACTGCATGTGTGTGTCTGTACATGAGTTTGCTAGGATATGAATGTGGGATTCGTCATTCTGGTGGTAGGCATAGTGATAATGGGGTCCTTGGAAGGACTGCAATTCTTTAATGATTTTTGGTGTCATCATTCCATTACTTCTTTGTATGTCTGAAATGCATTGTTCATAACTTGACAGTACATGAATCTACTCTGGCTTTGAATTGGCCCAGATACAACTTCTGGGATTTTTTTATCATTGTTACATGTTAAAAATTTCTCTCCAGCACACTGTAATTAGTGATGCCTCTAAGCAACATGTACTAAAAGATATGGAATCAGTTCTGTGTGAAGTTAGCAAAACTACCAATAGAAAAAAATTATTTAATCTGAATAACAGAAAGTTTTCTCTGACTTTGTTCCTTTTCACCTCCACCCCCAATTTTTTTTAAATTCATTTACAGAAATTGACTGATGTAAACAAGTCCTCGCCTCTTGGGGAATTCCACAATATGATTTATCCGTTGGACCCTGAAACTGAGCAGCTCTGCAAAAGTTAGCTAGGTCTTTTCAGGCTTTCATCCTTTGTTATTTCAAGTCAGTAAAAATAGTTGGCTCGGAAGGTGACTCAAGCTTTGGCTTGCTCTGTCTTAATGTGATTAAAATAACAGCAGGTTGATTTGGCTTATTTGATTCCTTTTCACCTCTTTATTCTTGCTAGAAATTAGATAAAATCACTATTATTTCTTTCCTACCTCCAATCAGTTGACTTTGAGCAAAAACTTATTTTTACCAAATTTGATGTGATTGCACACAAGATTTCTGAATTACATAAGCCTGCTTTTCCTTCACTTCCTCACCAAAAATTCCATCTATGCAGCTATATTTCAAAAATAGAAAGTGAGCCTAAAGGGCCCAGAGACACATGAAAAGATGTTCAGCAACACTACACATCAGAGAGATGCAAATTAAAACCACAATGAGATACCACCTCACACCAGTCAGAACGGCCAACATAAACAAATCAACAAACAAGTGTTAGAGAGGATGCAGAGAAAAGGGAACCAATCCTAGTGCACTGTTTTTGGGAATTCAGACTGGTGCAGCCACTGTGAAAAACAGTATGGAATTTCCTCAAAAAACTAAAAGTGGAACTGCCTTTTGACCCAGCAATTCTACTGCTGGGATTATACCTCAAAAACCCTGAAACACCAATCCAAAAGGACCTATGCACCCCAATGTTTATAACAGCACAATTTACAATAGCCAAGTGCTGGAAGCAACCCAAGTGCCCAACAGCAAATGAGTGGATCAAAAAACTATGGTACATTTACACAATGGAATTCTATGCAACAGAGAAAAGGAAGGAGCTTATACCCTTTGCAACGGCATGGATGGAACTGGAGACCATTACGCTAAATAAAATAAGCCAGGTGGTGAGGGACAAATACCATATGATATCACCTGTAACTGGAACATAATCAACAAAAGAAAAAAGCAAACAAAATATAACCAGAGTCATTGAAATTAAGAACAATCTAACAACAGCCAAAGGGAAGGGGGGAGGGAATTGGGGGGAGAAGGGTTTTCAGGAACCACAATAAAGGACACATGGGTGAAACCAAGGGGGAGAGAGGAAGCAAGGGAGCAAGGTGGGTTTGGAGTGGATGAGGGGGTAGGGAGAAAATACAGACAACTGTAATTGAACAACAATAAAATAATTTTTTAAAAAAGAAAGTGAGCCTAACGACCATGTGAATTTCATTAGGAGGAATAGGGGCTATGATTCAACTGCTTGGTCAGCACTGATTACCTAGTCAAGGTACCAATGACTCTGCTGCTATTTAGAAGTGATACTTTGGTAATGAATTTTTTTGAGTGTGCCTTTTAATTTAGAGATCTCAAAGTATTTTAAAATATCAACGAGACTTCCATTTTTATGCTAGCAGATATCAGGGCATCAGTAGTTTATCTTAATTACTCAATAGCAATAACACTTTAAAAATCCTGCCCTGACCGGTGTAGCTCAGTGGATTGAGCGCAGGCCTGGGAACCAGACGATCGCAGTTCAGTACCCAGTCAGGGCACATGCCTGGGTTGCAGGCCAGTTCCCAGCAGGGGGCGCATGAGAGGCAACCGTACAATGATATTTCTCTCCCTCTCTCCTTCCCTTCCCCTCTAAAAATAAGTAAATTTAAAAACCTTTAAAAATTAAAAAAAATTCTAATGACTAAGATTCATGAAGCACAAAATATATGTGAGGCACTGTTACTGTTTTTTTTTAACATTATCTCATTTAATCCACCCAAGCCCTTATGAGGCAAAGTTGCTATTATGCCTATTTTATACATGAGGGGGCTGAGGTACAGAGAGGTTTAATAACTCTCCTCAAGTTACACAGCTAGCAAGTACTTGAGCTAAGGTTTGAGCCCAGGTAGCCTGGCTCTTTACCTCATATTTTTTGTTCCTTTGTCGTTACTGAGGTTCAGAGGTACTATATAAGTTGGAAATGGTCACACGGCTATAGAGTGGTGGAGCCAAGTTTTAACCCAGGGCTTCTTGTAAAGCCTGAGAAGTTAATTAGTACTTTTCTAGAAAGAAAACTTAAGTCATTACTTGAAGTCCTTACTTATATTATGGGTAATTTATATGAGAATCCCATTTCTCCTAATTACCAGGTCACCTCTGAAGTGGCAGCCCATGATATCATATGCCAAATATTATAGAGCATAGATTATACATGTAAAAACTCTATAGGTCAAAAGTAGAAGAAGGAGGTAAGATATGTTCTTATGTACCAAAAAAAGAGAAAAGACAAAAATTATCACCTGTTTTTGGTGTCTTGGAGGTAGAAATGACTTTTACTCCTCTTCTACTTTAGAGCAAAGATAAGAAAAGCTAAGTGAGGAGCCACTGCGGTGGACACTGTAAATAATATGCTTTCAGAACCTAAGTTCAAGTTATAATTTTCTCTAGGAAAATCACCAGCTCTCTTAATATGACCCAGTGCAACTTGTAGCAGAAGTTGAGTCCTGGGGAAAATCCCAGTGTGGGTACAACAGGAAATTGGCCCAAGTGAGAAACCTAGGGCATAGAATTTAAGAGGCATTCACTCTCAGCCCCATGTAATAGGTGACTTGCACAGAACCAAATTTGCATATTTTTTATGAGTCTGACTCTTGAGTGTAGGTAGAGGGCAGTTTCCCTAAAATATCAAGCCTGAGTTCACCACAGGTAGACAGAACAGAGCCAGAAACCAACTGACACAGAGTCTGGACAGTGCTCTAGGACACTGCCCAGATCTCTTCATCCCAATGGGCCTGAGAGAAGGATGCCAGGTGAGACAGGAAGGAGAGGTGGAGAAAGGGAGAGGCCCACCAGGTGGACTGCATGTCAGTAATGTCTTCTCCTATTCACGAGAAATTCTAAGCAGTAAACACCATACTATGGCTGCAAAGTCCTATACTCCTGGCATGCCCTAACATCTCTCAGATCCCTTTTTCTATCCTCTTTTCCTCATCTGTTCCACTTGATCCACATTGGTTTTCTTTCCTTTGAATGTTCCCATCTCACATTTTTACACTTGCTGAAAACTGGTTCCAGCTCAGGGCATTGATACCCAGCTGACTCACCCCTACTCCAGCATCACCATTTCTGGGGCCTTTACCAGTTCTCCCAAACTAAAGGAGCACTTAGACTTCCTGCATGCTTTATTTTCCTCTGGTAACTTTTTGCAATCTAAAATGATCTTATTCTAGTGTATGTGGACAATTCTCCATAAGAAAAGGGCCCTCTGTAATGCAAGCTCCACGAAGGCCTGGCACATAATGGGCACTTCATAAATATGTGTTGAATTAATGAGCTCCTTTTGCCTATTTTGTGCAGGGAAGCCTATCCTCTTCAGGTTCCTCCTTGCCCTGTGGAGTATTTATTAGGTCCATCCTCTCTGACTAGCATCTACTTGAGAAACCAGATCTTGGTATCCAAGTTTTTATATCTATGATATTATGGGGTTATACTGGGCTCCTGAGTTTTTTGTGATATGAGTATGAAAAAAAAACACGTCATTTCTGAAACAATGCAAATATCCAGCAAGAAACAGGATGGACAACTGTCCACCAATACCACAGAACACCACTTAGCAATAACAGGGAAAGACCACTAATGCATGCAACAATATGAGTGAATCTTAAAAACACTACATTGAGTGAAAGAAGACAAACAAAAAAGAACACATATTTTTTTACTCCATTTGTACAAAGTAAACAGAAAAAGTGAATCTCTAGTTATACAAATCATGTAGTGCAAGGAGATTAACTTTAGAAAGAGAGTAAGAGAACTTTCTGGGGTGAAATGAACAAATTCTATTACTCATTTTGGGCAGTTGTTAAATAGGTATATACGTTCATCAAAAATCATCAGACTGAATATTTGAGAACTGTGTGTTCTGTTATATGCAAAAAAGCGCTTTTTAAAAGCCCACTTTCAATAATGAAATAAGATAAAGCCATATCTTGAATTGTAAAAATGAATTAAATATGCTGGAGTATATTTGGAGTAAAGCAGACTAACAGTGTCAGTGAAGACTTTTTATGATGTAGTTCTGAGGAAGCACAACTCCAGGTGGTGGAAGGATTAAAAGGGAATTTATTTTGTTGTTTTTTTTTTAATTTTTTTTTTTAAATTTTATTTAGTTACTTTTCAAGTACATTTTTTTTCTCTCCCCCCCCCACCCGGTCTCCCCCCTCCCTCCCATTCCCCCCCCAGTCCTCATCTCTGTGTCTTTCATACTTGTTCCTCAAAATCCCTCCCCCTTTTTCCCCTTAAGTTCCCTTCCCTCTCCCCTCTGGTTGCTGCCCACTTGTTCTCTATTTCAGCGTCTTTGTTTTTATTCTGTTTGCTTGTTTGTTTTATTCTTTAGCTTCCTGTCAAAGGTGAGATCATATGGTATTTGTCCTTCAATGCCTGGCCTATTTCACTCAGCATAAAAGGGAATTTATTATTTCATGCAAATGAGAAGTCCTGGCATGGAACTGATCCAGGAAATAGTCTAAGTGTCCATCATTAGATGAGTGGATAAAAAAGCTTGGTATAGTTCTAGCCAAGATGGAGGTGTAGGTAGAAATGCTTCACTTCCTCACACAATCAAAAGAAGAATAACAACCAATTTAAAAACAATAAACAACCAGAACAACCAGAAAATCAAACTGCATGGAACTCTGACAATCAAGGAGTTAAAGAAACATTCATCCAGACCAGTAGGAGGGTCAGGGACTGGCAGCCAGTGGAGACAACCCTGGAAAAGCAGTAGACCGCAAGGGTGAGGTGGGGCTGGCTGAACAGGAAACTAAAGACTCAAAACCTCTAGCTCTAAACTACTATGGAAGTTATGAAGGTGGGAGAAACTCTTAGTCTCAGAGGAGAGTTCATTGGAAAGTGGGGCTAGAGTTGAGAGGTGTTGTTCTCTCTCCGACCCCTCCCCTCCCCAGACAGTGCTACAATGCATCAAAGAGGGTTGCCCTATTCTGGTGAATACCTAAGGCCCTGCCCCCTTACAACATAATAGGTGTGCTGAGACAAAGAAATATGGCCCACATGAAAGAACAGATAAAAACAACAGAAAAAGAACTAAGCGATGAGGAGATGGACAACATATCTGATGCAGAGTTCAAAACTGGTAATCAGGATGCTCACAGAATTTATTGAACTTGGTGGCAAAATGAAGGAAGAAATGAAGGCTACCCAAAGTGAAATAAAATAATATACACAGGGAACCAACAGTGAAGAAAAGGAAACTGAGACTCAAATAAAAAATTTGGAATAAAAGGAAGAAATAAACATCCAAATGGATGAGAATGAAGAAACAAGAATTCAAAAAATGAGGAGAGTCTTAGGAACCTCCAGGACAACTTTAAATATTGGAACATCCTAATTACATGTGTGTCAGAAGGAGAAGAGGAAGAGTAAGAAATTGAAAACTTACTTGAACAAATAATGAAGGAAAACTCCCCCCAAATCTGGGAAAGAAAATAGACTTTCAGGAATTCCAGGAAGCCCAGAGAGTCCCAAAGAAGTTGGACCCAAAGAGGAACACACTGAGGCATATCATCATTAAGTTACCCAAGATTAAAGACAAGGAGAGCATCTTAAAAGTAGCAAGAGGAAAGGAGAGAGTTACCTACAAAGGAGAGCCCATAAGGCTATCAGAGGATTTTCCAAAAACAAAAACCTTACAGGCAAGAAGGGGCTGGAAAGAAGTATTTGAAGTCACGAAATGTAAGGACTTACATCCAAAATTACTCTAACCAACAAAGCTTTCATTTACAGTGGAAGGGCAGATACAGTGCTTCCCAGATAAAGTCAAGTTAAAGGAGTTCATCATCACCAAGCCCTTATATGAAATGTTAAAGGGACTTATCTAAGAAAAAGAAGATTAAAAAATATGAACAGTAAAATGACAATAAACTCACAACTATCAACACTGAATCTAAAAAACAAAAACAAAAAGGAACTAAGCAAACAACTAGAACAGGAACAGAATCACAGAAATGGAGATCACAGGGAGGGTTATTAGTGGGGAGGGGAAAAGTGGGGGGGAGGTACAGGGAATAAGAAGCATAATTGGTAGGCATAAAATAGACAGGGGGAAGTTAAGAATAGTATAGGAAATAGAGAAGCCAATGAACTTATATGTAATAAACTAAGCATGGGGGGAATGCTATATGGTGGGGGATTGCAGAGTGGAGGGGGGTAAAGGGGAGAAAAAAATTGGGACAACTGTAATAATATAATCAATAAAATATACTTTTTAGAAAGCTTGTGCTGCACAGGAAGATGGTGACTGAGTAGGACGGAGCGGATTCCATTTCCTATACACCTGGAAGAAAATCCTGGCAGATCTACTGAAGAACAGATCAAAAAAAACAACAGTCCCCCAGCATTTATAAAAATAAAACGTCAGAGATTGTGATGGACACTGAAAGAACAGACAGTGGCAGGTCAGTGGGGTCTCGGGGAACTGAGTAAAGACAAGAGCAGCGGCAGCTGTGGCCGGCACCCTCGGCCAGTGCCTAGTGGCCTTGGTCGGGGTCCAAAGGCATGTCTGCGACTAGCACCAGGGACGTCTGCAACAGGATCCCAGGCACCTAGTGGCCTCGGTAGGCAACCGGCGCTGGGAACGTCTGCCACAGACTCTTCAGGATCTCCAGCATCTGACGGGTCTACACAGACTCTTTGGGCCTGCTGCAGTGTCCTTGGGAGAGAGCCAGATCATCGGCTCCCTCCCTCCCCATCTAAGGAAGGCCGGGCAACACCAGGGAGAGACCTTTCTGTTTTTTTGTTTGTTTGTTTGTTTTTTGTTTTTTTTTCTTTTCTTTTTTTAACAAATTTTATTTAGTTATTTTTCAAGTACATTTTTTTAATCTATTTCTCCCATCCCACCCCCCTGCCCCATCCCCCCCCTTCCATCCCCCCCCCAGTCCTCATCCCTGTGTCTTTCATACTTGTTCCTCAAAATCCCTCCCCTTTTTTCCCCTTAAATTCCCTTACCTCTCCCCTCTGGTCGCTGCCCACTTGTTCTCTATTTCAGTATCTTTGTTTTTATTCTGTTTGCTTGTTTGTTTTATTCTTTAGCTTCCTGTCAAAGGTGAGATCATATGGTATTTGTCCTTCAATGCCTGGCCTATTTCACTCAGCATAATGCTTTCCAGTTCCATCCATGTTCTTGCAAAGGGTAGTAGCTCCTTCTTTCTCTCTGCTGCATAGAATTCCATTGTGTATATGTACCAAAATTTTTTGATCCATTCGTTTACTGATGGGCACCTAGGTTGCTTCCAACTCTTGGCTATTGTAAATTGTGCTGCTATGAACATTGTGGTGCATAGGTTCTTTGAAATTGATGTTTTAGGATTCTTGGGGTATAATCCTAGCAGTGGAATTGCTGGGTCCAAAGGCAGGTCGATTTTTATTTTTCTGAGAAAATTCCATACTGTTTTCCATAATGGTTGTACCAGTCTGCAATCCCACCAACAGTGAACTAAGGTCCCCTTTTCCCCACAACCTCTCCAACATTTGTTGTTTGTTGCTTTGTCTATTATAGCCATCCTGACTGGTGTAAAGTGGTATCTCATTGTGGTTTTAATTTGCATCTCTCTGATAGCTAACGATATTGAGCAACTCTTCATGTGTCTCTGGATATTCTGTATGTCCTCTTTAGAGAAGTGTCTGTTCAAGTCCTTTTCCCATTTTTTAATTGGGTTCGATGTCTTCCTAGAGTGGAGTCGTGTAAGTGCAAAACAGCAGGATACAAAGTCAATATCCATAAATCAAAGGCATTTTTGTATACTAACAATGAATCAGCAGAAGCAGAAATCAAGGAAAAAATCCAATTTGATATAGCAAAAAGAAAAATAAAATATCTGGGAATAAACCTAACCAAGGAGGTAAAAGACCTGTATGCAGAAAACTACACAGCACTGAAGAAAGAAATCAAGGAAGACACAAACAAATGGAAACATATACCTTGTTCATGGATTGGAAGAATTAACATCATCAAAATGTCCATACTACCCAAAGCAATTTACAGATTCAATGCAATACCTATTAAAGTACCAATGGCATATTTCACAGACATAGAATAAACACTTCAAAAGCTTATATGGAACCATAAACGACCACGAATAGCAGCTGCACAATTTTGAGAAAGAAGAACAAAGTAGGAGGGATCACAATACCTAATATCAAACTGTATTACAAAGCCACTGTAATCAAAACAGCCTGGTACTGGCATAAAAACAGGCACATAGACCAAGGGAACAGAACAGAGAGCCCAGAAATCAACCCAACTCTCTACAGTCAATTAATATTTGACAAAGGGGGCAGTGACATAAAAAGGAGTAAAGATAGCCTCTTCAACAAATGGTGTTGGGAGAACTGGACAGCTATGTGCAAAAAAATGAAACTTGAGCACCAACTTATACCATACACCAAAATAAATTCAAGGTGGATAAAAGACTTAAATATAAGCCATGACACCATTAAAGTCCTAGAGGAGAACATTGGCAAGAAAATTTCAGATATTTCACGCGGCAACATTTTTACGGATATGTCCCCTAGAGCAAGGAATATAAAGGAAAGAATAAACAAATGGGATGTCATCAAAATAAAAAGCTTCTGCATGGCTAAAGAAAACAGTATTAAATTAAAAAGACAACCAACTGTATGGGAAAACATATTTGCCAATGATACCTCAGACAAAGGTTTAATCTCCAAAATATACAGAGACCTTTATGTTTGAGTTTACATTGTCATCACCGGTCGGGCTGGGGATTGGCCTGGGCTGAGAAGCAGGCTTTCTGGAGAAGTTTTTTTTGGAAAGTGGACTGAGGTGTTCTCCTCTCACGGCAGGTTGGCTTGCTTCCCACCCAGCCTGGCAGTGATCCAGAGGAGGAGGGGAAGCTCTTGAGCTCCCCCACAGAACTGGGAAGGTCCATGCTAGATCCCATGCAAACCAGGCAGCCTGGCGAGCATGTGGGTGCCTGCACCCAAGTCCGGCAGCCCGGCTGCCACGCACACGCCTGCAACCCAGCCCACAGAGAGGACCCCTTGGGACGGTGCTCTGAAAAGAACCTAGAATACCATAATGGAGTGCTGGAGAGAGGCGTCGGGCTATAGAGCACTCTCAGAAAGACACCAGTTGACCCTCAGCCTGCTGAAACCAGAAAAACCGGTTTGGACAGTTTGAAACCAACAAGGGAAGTTTTTTTTTGGTGGTGGGTTTTTTGTTTTTCTTTTCCTTTAGTAATTTTTTCTTTTTTTTTTTTAGTAATTTTATATCTTTTTAATTTTATTATTATTTTATCTTCCAATACTTTTTTCCTCTCCTTTCTTTTTTCCCATTTTAGTCCTTCTTCCTTTTTTCCAAATTATCCTTTTCCTCTCTTTTTATTTGTTTGTTGCTTTGTTTTCTTTTACACACAAGGGACACAAACAACTGGGAACCATGAAAAGACCAGAGTGGGACCCAAAGAGGGGGCATCCCAACAGTAGAGACAGAGAAACAAATTTCATTTGCTGTACCAGACAAGCCACAAGTTGCTGCATATTTGTATTATATATTTTTTCATTATTCTCACTTCTTTTATATATTAATAATATCTTTGTATGCCTCCTCTTTCTGTATAGGCTTCTTAGTCTTGGCTGGTTATACTGTATTATTTGACAGGTTTCCCCTGTTCCTCCACAGTGTATTGCTAATCCTCTATACTTCACACCATTTGTTTTCCTTTAGCACACTACCGAAGCTCTATACCCCCTATTTGGACAGATCACATAGAGTCTGTCCTATGATTGTTGCTCTAATATTATTGTAAATAATAGCTGTTTTATACAACTGTAAATACTTCACAACATATCTCCTGGATCTTAGCCCACTTTACAGGTTCATGAATTTTATTACTGTAGTGATTAACTCTATTTGCTCACATGCTACACCTATTTACTATTCTTTACTCTCACCTTACCTTTACTGTCACCTAAAATCCTATAGACGCTACCAAAAAACTGCTCGAACTAATAAATGAATTTGGCAAAACAGCAGGATACAAAGTCTATCTAGAAATCAAAGGCATTTTTGTATACTAACAATGAATCAGCAAAAGCAGAAATCAAGAAAAAATCCAATTTGATACAGCAAAAAGAAAAATAAAATACTTAGGAATAAACAACCAAAGAGGTAAAAGACCTGTATGCAGAAAACTACACAGCACTGAAGAAAGAAATCAAGGAAGACACAAACAAATGGAAACATATACCTTGTTCATGGATTGGAAGAATTAACATCATCAAAATGTCCATGCTACCCAAAGTAATTTGCAGATTCAATGCAATACCTATTTAAGTACCAATGGCATATTTCACAGACATAGAATAAACACTTCAAAAATTTATATGGAACCATAAATGACCCAGAATAGCAGCTGCAATTTTGAGAAAGAACAAAGTAGGATGGATCACAATACCTGATATCAAATTGTATTACAAGGCCACTGTAATCAAAACAGCCCAGTATTGGCATAAAAACAGGCACATAGACCAAGGGAACAGAACAGAGAGCCCAGAAATAAACCCAACCCTCTACAGCCAACTAATATTTGACAAAGGGGGCAGTAACATAAAATGGAATAAAAATAGCCTCTTCAACAAATAGTGTTGGGAGAACTGGTCAACTACGTGCAAGAAAATGAAACTTGAGCACCAACTTACAGCATACACCAAAATAAATTCAAGGTGGATAAAAGACTCAAATATAAGCCGTGACACTGTTAAAGTCCTAGAGGAGAACATTGGCAGGAAAATGTCAGATATTTCACGCAGCAACATTTTTACGGATATGTCCCCTAGAGCAAGGAATATAAAGGAAAGAATAAACAAATGGGATCCCATCAAAACAGAAAGCTTCTGCATGGCTAAAGAAAACAGTATTAAAATAAAAGAGAACCAACTGTATGGGAAAATATATTTTCCAATGATACCTCAGACGAGGTTTTAATCTCCAAAATATATAAGGCACTTACAGGACTCCGCTCTAAGAAGACAAGCAACCCAAGATATATTGATATGATCATGTGATTTTTGTCTTTGCTTTTGTTTATGTGATGTATTACATTTACTGATTTGTGAATATTGAACTATCCTTGCATCCCTGGGATGAATCCCACTTGGTCGTGGTGAATGATCTTTTTAATGAATTGTTGGATGCGGTTTGCTAATATTTTGTTGAGGATTTTAGCATCTATGTTCATCAGAGATATGGGCCTGAAGTTTACTTTCTTTGGTGTATGTTTATCTGGTTTGGAGATTAGGATGATGCTGGCTTCATAAAAAGAGTTTGGGAGTCTTCCATCATTTTGGATTTTTTGGAATAGCTTGTGAAGAATAGAAGTTAGCTCTTCCTTAAATGCTTTGTAGAATTCTCCTGTGAAACCATCTGGTCCAGGGCTTTTGTACTTCGGGAGATTTTTTTAAAATATTTTATTTATTTATTTTTAGAGAAAGGGGAAGGGAAAAAGAGTGGGAGAGAAACATCAATGTGTGGTTGCCTCTCTTGAGTCCCCTGCTGGGAACTGGCCTGCAACCCAGGCATATGCCCTGACTGGGAATCGAACCGCGATACTCTGGTTCACAGGCCCGCGCTCAATCCACTGAGCTACGCCAGCCAGGGCCTTCAGGAGATTTTTTATTACTGCTTCAATTTCATTTGCTGTTATTGGTCTGTTCAGACTTTCTGCTTCTTCATCGAGTTTTGGAAGATTATATTTTTCTAGAAATTTCTCCATTTCACCTAGTTTTTCAAATTTGTGGCATATACTTCTTCATAGTAATTTCTTAGAATCCTTTGTATATCTGTGGGGTCAGTTGTAATCTCTCCTCTTTCATTTCTGATTGTGTTTATTTGGGTCCTTTCTCTTCTTTTCTAGATGAGCCTGCTTAAAGGCTTGTCTATGTTGTTTATCTTTTAAGAAAACCAGCTCCTGGATTCATTGATCTTTAGAATTGTACTTTTAGTTTCTATGTCATTTAATTCTGTTCTGATCTTGGTTATTTCCTTCCTTCTGCTTGCTCTGGGCTGTCTTTGTTGTTGTTTCTCAAGTTCTTGTAGGCATAGGTTTAGGTTGTTTGTTTGAAATGTTTCTATCTTCTTTAGTTAGGTCTGTATTGCTATAAACTTCCCTCTCAGGACTGCCTTTGCTGTGTCCCATAAGTTTTGGGTTGTCTTGAGTTCATTTTCATTTGTTTCCAGAAACTTTTTGATTTCTTCCCTAATTTCATTCTTGACCCGTTTGTTGGTTAATAGCATGCTATTTATTCTCCATAATTTTGAATGTTTTGAGTCTTTTATCTTGGGGTTGGTTTCCAGTTTCAGTCCCTTGTGGTTGGAGAAAATGCTTGGTATGATTTCAATTTTCTTGAATTTGTTGAGGCTTGTTTTGTGTCATATGATGTGGTATATCTTTGAAAATTTTCCATGTACATTCGAAAAGAATGTTTATTTAGCTTCTTTGGCATTAAGGGTTCTACATATATCAGTTAAGTCCATTTCATCTAGGAAGTTGTTCAATTTCAGAATATCTTTGTTGATTTTTTTGTTTGGAAGATCTGTCCATTTTTGACAGTGGGTGTTAAAATCCCCTACTATAATTGTGTTGTTGTCAATATCTTTCTTGAAGTCCTTTAAGATTTTCTTTATATATTTGGGTGCTCCTATGTGGGGTGCATGTATATTTACAATGTTTATGTCCTTTTGGTGGATTCTTCCCTGAGTATTATGAGGTGACCTTCTGGGTCTCTTTTTATGGTCCCTTTTTTAAGTCTATTTTGTCTGATATGAGTATTGCTACCCCAGCTCTTTTTTCCTTGCCGTTTGCTTGGAAAACTTGTTTCCAGCCTTTCACTTTTAGTCTGTGATGGTCTTTTGTCCTGAGGTGGGTCTCTTGTAGGCAGCAAATGTGTAGGTCATGCTTTCTTATCCATTTAGCTATTCTATGTCTTTTGAGTGGAGCATTTAGTCCATTTACACTTAAGGATATTATTGATAGGCACTTATTCATTGTCACTTTGTACCTGTCCTTCTCATTGTCTCTCTTTTCCTTCCTTTCCTTAAAGCAGACCTTTTAGTATTTCTTGCAGAGCTGGTTTGGTGGAGGTGTATTCTTTTAGAATTCTTTTGTCTGGCAAGCTCTTTATTTGGCTTTTTATCTTGATTGAGAGCCTTGCTGGATAAAGTAACCTTGGTTTCAGGCCTCTGGTTTTCATTACTTGGAATATTTCTTGCCATTCTCTCCTTGCTTGGAGTGTTTCCATTGAGAAGCCAGTTGCTAACCTTATTGGACTCCCTTATAGGTTACTTCCTATTTCTCCCTTTCTGCCTTTAAGATTCTCTCTTTATCTTGAAATTTTAATGATGATGTGCCTTGAAGTGGGTCTCTTTGGGATCCTTTTGATTGGGACTCTCTGTGTTTCCTGGATTTTTGCAACTTTTTCTCTTATCAAATTAGGGAAATTTTCCATCATTACTTTTTCAAATAGATTTTCTATCCCTTGCTCTTCTTCTTCTCCTTCTGGTATTCCTGTTTTTGGATATTATTATGTTTCATATTGTCTTGTGTTTCTCTTAATCCCTCTTCATTTTTTTCTGTGCCTCTTTTACTTTTCTTACTCTTTCTGGGGATTTCTTTCTACTTTGTCCTCCAACTAACTTATCTGATCTTCTGCTTCATTGATCTTGCTTTTGATACCTTCTACTGTGTTCTTCAGTTCAGAAATTGTATTCTTCATTTCCTTTTGGCCCTTGCTGATACTTTTTATTTTCTTTTCCATGTTGATATAGTTTGCGGTGAGATCTTTGTAGCTCCCCAGTAGTTTCTGGTAGCTCATTGTGAGCTCTCTGAACTTCCTGATAACCAGTGCTTAGAATTCAATATCTGATAGCCGACTTGCCTCTATTTCCCCTAGCATTCTTTCTGAGGCTTCCTCCTTTTCTTTCAATTTTTTTTGTCTTCCCATTGTTTGTGAGACTCTTCTTGTTTGCTTCAGCTTCTTAAATTGATTTCTTCTGGCTTCCTGGATTTCTGGTGTGCACTTCTGTGGTATAATACCTGTGAGATTCAGTGGTGTAGTCTCCATCTCCCCAAATCAGTGGTCTTGGGCTGTCCTTAACATTGGCTCAGAGATTGTCTTTGGGTTTTTGTTTTTTCTTGGTCTTTTTTTGTGGGTTCTTCCCACCAGCTGGGGGACTGAGGGTCCCTCTGTCCCCTCCCATTTTAATTTGCTGTGCTGGTGAGGGCGGGTTGCAATGAAGCTAGTTCTTCTGCAATATACAGGGTTTTGAAGATTCTGTTTTGCTTTTGTTCAGTTGTTTTCCCTGGGAAGTTTCTCCGCTGTTTAGTTGTATTTCCAGGTAGGACTTGGGTTGAGGTTTTTGTGGTTCTACTTCCTCCTTCACCCTCCTCTGTTATCTATTGGTGGTTCCTTTGTTGTTGTTGGGTTTCCTTTTCCTTTGGGTATCCTGGTGTTCACCACTTCCACCTATTCTTTTTTTTTTTTTTTTGTGATTCGTTGGAGTGGAAGGCAAACTGGCTTATGACAGCAGCAGAGTATTCTATGATATTTACAGTAGCAGCTGGTAGAGAAGAGATAGTCGCTCCCCCCAAGTATGTACAATGACAGCTGTAATCTTCAACCCACCTAGCCACTTTTCAGAATGAGTGGAGGGAAGATAAGGCTCTTGTTGGGGAGGGAAGGCTTGTGATTTGGATCCAGAAAGGAGTGAGGTTGAGGGAGGTCGGATTCTGAGGTAAGGTGAGAATAAGGGATGGTAAATAGGTGTAGTGTGAGAGGGAACAGAGTCAACCACTGCAGTATTGTAGTTTAGGCAACAATGTAGTGGGCTAAGATCTGGGGAGGGGGTGTTGTGTAGTATTTACAACAGCATGCAACAGCTATTATTCACAATAATATTAGAGCATCAATCATACGACAGAATCTATGATGTACCAAGATTAGGGGAGTATTGGACTTTCAATAGTTTGCTAACTGGTTAAAGGGAAGTAAAGGACAGTAAATTAGTAATACACTATATTTGAGGGGACAGGGGAAACCTGTGAAATATACAATATATCCAGCCAAGGTAAAGAAGACTATACAGAAAGAGGAGGAATACAGAGATACTATTAAAATAAAAGATGTAATAATAATGAAAAAATTTGAAATATGCAGTAACTTGTAGTTTTTCTGTTATAGCAA
Organism: Artibeus jamaicensis; assembly: GCF_021234435.1. Taxonomy (NCBI): domain Eukaryota; kingdom Metazoa; phylum Chordata; class Mammalia; order Chiroptera; family Phyllostomidae; genus Artibeus; species Artibeus jamaicensis. Next base: position 4,322,241 of record NW_026521913.1, read on the forward strand.
AGTGAATTTTGACTCTCTGTCTCTATTGTTGGGATGCCCTCTCTTTGAGTCCAACACTGGTCTTTTCGCCATTCTAAGTCTTTTGTCTCACTTGGGGGGGATGGAGTCAAAAAGAAAGAAAAGAAAAGGCAGCAGAAGGGAGGAGAAAGTGGTAGGTTTGGAAAGAAAGGAGGAAGGAATAAAACAAGAAACAAGAAGAGAGAGGGTAAAAGTATTGAAAGATAAAACAATAATAAAATTAAAAAGAAAAGATTATTAAAAAACAAAACAACCCCCTCCCCCCAAACAAAACAAAAAACCTCTTGTTGGTTTCCAGCTGTTCAAGCCTTTTCTTCTGGTCACACTAGCTGTAGCAGTCTGAAGGTCGATTAGTTCTGCCTTTTTCCCTTCTTGGTGAACTCAGCCGGTCTCAGGATTGCTCTCCCAAAATCATCTCCTTAGCGCCCCACTGAGAGCTGACTTTCCCCAGGATTCACAGTCCTGGCCTGGGGTGTGGACATGTGTTCTGGCGAGGCTTCTTAGGTCCCACCCTCCTGGGCGCAAACCCTTACCAGTGCTATGTGGAAATGCAAACGCGACTCTTGATTCTCCCAAGCCGGCGACCACAGACTCCATGTGTGATCACTGCTCTCTGATTTGCTTCTTCATACCCACTCCTCTCTCTGACAATCCAAGCATACAGATCTCTCCTGGCATTTTTCAAACTGCGCCCAGCTGGGTAGGGAGGAGGGAGGGAGCTGATCAATGTGATATTTTCCAAATAGTGATTTTCTAATTCTACCATTTCTTCTTCATTTATTAATCGGAATTCTTCCATAATGAAAACCTTTCCATTCTCCTTTATTTATTTAACTATGCATTCATTTATTCAATTATTTATATCAGCATGGACTCCTGGATATTTATTGTAGTCTGTGGGTTATAATTCATTATTATCATCATTTATTTTGTTACTCAAATTGTCCCAGATCTAAGTACCATATTTTTAAAGTGTATCTGCTACAAAAAAAAGTATCATATCTTTCCAAGTTTCCCTTGTCTCCCTACCCCCACCCAATCTACCAGCACTCCCTTCAGGACTGGCTGTCTCAATGTATCTGTATTTTCTGCACATGGTCCCTTCTGTAACCAAACTGTTTTCCCCCTTGCTCCTTCAAGCTTTGAGTACTAAAGGCTGCTTGCTGCTGCTATTCCCTTCCCATCCCAACTTCACCATCCCATGTTGGTCCTCCAGCCCTGCCTTTGCCTCTGTAAATGTTCCTTCATTGAACTCCCTTCAGTTGAGTGCCACTTGTTACCTGCCAGATGCAGACTGACAGGCAACACAGAGCTGCTGGGGATAAATAAATGAATGACCCTCCAAAGCACTGGACACATTACCTAGGACAGAGAAGTGCTTCAGAAGTGTATTCATGGAGCTGTACTATAACTCCTTACATCAGTTTTTGGAGCTGCACTGGCTGGTGACAAATGCGGAGTTGCTTTGGAAGGGAGCAAGGGAGGGTAATGTTCTCAAGCATCCTGTTGTAAATGGGCCAATATACATGATCTTGAAAACTGAGCACTGCAGGATTCAAGTCAACATTTGAAAGTTCTTTTCTGGAACGCTGGGCATTATGTTAAAAGCAATTCATGCAAATAAAGTTTGGCAAGGATCATGGAGACTTAACACTGATATTACATAACCTGATTTATGAAAAAATATATAACTAAGATGATTTAAAAATGCACCTTTGAACAAATACCTTAGAGTTATTCTGTCTGTATTCTTATCCTAGAGCAGACGAAAATCTAGCAGAAACCTATCAGGTAGCATCTTCTGTTCCCTAAAGTACACAAACATTTTTAATATAATCTTTATTATATTTTCCATTACCATTTAATCCCCTTACACCACTCCCCACCCCCTACCCCCAGAAATCACCTCACAAACATTTGAATAATACTTTGCTAGGCCAACTTAATTTTCTATGACTAGTTTTGGGATGTAGTCCTCCTGCCTTCGTGACAGTAGGCACATAGAAATACGAGGTCTGAACTAATCATCTGTGGGATACCTGAGTGAATAGTGGGCTACTGAAAACAAATTCACACTCAGTAATTTCTTTTACTAAGTGTAAATGCAGTAGATTTACATTCTTACTGCTGTTTTTTACAAACACTTGATATGGAATGTGAATATATGATTTCCATGTAAGATAAAATTGGTATGATTGAAACCAAACCACATGTACAACTTAATAGAATCTGAAGTATAATGTGAATTCACTAATTTAAAAATGCTATAAGGAGAAAGACTAAAGCATTCATTAACCTTGTTTGGGGTGTGAAAAGTGAAAATGTATTCAATGGAATACCTCTATAGATCTGCTTCACTTGGTGGTGGCAGGTGGTGGGAGCAAGTGTGGTGGGAAGGATGATGGTAGCTTTGTTTTCTACCTTGTCTTTATTTTTTTGGCCTTATTTCTGGAACTGGAGCAAGAGTCAGTATTGAGAGGTAAGAGAAGAAATTCTGTAAAGGATGATCCAGCATCTCAGAGACTTAAAACAAAGGTCACCATGTTTATTTGCTAACATGAGAGAAAAGTGGGACTGTGAACAAGTTTTACTGAAAAAAAAATCATGTAAATAGAACTGAAAATTTTCAGCCCACTCACCCTGTTAACCTTAGAAACCAAATTAATGGCAAGTGACAAAAATCCAGTTTTCTGAGACAGTACAGAATTTTGAAATATTCTTTTATTTCATTAAAGTCATGAGTGAAGTGACTTGATTTTAGATCTTTGGGGAGAAAATTGTTGACTACAAGTGTGTGTCTCAATTTTCATTTGGAAAATCAAAGGTTTGGAAGGTAGTTCCTTACAGACAGAAAGATGAGAGGGAGAGAATAAATACAGATAGTGAATAGAATGGAACTATAATACTGGCATTCTGGCTTAGTCACTTAGCCAGAAAAACCTAACTAAGTTGTCACATTGGAATTTGAGGCATATTCTTTTTCTTAGCCCAAGTTTGCTCAAATGTGACAATGATAAAAGGGGTTGTCCTGGGTGCAGGGAAGATGCTTAATGTGGCCTGGCATATAGAAGGGGCTCAATGCATAATTCCTACTCGTTGGTGTTATTGTGCCTGTTATGGTTACAACATCCCCCCACCAACTCCATGTTTAAAAAGTCACTATTTTGCCAGTAAAGGAAATGGCCTGGAGCTCTATTCTCAGATATTGTTCAGGACATAAGAACCTGTGTTCATAAGAACATATTCACTGTGTGTTTACTCAAGTGAGAGGGTTCAAACTGCTTCCTCTAATGGTCACAGAGAAGGGTTGAAGCTTTGTCCTCTGAATATTTGTGATCTGGCTGGCTGGGAATGAATAATTAAACTCCTGCCAAAACAAAGTGCCAAGACAAAGTGTAAATTCCTTAGAGCAACCTCATATTTTTTCTACAATGGCATGTTTCCCCGCCTCCCCAAATAATCATATCAGTATTATTATTTAGCAGAAGCTCAAGTTTTAAAGCTCACGTACTGCCCTTGTCCCTCATAGGCAGTTTTATAAAAGCAGGCTTAACTCAAGTTCTCCATGCCTTGCAGGGAAGCCTGTGGCCCCCACTGACCTGGCCAAGGGGCTGGAATGGGTCCTACCAAGCTGAGTAAGGCCAGCTTCTATTTTAGTGAATTGCTGAAAGAACCACTCAAGCAGAATACAAAACAGAGGAGACAAGTGCCTTTTTGCATACTTGATACTCTTGTGGAAGGAGAGCCTGTGGAAAACTTGACCTATTTGTACAACATCCTGTTCTTGGAGGGCCAGAATTCATGGGTGGAGAGGTACTTTAAACAAACAAAAAGCCACTCCTGAAAAATGTGCTAGGATTGAAAAGAAATTCAAATCCCAGCATATTCAGAAGATATGAAGTATGTTTCTTCTAACTATCAGTGGTGGTATATGATGTTTCTTGAAGATTGTTTTAGTCATAAGGGAACTAGCTTCCAATGTAGAAGCCTGCAGCTCAGTCCCACTAGCTGCTCCAGTGGAATCACACATTTCTATGTACAACATAGCTTGTCTGTGCAAAGAAAAAGAAGCTCCTTTTCTTATCTGACTTTGATCCTGAGACTCCTCTCACCCATGAGTGGGAAAAAACAATTAACTTTCAGTTACACCAATATGATTGTTTTCATTTTCTTATGAAACAATGTTCATAAGTCATTCAGATTTCTCCCTCCTCTACTTCTTTCCCAGAATCTTTTGCAAGATGGCTTTTGAAAAATTAAGAATAAGGACTTCCGCCAAGATGGAGGCATAGGTGGATGTGACGTGCCTTCTCACACAACCAAGTTTAGAGACAACTAAATATTAGCAACAGAAAACACAGCCAGAATATGGAAAATTGAACTTTTCGGAAGTCCGTTAACAACAAATTCTTCAGCCTGACCGGTAAGGGGCGAAACCAGCGACTGGTGAGGGGTTGCACAGGAGGACTCGGTCAGACAGACTCAGGCGCGGAATCCAGACGCACGGTATCCAGGCGCAGGGTTGGACCTAGTGAGCTACCGAGCGAGCCACCAGGCCAGCGACCACAGAGGAGACAGCGGGGAAGCGGTGCTGCATGTTGACTGTGGTCGCCCATTTGTGCGCGAGCGGACAGGCGAGGGAGTGGGCGGTTGGACCGGGGCCCAGCGGTCCCCGCGGCAAGCGGCAGTAGAGGGCGCCGCCATTTCCCCGCTCTGACCACGCCCCCACATACAGTGTCACAACCCAAAGACCTGGGAGTCCAAGGCACCCCTTCTCATACTTAAAGGGCCAGAACAGACCAAAAATGTCGCAAGTTGTCAAAGCCCCAGAGCCCATAGACCTAAGCGATGAAGAAATAGCAAAACTCTCAGACGCACAGTTTAAAACACTGGTCATCAGGATCCTCACAGAACTGGTTGATTATACTGACAAATTAGACAAATATATGAAGGCGAAACTAATTGAAATGAATGGAATTGCACAGGACACCAATAGCAATGAAAAGGAAACTGGGACTCAAATCAATGGAGTGGACCAGAAGAAAGCAAATAATGGCCAAACAGAAAAGAGTCAAGAAGCAAGAATTCAAAGAAATGAGGAGAGTCTTAGGAACCTCCAGGACATCTTTAAACGCTCCGACATCCGAATTATAGGGGTACCAGAAGGGGGAAAGGCACAGCCACCAGTGGAAAACTTATTTGAACAAATAATAAAGGAGAATTTCCCCAATCTGGCAAAGGGAATAGACTTCCAGGAAATCCAGGAAGCTCAGAGAGTACCAAAGAAGTTGAAGCCAAGGAGGAACACACCAAGGCACTTCATAATTACATTAGCCAAAATTAAAATGAAGGAGAGAATCCTAGAAGCAGCAAGAGCTAAGGGGACTGTCACCTACAAAGGAGTCCCCATCAGACTGTCAGCAGATTTCTCAAAAGAGACCTTACAGGCAAGAAGGGGCTGGAAAGAGGTATTCCAAGTCATGAAATCCAAAGACCTACAACCAAGATTGCTCTATCCAGCAAAACTTTCATTTAGAATGGAAGGACAGACAAGGTGCTTCTCAGATAAGATCAAATTCAAGGAGTTCATCATCACCAAGCCATTATTATATGAAATGTTAAAGGGACTTATCTAAGAAAAAGAAGTTAAAGAAACATGAACAGTGAAAGGACAACAAACTCACAGTTATCAACAACTACACCTAAAACAGAAGCAAATTAAGAGGACAGCTAGATCAGGAGTGAACCATAGAAATGAAGATCATGTGGAGGATTAGCAACAGGGGAGTGGGAGAAGGAGAAGGGGGAGAAGGTACTGAAAATAAGTAGCATAGACAGTAGATAGAAAATAGATGGGGGGCAAGAATAGCATGGGAAATATAGAATCTAAAGGACTTGAGACACATGGACATAAACTAAAAGGGGGTAATGGTGGGGTTGGGGGGTAGGGTGGAGGGGAATGAAGGAGGGAATAGAACAACTGTAACAGCATAATCAATAAAAAAATATATATACATAAAAAAAGAAAAATTAAGAATAATATTTGGAGTCCTTGAGGAGAGTATTCTCCTGCTCCCTCCTGGGGATAGTGGTCCTTTACTCCTGTGGTTCCTGGAGACCTTGCTAGCCTTTGGGTGTCAGTCTGTATCTGCATTTATCTTCTGCCCACAAGGAACATCAGCCATCTTGTAGCTGATCAGCAGCACCTTAGCTCTCCCTGATGGCCTCAAATCCTGCCAAGGACTCTAGCAGCCTGCTGCCTGAGCGCCAGCCCACCCTCTGTGGAGGCATTACCTCTTCCTATTTAGCAGGCCCCAGATACTTAGCTCAAGCTCTCAACCTTTGTGGAGCCAGAAACACTGCACCTCAGAGCCTTCCTCACCACAGGCATTCAGCTGAGACCCTGACACAGTGCGTGAGTGCAAATAGCTGTGTAGGATGTGACACTATGAACATTGGCAGGAAGTAAATAGGGAAAGGAGAAACCATTAAAGCCTTCATTATAAAGCAAATTGTCTCTGAGGGCAACTAGAACTTAACACCCACCCCTGCTCCCCCAACAGGAAACTCTGAGAATAAGTGTAGAAACTGCCTCAAAGTCATGGGCATGTTAAAACAACTCATAAAGTTAATTGTGAAGATTACATGAAATATACATGGAAAAAATTAGTGCAGAGCCCATACATAATAAGGGCTCAGTAGATATAAGCATATTCTGCTCTCCCACAAACTCTCCTGCTCCCAAACTCTTACTTGCCAGCTCTTTCCACGACTTCTTCTTTTGGTGTTTCTCTTATGTCTTTGACCACTTCTTTCTGTTCCTCAGTCATTTTTAAAAAAAATCTTCACCTAAGTACGTATTTGTTGATTTTAGAGAGAGAGGGAGGGAAGGAAGGAGGGGGAAAGTAAGAGTTTCAGAGAGAGAGAGAGACAGTGAGAGAGAGAAACATGTATGTGAGAGAGAAACATCAATTGGTTGCCTTCCATACATGACCCAAACTGAGATCTAATGTCTCCTAGGTAAGTGCCCTGACCCTTATGGTGGGCAAGATGACACTTCAACCAACTTAGCCACCTGGTCAGGTCTCCTCCCTCACTTTTAATTTTACTCCATGAACTGCAAATAGGTGTTTCCTAAAGTGTAGCTTGAGTTTTCTACTCTTTTCTTGCTAAGTAAATTCATCCATTGCAAAGTTAGTAGAAAAATATACTTAAGCCCCTTTAAATGTGTGTGCATAAAGATCTCCCTGGTATATATATTTCATTCTACCTCAACCAGGGGACTGAAGCAGTCTTTGTTAAAATAAAACTTTGTTATTTAAAATGTTTTAGGAAGTATAGTAAAAGTATAGTGATTATAAGTTTGATAATATGGAGTATTGCAAGATATTGGAAAAATCAGTATTTTCACACCATTGTGGTAGATGTCCAAATTTATATAACTATTTTAGATGGCATCTGGATAGTAATAATTAAAACTGAAAATGCACACACTTTTACCACCCAACAATTCTACTTTTGCATATCGATTGTAGAGAAACTCATTCAAATGTGTGCAATGATATTTATTGCTATTTGTTTATTAGCAAAACATTAAAAACAAATTGATGTAAAGGCCTTAGACAAAAAAGGATATATTTATTTATGATGGAATAACTATATAGCAGTTAAGGAATGAATTAGAACTCTACATATCAACCTAGATAGATCTAAAAAATTAATTGAAATAAAAGCAACTAGCAACCACTAAAATGCTTTCTAATCTTATAGTTTTTTTCTTTTCCAAAGTGTTGTTGAATGAAATCATACAGTATGTAGTCTTTTCAAGCTGGTTTCCTTTACTTAGCTTAATGCATTTGAGATTCATCCATATTGTTGCAGATATCAGTAGTTCCTTTTAACTGTTCAAATGTTTTGCCTAATTTTTTAATGGGCCTTTAAGTACATAACACTATTTTAAGAAATAAAATGAAATTTTGGAAATACAGAAACCAAACTTACCACAATGATGAGCTCTGAGGGATTAGAAGAAGCCAGGGTTGAAGAAGGAAATGGTTAAAGATTTAGCTTTATTTGTAATGTTATTATTACTATTTTTTAAATAGCAGATTTCTGTATTGTATGTGTAATTTTAAATTCTGTTAACAGAGGTGATAGATGAATTTGGTAACTGTGCTAGTTATGTAGGAGAAAAATCTCTATTCTTAGATAATATATGGTAAAACATTTAGGGTAAAAGCCTATGATGAATACAACTTACCTTTGAGAAAGAGGACAGAGAGATGAAGGTGGGGCAAGAGAGCGAGAGAGAGATAATACATTTAAAAATCCTGATATCAGCTGAAGAAGGAAACTTCTAATTGATTAAAAGCTTGAGGTTGATGGAAATTCTTTATATGTTCAGCTGCGAATCAAGAGACATGACTGAGAAAAGCAGATAAAAACTCAAATTCCAGAAGTAGGAAAAGAGACAAACTGGGAGCAGCATCTATGTTTCATGTCAGGAGAAGAGAGAAGAAGATGGTAGCACCTCACTCCTCTGGAGACACCTTGGGGATGCAGCAGGCTCCTTGTAGAAGGGAGGGGGAGGATCAACCAATATGAACTACCACCTGAGGTCTCAGGTCTAGAGGGTCATGAAAGTATGTGTGCATAAGGGGTTGTGAGACTTTCAGCTTGTCCTTCCACTTGTGACATATGACTGGGATTCATGGCTTCAAATTCACTCAAGATTGAGTGATGTGGATTATAACCGTATTTTCTGAGACTTAGTAACCAGAACAGTTCATGTTGGGTGATGGAGATAAATGTGCAACAAGGGAGTCCACTTGAAGACTCAAAAGATTAAAGGCCAAAGTTGGAATCATGGGGCTCCCCATACCACCCCTGTACCATCTTCTTTCCTTCCCTGCCATTTTATTCTTGACTCATAATGGTGAAGATCAAACTCAAGGTGGCACAGGAATAAAGGTAAGCACCACTGGTGAAGGATTTCAACTCTGAACAAGAGGTTTAGTCTTTAATGTTGCCTTACCTAACTTCTCATTTCACTTCTAGGCTCTTTTAGGTATTTCTGCCAGAGTGCTAAATGTTACCATAGACTCAGGCTGTATGATATTCAGCTTCTCTCCCAAGCTAATCTTCCTTCATTTGTTCTTCTTTCTGTCAATGGCTCCAAAAGTTTCAAAATCCAGATGAATGGCATCTAATCTATCCTTTCTCCTTTTCTTCTCAATTGAACCTTTTATTAAAGTTCATTTCTTCCGCCTGTGAAATTTCCTGAGTTATCTCTTCTTTATTTCAGCACCCACCACCCTAGATGAGGGCGTCATTACTTTTTAACTAACTTTTCCTTTCCTCTGGTCTCTCTCTGTCCATTGCTTTCTGCACATTGCAGTCAATAATTTCAACCCCCCTTTCCCCACAGCCCACATCAACTTTCCATTGTCTATCTCATTAATCCATTTCTTTCTCATCTTTAGTTTAATTTCCCATATCCTAGAAGTCACTGCACTATAAATTGTTTTCTTCCAGTTGTGTCATATCCATTTTTTTATCATTTTTATTACAGTCTTCTCAATCCTATTACTCATTATCCATGAGCCCAGTAACCACTGACCTCCTTGATTTTAATTTTTCCACTCTACCCTACATTCCACCACTGCACTAATCTTGCTTAAATATCATTTCACCAGGCCACACCTCTGCTCAAGAATGCACAGTGGCTTCTTATCACATCAAGTCTAGTCTACATTGCCTGACTGTCATCCTCTGGCTCTACATCCAAACTTTCCTACCTACCCCCACATTATTACTCTTCCAAGCCAAGTTTCCTCATTCCTGTCTGTTATATAAGTGTCCTATTCTTAGTCCTAATTGTACAGCTTCGCTCAGACTTTTCATCCTGTGCTCAATCAAAACCTGTATAACTTGTTAAGAACTATGGGATCTTTTAGGGCTATCCATCCATTCCAATCCCATGCCCTATTGATGTTAGAACCGGAGTGTTGGAGCAACAAATCAGATTCCACATGGATAGGCTGGAACTAATGGTCCATGAAACCCCACAGAGGTAATTGGGCATCAAGACCTAAACATGGCTCTGAGAGAGACCCCATTGGATTAAGGATAGTTCTATGAGGCTGGAGCACAGGAGAGAGAATCAAGCCTAGGAAGAAAATCCATGGCAAAAGACTTTCAATCCCAGGAAAGAATCAGGCATCCTGAGTTTAGAATGAATTCAGAAGTCATAGGTTTAGTTTACACAAGGGAAGAACAGAAGGGAAGAAGATAAAGACAGGGCACTGGTAGCAGAGCTGGCAACAATGGCTTTGGTAGTCTGATCAACACAAAGTATTTCATTTACCATGCATATCTTGTGCATTTGCTTGAACTGTGTGTTAGATAGTCTACAATGATGGCCACCATAAAAATCTTCCCTCAGCATTAGGTACATGTCACTCTGCCATTGAAAGGTGGTATTTATTTCTCCTCCCTTTCACCTAGACATGCCTTGTGACAGCTTTCATCAATAAACTATGATGGAAAATGATTTTCTGAGACTTCTGAGACTGAGCCTTAAGAGCCCAGACATTTTGTACATCCTTCTTAGAATATAGTCACCATCCTCTGAGGTTCCCAAGCTATGTAGAGGAGAACCAAGACCCTCAGCATGTGGTCCCAGCTCAGCTTCCAGATAATAGCCAGAATGAACCACCAGCCATGTGAGTTCTTCATTGTGCACTTTCAGTTCAGTCAGTCAAGCCCTTGCACAGTTGACTTTGAGTCCTAACCCATAACACAAGGAGCAGAACCACCAAACTGAGTCAAGTTAACCCACAGAAGTGAAAAGATAATAAAATGGTTATTGTTTCTATGATACTAAGTTTTGAGGTGGCTTGTATTTCTGCAATATATAACTGAAATAGGCTCTCAATATATTTCTTGACTTCTAATGAGAACTTTCTTTTATCCATCATTCATAACACTTGCTATGCTAAGGATCCAGAAGTCAAGGTACTTGGTATGACCAATTCCTCAACGACTTCGGTTTGTACTAAAAATTCTCTTTTCTGCTACTGTAACACAGATAAACTCATCTGACAACTGGTTATATTCCATTTAACACTTTATTTTAAATTATATTTAATAATTCTCTAATTATTTTATCAGCAAATCCCACATGCTCCAAACACAAGCCCATATTTATATCTTTTTCCCCTCCCATTGCATGTTGCAAAGTAAACATGCAACATATATCGATGAATTAAAAGTTCATTTCTGAATATTCTTCCATGCATATGGGATTGTCTTTTACATCTAGCTCAAGTGACCAAGAGACAACATCCACCTTAATTCATCTTTATGTGTAATAGATTAACCATTTAAAGCTTCTTTAAAAGATAAAACAGAAAGCAACTAACACACATTCAAAATATTAAAAATTTATCAAGACAAATGTTTATTCAGAGGTTCCCAAGAGTGAAAATAGATAATAACCAGTGACATAGGAGTCAAAACCTGGTTCAGAAAAGAATGTAGACATATTGTTAATTTAAGCATACTTACTAATAAAACTTCAAACATTGAATATATATATATATATTATTGATTATGCCATTACAGTTGTCCCATTTCCTCCCTTCATTCCCCTCCACCCTGCACACCCCCTTCTATCGACATTCCCCCACTTTAGTTCATGTCCATGTGTCACAAGTTCTTTAGCTTCTACATTTCCAATGCTATTATTGCCCTCCCCCCTGTGTATTTTCTACCTACCATCTATGCTACTTATTCTCTGTACCTTCTTCCCCACCTCCTCCTCCCACTCCCCTATTGCTAGCCCTCCATGTGATCTCCATTTCTGTGGCTCTGCTCCTGATCCAGCTGTCCGCTTAGTTTGCTTTTGTTTTAGGTATGGTTGTTAATGACTGTGTTTGCTGTGCTTTCACTGTTAATCTTTTTCATCTTCTTTTTCTTAGATAAGTCCCTTTAACATTTCATATAGTAAGGGCTTGGTGATGATGAATTCATTTAACTTGACCTTATCTGAGAAGCACTTTATCTGCCCTTCCATTCTAAATGAAAGCTTTGCTGGATGGAGCAATCTTGGATGTAGGTCTTTGCCTTTCATGACTTCAAATACTTCTTTCTAGCCCCTTCTTGCCTGTAAAGTGTCTTTTGAGAAAGCAGGTGACAGTCTTATGGGAACTCCTTTGTAGGTGACTTCCTTTATCTGTTGCTGCTTCTAGGATTCTTTCCCTCATTTTAATCTTGGGTAATATAATTATGATGTGCCTTAGTATGTTCCTCTTTAGGTCCACCTTCTTTGGGAACCTCTGAGCTTCCTGGACTTCCTTTGCCAGATTGAGGAAGTTCTCCTTTATTATTTGTTCAAATAAGTTTTCCACTTGTGCTGTTCCTCTTCCCCTTTTGGTATCCCTATAATTCAGATGTTGGAACATTTAAAGAAGTCCTGGAGTTTCCTAAGCCTCTCCTCATTTTTTGAATTCTTGTTTCTTCATTCTTTTCTGTTTGGTTGTTTCTTTCTTCCTTCTGGTCTACTCCATTGATTTGAGTCCCAGTTTTCTTTCCATCACTATTGGCTCCCTCTGCATTTTCCTTCATTTCACTTAGTGTAGCCTTCATTTTTTCATCTAATTTGTGACTAAAATCAACCATTTCTGTAAGCATCCTGATCACCAGTGTTTTGAACAGTTCAACTGATAGGTTGGCTATATTTTGGTCGCTTACAAGTATTAGTTCTGGGACGTTGAACTGTTCTTCTGCTTGAGCCACAATATTTTGGTCCGTTTGTGCCTGTTATGTATGAGGGGCGAAAGCTTAGGTGTTCACTGAGGTGGATCAATCCAGTTGCTGGGTTGTGACTAGGGGCAAGGTTGGAGAGGGAGCAATGGTGTTTGTTCCACTCTCTCTCAGATTTTAGTCCCCTCTGCTGCTTCCCACAAACAAATTGGGCCCTTCTAGTGCTGATTCCTCGGTGTGTGGGCTTGTGTACATTGTAGGACCCTGTGGTTCTCTCCAAGGAACTCTTCTGTGAGGCTGGGAGCTTCTCCTGGCACCTCCACCCCCCAAAGTTTTTTCAATTGGTGCTTTTAGGCTTTATTTCTGTCACTAGAGCCTTGGGTTATGCGGTCTGTCTCACTGTTTGTTTTTTTGCCTGATTTATCTGCGCGTGAATGTGTGACCATAGTCAGCCACCGCTTTGTACCCTCACTGGGTCTGCCCATTGTCATTCCACGCCTGGGATCTGCCAACTGCTGCCTGTGCATCTGGGTCCATCTGGCAGCCACAGCTTTTTCCTGCTGAGACCCCTCTCCACCAGCTGATGACTCCGCCCATCTTAGCAGTCTGGATGAATGGTTCGTTGTTGTCAGACTTCAGTACAGTTCAATTTTCTGTCTGTTCTGGTTGTGTTTTTGTTTCTAAATCTTTGTTGTCCTTAAATTTGGTTGTGCGAGGAGGTACAGTATTTCTACCTACGCCTCCATCTTGGCTGGATCTGAATATATTTTTTCATTGTTGTATTTTTTCTTTTGCTCATGTACCTCATGGTGGAGTTCAAGTATAAAATGAGGCCATATGCAACACAAATGAGGTCACCAAGATTTTACAGATTTGTCTGAGAACATGTAAATTCTCTCAAACACAGCCTTTTCTGGAACCTAAATATAATTAGAAGGTTACTGTATTGCCAATATGGGAGCGTTCAAGGTTTTGGTTCATGTGGATGTGATATGGTGATTGGGAAGGATAAGGATTGAGACATAAAGAGCAATGACCAACTTAATCTAAACATTCTGCAACTGTTTATGTGATAACGGATAAGCAGATTCTTCAACAATGAAAATCAACACACTCTTAGACTTATGAATTATGATAAGGGATGCTGAACCTGTTTGGTCAAAGAACTAGTTCCAACACTTGCCAGTTCTTCAAGCTAGCCTAATGCTTTGCTGAAGATCTTCTCTTCTCACCATAAGAATTAAGATATTTCTCCTGATGACCCTAAACTGTTACAAAATCAAAACCAGGATCTATGGTTCTTAGCACTAAAGAAATATAAGATTAATGAAAAATTAGGATTTATGTAATATGAAGGTTACTTCAAATAGGCTCTTGTGTAGCCTGAAAAAATTTACTAGAGTATACAGAGACCCACATTCCTGGGGTTCTATAGCTAGAGAAGTTCATTGATAAAGTTAGGGTCACATACGGCATAAGAGAGATTAGGGAAGGTGGGAGGTGCTTATAAAGATTATGAGTATGCTTCTAGTCAAGATGGCTTCTAGAAGACAATTTTTGTAATCTTGGGTAGGTAAGCCACTTATTCCACTGAGCCCATTTTCACTTTTATACAAATAGAAAATTATGATATCTGTCCTGCTTAACTCATAGGACATTATAAAGTTGGACTGAGATAATATATACCCAAACATGTTGGAAACAAAGTACGAAACATTATAAAAGTCTTGTGTGGCTCAGCAGACTGAGTGCCAGCTTGAGAACCAAAGGGTTGCCACTTCAATTCCCAGTTAGGGCACATGCCTGGGTTGCAGGCCAGGTCTCCAGTAAGGGGTGCATGAGAGGCAACCACACATTGATGTTTCTTTCCCTCTTTTTCTCCCTCCCTCCCCCTCTCTCTAAAAATAAAAATAAAATAAAATATTTTAAAACATTTAAAAAAAACAAGATCTCATGAATGAGTCAAACATAGAGATGCATAAATGAGAAGTAAACATTGAATCAGTATATAAATCAAACAACTGGATAAATAAATGAGTAAAAAATAAATTTGTGATTGATTTCATAATATGTGTATAGTAATGTGAGTCATGGAAACTTATACATTATAATTGCAAGGGAAACTTGACATGTAAGTTGTATCTCCTGAATAGATGAAAAGGTTTTATTGGGAAGTGGGATTTTGGGGCCTGAAGGAAGGAAAGAAAGAAGGAAGGGAGGATGAATTCATGAAAGGAAGGGAGGGAGGCATATCAAATTTTTTTAAATGTGAGAGACATTCCAAGCACTACATTGAAAAATAAGGACTAGAGCTCTGGCTGGTGTGGCTCAGTGGAATGAGCTCTGGACTGCAAACCAGGGGGTCACCAGTTTGATTCCTGGTTGGGACATGTGCCTGGGTTGAAGGCCAGGTTGGGCCCCCAATGGGGGGTGAGAGGGAGGCAACAACACATTGATGTTTCTGTCTTTCTCTATCTCTTCCCCTTCCCATCTCTCTAAAAATAAATAAATAAAATATTAAAAAATAAAGACTAGATGGTAGGAAGAATCACAGGCTGGGAAAGAAAAGGTAACAGAACATTATGTCAATGGTGAACAACTACATGCTTTCCATACTTTCATTTAAGCCCCACAAACCATCCTATGAGGTAGGTATTATGATCTTCATTTCATGAAGGACAAAATAGTCTCAGAATCTCATCTGGCTCAATGCTACACATTAAGATGGAACTACTAAAAACTCAGGTCTTTCTGAGGTTATAACTGATATTCTTCCTTCTATGCCTTGGGTCAGTATTTATAAAGTAATGAGAGTCTCAAAAGTCCCAGTGGAGGTGGGGGTGAAGGTGGAATGGTTGGATGAAGTGGGATAAATATGTTGTGAGCAATGGATAAATTCTTCCTTCCCTAGAGCCTTATTTTGATTTTTGAGTAACCTGGTTTCCTTTCAATTATTTTAACACGCCCATCTCCTAAATCATAGAACTTGTCCAGATTTTTAATTTTTTTCTCTCTGCAGCAGAAAGAAAGACAATTGGCTTCAGGCTAACATGTGCTTTTTAAATACATAAAGAATAGCCTCTTAGCTTTCCTTTTCTTCCCCATTGAAAAGACCACCTGTGGAATTATACACATTACCAACACCACAGTTGCTACATGACCAGAATTACAGGACAATCAACAATAGGAAATGATATTGCAAATACAATCAAGAGCATAATACACATGAGAGCCTTGACAAATCCCTCTTACAAAACTTCCTCTTACAAACATCCTCTCATCACTGTGATGTGATCCACTGGCCAAAATAGTTCATCAGGGCTGAAATATGGTCCTCATTATAATTAATTTGCACTTACTGAAATTTTAAACAATAGAATTGGTGATATAATTCTAGTACAGGCTTCCTCTGATGAAATCTTTTATGGAGTGCAGGAAAACTTCAGTGGGAAGGATCCATGTACATGTCACACAAGATATACTGAAACTACCAGTTTTAGTTTCTATACCTGTGCACTAACTATCTGCTCCACCCCTATTCTAAAGAGAACACAGTTAAAAACTGGTTTCCAAGAAAAATAATCACAAGTATTTTTAAAAATCACATAATGTAATTTCTCTCAGGGCTTCAAACCAAGCTTTCAGGACACAAGGGACGCCGCTCCTCGCTGACATTTCTCTACATCTCGGTAACCATCAAAGCTGAATGTCGTTTTTCTCTCCTTTATTTTTGACCAGAGCTGGGCTATGAAAAGAGGCATTCTCACTATTGCAAGGAGTTGGACAGCCTGGGTATGAATTCCAGCTTTGCCACTCCCTGGCTACTTCATTTGCAAGGTACTTTCATCTCTCTGAACAAAAGTTCCTCATCCTAAGAATGGGCATATTAAAATATATGAATTCAAGCAATTCTTGAACTCTTCTGGGACTGACAGTTCATAGATCCTACTGAGTCTTTCCTGTCCCACACCCCTCACACATATTTTCTTTCCTCTTAGCCCA
Organism: Artibeus jamaicensis; assembly: GCF_021234435.1. Classification (NCBI taxonomy): domain Eukaryota; kingdom Metazoa; phylum Chordata; class Mammalia; order Chiroptera; family Phyllostomidae; genus Artibeus; species Artibeus jamaicensis. The sequence continues at coordinate 4,339,026 of NW_026521913.1, forward strand.
GCTTGAATTCCACAGTCAATTAGCATAAATACTCCTTTGCATAGACCCTCAACTCCTTTGCCACCTTCACTCTTACTAGTTTTCTCTTGGTAACACCATAACCCTGGTTAAGTCCAATGTCCTGCCTACTTTGTGTTTGTGCCCAGGTCACTGAGTGTGGATGGATAACAGCATAACCACACACAACCATTAGTTAGATCTTCCTTTAAATTCATGATTATGGACTTCAAATGGGCCCTTTATTCTGTTTGGTTTGCACATTTATTGCTCTAGTCCCTTTATTTTCCTGTTAAGAAAAGGAAAGAACACAGATAAGAACTTATTTGTCTTCCTACCACCAACTTTACTTACTTCCCTGCAGCTGTGCCAGGAGACTCTGCCTTCCCTTCTTAAACTACAAATAAAACTGCTCATGTTCCAGCTTAAGCCACACCCTCCAACGCGTATCACAGAGTCCTAGTCCCCAGACCCTCTTACCTTTCCTGGAAGTGGTTCTGCAACTCAGTCCCCTCCCTTCTGCATCATCCATTTCTCCACTTCACAGGCTTATTCCCATCGACATACATACTACTTTATCTCCCACATCAACCACAGTCTCTTTCCTAGCCTCACTTTTCTCTCCAGCTACTGTTCCATTTCCCAAATCACTTTGTAGCAAAACTCCTTGAAAGATTGGTCACTACTGGTTGCTTCCAATTCAATTCCTATGTTTTTAAAAACTCACTCCATTTCAGCTCTGCCCTCACCACTTTTCAGTGTTTGCAGTTCCTTTTACATTATGAATCCAGTAGTTGATTCTCAACCATCACCTTATTTTACCTACAACAGCCTTTGACACAAGCAAGAACTTGATTCTCTTTGAAACTCTATCTTCACTTGGTGTTCCTGTTAGTAGAACAACAAAGCAAAGTATCTCAAAACGTAATAACTTAAAGCAATGTACATATTTATTTTGCTCATGAGTCTGTGATCTGGGCAAAGGTTGGTAGGGACAACTCATTTCTAGATCACTTTATGTCAGCTAAGATAACACAGTGGCCAGTGGCTGAAATTATCTGAGGTTCGATCAGTCATGTACCTGGTGCAAGGGCAAGAAAAACTTAGGGGCTGGAACCTTTGGGGTCCTAGGGCATATGTCTGTCTGTGGTCTCCTCAGCATGACAGCATCAACATTAGAGTAGACAGACTTTTTACATTCTCATGCTTCTCTAGGCACATGCCCTGAGGAAAGGGGCCAGACAAAAGCTGTACCATCTTTCCTTTCACAACTACCCTTAGAAATTGTATAGTTTCACTATTGTTGTAGTCACAGGCCCAACCTCTTGATGCAGCAGTGTTAACTTCACATCGCTGTGGTTATCCTTAGAAGATAAAATCCAACACTTGGCTTCCAGGGTACTTCATTCTCCTGGCTTTTTTCCTAAGTGGAAGCTTCTTCTCACCCTTGATTCTTTTCTCCACTCCTTAAAGTTAGAGTCCACAGAGCTTTGTTCTGGGACTTCTCTTATTTTATTTTTTTTATTTCTTGGTGATCTCAAAGAGTCTCATGGTTTTATACAACACCTTTATTCTAATGACTCAAATTTGTATGTCCAGATTGCAACTTTCCCATGAACTGCCTACTCAATATCTCTTCTTGGATATCTAACAGACACCTCAAACTTAATATATCAAAAACAGAATGCCTGATTTCCCCACTCAAATGTGCTCCACCTTCAGATTTTCCCATGCAGCAACTCCATTTTGACAGCTGATTACACTCAAGTATGTTTGACTGTCACATGCTCCAACAATTCATTAGCAAACTCTGTTGGTTTTGCCTTCAAAACACATCTGGAGCCCTGACTGGTGTAGCTCAGTGGATTGAGCGCGGGCCTGTGAACCACATGATCGCGGTTCGATTCCCAGTCAGGGCACATGCCTGGGTTGCAGGCCAGTTCCCAGCAGGGGACTCACGAGAGGCAACCATACATTGATATTTCTCTCCTTCCCTTCCCCTCTAAAGATAAATAAATAAAATATTTTAAAAAACACATCTGGAATCTGACCACATTTTGTATCTTACTTCTACTGTCCTGGTGCAAGTCACCCGTATAACCCCTGACAATCACTATCTTTCATTTGATGCTGGAATTCTCTTTGTGGCTGTTCTGACATAATTTCAACAGTCAAGTTCAGAACAACTTGGAAAATATAACTGTATGATATACATATTTCATAAATGTTCCAGTTGATTTGATTTGCATTTCATTTCCAGTCTCTAATCTGCTGCTGATGGCTTGTAGCAAGATGAACAACAACATTTCTCACCTCATGTCTGACTCTGGCATAGAAAGAGGCCTGACCAGGATAGGGTCATAGGTTGTATCCTGTGTGAGAAGAAATAAGACCTACTGCAGGGATTTTTAACCAAGTTCTGTGCGTGGACCCATTTAAGAATCTAGTAGAAGCCACCAAACCCTCCCCTCAAAAGTCATGTACAACATAGGAAAAGAACTTGAAATCCATGGTGGAACTCAGCCATTCATTCCTGAATTTTTATTCCCAAAGCCCAGTTCTATAAGGACCTACAACTAGGAGCCACTTTTTGGGTCCATCATCTCTATGCTTTAACATCATTGTTACCTTATTTTCATGGCCAGGTGTGGGGATGGGGAATAAGAACTGTCTCCTGAATTAATAAGAATTCCTCTTCAGAAAAATAGTTTGTAACAGTGGTTAATAACCCAGCTACCTAATTCTGTTTCAATTCTTGAGTTGTGAGAAAGAAAGTATTATGGTAAGAAGTATGGCCCTGTTTTTGAGTCCTCTTTGAGACATACTACATCTGTTGTAATCTCAGAGACTTAATTATTTGATTTGTTGATTATTTTTACATACGTTTAAAAAATCAAAGTTGTAGTATTTATACTAAAACTTACTCAATTGTTTATCTCTAGTATTCCAGAGAGATTTTTAAAGTAACTTACAAAAGTAAGAATTTTTTTGATGTAAGAAAAAAATTTTTATGTAAGAATTTTATTGTTGAATAAGGTCTCCTGGGCTTAGTAAAGCCCACATTAGTAGCAAATTACCTATATTAAGAAATACTGTGAATTCAGGATCATTCCTCTGAGTGAAAGTTTGACTATGTTTCTCCAAATTAGTTGAAGCATTTTTTCACTATTATATTTGCAATTGTGTACATGGAGTAAAAAATGAGCATTATCTAGTCTATTTTTCATTGCATATATTTTAAATGTATGAAGAGTGAGAATATGCCTTATATTTCAACTGATTATGCTGCTTTGTAATAACAATGCTTTATAATAACACTGGAGTGGTAAGACCTTTATTTAAAAGATTTATGCTTATGCTCCCAACCTGCCAGAAGTAAATTAGGTGGATGGTTTATGATTCTATCATTTTTCCTCTAAAAGCCATTTTGAAATTATATACCATTCAATTGTATATATTTTGGCGCTAACATTAAGTTGACAGTCCAAAGTCGCTGAATAACTGAAAGGAAGTGAAGGAGAGTTAGAAGTGATGAATTTTTGCAAGAGTAAAAAGAGAGTGGAGAAAAAGCAGTAATGGTGAGCAGACTTCAACCCCCTGAGCCCTGTCGAATCTCAATAATAAAGCAGAATTTGTCAAACTCAAGTTGGACATGACAGATTAGAGTTTTGGGTCATGTCTTAATTCAGGTTCCCCAGAAACAAACCATAACATGAAGATTTATGTGAAAGTGATAGATAATGGAGGTTCTGGGCTTTCATAGTCTTGTATCCAACAATTGCAGGAGAGGAGTAACTTCCCAGCACTACAGTTTATCTGTACATTTGGGAAAAATAGTTCCAGTAGCTAAGAATGTGCCTCCCCCAAAAAAAGTTATCTTTGTAGGTTGGTTCATATATGGGAAATTAATAAGATCAAAGACTACAAACTTATTTAAGTCAAAATTTCATATTAGAAAGGCTATTCCAGTTTATTCTAGGACTAGCAATGCTTTGGTGTACTCATTTAGCTGTTCATTTAAAAAATACTTGGCTAGACTTCCGCCAAGATGGAGGCATAGGTGGATGTGCCGTGCCTTCTCACACAACCAAGTTTAGAGATAATTAAATATTAGCAACAGAAAACACAGCCAGAACACAGAAAATTGAACTTTTCGGAAGTCCGTTAACAACAGATTCTTCAGCCTGACCGGTAAGGGGCGAAACCAGCGACTGGTGAGGGGTTGCACAGGAGGACTCAGTCAGACGGACTCAGGCGCGGAATCCAGACGCGCGGAATCCAGGCGCAGGGTTGGACCTAGTGAGCTACCGAGCGAGCCACCAGGCCAGAGACCACAGAGGAGACAGCGGGGAAGTGGTGCTGCATGTTGACTGTGGTCGCCCATTTGTGCACGAGCAGACAGGCGAGGGAGTGGGCGGTTGGACTGGGGCCCGGCGGTTGGACCAGGGCCCAGCGGTCCCCGCGGCAAGCGGCAGTAGAGGGCGCCGCCATTTCCCCGCTCTGACCACCCCCCCACATACAGTGTCACAACCCAGTGACCTGGGAGTCCAAGGCACCGCTTCTCACACTTAAAGGGCCAGAACAGACCAAAAATGTCGCAGGATCTCAAAGCCCCAGAGCCCATAGATCTAAGCGATGAAGAAATAGCAAAACTCTCAGACACACAGTTTAAAACACTGGTCATCAGGATCCTCACAGAACTAGTTGATTATAGCCACAAATTAGACAAATATATGAAGGCGAAACTAATTGAAATGAATGGAATTGCACGGGACACCAATAGCAATGAAAAGGAAACTGGGACTCAAATCAATGGAGTGGACCAGAAGAAAGCAAATAATGGCCAAACAGAAAAGAGTCAAGAAGCAAGAATTCAAAGAAATGAGGAGAGTCTTAGGAACCTCCAGGACATCTTTAAATGCTCCAACATCCGAATTATAGGGGTACCAGAAGGGGGAAAGGCACAGCCACCAGTGGAAAACTTATCTGAACTAATAATAAAGGAGAATTTCCCCAATCTGGCAAAGGGAATAGACTTCCAGGAAATCCAGGAAGCTCAGAGAGTACCAAAGAAGTTGGACCCAAGAAGGAACACACCAAGGCACATCATAATTGCATTAGCCAAAATTAAAATGAAGGAGAGAATCCTAGAAGCAGCAAGAGCTAAGGGGACAGTCACCTACAAAGGAGTCCCCATCAGACTGTCAGCAGATTTCTCAAAAGAGACCTTACAGGCAAGAAGGGGCTGGAAAGAGGTATTCCAAGTCATGAAATCCAAAGACCTACAACCAAGATTGCTCTATCCAGCAAAATTTTCATTTAGAATGGAAGGACAGACAAGGTGCTTCTCAGATAAGATCAAATTCAAGGAGTTCATCATCACCAAGCCCTTATTATATGAAATGTTAAAGGGACTTATGGAAGAAAAAGAAGTTAAAGAAACATGAACAGTGAAAGGACAACAAACTCACAGTTATCAACAACTACACCTAAAACAGAAGCAAATTAAGAGGACAGCTAGATCAGGAGTGAACCATAGAAATGAAGATCACATGGAGGATTAGCAACAGGGGAGTGGGAGAAGGAGAAGGGGGGAGAAGGTACTGAAAATAAGTAGCATAGACAGTAGATAGAAAATAGACGGGGGGCAAGAATAGCATGGGAAATATAGAATCTAAAGGACTTGAGACACATGGTCATAAACTAAAGGGGGGTAATGGTGGGGATGGGGGGTAGGGTGGAGGGGAATGAAGGAGGGAATAGAACAACTGTAACAGCATAATCAATAAAAAAATTTAAAAAAATACTTGACTAACTTGCGTAATGACATCACAATTTCATTTGATTTGCAGTTTTGTTGTGTGGTAGCAAGATTGATATTTTCTTTTGTGAATTTTTTGCCCACTTTTCTATTGTAATTTTAGTGGTTTTTCTTATCCAGTAACATGAGGTTGATATATACTAGAAATAGAATCATTCTGTCTATCATATCTATTCCAAATATTTTTCTTTTTTGTCATCAGACTTTCAACTTACTGGGCTTACAAGAAATTTTCCCGCATGTTGGATGGAAACATACACAAAAGTTTGGGGGTCGATGGGGAGTGGTAAGGTTTGTACATAAACATAGTGAAAGGCACTGAAGGAAATATAGACAGAATACCAACAGTCTGCTATAGATCACTTCAATTTCTGGAAACATAATCTTGTAGTTTAGGATGATGGGAACTTTTATAATTCATGTGGAAATTCATCCAGAAATGATTATGAGCAAGAATTTTAATTATCTCTATGGAAAGAATAAGCTGCTTAGACCTAGGCTTTAAGATACAATTTTTATCAGTCACTTTCTTGGTTTTTTTGTGTGTGTCTGAGCTTTATTTAGTGCCAGATCTCTAAAGCAGAAGTTAAAAAAATGAAGTGGAAGCAGTAATTGTGCCTGTAATTGAAAATAAACATAAAACTGTCCAGCATGCTCTGTGCATAGAATTTATTAACAGGTGTTCTTGGTTTACTGGTTATTTAGGGGCTCGACACTTTTTTTCTTTCAAATGGGCTACAAAATAAATAACAATAATTTCAGCTTCAAGATTAATTTAATAATTTGTTGACATTTTTTCCATTCAACTCTAGCCAAAACCAACAACAGATTCATTTTTAGCAACACAGCTGATGTCTTAAAAGAATATATAAAAGAAAAATGTTAATGAGCATGTTTATCATCAGATAATTTATGAGTAAATACATACAATCAAATATTACAAGATAATTATTTGTAATCAAATATGGATATTATGAACAATGAAGTAATTAAAATATATGTCATAGAACATTCTATATGATCCAAATCCTCAGCATCAAATACTAAACAGTAATATCAAAAACTGAGATTACTGGTTAGAGAAATAAATCAGATTTAGTAAAGAATATGCCTCTTCATTATTGTTTTTCCTGAGAGTCTCTGTTTTATTGATTACCTAAATTGTTTGTTTTATAAATACAGATCAATTGTCTTTCTTTGTTTTCATAGCCACTAAAATATTACAGAATAATTCTAAATTGTAGGTGGATTATTTGCAAAATAGTCTTAAACTATCAGTGAGTGTCAGGTGTTTTGGTTTCTGCTCAATTACAATTTTTTTACTTTATTTAAATTTAATTATAACATACACAATAAAGGGCAAAAATATGAAACTCCAAAATAAAGATTAGTTCAAGCACACAGACATCTTCTCCTGTTCTCTACTATAATTCCCATAAGTAGCCACTATACTGTTAATTAGGTCAGTTTTTCTGTCTTTGAACTTCTCATAGAATTCTATAGTATATAGTTTTTTGCATTTTATTTCTCTTGCCTAGCATTATGTCTGTGAAATGCATCCATGTTAATGTTTCTTGCCCTTCTTAAACTACATAATTTCCTTTTAAAAACTAAAAAGCCTTGATAATTAAGGCTTATCTTTTGTGTTAAACAAAACTAGAGAGTTAAAACTAAACTAAAATTACATGCCTTCATTGATTTGCTCTAAAAATACCCCCATTTCAAGTTGTCAACAGAAATGTAATGTTTTGTAATATCATAATAATTTTGAATAATTCTACTTATAATTTCAGTAGTCTTCTCTATTCATTGATTATTAAATCATGTTGAATGTCTACTTCTAAATTAAAAGATAGATGAAAAGCTACAAGGATAAATAAAATTTTCATCACATAAATTCATTGAATTGCCTGAGGTTGTAAAGGCCAATTTAACTTCAGTTTCATTTAATAAAAAACTTCCATGGGTTGCTGTCTAAACAGATATTTCTCTTACACAAAAACTCCAATGCATTTGACAAAAGAATAAGACATCCACCTTAAATTGTCAAAAGGTATTAATCTCTTTTGAAGCACAGAAAGAACTAAGGTTCTCCTGAGGTTTTTGTTTCAGAAATGAAAGTGACCTTCAAGGATCTGGGAAAAAGAGTTGCATGCACAGATAAGAGAAACAAGAGCAATGTGCAAGGTTACCCAAGGTCTTCTGCAATCTGTAGAGGAGTTGGCTGGTACAGTTGGCCCTCCGGATTTCCCTCCAACCCTCTATTTGTTAAACAATTCCTGGTATTGAATTTCTTGATGGCATGACTTGTAACAAAAACACTTCAATAGGCTGCAGAAATCAAGCCTGTCACTGAAGCTCAAGGAACAATCTCTGGGGATACAGAATCAAAATAAATCATTGATCCATTACTACTTTCTGATCACACAGAATAGATAATAAGAAAGGAAGTAATAAGTAGATAATAAATGGTAGAAACCTCAACTCAAGTGATCTTAAGCAAGGCACACATATGAAAAATTCTTCAGGGGAGATATCAAGAAATAAAATTGCTGGGTTATAGGATGTGCATGTTTTAGGTTTTCATAGCTACTGTTATATTTTGTGGTGGCATTTTTAATACTTTTGCTCCCCCTTCCTTCTTATTTTATTAGTATGTAGGTGTAGACCTTTGCCTTAATTCCTCAATGCCTTCAGGTCATTGTGGACACAAATGCCTATGCTTTATGTCACATCAGTCATCCCCAGGGGACCTGTCCTGTATCTAGACTGCTTTCTGCTAGAAAAGGTAGAGTTTCTGAAACCCAGAGTGGTTGTGTTGTTTATTTCCCACTGGGGCACTTCTTTCCTGAAAAAAGAAATATTTATAGCTGGTACTGTAAGATTTACCCAGGAGAGGTTTATAATTGAGACTTTGTTCTACCTAGAAACCTTAAGCCATGGTTTGCAAACCCAAGTGCCTATGGGGACTATATAACACAAGAAAAAGTGGTTAGGGATCTGTCAGGACATGGCTGGCCTGTCCTGGTGAAGATGGCAGCAGCTACTTGGTGAGTAACTGCTGCACTCAAAAATTTTCACAAAGCTCAATCTTGGGACTGAAAAATATTTTACAGACAGGTTAGGCAAACCTTCCCTTTAAATATGAGGATAGTGAGGTTCACAGAGGTTATTTCTCTTCTCAAAAACACGGAGCTAATGAGTGAGAGAGCTTGGGGCTTTTGGTACTGTGTTCTTCACACCACACTGCAGTATTCCCATGTCTTTGTTAATCTGCCCCACCTCTATTCCTGCAGGTCCACTCTGCTCTCTTTTCTGTCCTGTTCTGTGCTCTGGGTTGCCCCATCCAGGCTCCCTTGTTCTCTGGGTTCAGGTTGGATTTGGCCAGCAGAAGAGAAGAGGGGCAAATAGGGCAGGAGAGAAGTGAGGTATTTCTTATCAATTTCCTCTATGTTCTAGGCAATGTTTTCTGGCAGAGGTTGTATCTCTCCATTACTACTGGCTTCTGCTAGGAGACCCTCTTCCCTGGAGTAGTCCTCAGTAGGTTCCTGGGACACTTCTTCCCTTTTCCTCTGTAGGTCTGAAGTGATAATGGCTCTACACTGCTCTAGGTCTCTGGGTGTTTCTCTGTCCCCTGTTAATGCTCTCTATACCACTGTAGAAGTCCCTTCATTAATCCAGCTAAGTGAGAGTTTTTTGCACCCAGGAAACTAATGTTCACTTGTATTTGTACACCAGGATGAAAAGTTAAGCAAGGATGAAAAGTTAGTTTTGTGTTTTCATTCTTTAGTGGACACTGTTTTTTCTATTTATATTATATTGCACAAGTAAACACTCTTTGAAAATATTAAAAATCTGTCCCTTAAGATATATCCAAATGGACAATGAACATATGAGACATGTTCAAATCAAAATCAGGGAAGTGCTAATTACAGCCATCAGTAGAATGGCTAAAATGAAAAACATAGATAATGCCAAATATGTGATGACATTGTGGTAACTGCTGGTGGGAGTGTAAACTAACACAATGTCATTTTGGAAAACAGTTGGTCAGTATCTAATAAGACCAAACATATACATTCTCTAGGACCCAGCAATTGTGCTGTAGGTATAATAATTAGAAATGAGCATGCATGTGCACCAAAAGACCTATGCCACAATGCTCATTCACAGCAGAACTATCTGTAACAGCCAAAACAAATGAGCCAAATTGCCAGAAATAGTAAAATGAATTGTGGTTTTTTTCACATCATGGAAATGAAAATCTCAAAAGCAATAAAAATGCATGATCTACAAACACATTCAACCTTGTAAATGTCACAAATATGATGTTGAATGAAAGAAGCCATACCCCAAAGTGCAAACATAAAAAAATTAATCTATGTTGTAGAAGTATATAGTTACTTGGGCTGGAGGTTAGTGTCTGAAGGAGTTTGAGGGGGATTTTGTAGACTGAAATGTTCTAATTCTTGATCTGGGTGTGGTTTACAAGAGTGCTCAGTTTGAGAAATTCAGCAAACTATTATACTCTTGACATGCATACCCTTTTTGATACTTCAATAAAACCTTTTTTTCTCCTTCAAATCTATGCTGCAGCAAACACTCGAATCAATATAATATTAGTTCTAACAGGTGATGGGGGTCAGGTCATGCTAACCCAAAATATGGCACCTCGGCTTCTTGAATATTTTAAGCTGAAGGAATTCAAGAAAACAGTGGAAGCAGGAAGGTCACTCTGACCACCCCCACCCTCCTCCCATGACAAGGTGATAAAACCCTCACATAAGAGTTGCCATCCCCATACTTGGATGAAAGAGCCTCCTTACCTCTGAAGACAAAGGGATAGTGAGAAGATATAAACACACAAGTTTGCTAGGTCTCCCTCAATTTGCTATGTTAAATCTCTTACTCTTTAACCTGTCATATTCCTTCATGAATGCCCACTCTTCATCAAATCTCATGTAAAAATATTTGGGTCTACCTGTTTCTTTAGATCTTCACTTCCTAAAATTTCCTGTGTCACATAAAACATATTCAATAAATTTGCATGCTTTTCTCCTGTTCAAATGTCTCTGTCAATTTAATTTTAAGGCCTAGGCAGACACACTGAGATGGTCAAGAAAAACGTTTTTCTCCCTTACATTGGCAAATTACTTACAAACAATGGCATCACATTTTTCCATGACAAATATACAGATATTTTAAATCTCTTAATAAGTGTTGATGCAAGCAAATGGCTGTGCTGGAGCCAGTTTGTTGTTGGGAAACTATTTCATTTCAACATGTTTGTGCTTTCTATTAATTCTGGATGTACACTGCCAGAATAAATGGACTCATTTGCACTGTGGATGTACCTGTACAATTTCTGCTATGTTTATTATGTACAAATTGGTGGAGATAAGGGCTCATACACCTATTTTTTGAAGAAGTGTTGAGTGTTTAGTTAAAATATCTAGAATATTTCTGCCACAGAGTTGAGTCATCACTTGGACAGGAAGAAGTCTGAGAGGTTGTGTTGATCTCAGAATGAGGGGTGGGAAGTCATATTGAGGTTACAACAGTGATATGATTATATTCCCAATAGCAGGGAAGCCAGGGTACAGGGGTAGCCACTGAGACATCTAATCTTGTCAAACACAACTCTTAGAAATGTTTAATCCAAGTCAAGTCATTTACACGCCAGCCATGTCAGATCTCAGAAACAGGGAAGGAAGGAAGGAAGGAAGGAAGGAAGGAAGGAAGGAAGGAAGGAAGGAAGGAAGGAAGGAAGGAAGGAAGGAAGGAAGGAAGGAAGGAGAAGCCAACTTGCTTCAGAACAGAGTGAGAACTATGCAGCTTCTATAGAAAGTCCAGGAGATTATTGCAACTACAGGCATATGCCAACTTACTTTAGGGTCTACTTTTTTGTAAGGATGGAAGCAGAGCCACACAGTAGCTATGTCAAAGAGAGAGGTCACAGCTGTGAAATGGGATGCAGCAGTTCATTGGAAGAATACTTCCAACAATCACTTTAATTAGAGCATTAATTGCTGATAGAGCCTCATTGTATCTCCCCCACTGCCCCAAATATTGGTGTAGCTTTCCCACACCCCCATTTACAAGAGGACAAAGGCAAAGTAAGCAAAACAGAGCAAGAGAGGGAGGACAAGAGGAATATATTGGAGAATGTAATTGCATTTTCACTGAATAAAAATTAAGGAAAATGTTTGCTGTTAAATAATCTCAAAAATTTAAGTGTAATGAGAAAGAGTAGTATGAACATAAGTGACTAATGATTATTTTAACTTTTAGTCAGCAAGAAAGGGAAGGAGGAAAGATAAATAGTCACAAAAATCTACAATTGTTATATGGGGGGTATTTTATTAGATGTTAATCTAGAAAATAATGAGTATAAATCCTTTAAATCCCAGTCATCCTTTAAATCCACTTGAGACACTGTGGCAACTTGCTTAGGATATCAAAAATCAGTTGAGAGTATGGATACTCAACATGGTGCAGAAATTTTTATAGAAAGAAAAAATTGAGATTCTGATTGATTATATATAAATTACTTCACCAAAAACAGACATCGAACTATTTGGAAGTAAGTGACAGCATTTGTGTAGGCATAAACATGTGGATTTAAGAGCTTAAACCTTTAACTGAACATTTACAAATCATATTTTATACCCCACTTTCTAATTGAAACCCAAAACTTTTATTTCTTCCCTTTACATTTGGTATCAGGATTGCTCATTCACTAAATTTGCAGAGAAGTGTCTGAGGTTGTTAGAAGGGTATTAAAACCATGTGGCAACAAAGGTGATCTTAAGCATTCTTGTTTGACTAAATTTCTGAAGACAAAGAAAGAGGAAAGATAATATCATGACTGGTTTTTTTTTTTTTTTTTTCAGTTTAATCACTAGTGATTGCTAGTGATTAGTGCCAAGAAATCGTTATATTGTTCTCAGGAAACTTGACAGAGTGTGACTCAAACATCAGCCTCCTACATGGGGCACTTGAGATTTTGGGTCCACACACAGGAGACAGAGAGCAGACCAATTGAGCTGTTCAGAGTATCTGACATTCAAATTCTCCAAAACTATTTTCTGAAGACAGACTTTCTTTTGTAGCAAAGTAGAAGTCAGGAAACTAGAGGTTTAAAACAATTTTGAAAATAAAATACACTCATAGTGATGTTACATATGATTCTTATTGCACTTTTATTATTTTTATGCACTCCCCACTATTTTTTCTTATCCAATTTCTTAAAATGTGTATTTTTGGTAATTTTGAAATGCACTTAATTCTACAGTTGCTTTATTTTTCCCCAAAGCATTTCTTACATAGCTGAGTATGTTAGCACAGGTGGCTAGATACTAATAAAGGAAGGAAGCAAATGGAATAAAACATTAAGAAGCCTAATCTACTAGGGAACTGAATCAGACAATAAGCCTGATTAAGTTTGGAAGTTACAGTTTCCAACACCCCAGGGGATCACAGCATTGCTCCACAAAGAAGGTTAGCATCTCTACCCACTCTCCAACTCATATATGGAGTAAGGACTGACTTTCCAATCTCTCCAGGGTACAACCAGTCCACCTGTCCACCCTCCAACATACACACTCAGTGAGGAGGTGCTAAAATAATAAAAGGGAAATTCCTCTGCTGGGCACATGCCCAGTAGAAGCCAAGATGGCCAGTGGAATGTCCTTCTACTATAAGGCATGGGCAGTAAAAACTAAGATGGTGATTTACCACCTTAGTTTACCTGGGAAAATAATGGACTAGAAATGGGACACAAAACCCTGGAAGATGTAAGAAATGGGTTAGTTATTGGGAGGGCCCAACACAAGCCTGTGAAGGACTGCAAGGTTGATTAGTCAGTTTAAAAGAACACCTGGTCCTTCCCAAGCAGGGGATAATATAATCCAATTTCTTTCTGTCTCTTGCCTGGGAATACACATTTGTGCAATCATGTGTTCTCTCTCCATAGCAGCCGTGTGGACCTAGCAGCTACCTAAGGCCCAGCAACCACATGGACTCCAAACAGGAGCTCTGAGTGTAAGCCTGGATGTAATAATACAGAACAGCCAGAGTGCAGACAGGAAGAGAGACTGTTATAGGAAAACGAAGTGACCAGACACCGAGGGATTCTGGAGTACGAGGTTTATTCCTTTTACGTGCACGGGCCCAGAGGAGTCAGTCTCCAAATTCTGAGCCTCGAACAAAAGATTCTTGGGGAATATATAGATTAGGGGTCTTCCTATCTACGTGGCAAAGCAGCATACAGAAGCAGAATGCGGTAATTAGTTCTATCTTCGGGGCAGAAGCAGAGTTCAAAGGCTAAATGTGAAAATTGGTTCTATCTTCGGGAGTGCTAGCCCTAGTCCTAGTGACTATCCGGCTTTATTTGCTCTTCCCAGACGTCCCCATCATTCTCTCTAGAGTGCCTGGGGCCTGGGCAAATAAAGGTTAAACAGAGGTTTTTCAAAGTTTCCCATATCAAGACTACCATAGCTGGACAGGGACAGAGGCTGAACTGGACTAGGCTTTGATATGGACTAAACTATGGGTGTCCAAACATCCTGTGGGCCACATGAACCCCAGGATTGCTGTGAATGCAGCCCAAAACAAAATCATAAATTTATTTAAAACATTATGACATTTTTTGGTGTGATAATGTATCTCAATGTATTTAATGCGTGGTCCAAGACAACTCTTCTGTGCCCAGAAATTTTGGACTTTGGCCTTTCTCCTGGGCTTGAGGAAGACGTAGCAAGATGTTTTTTTCCATAGCAGATGAATGGAGATGAAACAGCATCTCCATTCCCAGCAGGAACCTGGGGTTAGTCTTTTATTTCTGTCCTAAATCTTATCACAACATCTCAACATCCCATGTGTGGGTCCCTGGAAATATTTTTCTCGCAACTCTATGAAAGGACCCAGTTTCCACTGGCAACACATAGTCATCATAGCCATTATTTTAAATGGTTGTGTAAAACTCTCTTAAGTGGGATAATAGAATGTATTGCGTTGGTGCTCCATTTAGGACACCATTTAGGTTTTTTATTTGCCCCAGTCTCTGCCAGAGAACTTTAATATAGTTGGCCAGAGGGAAACACAACATTTCAAAGAACAGTTCTCATTGGAACCAGCTGGGTTTACGCCCCCCCCCACAAAGGACTGGTGAGCACTGAATGGGGTGAGTAGGAAAACCCTTGAAGGGCTTTTACGACAATAAAACAAGGGATGAGTGTTCACCTCAGAGAAATACCAACTTCTCTTTCATGCTAATTAACGAGAATATTTGATAGGCAAATAAGCCTATTTTATTTCTTTACTTAATAGACTTTGTTTTTTAAAGCAGTTACAAGTTCACAGAAAAATTAAGTGGAAGGTACAGAGGTTTTTTCATATATTTTCTACTCTCACACATGCATAGACTCACACATTATCGGAATCCCCACCAGGATAGTACACTTGTTAAAACTGATGAATCTACATTCACACATCATTATCACCCAGAGTCCATAATTTACATTGATAATCACTCTCGGTGTTGTACATTCTATGACTTTAGACAAATTTATACTAATGTAGATCTGCCATTAAAGTATCATATAGAGAAGTTTCACTACTACTGCTAAAAATCCTCTGTGATTTACCTATTCATCCTTTCTTCCCTCCAACCCCTAGCAACCATCATCTCTTACTATCTCCATTGATTTTCCTTTCCCCAAACATTATATAGTTACAATCAAAGAGTATGTAGCCCTTTCAGATTGGCTTCTTTCCCCTAGTAATTTCTTTTTCACCTGTCTTTTCATGGCTTGGTAGCTTCTTTCTTTTCTTTCTTTCTTTCTTTCTTTCTTTCTTTCTTTCTTTCTTTCTTTCTTTCTTTCTTTCTTTCTTTCTTTCTTTCTTTCTTTCTTTCTTTCTTTCCTTCCTTCCTTCCTTCCTTCCTTCCTTCCTTCCTTCCTTCCTTCCTTCCTTCCTTCCTTCCTTTCTTTTTTGATAAATAATATTCCATTGTTTGGATGTACCACTGTTTATTTGCCCATTCAGTTTATTTAACCATTCAAAATAAGGACATCTTGGTTGCACCTGAGTTTTAGTACTATGAATAAAACTGCTATAAATACCCATGTTAAGGTTTTGTGGGAACCTATTTTCAGTTCTTGGGTGAATAATAAGAAGTATGATTGCTGGGTCATATGGTAAGTATGTGTTTAGTTTTGTAAAAACTTCCAAACTATCCTCCAGAGGTCTGTACCATTTTCCATTCCCATCAGCAATGAAGGAGAGCTCCTGTTGCTCCACATCCTCTCTAGCATTTGTTGTTGTCAGTGTTCTAAATCATGGTCCTTTTCATAGTTGTGAAAGGGTATCTTGTTTTCTTAAAATCTGCATTTCTGCATATATCTGATGATATATGTTATAGGGCATCTTTGCATACACTTATTTGCCATCTATATACCTTCTTTGGTGGGGTGTTTGTTAAAGTCTCTGGCTATTTTTTAAATCAGATTAAGCTTTTTTTTTAGAGACAGAGAGAGGAGAAGGTAGACAGAGAGAGAGAGACATGTTATTCCACTTATTTATGCATTCATTGGTTGATTCTTGTATGTGCCTTAATCAGGGATCTGACCCACAACCATGGCATATGAGGCAATGCTCTAACAAACTGAGCTAACTGCCCAGGGCCAGCCTGACTTTTAAAGTACTTGGCTGTGGTGGACTAGAATCACCAAATGCAAACAAGCTTTTGTGAGATTTGTTCTTGTGTGAAGGAGCCCTTGACTCTTTCTGAATTCCTCTTCTGGCCAGCTGTCAGAAGTTTAATACATTATTGCTACCCCTAAAATGAGCACACATTCAGATATTCACATCAAAGATAGAGATTAAGCCTTGGCCCCCATAGCTCAGCTGGTTGGACATCATCCAACAAAGCCAAAGGTCACTGGTTCTATTTCCCACCAGGGTACAGCAGGTTTGGTCCCCCATCAGGGGTTGTGTGAGAAGTGAATGATTGATGTTTCTCTCCCACATTCATGGTTCCCTCCACCTTTCTCCCTCCCTTTCCCTCTCTCTAAAAAATAAATAAATAAATAAATAAATAAATAAATAAATAAATAAATAAATAAATAAATAAATATTTTCTAAAGAATGGAGATTAAGTTATTCCTGCATTTGAAAAGGAATTTATATCACAAAATTCCTCTGTCAAAACTCCACAGTAGCTTGTTCCTTGCCACCTTAGCCTCTAACTGCAGCTCTAATAGATAAGACACGTGTCATGTCAGGAATTTTTGCACATGAAAATCCAACATGGTCTTCTCCATGATCTGCAGTATTTTCTTTTCTGCATAGCTTTTGAACATTCATTTCTTGTTCAGCAAATTTGTATAAATTAAGCCACCAGATTTTATACTGTAGTGTATTTCAATTCACATATTTTGCCCCTCCCTCTTCTTACCCCATTTTATCTTCTTCTTTCATTCCATTATTTTCATTTCAACTTTCGTTTTCTCTCTTGCTACAACTTGTTTCCATTCCAACTCATACTATTTCTCCCTAGTCCAGACACACAAAACCATTTTTTTGTCAATAGTCATCTCATATCCTTTTCCCCCACTCTTCAAAGACCCGCATTCTCTCTCTACCACTATCTTTGAGAGTTGGTAATGATTGAGTAAGGTAGCTGTTTCATTTTTGGTCAATTTTATCTCTAGAGCTTCACTAATTTTGTATTTCAAATATCAAATATTACTGGTCACCTCTCCTATTCTTTTTTTATCTCAAATTTTTAATTTTGCTATCTTAGCCTGTTTTTTTCCTTTTTCTCATTCTTTTATTTGTCTTTCATCCTGCCCTTTTATTTTTATTTATTCTCCTTTTTTTCATTTTCCTTACATGTAAAATTTTAATTTTTCCCTGTCTTAGTTTGTGTTTTGTTCCTCACCCTTAGTATTCCTTCTCCCTATATCATTTCAGAATCACTTCCCATTCTTCTAAAAAATCTCTTAGACTTTTTCCCATACCACCTATACTAATTTTTGCTTGCTTGTTGATCTTTCCCTCCAATTTGATTCCTATATATATTTTTAAGATTTTATTTATTTTTTTAGAGGGGAAGGGAAGGAGAGAAATATCAATATATGGTTGCCTCTTGTGCATTCCCTGCTGGGAACGGGCCTGCAACCCAGGCATATGCCCTGACTGGGAATTGAACCATGATCCTCTGGTTCACAGGCCCACACTCAATCCACTGAGATACACCAGCCAGACTGTCTCCTATGTTTTTATTAATTGTTTATTATTTTTCCTTCCTTTTTATTTCTCTCTCATACTTTTATTTTATATTATTTTGATTTTTGTTTAAACTTAATACTATATGCTTTGCTTGTGATTCTCCATTTCACATTCTTTATTCCCTTTTTTATTCATGATGTAAATTTTACTTTCTCTCTTCACATTGCTCCAACTCCCAACTTTTATTAGTGCTCCTCTCTCTACCCTATAAAATCATTTTTTTTCTTTCAGAAGGTCATCTCATATCCACTCTCCTTTCTTATAATAGTCTTAATTTCTTTACACCCTTACTAATACTGGTTTACTTGCTGTTGATAGTGGGAATGTGGTTGGGAGGAGGTATATTTGTGGGTGTGGGTTTGTTTTCTGGGCTGTAGAACTGAGCTCAGTGGTGATGTTCACTATGGTGAGCCCCATAGCAATGATCAGCACAATGACATATCCATTATAGGCTTTTCTCCTTCCAGATCATTATCCCTCACTCCAGCTTCCTGGAATCACTTTGAAAATAAATTTCTGACACTCACATGCTTGTTGCAGACTCTGCTTTGAGGATTAACAAATCAAGGTTCCAAGACTTCTCTCCCCAGTAAATAGCACCATTCTCCTCGTCCCTGGTTGTTTGAGACAAAAATTAGACTTCACTCTTCTCTATTGGTATCATATCTCATCGTATCCATTGGCAACTTCTCTTTCTCTCCATAACTGCATCCATACTTACTGTGTCCCTCACTTGAACTTCTACAATAGCATCTTCGCTAGTCTCCCTGTCTCTGGCTTTTAGAATAATCTTTTAAGATTTTAATCATGTCACAGTGCTGTTCTTCTGAAAACTGTGGGGCTAATAATAACAAGAGTATCTGTAGAGCATTTTCTAGTTGCTCTAATCTGTTTTGAGAATGGTGGGTATATTAAACTCATTTAAACCTCACATAAAAACCCTGGGAGGTAGGGACTAATACTATCATTCTATGATACAGAAGGGAAATTGAAGTACATAGTAGTTAAACAATTTGGTACTCTTTTTGGCACCTAGAGTGGCAACTTATACTTTGTTTTAAATCTTCAGATAGTTGATGGCAATTTCTTTAGGTAGCTGGATTGCTAGTGAAAATAACTTTGCTTCTCAAGTTTTCTATTTGATATAATCTGAAGAGAAGAAAAATTACTTTAAATTTATAAGTCTGTATCAAATTAAGCAGAACCCCAGGGGAAACTTCAGACTAAGATAAGAGGATCTAACTGTATTTTAATGTATGAAATAATGTAAGTCAGTATGGGAAAAGATGTTGACCTGAGAAACTTTGAAAGTGAATGAAGTCTGTTAGTCTAAAGGCAAAAGGAGCCCTGACTGGTGAGGCTCAGTGTGTTGGGTGTCATCCTGCAAAGTGAAAGTTGCAGGTTTGATTCCCAGTTGGGGTGCACACAGAGAAGCAACCCATTGATGTTTCTCTCTCACATCAGTGCTTCTTTCCTTCCTTTTCCCTCCTTTACCTTCTCTCTAAAATGTAAATAAGGACAAAAGGAACTGTGTATGACCACTGTACTCAAGTTGATAAACTTGTTTTCCATAGGGGTATGTATTAATGAATCTGGTAATGTTATAAGTACACATAGAACTGAACAATTAAGTTAATACTCAGGATGGTAATGGTAGAAACCAGGTTTCTCATTGTTTGGCTGGAAATTTACATATAAGCAAGGGGCAGAGGTTAGAATAATTTACACCAGCAATTTCAATCTTTTTCATCTAATGGCATACATAAACTAATTACTAAAATTCTGCAGCATGCAAAAAATTATGTTTTGCCAATGTGGCAAAAAAGGTATAATTTTGGTGAATTAAAAAAAAGTGAAGAGCAGCAAGATGATGGAGGAGTGAGTGGAAGCCACACTAACCCACTCCCAAGGAAAATCTGGAATTACAACTTAACTATGGAGAAAACTACTCAGAACAAACAACTAGATGCTGAGAGAGAAACCTTATAACCTTGGACATACAAAATAACTACCTTTGGCACAAATGATCTGCACCTCCACAACAGTATTCAAGACATTGTGGGTTGAGTAACCCTCAGTCAGCCAGCTAGAGGAAATAAGGAGCTTCTCAGACAAAAGAGTGCTAAAAGAATACACCTCCGCCAAAACAGCACTGCAAGTGATGCTAAAGGGATAGCTTTAAAAGGAGGAACAAAAAGAGTGTGTGGGAGAGAGAGGAACACGGGTATAAAGGAAGTAAAATGGCAATAAATAAGTACCTATCAATAATAACCTTAAATGTAAATGGATAAATATTCCAATCAAAAGATGTAGATGAATGGATAAGAAAGCATGACCCACACATATGCTGCCTACAAGAGACCCATCTCAGAAAAAAGACCTGCACTGACTGAAAGTGAAGGGCTGAAAACAAATATTACAAAGAAATGGACAGGAAAACAAAGCTGGGGTAGCAATACTCAGATCACACAAAATAGACTTGAAGACAAGGCAAGAAACCATTAGGAATACATAAACATTATAAACATATATGCACCCAACATAGGCGCACCCAAATATATAAGGAAAATCTTGGAGCACTTCAAGAAAGATATAGGCAGCAACACAATTATAGTAGGGGATTTTAAACCCCACTGTCAAATATGGGTAGATATTCCCCAAAAAATATCAACAAAGATATTGCGGCACTGAACAATGCCCTCAAACAAATGGACTTAACTACATATATAGAAACTTTCCTCCCAAAGAAGCAAAATAAACATTTTTTTCAAATGCACATGGAATATTTTCAAAGATAGACCACATGATAGAACATAAAACAAGCCTCAACAAACTCAAGAAAATTGAAATCATACCAAGCATCTTCTCTGACCACAAGGGCCTGAAACTAGAAACTAACCCCAAGGGAAAAACTAAAAAACACTCAAACTCATGGAGATTGCATACCATGCTATTAAACAATGAATGGGTCAAGAATGAGATCAAGGAAGAAATTAAAAAGTTTCTGGAAACAAATGAGAATGAGCTCACGACAGTCCAAAACTTATAGGACATAGCAAAGACAGTCCTGAGAGGGAAGTTCATAGCAATACAGGCCTACCTAAAAAAGATACAATTTCAATAAAACAACCTTACCCTACATCTACAAGAACTCAAGGAACAATGACAAAGACAGCCCAGAGCAAGTAGAAGGAAGGAAATAAGCGAGATCAGAGCAGAACTGAATAACATAGAGCTTAAAGTAACAATTACAAGAATTAGTAAATCCAGGATTTGGTTCTGTGAAAAGGTAAACAAAATCGACAAGACTTTAAGCAGGCTCATCAGAAAAAAAGAGAGAGGACCCAGATAAACACAATCAGAAACGAAAGAGGAGAGATTACAACTGACGCAACAGATATACAAAGGATTGTGAGCAATCACAATGAAGAACTGTATGCCAAGAAATTTGAAAACCTAGGTGAAATGGACAAATTTCTAGAAATACATAATCTTCCAGAACTCAATGAAGAAGCAGAAAGCCTGAACAGACCAATAACAGCTCACAAAATTGAAGCAGTAATAAGAAAATCTTCCAGCACACAAAAGCCCTGGACCAGATGGTTTCATAGGAGAATTTTACAAAACATGTAAGGAAGACCTAACCTCTATCTTTCACAGACAATTCAAAAAAATCCAGAAAGACGGAAGACTCCTAAACTCTTGAAGCCAGCACAATCTCTCTCTCTCTCTCTCTCTCTCTCTCTCTCTCTCTCTCTCTCTCTCTATATATATATATATATATATATATATATATATATATATATAATTGATTATGTCATTACAGTTGTCCCATTCCCTGCCTTCATTCCCCTTCATCCTGCACACCCCCTCCCATCCACATTCCCCCACTTTAGTTCATGTCCATGTGTTATAAGTTCTTTAGCTTCTACATTTCCCACACTACTCTTGCTCTCCCTATTTTCTCCCCACTGTCTATGCTACTTATTCTCTGTACCTTCTCCCCCACTCTCCTCCTCCCACTCCCTTGTTGCTAACCCTCCATGTGATCTCCATTTCTGTGGCTCTGCTCCTGATCCAGCTGTCTACTTAGTTTGCTTTTGTTTTAGGTGTGGTTGTTAATAACTTTGAGTTTCCTGTACTTTCGCTGTTCATACTTTTTATCTTCTTTTTCTTAGATAAGTCCCTTTAACATTTCATATAATAAGGGCTTGGTGATGATGAACTCATTTAACTTGACCTTATCTGAGAAGCACTTTATCTCCCCTTCCATTCTAAATGAAAGCTTTGCTGGATAGAGCAATCTTGGATATAGGTCCTTGCATTTCATGACTAGGAGTACTTCTTTCCAGCCCCTTCTTGCCTGTAAGGTCTCTTTTGAGAAATCAGCTGACTCTCAAAAGAATCTCTCCTTCATTTTAATCTTGCTTAATGTAGTTACGATGTGCCTTAGTGTGTTCCTCCTTGGTTTCAAGTTCTTTGGGACCCTCTGAGCTTCTTGGACTTCCTGGAAGTCTATTTCCTTTGCCAGATTGAGGAAGTTCTCCTGTATTATTTGTTCAAATAATTTTCCCACATGTTGCTCTTCCTCTTCCCCTTCTGATACCTCTATAATTTAGATGTTGGAACGTTTAAAGAGGTCCTGGAGGTCCATAAGCCTCTCCTCATTTTTTTGAATTCTTGTTTCTTCATTCTTTTCTGTTTGGTTGTTTCTTTCTTCCTTCTGGTCCACTCCATTGATTTGAGTCCCAGTTTTCTTTCTATCACCATTGGTTCCCTGTGCATTTTACTTCATTTTACTTAGCGTAGCCTTCATTTTTTCATCTAATTTGCGACTAAAATCGACCAGTTCTGTGAGCATCCTGATCACCAGTGTTTTGAACAGTTCAACTGATAGGTTGGCTATCTTTTGGTCGCTTACAAGTATTGGCTCTGGGGCTTTGATTTGTTTTTCCATTTGAGCCATAATTTTTTGGTCCGGTTGTGCCTCTTATGTATGAGGGACAGAGCTTTAGGTGTTCACCAGGGCAAAGCAACCCAGTTGCTGGGTTTGATGCTGTATGTGGGGGCAGGGTGAGAGAGAGAACAATGGCACTTGTTCTGCTCTCTCTCAGATTTCAGTCCCCTCTGCCACTTCCCAGAAGTAAAGTAGGCCCTTCTGGTGCTGGTTCCCAGGTGTGTGGACTTGTGTACATTCTAGGACTCTGTGGGTCTCTCCAACAAACTATTCTGTGAGGCTGGGAGCCTCTCCCAGCATCTCAACCCCTGAAAGTTTTTCCAATTGGTGCTTTTAGGCTTTAATTCCCACTGGGGACCTGGGTTGCATGGTCTATCTCACTATCTGTTTTTTTGCCTGGTTTATATGCGTGCAAATTTGTGTCTGTGGTCAGCCAACCACCTTGTGTGCCTCACTGGGTCTGCTCATGTCCTCCCTGCACCAGGGTCTGCCAACCACCACTTTTTCCTGCCACAACCCCTCTCTGCCAGCCACCGACTCCACCCCTCTTACTCACCTGGATGAATGGTTTGCTGTTGGACTTTGGTACAGTTCAATTTTCTGTCTGCTCTGGTTGTATTTTTGTTTCTCAATCTTTGTTGTCCTTAAATTTGGTTGTGCAAGGGGGCAGTGTTTCCAGCTATGTTGTCATATTGGCCAGAAGTCCTCAAGCCAGCATAATCTTAATCCCCAAACCAGATAAAGACAAAACAAAGAAAGAAAACTACAGGCCAATGTCACTGATGAACATAGACAGTAAAATCCTCAACAAAATATTGGCAAACTGCATCCAGTAATACATTGCAAAGATCACACATGATTAAGTGGGATTCATCCCAGGGATGTAAGGATGATACAATATTCACAAATCAATAAACATAATACTTTACATAAACAAATAAACAAAAAATCACATGATCATATCAATAGATGTGGAAGAAGCATTTGATAAGGTATAGCACCCACTTATAAGAAAAAATACTCAAAGTGGGAATAGAGGGAGAATTCCTCAATATGCTGCAGACCATATATGAGAGACCTACAGCCAACATCATACTCAATAAGGAAAAAATAAAAACTTTCCCACTAAGATGAGGAATAAGACAAGGGTGACTGCTTTTACCACTTCTATTCAACATAGTATTGGAATAAGCAATCGCTTATTCCAATAATAAGCAATTATTATTGGAATAAGTGATTGGACAAGACAAAGAAATAAAATTCATTCAAATAGGCAAGGAGGAAGCAAAACAGTCATTGTCTGCAGATGATATGATAGTGTACATAGAAAATCCTATAGACTCTGCCAGAAAACTGCTCGACCTAATAAATAAATTTGGCAAAACAGCAGGATACAGTCAATCCAGAAATCCAGAAATCTAGTTGTATACTAACAATGAAATAGCAGAAGCAGAAGTCAAGAAAAAAAATTTCATACAATATAGCAGAAAGAAAATAAAATACCTAGAAATAAACCTAACCAAGGAGGTAAAAGATTTATACTGAGAAAACTACACAACACTGAAGAAAGAAATCAAGGAAGACATAAACAAATGGAAACATGTACTGGGGTCATGGATCAGAAGAATTAACTTCATCAAAATGTCCATACTACCCAAAGCAATTTATATATTCAATGCAATACCTATTAGGTACCAATGGCATATTTCACAGACATAAAACAAACCTTTAAAAAATTATGTGGAACCAGAAACGTCTTCGAATAGCTCCTGCAACTTTGAGAACAAAGAGCAAAGTAGATGGGATCACAATACCTGATACCAAACTGTATTATAAGGCCACTGTAATCAAAACAGCCTGGTACTGGCATAAAAACAGGCACATGGATGAGTGGAACAGGACAGAGAGCTCAGAAATAAACCCAAGTCTCTATGGGCAGTTAATAATCCACAAAGGGGGCAGTAACATAAAATGGAGTAAAAATAGCCTCTTCAACAAATGGTGTTGGGAGAACTGGACAGCTACAGGCAAAAAAAATGAAACTTGAGCACCAACTCACACAATACACAGAAATAAATTCAAGGTGGATAAAAATTAAATCTGAGCTCTGACACCATTTAAGTCCTAGAGGAGAACATAGGCAGGAAAATCTTGAATATTTCATGCAGCAACATTTTTAATGATATGTCCCCTAGAGCAAGAGGACATAAAGGAAATAATAAACAAATGGGATCTCATCCAAATTAAAAGCTTCTGCATGGCTAAAGAAAACAGTATTAAAATAAAAGAGAACCAACTGTATGGAAAAACATATTTGCCAATGATACCTCAGACAAGGTTTTAATCTCCAAAATATATAAGACATTTACATGACTCCACTCTAAGAAGATGAACAACCCAATTAAAATATGGCAAAGGACTTGAACAGACACTTCTCCAAGAAGGACAGACAGAGGATCCAAAGAGACATAAAAATGTTCAGGATTGCTAGCTATCAGAGAGGTAGAAATTAAAACCACAATGAGATACCACTTTACACTTGTCTGAGCTCTGACAAGGCACCATAAACAAAGCGCCATCATAAATAAAGCACCAAACAACAAGTGCTAGAGAGGAAGGGTATAAAAGTGGACCCTAGTACACTGTTGGTGGGATTGCAGACTGGTCCAACCACTGTGGAAAACAGTATGGAATTTCCTCAGAAAACAAAAAATGGATCTGCCTTTTGACCCAGCAATTGTACTGCTAGGATTATATCCTAAGAACCCTGAAACACCAATCCAAAAGAACCTATGCACCCCAATGTTTATAGCAGCACAATTTACAATAGCCAAGTGTTGGAAGCAACCCAGGTGCCCATCAGTAAATGAATGGATCAAAAACTATGGTACATTTACACAATGGAATACTACACAGCAAGAAGAATGAAGGAACTCCTACCCTTTGGGACAGCATGGATGGAACTGTAAAGCATTATGCTAAGTGAAATAAGCCAGGCAGTAAAAGACAAATACCATATGATTTCACCTTTAACAGGAACCTAAACATTAGAACAAACAAACAAGCAAAATATAACTAAAGACACTGAAATAGAGAACAGACTGACAGTGACCAGAGGGGAGAGGAGAGGAAATTTCAAGGGAAAAGGGGAAGGGTTTACAGGAACAAGTATCTTCATACTTGGACAAAAACTAGGGTGGGCTGGAAATGGGGGGAAAGTGGGGAGTACTGGAGGGTGGGCTGGGATGGTAGTAAAAAAACAGAAAACTATACTCGAACAATTAAATTTAAAAAATTGGTAAAAATAGCTGTCACCTCTTGGAGTAGTGTTAGTTGGTCACCCTGGGCTCTTAGTACTGTTGGGAAAGGCTCATGTCATCTGTGGCTTTCCCTATGTCCTCTGCCCCCACCACAAGAATGTGCTGAATATATGCTTTATATCTTACCATGGTCAATGTTCTTTACTTTCTTCCAGAGCGACTCCCATAGGGCCACTGGGGAATCAACTGTTAGGGAATTTTGGAATGCTAGAAACTGCCAAAGAGTTCTGGGAAACAAATAGCCTCTTTCCCACTTTTATGACAGCTTGTGTCAAGGTGGCCTATTAACTTTCTCTCTTTGGAGTATTCAACAGTGATTTTTTGAGAAAAGCTTCTCAGGCGCTGATAACCTGGGGATTTTATTAAATACAGATTTTAATTCAGTAAAACTGGAATGGGAGTTGAGATTCTGCATTTCCAACAAGCCAGGTGACACTGATGCTGCTGGTTCATGTACCATATTGAGAATCAAGGTGCCAGTGGACAAATCTACAAAAAGTCTTCATTTTCAGCACTAAAACTGAGGGTTTCAGCAACAGCTTGGAAGGAGAAAAGAGGCACTTTCATTGTTGGAAAAATAAACAGTTAGGGTAGTGTTTTATCCACACAGACAGACATCTTCTCTATTCTCCTCCAGGGTATATTGAGCCAGATGGACAGGGTTCAATAGTACATGAGTTTTGTTTGGCCTGTGACTTTTCTTCCTTGTGCCCTCCTGTATTTCTGTTATTTATGCAGAGCACAAAATCCTTTCAAGAGTCAGAGGCAGGCAGTGGGGAGGGTAGGAGCATGGAGAAAAGTATTGGGGGCCTCCCCTAGCATGGGGTTGAGCCTCCAGTCAGTGTTGGCATGTGGGCACAGTGGGTGCTGGTAGCCACTCTGTGCATAGTATGCAGGGAACTTGGAACTCCTCTATGAATGGCCAGGAGGAGCTTAACAGATGATTGGCATAAGACACTGCTGTAAACTACACTGGTTTCCAAAGGATTTTGCAAGTGCTCACAAGAGTATAAAGAATAATCTGAGCCATGTAGGTCATTTATGAATGGGAGATTATGGTCAAGCTTTGTCACAGCCTAAGGATTCAGAATATCAGGGCCATTGTGGGGCTGGGCATTCATATTAAAGGTAAAATATTAGCTGGGTGGTCCAGGATAATGAAGGCATTTATGACTCTGGCTAAGCAAATGTATGTTGGATTGATCCACAGATTACCCATACAGGGTCTGGGCTCATATGGGCTCCAGAGGGGTGAGGCTTGCTAGGGTACAGATCTGGGATAAAGAGACCAATGATCGATGCTACTCAGGAGGACTAAAGAGCTGTTTAGTGACCCATGGATACAATGAAATGAGGAATATAATTTCATTGAAAGCTAGGACTGGTTTCTAAGAGAGTCCTTAAAACTCTGAACTTTAGAGAAAATGCTCTCAATCAATCACTCAAAGGGAAAACACACATCAGAAAAACAGCGGCAGCTGTGAAGTGACTGGGAAGCTGGGTGACCCAGTGACCTCTGCACAGTGCCATAGTTTGGATTAGTAGGGCAAATTACTGGTATGGCCATAACTTGATAAGTGACCTTGTACCAGTCTCATAGCCTTTCATTTTCCTCATTTGTTGGAGACAGAGGTTGACTGTTGCCAAAGTGGCCAAGCCCCCAACCTAATGAAGTTCAAAGACCATGCTTGCTTCATTTTATTTTGCTTATGAAAGACAATTTAGAGGCCTAGTGGAACACTCCTCTAAGAATGCTGGGAAAGGACTAGAATTCTCCAGAATGGGAGCATCAAATGCACCAGGTGTCACAACCCTTGTCAGCCTTAGGAGAAGAAACTGACATACATGTATACAGTTTGATGAGTTCTGACATGTATACACTCATTGTGTTTATCACAATTGTGATAAGGAACATAGATATCATTCTCAAACGTTTACTTTTGGCCTTATAATCCTTCCCTCTCCCAACCTTCCCATCATCATCAGGTAATTGCTCATCCACTTTCTGTCACTTTAGATTAATTTTGCATCCCCTATAATTTTATATGGAAGCAGAGTATACAGTTTATACAGAAGCCATATGGCTTCTTTTACTCAGCCCAATGATTTTAAGATTCAGCCCTCTTGTTGTATGTATCAGTAGCTTGTCCTTTTTACTGCTGAATAGTATTCCATTCTATGGATATACTAGAATTTGTTTATCTCTTCACCTGTTGACGAATATTTTGGTTTTGTCCAGTTTGTGACCCTCCCAAATAAAGCTACTGTGAACATCTATGTTCAAATCTTTGTATAGACATATGCCTTTTTTCTCTAGTAATGGACTACCTAGATCATAAGAGGAATACATATAACTTTTAATATGCTGCCAAATTATTTTCCAAAGTGACTGTGCTATTTTACAATTCTATCAGCAGAGTGGAAGAGTTCCAGTTGCTTTATATCCTTGCCAATGCTTGGTCAGTCTTTTAATTTTAGCTGTTCCCTTGGATTTGTAGTAGTATTTCAGTGTATCTCAGTATGATTTGTATTTCCCTAGTGACTAGTGATGTTGAACATCTCTTTATGCATATGCTTGCCATTTAAAACTTGTCTTTGGTGAACTGCCTATTCAAATCTTTTGTCCATTTTTTAAAAAATTGAGCTGTCTTGATATTAAATTACAATGATTATTTATATATTCTAGATAAAGTTCTTTTCAGATACATGTTTGGAAAATGTTTTTTCCCATTTTATACCTCACAGAGGAATTTTGAGACATGAGTAAATACAGCTAAGGGAGGCAGATGGTACTATGAGGCTGGTGTGTTTCATTCTGGAGTCCCTGGGGTTTTAGGAGTTGCTTCTCTTGTGACCTTCCTTTGGTTCTTTTTCACCCCAGTGATGGAAACATTAGGACTGAGTGCAGTGTCAAGTCCTACCTGAGTAGTACACACACTACACATACTTTGTCGTTCCCTGCCTGAAAGTGGGGAACTTGGTTATTTGAACAGCCCAGAGCTCCAGAGCACATATTTGGGGTGTTGAAAGAGGAGGTTCCTGCATTTCAGCCTCAGCCAGTCCAACCAATAGCATGTTGTAAAGGAAGGAATTGTTTGGAGTTCTTTTATGCCTCTAGTTAAAAATCACAGGTAAGCTATGGACTCCAGCCACCACTCTCTACCTCCTTTTGAGGCAATAGTGCTCTTTCTCCATAATTTTCTTCTTTATTTGGTAACACATAAGGAGAACCTTTTTCTTGTATATCAAATTATCACATTGTATGCTTTAAATATATACAATTTTATTTGTCAATTATACATCAATAAAAAAATTAAGCATCTTGTAGCAGTTGCTATTGTTGTAAAGAAATGACCCCAAACTTTATAGGTCTAAACAATCAGTTTGTTACTGCTCAGGATTCTACATTTCTGCTCATATGAACAGACTCATCTGATCCCAACTGGGCTCACTCACACACCTGCAGGTGTATGGAATTTTAGTCTCACTGTTAGTAATTGGACCAATAGAGTTCAGCCCCCGTATTACTATCAGCCTTGCTGTTTCTGTCTCTGGTTCTGGCTCCATTTGTTGTTAGCACTAAAACTGCTTCTAGCATGACTCTCTGGTAAGGAAATCTGGAGTCCCTCTCCTGAGCTGCTGGTCCCAGAAAAGTTTGCAGCCCTCTGGGACTGTGTTGATTTGGGTTCCCTGTGAAGCAGACACTGAGAAAAACATTTGAGTGTGAGCAGCTCATTCCAGGAAGTGGAGAAGTTGGGAAGTGAGAGAAAGGAGGAGGGGAGGCAACCAATCAGGGGTGTCCAAACTTTTGGTGTCTCTGAGCCACACTGGATGAAGAGTGGTCTTGGGCCATGTATTAAACACATTGTGACACGTAATCAGAAAAAAATCTTCTGAGGTTTGAAGTAAATTTATGATTTTGTGCTGGGCTGCATTCATAGCCATGCTGGGCCACATTCGGCCTGTGGGCTATGGGTTGGACACCCCTGCAATTCAGGGTGTGTTAATGAAGAGGCTATCACTGTAAGAAGTTGGACACAGTCCCAATGGAGATGTTGTCCCATCCAAGAGACAAAGAATGGAACCTTTGTTGGTGTTACAGAACATGGACCAGGGTCCAAAGGGGACCGGGGTAAGGGGGGTTACAATATACTGTTACCAAAAGGACCCTCCACTAGATTCATTTTTCCACCACCAAAGGAAAGACATGTCTCAATGCCAGAGATCTGTGGAAAGGAAACAAAATATGTATTTAAGGTTATACAGACTTAAAATACTGACCTAATGTCTTCATTAAAATATCAAAGTCCTTTAGGATAAACACAGATTCACACAGTCCTTCCTTCTCCCTCTGCCCTAATTTGGGGTACCGTATCTCACGAAAAGAAATAGTCTGGGATTCAGGCTCCCAGCAGCTGTGTGGTCCTCTCTTCACCAAGGCTTCGGGGAGGTCCCCACTCTGCCAAAGCCACATGGTTCTCTCCCTCACATGGCTGTGGAGGGTCCCACTCTGCCAGAAGCACACGGCTCTCCCTTCAATAGCTGCCACGTCTTGGTTTTAAATCCCCACGCCAATCTTCCTCTGCAGCCCCATTTCCAACTCCTCCCACAATCAGCTACACTTCCCAGCACTCCAGTATTCTTCCAGCTTTACTGGGCTGCCATCCTGAGTCTAGGCAGGTATGGCCCCATGGCGTGGAGCCAATCATCTCCAAGCTCTCATGTGGGTGCTGTAACCAGGGGGAGTTGCCTCCCAGTTACATCTTGGGTGGAAGTCACTCCCATGGCTCAAAACATGGCCACAGCTATTTAACATATCTATGCAACCAGTTAAAGGTTATAGATAAGTTAAATGACCATGCCAGAGGTTAGCTACAAAGTTGTTGCTGTACAAAACAGCTCTCAATGGTCCTGCTCCATTTGTCCCTTGCCCCAACTCACACCTGTGGGGGGCAAGGGGTGAGCACATACTATATATCTTTCTAATATCTCCTGGACACCTTGAGTCCTGGTCCCATTCCAAATCCCTGTTTGGGCCCCCCCTCTTGGCTGCACCCTATTACATTGGGACTGAGGATCTTCCATGTAAGTGTGTTAGATTAGGTTAGGGTTAAATTAGCAGGGAGGATGAGGCAGGCACCAGACTGTCTCAGCAAGGGAGATAAAAAAGTAAAAAAAAAAAGTAAAAGTACAACCTGCCTGTGTATGACCTTGTCTTTGCATGGCCTTGTCTTTGCAGAAAAGTATCCATTGCAGTAAGCAGAGATGTGTGTGTGTCCTCTCAAAATAGCCAATTGCTAACAGCTACGTCTGCTTCTGTATTTGCTTGCTTGCTTGCTCACCCCAATAAAAACCCCAGGCTGTAAGCGCCAGGCGTGACTCTCATTTGCAGCCATTTTGGCACTCGTGTGTCTCCGGAGGCACCCCGAGGGTTCGCCCCTGCGCAGGTAAAACTTTGAAACTTTGGCCAATAAAACACCTCTGACTACCCAGCAGTCTCCGACCCTTCTTGCTCGCAAGGACTGGATGTAACAAGTGCTATATGAGTCACTTTCCTCCTTTTTGGAGTCTTTTCCATTGAGGTTTCTCCCTCAAGGCTTCACTGCAAAGGGATCTCTAGCCCCTGAGGCTGGATTTAGTCAGCTAGGTTCCCATTTACCTACTTTAAGTCCACTATAAGTAGGTAATGTTTGCAGTGTCCAAGAACCTAGTAGGTAATTACAGAATACAAATGGACTCAAACAGTGCCAGAAGCAAGTCTGATCTGTTTTCTTTTGAGGTATACTCATTTAAAGCTACTTTTTGATGGGCTAAGCAGGCTGGACTCTTGCATTTAAGGGCTCTGGTGGCCAGTGTGTTGGGTGCAACTGTTACAGCTTTCTCTGGATCAGCATTTTGGGAGGCTCATCAGAAGCCACCACTTCTTCATCTTCTGTATGCATTACCAAAAAACTGCTTTTAATGCAGCAGCAGATATTTTAGTGAATTATTATGAAAAGTTTTATTACATGAAATGACATTACCACATAATATTACAGTAATCCCTTGCAGGCTCACGATTTGAAAGCAGTTGGATGCAGGCTAGCTCAACAGTAGGAAGAGATTAAAATGATCCAGTTTCTCAGAAAATATTGTGTTAAATCTTGTGGCTTCTGAGCTCTCTTTGCTCTGACCACTCTTTTGCTTATTTCATCTCCCCTTCTCCCTATAACTAGCAATGATTTTGATTTATAACAATCTGAGTAGCTTCTTGCTTTCCAAGCTGAATAACCTCAGCAATATCAACCTTCATTGAGTGACACTATCATTTACTAAGGAAGCATCATTGAGTGTATTTGTGAAGCTCCTATTTTAAGGAGCTCAGTGACCACAAAGACTTGCACTGTTCCAATGTCAAACCTTCTAATTAAGGCAGGAAAAAAACTGATGTTTTAGCTCAAAGGCTATCAAGGAGGAGGGGTTCTCTCTATCTCTGAGCTAGACTTTTTGTTTTAGCCTGTCCTTCAACTGATTGGATGTGGCCCACCCACATTGGGGAAGGCAATCTGCTTCACTCAGTGCACCAATTTAAATGCTAACCTGATCCAAAAATATCCTCACAGAGACACCCAGAATAATCTTTGACCAAATATCTGGGTTACCTTGTGACCCAATCAAGTCGACACATAAAATCAGCCATCCAAATGTTCTTCACTCTTTTAGCAGCTCTATTGTATGGATGTACCTTAATTTATTAAACCAGTCTCCTGTTGATGGACATTTAATTATTTCCAATCTTTGGTTATTATAAATAGTTCTGAATTAATAGCTTTGTAAACATGTATTACATATGTTTGCCACTGCATTAGTGGGACAGTTTCCTAGAGGTGGGATCTCTGCAATTGCCCCCTCTATAGGAAGGTGAGGGTCTGGACTGCAGAACTGATGTGGCTTGTGGGGTCCATGACATTGTGGATGGGGGAGAGACATTCACACGGACTACCAAATCCTGTGGAGGAAAAGGGCAGGCATGGCTTTTCTCTCATGGGGAGCAAAAAGCCTTGGCCTCACCATGGCAGGCCTTTACTGGGTTTCTGCTCACATTACATGATGGTCCTCATTTACTCTGCACAGTTTTGCTTTAGGTGGTTATCTTTTACAGAAAACAAAGGAGCCAATGCAACTAACCACATCACAGAAGAGGGATATTTGCAAATGAAAAGGGAAAAGTAGTTGAATCGGTTACACTCCTCCTTGGAAGGTTTAGCATGGATTCTAGGAAATCACTCTGCAGTAAATACTAGCCGCAAATCAGGGGGAGGGAGTTTTAGCAAAAGCAAGTCTCAGCGGCCTAGGTAACAATGCAGGCCTGATTTCCCATGGGAGAACCTAACCGTGGGCATGCGTCCTGTGCATCTCCAAGTGGGAGCTGGGCCCACACCATGCAGAATGATTTCCTACACAGAACTGGTCCAGGGGTTGTATCAAAAATTGTAACAGTAAAAACAGCAAATTTTCCTCCTAGTTCAGGAGTGACAGTTGTTATTCTTTCTAATGGAGATGTAACCTGATTTGCCTACAAAAACCCATGCATTATTAAAAACAAAACCTAGCAGAGTTAAGGTGAGTTTTTGATAGCTGAAGGTCAAAGTCCCCTTCTCTGGCTTTACTCTGCTCCTCACTCATCACATTCCTGCCAAATTTTATCTGTAGGGCAGTCTTGTTCATAAGAAATGAGGGACCAAGAAAAGGCAAGCACACTTTAGCTGTCCTATAATATGCACCAACCCCTCCATAAAATCATCCCAAACTATCATAAAAAACCCAAGTGATATCAAGGTGGGATATCTCCCACCTTGGGATATCTCCCATACTAAGATAACTTTAATACCAGTCCCCTAATACCCCTTCCAGCCAGATGGCTGCCTTCTAGTCCCTGCCAGTGTGGAAATTTTGGATCAGTCCCTGCTTAGAGGATTATGTTTATCCCAAGCTGACAGAAGAGGCTTCTTTCTACATCACTACAAAGCTGGTGAATGAACCTGCCTGCGGACCAGGCATCAGCCAGACATCTGAGTAGCAGTGAATCTGCCCATCTTTAAGAAAGTAAAAGAGGGCCAACCAGCCTTTAAGACCTTTATGATGATGAGAGTGAGAGCAAAGTGAAGACATCAACTTGGCCCATCTCGTGTTCACCTGTGTCTGCACACTAACAGTTTTCTACCTCCAGTACCTGCCTGCCTCTGCCTGTTCTCTACTTGGGGGCTGCAAGGCAGCCAGGAAGTGTCAGACACCTGATGTCCCTGGAGTAACATTCAACAGGTTGGTGGATTAATGTCCTGGCTTCCTCAGCTCTCCTCTATAAGGCAATTCTGAGACATGCCCCACTCTGTGTTTCCCAGGGTGCACAGCAGGAGCGAGCCCCAGTTATCCACATCAGTAACTCACTCATTTGCATGCCCTTTACAGTAAGTCTTCACTTAACATTTTCTTTTTTTTTAATCTGTTTCCAATTTTCCCCCTTTATCCCCTCTCCACCCTGTCTCCCCAACCGGCCAGCATTGTACCTACTTTATAGTTCATGTCCATGGGTTGTACATATAAATTCTTTGAGTCCTCTATTTCCTATACCATTTTTATCTCTCCCCATCTATTTTATGCCTACTGATTATGCTTCTTCCGTAAGCCATTTTCCATATATTCCTCTCTTCCCCCTCCCCACTGAAATCATTCCATGTGATGTTTATTTCTCTGATTCTGTTCCTGTTCTGGCTATTTGCTGAGTTTTGTTTTAGTTGTTTTTCTTTTCCTTTAGGTTTATGTGTTGATAGTTGTAAGTTTGTTGTCATTTTACTGTTCATAATTTTTATCTTCTTTTTCTTAGATAAGTCCCTTTAATGTTTCATATAATAATGGCTTGGTGATTATGAACTCCTTTAACTTGACCTTATCTGGGAAGCACTTTATCTGCCCTTCCATTTTAAATGAAAGCTTTGCTGAATAGAGTAATCTTGGATGTAGGTCCTTGCCCTTCATGATTTCAAATCTTTCCAGCCCTTTCTTACCCGAAAGGTTTCTTTTTGAGAAATCAGTTGATAGTCTTATGGGCACTCCTTTGTAGGTAACTGTCTCCTTTCCTCTGGCTTCTTTTAGGATTCTCTCCTTGTATTTGATCCTGGGTAACTTAATGATGATGTGCCTCAGTGTGTTCCTCTTTGGGTCCAACTTCTTTAGGACTCTCTTGGCTCCCTGGACTTCCTGGAAGTCTATCTCCTTCACCAGATTGGGGAAATTTTCCTTCATTATTTGTTCAAATAAGTTTTTGATTTCTTACTGTTGTTCTTCTCCTTCTGGCACCCCTATAATTTGGATATGGTAATGTCTCAGGTTGTCCCAAAGGTTTGTAAGAGTCTTCACTTTTTAAAATTTTTGTTTCTTCATTTTGTTCTGGATGGATGTTCATTTTTTTCCTTTTGTTCCAAATCATTGCTTTGAGCCTTTGGTTTCCTTCTTGTCTATGTTGGTTCCCTGAATATTTTGCTTTATTTCACTTTGGGTATCCTTCATTTGTTTTTCTTATTTTTTGACCAAGCTCAATCAGATCTGTGAGCATTTTGATTACCAGGGCTTTAAATTCTTAATCAGATGGGTTGACTATCTCCTCCTCGCTTAGTTCTCTTTCTGAGTTTCTCTTTCTCTTTGCTCTGTCCTCTCATTTGGGCCATATTTCTTTTCCTCACTTAACATTATCAATAGGTTCTTAGACATTTCAACTTCAAGAAATGATGAAGTTGAAGTGAAATGATGTATAATGAAACCAATTTTACTTTATGCTAATTGATATAAATGAGAGTCAAGTTCCTATGGCATATTTTTCATCATAAAAATATCACCAAACTTCTAATAAAGACCTAAACAATTCTAATAAACATCAAAATTAATGTGTGCTATACAAGATTATCCTACAGATAGAATTTGGCAGGGATATAATGAGGAAGAGGCAGAGCAATGCTAGAGAAGGAGATCTGGATCTTCAGCTATCAAAAACTCACCTCTGCTAGATTTGTTTTTAATAATTCATGGGTTTTTGTACGCAAATCAGGTTATCTTTTCACTAGAAAGAATAACCATCACTCTTGAACTAGGATGAAAATCTGCTGTTTTTAGTGTTACAATTTTTGATAAAACTCCTGGGTTAAGTTTGCAATCTAGACTCTCACAACCCCAGTGGCTGGTGCTTTAGAAATGCCCTCCATCTCTCTAGTTGCGAGACCATGTTTATCACATCATTAACTGATCTTGTGGGCATTGGAATTTATCATTCTAGTATTTAACTGAATGAAAAAAATGTGTTGCCAGAAATTTATTGTCAAGGAAAACATTTAATATTGGTAATTAGAAAATAAAGAAGATACCAAAGTGCCCAAGTGAAATCAAAATTCTTTCCACAGGAAAATGTGACTTGGTGAAGTAACAAATAAAATTCTTTTCTATGTCTACTTCAGCATTTTGGGGAGTGGAATCACATTCTTTCACAGAAGACTCAGATCACACAAGATTATATATATTCTATAGGGTTTAAAGTATATAAGTCTTACTAAGGTGAGAGAATGAGTCAGTGACAAACATGAGGTTGTTTTGTGGATTAATTTACTCTTTGAAGGTCTCTAAGCAGCAACATGGAGATGTCTGTTTTGATTTAGCTCAGTCCCTAAAAGTCCTTAGAGAATCCTGTGGCCGAAAAACTGGTCATTTACAGTAGTGCCAGTCCTTTAGACTTTTAGTGATGATGACTGTAAAGTACATCATATCCCTTACATGTCCCTTTATAAAAGACAATTTTGCAGTTCAAGCATAAACCCACAATTCTGAATGTTCATAGTATGGTGAGCCAAGGCAGCAAGCCAAGGCCACTTACAGAACAATTTAAACTTCAGACACTCTGTCCATTTTCTCCATCCATCATGGAAATATCTGGAAAATCCCAATATTTCAAACCATGGAAAGAAATCTATACACATTATAATAATTATATCCAAAAGCCACATCAGATCAACAAAGAATTTTACTATGATTTATTGAAAAACATGTGCCCTCCTCCCCATATTCTTTATTTGTCATTGATGTGTTTATTTTGTATATTTGGGCTTTTTTGAGCTACATAGCTCATACAAATTCCTATTCAATTGTGACTACTAAGTCAGTATGAGTTGGTGCTAACAGAAATTCCAGGTCCGGCTGTATATAGTACCAATAGAACACAGTTTGAATAGTATTCAGTTATAAAGCACTATATTAGTGTCAAAATGAGTAAAGTGTCAAAAGGTAAAGTATTTTTGAATAGTTTTATAGAAGGACTATTACTTGTAAAAAATAAATGTGACATCCAGCATAATTATGAGATACAATTGCTAATCCTGTTAAGGCTGACATTAAAATCAGAAATGTCAGCATTTGTATTGCCTGTCACTATCAAAACTAATAAGTAGAGACAAGGATTGAATTTTTATGGGTGCTTTATTCAGATGCTGGTGATCTGAGAAGACAGCAGATTATGCACCCTCAAAAACCATCTTAACATCTCATCTCAAGCTGTAATTTTGAGAAGAAAAGGGTAGGTAAGGAATTTGGAAAAAAGGTTAATTAGATGAGTTACAGTCTGTTGGTGATTTTCTTAGTATGTATTTTTCTTCTTATCAACAATTCTGTATCTGCATCATGGTTGTTCCTTTCTTGTAGCACAATTGCCTAGTTGCCATCTTGATCAGCTGCTTGCAGACTCCTTAGGGAACAAAGGTTGAATTGCTTGTCAACCTCCTGGAATCAGGTAGATCAGACATTTCATTTCTTGGAATAACAGCTTTCCACATGCCTTAATCACTTAAGCCTATCAACTATAACAAAGAAAAAAATCTTGACTCTGGAGTTCCTCTATACATTAATCACTTAAGCTTATGAACTACAACTACAGTTAAAAATCTTTAAATCTTGAGTTTCCCTATTGTTCCTCACTGTTAGTTTTTAATTATCTCATTTCTATGAGATTAGTTTCATATGGAAATAATCACTTCATGTTGAGCAAATAGTCATTCCACATATTAGAAACCATCCTGCTGGCAATTTGATGTGACGAACAGCATAACATACATTAGTGGTGGTGTTGTAATTCATCTCCATGTCTGCTGAAAGAATAAAATAGTTCTTAGTACAGTTCACAAAAGTTGCACACTCTCTATCTGAGGTTACATTAGCAATTTTGAAGAAAATATTTCCTTGTTCTTTAGAGTTACCATAGGACCCCAATTATAAACATTGGATATTTCAAGGTCTACTTGACTTTTCTTCTATTTGGCTTTCTGGGAATTCTGCTTTATAGGCTTAAAGGAATATAGCTAATCTGTCAGGGAGAAATCTCTAATACAAGCAAGGTCATTAATCACAGCTAATGTCTAACTTAGATGTTGTACATAGTTCTTTACCTTCACTTCTTGATCTACATACACATCTCCCACCCCAGTCATAGCTTGAAATGGTTTCCTATACACAGTTTCATAAGGACTCCATTGAATCTCATTTTGAGCAGCTACCCTTATCTTGAACGGGACAAAGTTTGGCTACATTTTTCTTCAAAGTGTGATTCATTTTCTCTTCCTCCCTGGAAACCTGAGGTCTCCTTGCCATGTAGCATTTTCACTTGATTCCTAACTGTGTGGTTTCTGAAATAAGACAGGTCCATTATCGCTCTGGATGCTGCTTGGCAGGCCAAAGTGAGGAATTACTTTCCTCAGTAGGGCTTTCATTACCTCTGAGGATCTCTCAGTTCTAGTAGGATAGGCCTCTACCCACCCTGAAAAGGCATTAACAAAGACTAACAAATATTTCCATCCTCAGTCCCTTGGTGTCTGGGTAAAATTTTTTTGTCAGCCCTCAAAGAGGCACTGCCCTTGGTGTTCTTTTTCTTCTTTTTTTTTTCTGATGGGGATTTGTTCTTCTGGCACACATGTCTTTAGAAATTTCAGGAACTGTGAGCCATGGTTTAATATAGGAAGTTTAAAATCCCAGCTCTTAGATAAGAGATTTTAAGAGCCTGAATTCTCTAAGACTGCATTCGACTGTATTTTCTAAGTTGGTAGTCAAATATTCATGTTTGAATTGTGACAAGTCTAGAACAGTTACCAAAGGCATTATAAATGTTCCTTTAGCAACTTCTTTCATTGTTTGATTGGCCAGATTATTTAGCCACTTCAGTGTCCTCTTTCTGATGCCTAGGGCAGTGCATAACTGCCACCTATAAAGTTATCGGAACTGCCTCTAATAATTTATAATTTCTGTTGCATATTTAATTTCCTTTTTATTGGAGGTCCTCTTTCCTTCCAGATACACAATCACTCTCTTTTAAGTCAATTCTTCTAGAATAAACTTCATTAATTATTTTAGCATTGTTATTCGTCAGCACAGTTGAGTCAGGTTCTGGAAGAAGGGAAGCAGGATTTAACTCTCTTACAGTTTTAAATTGCTTGGTACCTGCCCATTCTTACAGAAGTGAGCCACAAATTTTCTTTTTGCTCTAACAGGCTCAACACTTGGTGGGGTGCATAAGCTGTACCAAGGAAAGCTTTTCAACTTCCTGCAAAGGTTTGAGGGGACTGCCAAAACTCTCAAGCAAGATGACCACCCTTGGACAGTGTGATCTAGTTTCTTTGACAAGCCCAATAAGACTACTTTTGTCAAGTTTAAGCAGGAACCAAGAAAACTTTACTGCTTGTTGGTAAATCTGGGCCTCCTGTACTGATACTCTATAGCTAAAAGATGCTAAATGGTTCAAGGTAGCAATTGTATTAGTTAAGTGACGACATACACATATTATAACAGAGATCCTCTTTCTAGTTTTAGGTCTTTTAAGTTTTGGCTCAATGTCTCCCCCCAAATCATAGGTAAGTTCTTGAACCCTTGTGGAAGACTGTCCAGGAGTACTGAGTCTTGACTCAACATTCCGGGTCGTGCAGCTTAAAAGCAAACAACTGTTGGGGATGCTAGGAAGATGGCGTTGGAGTAGGATGGAGCTGATGCTAGCTCCTGCACTCATGGGTGAAAATCCTGGCAGATCTATAGAGAAACAGCACAATAACCATCAGTTACCCAGCATTTATGAAATTAAAAGGCCAGAGATTGTGACCGACGCTGAAACACCAGACAGCGGCAGAGTCAGCTACTGGAGCTGGGACACACGTGGCCCCTGTGCTGCCACCAGAGCAACAGGCCTGGGAGCCGGGTACTCCAAGCCCCTGTGACGGTTCTGGGCGACAGAGGAGTCAGGAACCGGAGCTGTGACATTCTCGGCCCCTGTGCCGATGCCATAGCTACCAGCCTGGGCAACAGAAGAGTCAGTTGCAAGAGCAGGGACACCGGAGGCCCCTGTGACGCCACCATAGAGACGGGCCTGGGCGCCGGGGAGCCAGCTATGGGAGCCGGGACATTCTCGTACCCTGTGCTGCTGCCATAGTAACGGGCCTGGGCGCTTGAGGAGGCGGCTACTACAGCCGGGACATTCAGCAGTGGTAGACGACGAACTCAGGGACCAGCACGAGGAACAGCATGAGAGTAGGTGGAGACAAAGAACATCAAGAAACTTCAAGGAGTCTGCACCACTGAACTTCACAAGGATCATACCACAGAAGTTCACACCATAAAACCAGGGTTTCAGAACAGATCAATTTTAGAAGCAGAGACTAACAAGAAGAGCCTCAAACAATGGGAAGACAAAGAAACAATCCCCAAATGAAAGAAAAAGCAGAAACTTCAGAAAGAATGTTAGATGAAATAGAGGCTAATCAATTATCAGATAGTGAATTCAAAGCACTGGTTATTACGAAGTTCAAAGAGCTCACAGTAAACTATCAGAAACTACAGGGGAACTACAATGATCTCTCTGCAAACTACATCAACATGAAAAAGGAAATGGAAACTATCAGCAAGGGACAAGAGGAAATGAAGAATACAATTTTCGAATTGAAGAACACAGTAGAAAGTTTCAAAAGTAGGATAGATGAAGCAGAGGATAGGATTAGTGAGTTGGAGGATAGGGTAGAAAGCATCTCACAGAAAGAGCAAGAAAATGAAAAGAGGCAGATCTGAGGAAGATGGCGTCGGAGTAAGAGGGAGCAGATTCTTGCTCCCGCACTCATGGGTGAAAATCCTGGCAGATCTATAGAAAAGCAGCGCACTAATCCATCAGTTATCCAGCATTTGTGAAATTGAAAGAACAGAGACTCTGTTGGACGCTGAAACACCAGAAAGCGGCAGGTCAGTGGGGCTTTGGGGACCAGAGTAAAGACAAAGCAGCAGTGGGGGCTGGCGCCCCAGGCCAGGTGGCCCCAGTGCTGCATCTACAGCCGGGGTTCAGAACCATCGGTCTGAGACCAACACCAGAGAGGTCTACCACAGGAGCTTGGGCACCCAGCGGCTCCAGTGGCCACCAGCGTGGGCCAGCAGCTCCCCTGCTTCCTGTATAAGCAAAACTGGATAACACCGGGCAGAGGCCTGTCTGCTTGCCAGCTTGCATTTTTGGGGAGGGGTACAAAGACACAGGGCCCGGTTCAACTGCAGACTCTGTGATTGCAAGCCTGGGAGAATCCAGAGACGCATTAGCCTCACGGGTTTGGTTGGGGACTGAGTGGGAATGAGAGACAGGCTGTCCAGAAAGTTTTGTTTTGTTTTTTTTTATTGAAAGTGGACTGAGGTGTTCTCCTGCCAAGGCAGATTGGCTTGCTTCCTATCCGGCCTTGCAGTGAGCCAGGGGGAAAGTGGAGGCATTTGGGGACTAGCCACACGAATGGGAAGCGCCCTGCCGGTTACCTCGGGTCCCAGAAGGTCTGTTGGAAGCGGAGGCCTCTGAGCCACCACCAGGGGACTGGGAAGCCCGCTGCCAGTTACGCCAGTCCCAGAAGGACGAGCTCCCGGGCGCAGAGAGTTCAGAGAAGCACCGCAGGACAAAGACGCTCCCTGACGGTTTCCTGCTCGCTCGCAAAGCCGTTCCAGCACGGGGGGGGGGGGGGGGGCAGAGAACTCTAGGCTGACGCCACTAGGATCGGGAAGTGCTGGGGCCGGTGCGGACCGGGAAGTGCTCAGGCTGGTGCCGACCGGGAAGTGCTGGTTGCGCAGTCCCGGACAGCCCCGGGAGTGTGCCCGGCAAGTGCGCAGGCGCCCACACCCCAAGCTGGTAGCCGGGCTGTTGCGCGCACTTGTGCCGGCATCCCAGCACACAGGGAGATCCTGCTACAACGAGAAAAACCAGTCTGGACAGTTTGAAACCAACAAGGGAAAGGTTTCTCTGTTGTTGTTGTTATTGTTTATTTGGGTTTTTTTTGCTGTTTACTTGTTTGTGTTTTGGGTTTTTAAAAATTTTTTATGTTTTTTTATCCTTTTTTTAGTAACTTTTTTGTGCATTAGTTTAGTAACCTTATATACTTTTTAAATTTTATCACTGCTTTATCTTTCTATACTTTGTTCCTCTCTCTTCTTTTTCCCTGTTTTAGTCCTTCTCCCTTTCCTCTTAAACTCATTGCTTTCGCCTCCCCTCTCCTGACTTTTCCTTTGATTGTATGTTGCCTCGTTTCCTTTTAACCACAAGAGACACCAACAACTAGGAACTGTGAAAGGACCAGAATGGGACCCGAAGAGGGGGCATCTCAACAGTAGAGACAGAGAAACCAACTTCACCTTCCTATAGCAGAGAAGCCATGAGG
The DNA here is from genome assembly GCF_021234435.1 of Artibeus jamaicensis. Classification (NCBI taxonomy): domain Eukaryota; kingdom Metazoa; phylum Chordata; class Mammalia; order Chiroptera; family Phyllostomidae; genus Artibeus; species Artibeus jamaicensis. Next base: position 4,382,139 of record NW_026521913.1, read on the forward strand.
AGATGCATTTTTTTTCATTATTTTCACCTCTTTTATATTTTAATAATATCTCTGCCCCTTTTTCCCCTCAAGTTCCCTTCCCTCTACAAAAAAAAAAGGGGGAGGGATTTTGAGGAACAAGTATGAAAGACACAGAGTTGAGGACTGGGGGTGGGGGGGGAATGGGAGGGAGGGGGGAGACCGGGCGGGGGGGGGAAGGGAAAAAAAAATGTACTTGAAAAGTAACTAAATAAAAAAAATAAAAATAAAAAAAAAATAAAATAAAATTGGGGTAGTAGAGGGAGGCAAATGGAGACAGTTGTACTTGAACAACAATAAACAAAAGTTTAAAAAGTTGGGGATACAAAAAAAAAATATCTCTGTATTCCTCCTTTTTCTGTTGAGGCTTCTTAGTCTCAAGTAGGTATATTGTATTATTAGACAGGCTCCCCCTGTCCTTTCCTCCACAGTGCTTTGCTAACCCTCTAAACTACACGCCACTTGTTTTCCTTTAGCACACTACCTAAAGCACTATACCCCCTACTCAGACAGACCACATAGAAATTGTTATACGAGTGTTGCTCTAATATTAGTGTAAATAATAGCTGATCTATACAACAGTAAATAGTTCACAACACATCTCCCAGATCTTAACCCATTGTACAGGTCCCTGAACTCTATCACTGTAGTGGTTACCTCTATTGGCTCACACACCATGCCTATTCACTGTTCCTTATACTCACCTTACCTCAAAATCTGACCATCTAAAACCTCACTGCTTTCTAGTTACAACTAACAAGACTTCTCTCCCCAACAAGAGGCTTATCTTTTGTCCATCATCTCGTAAAAGTGTCAAGTTTGGCTGAAGAATACGGTTAATACAATATACAGTCTAAAGATCGCCTATCTCCTCTCTACCAGCTGTGACTGTAAATATCATAAAAAACTCTTATGCTGTAATAAGTCATTTTGCCTCCTCCTACAACTAATTACACATACACAATAAAAGGAGTAGGTGGAAACGGAGAACATCAAGATACCTGAAGGAGCCTGCACCACTGAAATTCACAGGTATTATACCACAGAAGTTCACAGCATAAACCCAGGGAGTCAGAACAGATCAATTTTAGAAGCTGAGGCCAACAAGAAGAGTCGCACAAACAATGGGAAGACAAAGAAACAATCCCCAAATAAAAGAAAAAGCAGAGGCTTCAGAAAGAATATTAGATGAAATAGAAGCTAATCAACTAACAGATAGTGAATTCAAAGCACTGGTAGTCACAAAATTCAAAGAGCTCACGATGAGCTACCAAAAACTACAGGGGAGCTATAATGACCTCACCACAAACTATATCAACATGAAAAAGGAAATAGAAACTATCAGCAAGGGACAGGAGGAAATGAAAAATACAATCTCTGAATTGAAGAACACAGTAGATAGTTTCAAAAGTAGGATAGATGAGGTGGAGGAAAGGATTAGTGAGCTGGAGGACAAAGTAGAAAGCATCTCACAGAAAGAGCAGGAAAATGAAAAGAACCTTAGAAAGAATGAAGAGGGATTAAGAGAAATACAAGACAATATGAAACGTAATAATATCCGAATAATAGGGATACCAGAAGGAGAGAAGAAGAACAAGGGATAGAAAACATATTTGAAAGAGTAATGAGAGAAAATTTCCCTAATTTGATGACAGAAAAAGTCACACAAATCCAGGAATCACAGAGAGTCCCAATCAAGAGGAACCCAAGGAGGCCCACTTCAAGACACATCATCATCAAAATGGCAAAATTCCAAGACAAACAGAGAATCTTAAAGGCAGCAAGGGAGCAAAAAGAAGTAACATACAAGGGAGCCCCAATAAGGCTAGCTACTGACTTCTCAATGGAAACACTCCAAGCAAGAAGAGAATGGCAACAAATATTCCAAGTAATGAGAACCAGAGGCCTACAACCAAGGCTACTTTACCAAGCAAGGCTATCAATCAAGATAGAAGGCCAAATAAGGAGATTCCAAGACAAAAGAAGTCTAAAAGAATATGTCTCCACCAAACCAGTCCTACAAGAAATACTAAAAGGACTACTTTAAGGAAAGGAAGGAAAAGTGAGAGACAGAGAAGAACACAGGTACAAAAATGGCAATGAATAAGTACCTATCAATAATAACCTTAAACGTAAATGGATTAAATGCTCCAATTAAAAGACACAGAATAGCTCAATGGATAAGAAAGCATGACCCACACATATGCTGCCTACAAGAGACCCACCTCAGGACAAAGGACCATCACAGACTAAAAAGTGAAAGGCTGGAAACAAATTTTCCAAGCAAACGGACAAGAAAAAAAAGCTGGGGAAGCAATTCTCATATCAGACAAAACAGACTTCAAAAAGAGGACCATAAAGAGAGACCCAGAAGGTCACTTCATAATACTCAAGGGAGGAATCCACCAAGAAGACATTAACATCGTAAATATATATGCACCCAACATAGGAGCACCAAAATATATCAAGAAAATCTTAGAAGACTTCAAGAAAGATATTGACAGCAACACAATCATAGTAGGGGATTTTAACACCCCACTATCAAAAATGGACAGATCTTCCAAACAAAATATCAATAAAGATATTGTGGCATTAAACAACACCCTAGAGGAAATGGACTTAACTGACAGATATAGAGCCCTTCATCCCAAAGAAGCTAAATACACATTCTTTTCAAATGCACATGGAACATTCTCAAAGATAGACCACATGATAGGACACAAAACGAGCCTCAAAAAATTCAAGAAAATTGAAATCATACCAAGCATCTTCTCTGACCACAAGGGGCTGAAATTGGAAACCAACCCCAAAGGCAAAAACCAAAAGCACCCAAAATCATGGAGACTGAATGGTATGCTATTAAACAACAAATGGGTCAAGAATGAAATTAGGGAAGAAATCAAAATGTTTCTGGAAACAAATGAAAATGAACTCGCAACAACCCAAAACTTATGGGACACAGCAAAGGCAGTCCTGAGAGGGAAGTTTATAGCAATACAGGCCTACCTAAAGAAGACAGACACATTTCAAACAAACAACCTTACTCTACGCCTGCAAGAACTCGAGGAACAACAACAAAAAAAAGCCCAAAGCAAGTAGAAGGAAGGAAATAACCAAGATCAGAGCAGAATTAAATGACATAGAAACTAAAAGCACAATTCTAAGGATCAATGAATCCAGGAGTTGGTTCTTTGAGAAGATAAACAGAATAGTCAAGCCTTTAAGTAGGGTCATCAAGAAAAGAAGAGAGAGGACTCAAATAAACACAATCAGACATAAAAGAGGAGAGATTACAACTGATACCACAGAAATAGAGAGGATTGTAAGAAATTACTATGAAGAACTGTATGCCAAGAAATTTGAAAACCTAGGGGAAATGGACACATTTCTAGAAAAATACAATCTTCCAAAACTCAGTGAAAAAGAAGCAGAAAATCTGAATACACCAATAACAGCAAAAGAAATTGAAGCAGTAATCAAAAAACTCCCATCACACAAAAGCCCCGGACCAGATGGGTTCACAGGAGAATTCTACAAAGCATTTAAGGAAGAGCTAACCCCCATTCTTCACAGACTATTCCAAAAAATCCAAAAGGATGGAAAACTCCCAAACTCCTTTTATGAAGCCAGCATCATCCTAATTCCAAAACCAGATAGAGATACAACAAAGAAAGAAAACTTGAGGCCAATATCACTGATGAACATAGATGCTAAAATCCTCAACAAAATATTGGCAAATCGCATCCAACAATATATCAAAAAGATCATACACCAAGACCAAGTGGGATTCATCCCAGGGATGCAAGGATGGTTCAATATTCGCAAATCAGTAAATGTAATACATCACATAAACAAAAGCAAAGACAAAAACCACATGATCATATCAATAGATGCGGAAAAAGCTTTCGATAAGGTACAACACCCATTTATGATAAAAACACTCAGCAAAGTGGGAATACAGGGAGCATTTCTCAAAATAATAAAGGCCATATATGAGAGACCTACAGCCAATATCATACTCAATGGGCAAAAACTAAAAGCCTTTCCACTAAGATCAGGAACAAGACAAGGATGTACACTTTCACCACTTCTATTCAATATAGTATTGGAAGTTTTAGCCACAGCAATCAGGCAAGAGAAGGAAATAAAAGGCATCCAAATAGGAAAGGAGGAAGCAAAACTGTCACTGTTTGCAGATGACATGATAGTATACATGGAAAATCCTATAGACTCTACCCAAAAACTGCTCAAACTAATTAATGAATTTGGCAAAACAGCAGGATACAAAGTCAATATCCAGAAATCAAAGGCATTTTTGTATACAAACAATGAATCAGCAGAAGCAGAAATCAAGGAAAAAATCCCATTCGATATAGCAAAAACAAAAATAAAATATCTGGAATAAACCTAACCAAGGAGGTAAAAAACCTGTATGCAGAAAACTACACAGCACTGAAGAAAGAAATCAAGGAAGACACAAACAAATGGAAACATATACCTTGTTCATGGATTGGAAGAATTAACATCATCAAAATGTCCATACTACCCAAAGCAATATACAGATTCAATGCAATACCTATTAAAGTACCAATGGCATATTTCACAGACATAGAACAAACACTTCAAAAATTTATATGGAAACATAAATGACCCAGAATAGCAGCTGCTATTTTGACAAAGAAGAACAAAGTAGGAGGGATCACACAACCTGATATCAAACTGAATTACAAGGCCACTGTAATCAAAACAGCCTGGTACTGGCATAAAAACAGGCACATAGACCAATGGAACAGAACAGAGAGCCCAGAAATAAACCCAACTCTCTACAGCCAATTAATATTCGACAAAGGGGGCAGTAACATAAAATGGAATAAAGATAGCCTCTTCAACAAATGGTGTTGGGAGAACTGGACAGCTACATGCAAAAAAATGAAACTTGATCACCAACTTAAACTATACACCAAAATAAATTCAAGGTGGATAAAAGACTTAAATATAAGTCATGACACAATTAAAGTCCTAGAGGAGAACATCAGCAAGAAAATCTTAGATATTTCACGCAGCAACTTTTTTACTGATATGTCCCCTAGAGCAAGGAATATAAAGGAAAGAATAAACAAATGGGATCTCATCAAAATAAAAAGCTTCTGCATGGCTAAAGAAAACAGTATTAAATTAGCAAGACAACCAACTGTGTGGGAAAACATATTCACCAATGATACCTCAGACAAATGTTTAATCTCCAAAATATACAAAGAACTTACACAACTCCACTCTAAGAAGACACCGAACCCAATTAAAAAATGGGAAAAGGACTTGAACAGACACTTCTTCAAGGAGGACATACAGAACATCCAGAGTCACATGAAGAGATGCTCAATATTGTTAGCTATCAGAGAGATGCAAATTAAAACCACAATGAGATACCACTTTACACCAGTCAGGATGGCTATCATAAACAAAGCAACAAACAACAAATGTTGAAGAGGTTGTGGAGAAAAGGGGTCCTTAGTTCACTGTTGGTGGGATTGCAGACTGGTACAACCATTATGGAAAACAGTATGGAATTTTCTCAGAAAAATAAAAATCGACCTGCCTTTTGACCCAGCAATTCCACTGCTGGGATTATATCCTAAGAATCCTAAAACATCAATATCGAAGAACCTATGCACCACAATGTTCATAGGAGCACAATTTACAATAGCCAAGAGTTGGAAGCCACCTAGGTGCCTATCAGTAAATGAATGGATCAAAAAATTGTGGTACATATACACCATGGAATTGTATGCAGCAGAGAGAAAGAAGGAGCTACTACCTTTTGCAACAACATGGATGGAACTGGAAAGCATTATGCTGAGTGAAATAGGCCAGGTGCTAAAAGACAAATACCATATGATCTCACCTTTAACAGGAAGCTAAACGAGAAAACAAACAAGCAAGCAGAAAAAAAAAAAAGAAAAACCGAAGACACTGAAATAGAGAACAAGGGGACAGTGACCAGAGGGGAGAGGGAAGGGAAGTTAAGGGGAAAAAGGGGGAGGGATTTGGAGGAACAAATAGGAAGGACACAGGGAGGAGAACTAAGGGGGTGGAAATGGGAGGGAGGTGGGGAGCAAGAGGCAGGGGAGGCTGGGATGGGAGAAATAGACAAAAAAATTGTACTTGAAAAATAACTAAATAAAATTAATTAGGAAAAAAAAACAACTGTTGACAGTCTTGGTTTACCAGAATACAAAAATAAGCACCTTTTCGATACAATACTGAATAACAGAGTCTGTCCCTGGGTATACTGTTCTGTACAATATCATTTATGGTCATTAAATTATGTCTTATCTGGGAGCAGCAGGCCATAATGAGTCCATATTAAAATGCCAAAGGTTGAAGTTAAAAAAAGGATCTTAAAAGCAGGAAGACAGAGGAAGGAGTACTGCAAAAGAGTTCCTATAAGACTATCAGCTGATTTCTCCAAAGAAACTGCAGGCAAGAAGGGGTGGGAAAGAAGTATTCCAAGTCAAGAAAGGCAAGGATCTACATCCAAGATTACTCTATCCAGCAAAGCTGAAAATTCTGAATTTTGGGGCATATTCCTCCTAGGGTCTCATTTCTTAAGGGATACTACCTGTTACTCAGAGTCTCTGCCCCTGGTTTGAGGTCATCTCTAACGGGAAGTATTGCTTAGCCCTCCTTGGCCTTCCAGGAGCCCACAAATTGGGGTTTGCTTGAGTCTCAATTTCTTTTGGTCAGGGTTGCTTTTCCCTTTCTTCCATGGTTTCACAAGGAAATGCTGGGTATGCTCTGGTGGAGCTCTTGTTCTCGTGGAGAGAGAATGATTTGAAAACAGAGTTTCAAGAACAAATTTCTTTCTAGAAGAGGAAAACTGTATCTCCCACAGCACATTCTAATGGCTTCAAGGAAAATTGGCTATCAGGGCTTCCAGAAATTTCAGTTCCAGTTCAGTTAGAGGTCTATTGACCAGGGAATATTTTACTCTGGTATCAATAAAAAAAATCTACAATTTCTACCCCACTTTAGTTTTACCCAAGGTTCCTGGGATTGAATTTAATAGGTTGTTATTCATTTTTGGAACTGTTTCTTTTTCCAAAGTTCTCAGACGTGACCACCTTTTCCTTCACTGGGGCACTCATTTTTGCTAGTGCCCTTTTTCCCTTGCAATATGATTGCACTACCCTGTTAGGGATTTGTCCTCCACCGAATTTGGTTTCCTGATGGGTTTCAGAAGGAGAGACCAGTTTAGGTTTACCTCTTTCGGGTCCCTCAGCCAAGTAAGGAGGAGGATTCTCTAGGGCTGGAGGGGCTATGGGAACCCTGACCATGCTTGCAGCAGCCATCCTGATCTTCCTAGTCCCTTTCTTCTTAGCTCCTGCTATCTGTCAAAGGCAAATTCTCTTTTTTATGGACTATTACTTCACTTCTTTTTAATTCTACATTTTTATTATATACAATAATGAAACCCTGTACATAAAATATTTCATCCCATTTCCCTGATCTTTGACAGAAAAACTGTAATGGCAGTATAGTATGGTAGTTTAAAGATTCATTCAGTGGCCAGTGTTATTCTAAATCCAGATTATACATAAGCCCAGCAGTGTTAGAATAAAAACCATTTTCATATGTTCATAAGCATAGTTCAACAACTCAGCCAGAATTTTCCCCAAAGGCTGTTTTCTGGAACAGAGGCTTTTCAAACCCATTCTACCAGACAGAGTTCTGTAATGTCACTAAACCAGAAGGCACCTTAATTCCTGATCACCATTATAAGTCATAAACTAGGATATCAATTCTACCAGACAGAGCTCTGGTAGAGCTATGTCACAGAAAAACCAGAAGGCACCTTGTGGGAGGAACTCTGTCCTGCAGAGCTTTCCTGGCCACCATGAATAAGAAAGAAATCGTCCTGGACACGATTGTTCTGATGGGAAAGGGGGTGGTGATTCCCTCTAGTGGGGAATGCCCTGAATCCTTCTCCCAAACGGCTTTTATTGGGAAAGGTATGTATAGGGGTATACACCATACATGCATAGCTCATCAATCAATTTCAAAGGGCTATAGTCATACAAAACCAGGTATTATCTATAGATAACAATTGAAGAAACACAGAGATTGTCATAGGTCAGGGTCAGTTAGTCATGCTGACTCCAGATAGTCTTTAAGATGTATTTCATAAGATAAGGAGTTTACTCCTTATGCCTTGCACTTAAACATCTGATTTTACAAACAGGGTTATACAAAGCAAAGCATAGCAAGCTTCATAGGATACAATGTATATATTAGGCCTAATTTTCACAGAACCCTCAGTGTTAGAGTTGGGTTGTGCCTGCCACCTGCTTAAATGGTTTTCCAGAGACTTACTAGCCCCTTTCAGGGCTTGCTTCCACTGGGCTACAGTCTCTGACACCACACAGAGTGGTCCCCAACAGCACCTAAATTCCTGATGACCAGTCTAAGTTATAACATGGGACAGCAAGGCTGAACCAATCACAGTGATTCAATTGAAAGTAAAGGTGATGTGGAGTGCTGAGAATCAGAAAAGGAGGGCCCCCAAGTGAAATGATTTCACAGCTGCTAGGAAATCTCCAAACCTGCACCCTGGGGCTCACCAGCCTCGGCAGACAATGGGACTCACCACCAAATACCCAGATTAACTGGAGAATGCCAAAGGTGCCCCACTAGAGTCACCAGAAAATCAAATCAGAAAAGTCAGTGTTCATGCTGCCTGTCACTACCAGAAACAATAAGTACAGAAAACAATTGAATCTTTTTTTAATTATTGTTGTTCTATTACAGTTGTCCCAGATACTTTTTTTCAGTTTATTTTTTTATTGTTCATGTACAGCTGACCCGATTCCCTCCACTACCACTCTCACCCACCCCACCAACACCCACCTCCCACCCTCAATCCTACACCCCTTTGGTTTTATCCATGTGTCCTTTATACATGTTCTTTGATGACCCTTCCCCTTCTTTCCTCCATTATTCCCATCCCTTCCCTCTGGGTACAGTTGGTTTGTTTTTTTATTTCAATGTCTCTGGTTATATTTTGCTTGCTTATTTGTTTTGTTGATTAGGTTCCACTTATAGGTGAAATCATATGGTATTTGTCTTTCACTGCCTGACTTATTTCACTTAGCATGATACTCCCCAGTTCCATCCACGCTGTCACAAAAGGTAGGAGCTCCTTTTTTCTTTCTGCTGCATTGTATTCCATTGTGTAAATGTACCATACTTTTTTGATCCACTCATTTACTGATGGGCACTTAGTTTGCTTAAAGCACTTGGCTATTGTAAATTGTGCTGCTATGAACATAAAGGGGTACAGGTTCTTTTGAATTAGTGTTTCAGGGTTCTTAGGGTGTACTCACAGCATTGGAATTGCCAGGTCAAAAAACAAGACTATGTCTAGTGTTTTGAGGAAATTCTATACTGTTTTCCACAGTGGCCGCACCAGTCTGCACTTCCACCAACAGTGTACTAGGGTTTCCTTTTCTCCACATCCTCGCTAGCACTTGTTTGTTGATTTGTTTATGAAGGCCATGACCACCAATTTACACCATACACAAAAGTAAACTCAAGATGGATAGAAGACTTAAATATAAGTTGCAACACTGTTAAAGTCCTAGAGGAGAATATAGACAGGAAAATCTCAGATATTACACATAGCAATGTTTTCACTGATATATCCCCTAGAGCAAGGGATATAAAAGAAAGAATAAACAATTGGGACTTTATCAAATTAAAAATCTTCTTAATGGCTAAGAAAACAGCAAAATGAAAAGGGGAATGGACTGTATGGGGAAGTATATTTGCTGATGATACCTTGGACCAGGGTTTGATCTCCAAACTATATAAAGAACTCATGTGACTCCACTCTAGGAAGACGAGCAATCCAATTAAAAAATGGGCAATGGACCAAATCTTTTTAAAATATATTTATTGATTATGTTATTACAGTTGTCCCAATTTTTCCCTTTTTGCCCCCTCTGCCTGGCAGCTCCATTCCCTCCAGCAATCACCCCTTAGTTCACGTCAATGGGTTGTGCATATAAGTTCTTTGGCTTCTCCATTTCTATATTATTCTTATCCCCCTGTCTATTTTTTACCTACCAGTTACGCTTCTTATTCCCTGTACTTTCTTCCTCCATTCTTGCCCTTCCTCCTCCCTGCTGATAACCTTCCAAATGATGTCTATATCTGTGATTCTGTTCCTCTTCTAGTTTTTTGTTTAGTTTACTTTTGTTTTTTAGAATCAGATATTGATAGTTGTGAGGTTGTTGTCATTATAATGTCCATAGTTTAGATCTTTTTCTTAAGTCCCTTAAACATTTGATATAATAAGGGCTTGGTGATGATGAACTCCTTTAGCTTTACCTTGTCTGGGAAGTACTTTACCTGTTTTTCCATTCTAAATGATAGCTTTGCTGGATAGAGTAATCTTGGATGTAGATCCTTGCCTTTCTTGACTTGGAATACTTCTTTCCCACCCCTTCTTGCCTGCAGTTTCTTTGGAGAAATCAGCTGATAGTCTTATAGGAACTCTTTTGCAGGTAACTCTCTTCCTCTGTCTTCCTGCTTTTAAGATCCTTTTTTTAACTTCAACCTTTGGCATTTTAATTATAATATGTCTTGGTGTGCCCTCTTTGGGTCCAACTTGTTTGAGACTCTCTGTGCTTCCTGAACTTATGTGCTATTTCCTTTGCCAAATATGGGAGATTTTCCTTCATTATATTTTCAAATAGATTTTCAATGTTTTACTCTTTCTCTTCTCCTTCTGGCATCCCTATGATTCAGATGTTGGCATTTTTGGAAATGTTCCAGAGTCTTCTTATTCTCTTTTCATTTTTTTTGAATTCTCATTTCTTCATTCTGTTTTGGTTGACTGTTTATTTCTTCATTATGTTCCAAATCATTGATTTGAATCCTGGCTTCCTCCCCTCCACTGATGGTTCCCTGTGGATTTTTCTTTATTTCACTTAGTGTAGCTTTCATTTTTTCCTTTATGCTTTTGAAATACTCAGTGAGTTCTCCGAGCATTTGTAGCACCAGTATTTTGAATTCTGCATCTGATACATTGGCTATCTCTGTATCATTTAGCTCTTTTACTGAGGTTTTGTTCTGTTCTTTCATTTGGGTCATATTTCTTTGTCTTCTCAATTTGGCAGCCCCCCTGTGTTTGCTTCTGTGTATTAAGTAGAGATTGTTTGACTCCCTATCTTAGCTCCCATGTTACATTGTATGAGGTGGAGCCCTTAGGTATTCACCAAGGCAGGGCAGCCCACTTCACCTCTTCCTAGCTCTGTATGTGGGGGAGGAATTGGAGAGGGGACAATGCCACTGTGTGGCTGCTGGAGCCTTGCTGCTCACTCACTTCGATTCTAGTCACTTCACCTACTTCCCATATGTGACTGGCATGCTTCTAGCTGTTTTCCCTGGTGTTGGTTCCCAGAGTGTGTAGGTTTGTGTACATTCTAGGACCATATAAGCCCTTTGATGGACTCTCATGAGAGATTGGCAGTTTCTTCTGCCACCCCAACCCTCACTGGTTTCTATAGCCAGAAGTTATGAAGCTTTATTTTCCCAGTGCTGGAACCCTGGGCTGTGTGTTCTGGCCTGGAGCTGGGATCTCTAGCTCCCCAGGTATACTTTTCAATTTTTATCCACCACATCTGAATAACAGGGGCCACCTGTTCTGCCTGCCACTGCTGCCACCTCACTGCTGCCACATTGTGTCCTCTCTGCAGCAGCTTCCTGCTTCTGCCTCTCCTACCCATCTGGACGAATGTAGCTTCTTTAAATCCTTGGTTATCCCACATCCATGGGGTTTGATTTTCTGGCAGTTATGGGTGTTTTTGGTTTTGACATTAGTTGTGATCCTTCTTATGGTTGTGCAAGGAGGCAAAGCATGTCTCCATCTATCTATGCCTCCATCTTGACTAAAGGTCAAGAATTGAAACTTTATGGGTGCTTTATTCAGATGCCAGCAATCTGAGAAGATAGTAGATTATCCTCAAAAACCATCCAAACATTTCATCTCAAGCCAACATTTTTTCCTTTTATATATTTTATTGATTATGCTATTACAGTTGTCCCATTTTTTTCTCCCCGTTATTCCCCTCCACCCTGTACCCATCCTCCCACCATCACTCCCCCACCTTAGTTCATGTCCAGGCATCATACATGTAAGTTCTTTGGTTTCTCTATTTCCCATACTATTCTTAACCTCCCCCTGTCTGTTTTGAATCTACCATTTATGCTTCTATTTCCTATAACTTTCCCCCATTCTCTCCTGCCCTCCTCTCTGATAACCCTCCATATGATTTCCATTTCTGTGATTCCATTCCTGTTCTATTTGATTGCTTAGTTCGTTTTTGTTTTTTTAGATTCATTTGTCGCAATAGTTGTGAGTTTGCTGTCATTTTACTGTTCAGATTTTTTGATCTTCCTCAATTTCTTAGATGTCTCTTTAACATTTCATATAATAAAGGTTTGGTGCTAATGAACTCATTTAACTTGACCTTATCTGGGAAGCACTTTATCTGCCCTTCCATTCTAAGTGATAGCTTTGCTGGATAAAGTAATCTTGGATGTAGGTCCTTGCCTTTCATGACTTTGAATACTTCTTTCCAGTCCCATCTTGCCTGCAATGCTTCTTTGGAGAAATCAGCTGGTAATATTATGGGCACTCCTTTGTAGGTAACTCTCTCCTTTCCTCTTGCTGCTTTTAAGATTCTCTTATCTTTAATCTTGGGTAATTTAATGATGATGTGCCTTGGTGTGTGCTTCCTTAGGTTTAACCTTTTTGGGACTGTCTGAGTTTCCTGGACTTCCTAAAAGTCTGTTTCATTTGCCAGATTAGGAAAGTTCTCCTTCATTATGTTTTCAAGTAAGTTTCCCATTTCTTGCTCTTGTTCTTCTCCTTCTGGCACCCCTATGATTTAGATGTTGGAACATTTAAAGTTGTCCTAGGGGTTCCTAAGCCTCTCCTCATATTTTTGAATTCTTGATTTTTCATTCTATTCTGGTTGAATGTTTAGTTTTTCCTTCTGCTTCAAATCAATGGTTTGAATCCTGGTCCCGCTTCCTCACGACGCTGTACTGTTGGTTTCCTGTATATTTTCCTTTGCATAACGTTCACTTCTTCCTCTATTTTGTGACCATACTCAACCATTTCTGTAAGCATCCTGATTAGCAGTGTTTTGAACTGTGCATCTGTTAGGTTGGCTATCTCTCCAACGCTTAGTTATATATTTTTCTGGGGTGTTGATCTGTTCCTTCATTTGGGCCATATTTTTTCTCTCACTGTGCCTGTTATGTAAGGAGCGGAGCCTTAGGTATTCACTAGAGTGAGGCAACCCACATCACTGCCTTGTGGAGGCAGGGCCTGAAAGAATAAATGCTGCTGGCTTGGCTCTCTGCTGGTTTTCAGTCACTTACTCTGCTACCCACAAGCAAATTGGGCCCTTCTGGTGTTGATTCCTATGTTGGTGGGTTATCCATGTTCTAGGACCCTATGGGTCTTTCCAACAAACTCTCCTGTGAGGCCGAGAATTTCTCCTGTTGCTTCAACTCCCACAGGTTTTTTCAGTCAGAGTTTTTGAGGCTTTATTTCTCAGCACTGGAACCCTTGTGCAGTCTGCCTCGCTTCTAGGTATCCCTCCAATTTTATCTGCAAGCAGATGTGGGACCACACATTTTACCAGCTGTCTTCTTGCCCACCCTGGCCTCCAGCCACTGCCTTGCAGAGAGTCCTCTCTACCCTGGCTGCCTGTATTCACCTGTTTTACTGGTCTGGATGAATGTTTCTTCTTTAACTCATTTGTTGTTGGATTTCCATATAGTTCAACATTATGGCAGTTCTGGTTTTCTTTTTTTTTAAATTTGTTGTTGTCCAGAGTTCTGACCAAGATGGAGTAAACCCTTTGCTTCTTCACACAACTAAAAGGAGTATAATGACCAATCTAAAATCGATAAACAACCAGAGGTGCCAGAAAATCAGACTGCATGGAACTCCGACAACCAAGGAATTAAAGAAACAGTCAACCAAACCAAGCAGATTGGTGCACCAAGACAAAGAAATAGGGCCCAAATGAAAGAACAGAGCAAAACTCCAGAAAGAGAGCTAAGTTATGAAGAGATAGCCAACCTATCTGATGGAGAGTTTAAAGCCCTGGTAATCAAGATACTCACAGAACTGATTGAGCTTGGTTGAAAAATGAAAGGTACCCAAAGTGAAATAAAGGAAAATATTCAGGGAACCAGCAGTGACAGGAAGGAAGCCAGGATTGAAATCAATTATTTAGAACAAAAGGAAGAAATAAACATCCAACCAGAACAAAATGAAGAAACAAGAATTCAAAAAGAAAATGAGGAGAGACTTAGGAACATCTGTGACAACTTTAATGTTCCAATATCTGAATTATAGGGGTGTCAGAAGGAGAAGAACAAGAGCAAGAAATGGAAAACTTATCTGAACAGATAATGAAGGAAAACTTTCCTAATCTGGTAAAGAAAATAGACTTTCAGGGAGCCCAGAGAGTGCCAAAAGAAATTGTACCCAAAGAGGAACACACCAAGGCACATCATCATTAAGTTACCCAAGATTAAAGATAAGAGAGAATCTTAAAAGCGGCAAGAGGAAAGGAGAGATTTACCTACAAAGGAGTGCCCATAAGACTACCAGCTGATTTCTCCAAAGAAACCTTGTGGGCTAGATGGGGCTGGAAAGAAGTATTCAAAGTCATGAAAGGCAAGGACCTACATCCAAGATTACTTTATCCAGCAAAGCTATCATTTAGAATGGAAGGGCAGATAAAGTGCTTCCCAGATAAGGTCAAGTTAAAAAAGTTCATCATCACCAAGCTCTTATTATATGGGCTTGAAATGTTAAAAGGAGTTATCTAAGAAATTGAGGAAGATAAAAAACTATGAACAATAGAATGACAACAAACTCACCACTATCAACAAATGAACCTAAAAGAAAAGAAAAACAATGGAAAAAAACTAAGCAAACAACTAGAATAGGAACAGAAACAGAGAAAAGGACATCACATGGAGGGTTTTCAGTGGGTAGGGGAAAGGGAGGAATAGGGGGGAATAGATATAGGGAAGAAGAAGCATAATTAGTGGCATAAAATAGACAGGGATAGGTAAAAATGGTATAGGAAGGAAACAGAGAGTTCAAAGACCTTATACATACAACCCATGGAGATGAACTAAGTGGGAGGGAATGCTGGAGGGTTAGGAGTACAGGGCGGAGGGGGGAAATTGGAAAAACTGTAATAGCATAATCAATAAAATACACTTAAAATTTTTTGTTGTTATTCTTCTTTTGGTTGTGACATGAGGCAAAGAGTATGTACCTTTCCCAAGACCACATTTTTAAGTAGAAGAAAAACATAGGTAAGAAATTTGGGAAAAAATGGTTAATCAGATAAGAGTTGCAGTGTCTTGGAGATTTTCCTAGTATTTCTTTAACTCCCAATCGACAATTCTGCATCTGTATCACTGATAATCCCTCCCTGTAACACAATTGCTCAGATACCATCTTGATCACCTGCTTGCAGACCCTCTAGGGAACAAAGGTTAAATTGCTTGTCAACCTCCTGGATTCACTTAGGTCATATATTTCATTTCTTGGAGTAACAGCTTTCTACATGCATTAATTACTTAAGCCTATCAATTATAGTAAAGGCTAAAATCTTGACTCTTGTATTTCCCTGTGCATTAATCATTTCAGCCTATCAACTATAACTATAGCTAAAAGTAGTTTTAGCTCTGAATTTCCCTATCACCATTACTTCTTACACTCAATCAAAAACATTCAGTCAACCAATTGTCCTGTTACTTCAAGTACTGCAAGGAAAATATTTTTAAAATATTTTATTCATTTATTTTTAGATAGAGGGGAAGGAAAGGAGAAAGAGAAGGAGAGAAACATCAATTGGTTGCCTCACACATGCCCCTAACTGGGGACCTGGCCTATAACCCCAGCATGTGCCCTGACTGGGAATTGAACCAGCAGACTTTAGGTTCACAGGATGGCACTCCATCCACTGAGCTACACCAGCTAGGGCAGGAAGATAATTCTTAAAGCAGTGTCATATGTCTGTCCCAGTTTTCAAGGTTATTATGAGAAAGTTGGGGTATGTTCATCCATTTTCCTTCCTGTGCACATTAACATGGTATTACCCTATGTTCATTCCTCTCCATTTGCTCCAACTTTTCTGTCCATTTCATCTCTTGACTGAATTGCCTCACTTCTGTTCTCAGAATTCTCCAATAACTTCCCAGGGTCTAAGAAAAGAGTCTGCACTACTTAGTCTGGTGAGGCTGAGACTGTCATCCAGTATGCCTACCCAATATTTATTTTTCATTTGTGGCCTATGAGCTGTATGTGGAAGTCACTGAGACTTCTATTGGAAAGCTCTTTTAGAGGAGCTGACTCACTTAGAGGGGTGTGACCTATTACCCTTTGCTCTTTCCCTTCTCAGGATTGTATCTAGGACATGGACAAGATGGCTGGATCTCCTACTGTCCCCTTGTGACCTTGGGAATAAACAAGATAGACACAATCTGGGTCCCTGAGGACACTATACCAACCCTGGATAGCTGACCTCCTGACTTCTTATTCATGACAGAATTGCCACCTAATATATTTAAGCCACAGCCTTTGGACTTGCGTTAAACCTGCTGACCTGGTTGCTAACGAATATTGCTGGCATTGAAAGATCTCCAAACTTGGCTAGTCTTTTTCTTCCTATTTTTTGCATTACTTATTTCTCAGTCCTAACTCAAGATACTATCAAACAGGCACTTAAGTCATATTCCCACCCAGGTTTATCAGGATGGCATTTCAATGATCTATATCTTCCTCTTCTTCCCAGAGATATATTTAGTTGTTTTTTAAGAGATTTTATTTATTTATTTATTTATTTATTTATTTATTTTTAGACAGAGGGAGAGGGAGGGAGAAAGAGCGAGAAACATCAGTGTGTGGTTGTCTCTTGTATGCCCCCCACTGGGGACCTGGCCTGCAACCCAGGCATGTGCCCTACCTAACTGGGAATTGAACCAGGCACCCTTTGTTTCACAGGCTGGTGCTCAATCCACTGAGCCACACCAGCCAGGGCCCAGAGAGATTTTAACAATAAGAGTAATTGCTTCTTCTACCCAGCCTCTTGCATAGTTAAGGATGTGAGTTATGGCGTCGGATTCTCTGGCTCTACCTTTTACTACCTGTGAGATATTTAGCAACTTTCAGGGGCAATGGGAGGATCTAACTCACTATAAGGAAAGAAATAGTATTCTACTGGCTTGGAGAGGAGACAATGGTCAGAATTTAGTAACCTAGACCAGGGTTTTGCTAACTGCATATTCACAGAACATTGATTCTGAAAAAAAATTTAGGAGACATATTCCATTTCTCTGCTTTGTGTTTCCTTTCCACAAAGTGGTGACCACTTGTTTATTAAGATTTGGGAATGATAGGAGAAAAGAGGGAGAGCATTTTAATATTTTAAAATGTTTGTTTCAACCCAATAGAATGCATGATTATGAATGTACTGAAACCACCCAGAAAATGATAAGAAAACCTACATTTGCATGATTTCATAGATGCTAGCCTACAATTTTTCTGTTCAAAAGAACAGCTCATTCGTGCTGGCCTGTACCAAAACAATAACCTTTACTTTAGTGAGCAAAGCCAGCATTCAGCTAATTTATTGAGTTTTTGAATGCCCAGACTCATCTTCTCAATTTGTCCTAACACAAGAGGCGATAAACAAGAGGGCAGTAGTATATTTTCATTTGGCAGCTTTTAAAAAGCTCTGTAATGATCTTCAAAATATATACACCAGGAGTGAGGGGAAAATGAACAGGCATTGTTTGGGGCAGGAGGAGATCTGGCTTCAGCTGCTGCTTGATGCTTAACAAATCACTCCATGGTGCTGAGCCACAGGGATTGAACACCTGAATGAGGTGGACTTGCCAGCTTCTTTCCAGATACATGAACCTTTATTTTGAAGATATGATCATTTGAAGATTACCCTACTCCCCAGAAAGAAAAAGATCTTTCGCAAACAAGTAATGATTGGAGTGACTCCTTCAGGAATCACCCAGTCATGAGAACT
Organism: Artibeus jamaicensis; assembly: GCF_021234435.1. Lineage (NCBI taxonomy): Eukaryota > Metazoa > Chordata > Mammalia > Chiroptera > Phyllostomidae > Artibeus > Artibeus jamaicensis. Next base: position 4,400,300 of record NW_026521913.1, read on the forward strand.
AACCTTTGTCTGCTAACCTTTGTCTATTGGAGCTCCCACCTGCTAAGAGAATCCTTATCAAATAGATAAAAATTGCTTTTAAAAAAAGGAATTGGTCCTTCAAATCACTATATCATACAAATGAAACTAGTATAACCAATATAAGACTGTATACCAACTATGCTTAAATAAAAAATAAATTAAAAAAAGAATGAATCCTTGTATGAACCAGCACTCCCAGGTAAATGGCTGCAATGCTTTGTTTCCTAAGAAAACTGAAAGAAAAATGTTTGGTTGAATAATTATTAGTCTCTCTAACACAAATATAAGGTTAGATTTAAAAATAGTATGAAAACACAGGGCAAACAAACTTTTAGTCATGTTTTCTCATAATATCTTCTTTACAGTTTTACCAATTTGCCATTTTGTTATCCTTTACAATATCCACCAGTCAATTAACATAAGCTCTCTTTAGGCATATTTTATATTCTACACAGGAATATGGTTCCCTTCTCCCCTTTTCCTCTCTCTTTCATTCTTCTTTTTAATTTGCCAGATCTCAATTTATTGCTTTGTATACAACAAATACTCAATAAATCCTTGGTAACAATCTCTATAACTGAATTTCATGGGTGCCATTAGCCTGTTTAACATGTGGACAGTATGAACCCCAAGTTTAAGGAGTTGCCACAGGTCAGAAATCAAGTCAGTGTTTGAGATTTTAAGTGAACTGAAGTTTTCTTTGACTCAAGTTTTGCATAATGCTATCTTCTGAGAAACAGGTGATTGCAGGTTCAAAGGTAGTCAATAAATTGTCTACTTACTTTCCCTCCTTTGGTAGTAATGATGTAAGTAAGTAGTCACACGTGTGTGCTCACGTGTACATTCACTCATGTGCTTTACTTAATTACGTGAGGGACAATGCATTTACCTTATATGTTTGTCTCTAATGCTTCCAAACATCCAATTGAGATAGAAGTTAGAGTACAAAAAGAAATTTACCTATAAAAATAAAGAGATCTTGGGCAGTTATTGATGAGTAGGTGAGAAATCCCAGCCAATTTCTGGGAAATGAAAAGTGTAGGTAGTGTATTGACTTACAGAGTGAAAGAAGCTGCGGCCCAGAAAAAAATTGATAGCCCAGAAAAGGGCTATCTAAGAACAGGACTCAAAAGAATTAAGCCCAGAAAAGTGGGGCCTCACTGGTTATCTGGGTACCCAGGGGCTCCCGGAATGGGCAGGTATGCTGGGGGTGGGGAGTGAGGAATAGGGCTGAAAACAGCGGAAGGTAAGGAATATTTACACAACTGCTTCAAAACTGCCTACGTTACATATGCAGATCCCCATCAAAATCTGGGGAGTGGAAGCTGAATGTGCAGGAAATGTTGTGTTCTTGTGGATGGATGTTGGTGCTTCTCAAGTAATGCCTTCCTAATCGTGGCCTTTGCAGGGTATGGGGCTTGACAGTTGCCCAAAAGCTACTCAATTGTATCATCAAGTCCCAACTCAAATTAGAATAATGAGAGGAGGGTTTATTTATAAGGTACTATACCAGATTCCTCTGATGCCTGACTTTGGATCCTTTGGATCTCACCTCTCAGTCAAGCTTCTGCTGCAGTGGCCATTCTATGGGCTCCAACTGCTTTTTTTGCAGTTACAATTCAGTTAATGTGTGGAGCTAGTCCTTATTGGTTTGGGAAGGTTAAACATAGCCATTGTTAAATAATTAAATTGTATAAACATAATTATATTAAAAGCAAAGACAATATTCAAAATTCATTAATTTCTACTTATTTTACTACAATTTACTCTTATTGATATTCTTGAGGTTATTGTATATTTGATGAAAACACCATATAGGGCCCCTCCTTCCAAGGCTGCATTGAAATCAGCCATGGGGAGTATTTGTACCACAGAAACAGGAAAGTCGGATGTCAAACAATTAGCCGCACCACATTGGTACCATCTACCAGCACCTTCCCTCATATCTACACAGCACACTTTTACCTCTTGCCCTGGAGTTTAATTAGCACACTGTCACAGGATGCCATGTTTGGAGCTACAATGTATAAGCTGAAGATTCAGGGGAGTTTACACACAGATTACTGAGTTATTTTGACAAATGGGAGATGAGAGCTGGTAAATAAGCTCTTGCCTCTATCTCCCTGTACACTGACTGTTCTATTAACACCCCACTAAGAACATAGTCCTGTGAAATTGAGCAAACTGCACTCAGTGGCAACCAGTGCTATTATGCTTCCTAGGATTGGCTCTCCCTCCTTATCCCTCATTTTCTTATTTCTCTGCTCTGGGATTGAACTTTCTAATAGCAATAATGCATTGTCTGAGGCTCTGGCTTCTATTGAAGTCCAGGGTAAGATAGGTCCTAATAATGAAAATAAGTGTGGGTGTGTTTGGAAGACAAACATGGTGCTGGACCTGAGGCCAGAAGCAGTAGAGTTGTCATGACCCCTGACTTGAAAAGACAAAGACAGGAAACAGTCAGCAAAAGCTGGATGATGAGAGTAATTTTGAAAATATCCAAAAGCTTCTGTTGAGGGGCACAATCAGTAGCAATACCCAGAGAGGAAGCTAGGAAATTCAATTCCCAGAACATACTGTGTTTACTCCCTCTCATCTCTTATCTGGGTGCCTTGTTGACTAAACACATTGGGAGCCAGAGGACAGAGATCAGGTAGGAAAAGGTGAAAGGGAGGGCAAATGGAAAGTATTCCTCATAGTATCCTAGAACAAAATCTCTCCATTAACATTCACAGTGCCCAGGCATACTTTCCACTCAGGAGAGAGTTTGGTCAGGATATCAACAAGCTTACTCAACAGTAAGCAGAGAGAAGTCAGCGGTGTAAATGAGAAAAGTTAAAACAAGATAAGAAAAAAAGCCGATTCTGGAAGAAACAAAGATAATTTAGAGAGCAAAAATAAACTTAAAAGCAAGCATTATATCTATACAAGAACATGGTGCTATGAGTAAAAGGAACAAACAAATAAATGAGAAAGTTATTAGAATTAAAAATTATTATAGAAGGAAAATTTAATAAACAGCCCAGAAGAAAAAGTCTTCCAGATCTTAGGAAAAAACGTGAGAAAATATGGTACCATAAATAAGAGTCACAGAAGTATAATTCAAAATAGTAGCAGAGAGAGAACAAAAAATATTGAAGGAAGAACATATAGGGTTAAAGACCTAAGTTTTCATGAGGGCTAACATTTGTTCCCCTTCATTGAGTAGTCACTGGACATCAACACCTTCAGGGAGTAGGTGTAACCTTGTGCAAAGTGACTTACTTCAGGCAAAGGAATTCTCAGAGATGACTTAGCCATCAGTAATCAATACTAGGGAAAGAGGCCTGGGTTCTAAAAGGGGACCTATTGGTTCACTACAACATTGATTATAGTCCTCCTCTTGCGCTCTTTGAATCCAGTTGTTCTGCATAGATATTCACCACTCTGTACAGCTTGTCCAGAATTTTTGTTGGTAACTTACCCATGAAAACATAGAAAATAAAGATAGTCAGATCAACTGTAATCCCCACTGCTGTGGCTTGTCTTAAGGTTACAACAGATTTTCATCATCTCCCTCCTCTATTTTGTACCTTCTTTATAATCTCACATCTTGCTACCTCTGGTATGTCTGCTTGCCTATATTGTTTATCTGGTCAAATGACACAGATCTTCATCCCTGAGGTGCTTGAGCTCTGATAACAGTCTTTCTCAGGTATGAGTACATTTGTTCATTTATCATCAATATTGAGGGAGGTGTGGTTGATACAAGTTAGTAAGCCGGGACAAGCAGAATAGGAAATCTGAGGCAGATAGTTAAACAATTTGCAGCCATCTAGTAAATCTACATGCCAAGCAGTTTGCAGCCATATAGTAAATTTTATCTTCCCTAAACTGAGGACACTTAAAAGTAAATGGTTTTCACTTCTCTCTAATCAGGGGGTAAATTTAACAGGGTGCAGCTAGGGGACCCCCAAGTAGGGATTTGTAATGGGGTCCAGAGCTCAGGGTGTCCAAGAAATTTTGAAAAAATATAGGATTTCCTTGCCCCCACAAGTCTGAACTGGAAGATGGGACACAGAGAGCAGGGCCATTGAGAGCTATTTTGCATAGCAACAGTTTTGCAGCTAACCTCAGGCATGGTCATTTAATATATCTATAACTTTTGACTGGTTTCATGGATATGTTAAATAGCTGTGGCTGTGCTTTGAGACCAAGAAATGGGAGTGACTTCAACTCATAACTGGGAGGCAACTCCCCCTGGTTACAGCACCTGTGTGAGATCCTGGAGTTGACTCACCCCAAGCCATGGGGCATGCTTGCCCAGACTTACTATGGCAGCCCAGAAAATCTGGAAAAATATGGGAATGCTGGGATGTATAGCCAATTGTGGGAGGAGTTGGAAATGGGGCTGCAGGGGAAGATTGGTGCTGAGATTTAAACTCAGGTGGGGCAGCCATATGAGAGGGGACCACACAGCTCTTGGCAAGAAAGGGAGAACTGCATGGCTTTGGAGCTCCCTTTGCCATGCAGCTTAAGAAGCCAGAAAGCAAGATGTAGCAACAATGCAGAGCTCTCTTTCAGCAGTTTGGATAAATGCAGGAGAGACACTGCGGGAAGGAAAGGGGTGAAAGGACTCCAGCTGGTGGGCCAGAAGAAGGTGACACGTGGGTTTGGATTAAGAACTGGAGATCCTGGCGACACAGCCGATTGTGCTGGGAATCTTGGGAGGCCTGCCACCTGAATGAGGATTGCTGGGAACCAGGGGCTACCTGAGCCACAGGCTTCTATTTCTTTTCCTGAGATATGGTACCCCTGACCGGGCAAAGCAGGGAAGGAAGGACTGTGTGTGTTTGTGGATATTTTAAGGGATATTGGGATTTTAATGAAGATATTAAGTCATTACTCTAAGTCTGTATAACCTTTGAATAAATCATTTCTTTTCTTTTCACCAGTCTCTGACACTGACAGCCTTAATTCCCTGATGGTAGGCAAGGTGAACCTAAAACAGGGGGATCCCAGGAGAAGGGGGAATCCATTCAGTAATAGTATTTTGTTCCCCACCATGGGTGTGTTGGGTAACATTAAAAGTCTAAATCACCCTACTCAAGGAGAGAGCAGAAATCCAATTGGTGCCATTTGCCAACCACGCCCACACACAGATGAAGTTGAAGTAAATCTCATTTTGACACATCACCATAAGGCTGATGAATAGTCTACTGAGATCTTCCCCTAAGACATCTCCTAAATATCTAAGCTTTAAAAACCCTTAAAAAGAAGGTCCCAGAGTTACCAAAGAGCAAGTGTGGGGTCCTGCTGCCCACCACCCACAGGTAATTCTGGAGGTAGAGGCTTGGCAAAAAAAAAGAAAGGAATCTTATATTCAAAAGCTACACAATTTTGGAAGAATGGAAGGTTTCTGCTTCAGAGCCCATTCTCTCTAAAACACCCAAAGAAAAATAACCCTGATACCTTCTGCCAGGCCATGCAAGTCCTAGGCTGCACCTGAAGTTCCTTTCTCCATTAAAAAAAAAACTTTCCTTTGGGAAATGCAAGTGGCTCCAGCACAGTCATCCAAGTGGATCTCCAAGAAAGAGGGAGAGTCTCTGCCTTCCTAATATTTAAATATTTTACCTTATAATTTCATGCACTCTGGAGGCATCTAAATTCTCAGCCAGTTCCATTCTAGACTGGCAGATCAGCATCTCCCTCTACTGTATCTCTGCCTGAAGGTAGGGAAATCTGTCACTGGCTAGCTTGTTCACCCTTGATCTGCTCTTACTGTTACCGAACAACAAGGAGGAGGTCCGAGGGAGGGGCAGTACAATATTTGGCCCACCTAGGGATGCCAAAAAATGCTATACAACAGGGGCCCCTCCCGAAAACAAAATACTAAAATCTACTGGGCCCTTCTGTCCGCCGCCAATTGGAAAGACATCTCTTAAAGCCAGAGATTTGTGAAAAGGAAACAAAATGTTTATTTAATGCTATTCAGGCCTAATGCCACCACTAAAATATCAAAGTCCTTTAGGGTATACACCTACACTCACACAGCGCTCCCTTCTCCCACTGTCCCAACTCCGGGTACCGTAAATCAGGAAAAGAGCACATGTCTGTGTTGTAGGCCGCTGGCACCATCAGCTGTGTCACTGTGCAGGATCTCGAGTTAATCCAAAGTACTGTGGTACCCTCTCATGGTCCACTGGCAAGAGTCCTTTGTACCCAGTTTCAGTCAAAGTCTCTCTTGCTTTATCAGGCCATGTGGCCAAAGAGGGCACCCCAAAGCCACGTGGGCCTCTTCTACCAAAGTTACAGGGGTCCGCACTCCACCAAAAGCATGTGGCTTTCTTCTTCACCTGGCTGCAGGGATCTCCATTCTGGCAAAGCTGCGTGGTTCTTCCCCTTTCACCTGGGAAAGAGGGGGTCCGCACCCTGCCAAAACCACGTGGCTCCCTCTTTCACCTCACCAAGAGGGGGTCCTCACTCTGCTGAAACCGTGTGGCTCTCTCTCTCATCTGGCCAAGCGGGGACCCTTCATGTCCTGAAGCCAGTTTTTTCCAAGTTCCCACACAGGCCTTCTCACTCCGGAGCCCAGACCCTAGTTTCCATCTTGAGTTCCCCAAGTTCCATCCTCAGTCCCTAAGCCCTTCTCACTCAGGAGTCCAGACTTTAGTTACATCCTTCTGAGTCCCAGTCCACTCACTCAGGAGAGCAGCCCTTAGTTACATTCTGAGTCTCTGCTAGTTCCTTCTCTCCCTTCTCCCTTCTGCTTGGCTCCAAACTTGGCCACTGCTATTTAACATATCTATGAAACCAGTTAAAGGTTATAGATATGTTAAATAACCATTCCAGAGGTTAGCTGCAAAACTGTTGCTATGCAAAAATAGCTCTCAATGGCCTGGCTCCATTCATCCCTTCCCCCTGGGGGGGGGGGGTGGTGAGAACATCTTATAAGTCTCTCCAATATTTCTATACACTTTGAATTCTGGACACCTTTCTAAATCTTTTTTTTTTGGGGGGGGCCCTGGCTGCACCCTGTATCATTACGACCCCTCCTTCACTCCACCCCAATGATCTATCTGATTAGATCTCTCCATATGACCAGAGTATAACTCTCCCTCCTAGGAGCACTCCCATGACATACCCTACCTTTTCCTTCACCCTCTTATTCTCTCACAGGCAGGCATCTCCTAAACCCTAAGGGACCTCACAAAGCTTGCAACCGGGGAACATTGTGCAATAGCAGCTTTTCCTGGGCTAACCCCCTGAACCTGTCCCCATGACCCTTTTTTTCTCTGACTTCCCAGTGAGCTAAAGCAGCCCCACCAAGGCTAATTTCTTTCCTATAGCATTTCCAGAGAGCCAAAGCAGGTCTGCCTAGGATATCCTGTTGCTTCTTCTATCCCTAAGCCCTTCCTTGTATCACAGCCCTCAACTTTATTAAATGTGCATTCAAAAATCACCTGGACTCATGTTGTGAAATTTGTCCTGAACCCACATGCTATTGGCCCATATGAGGCAGATTGGCTCCAGGGCAGGTCCCCTTTCTGGTAACCTGGTAACCAAGAAATGCTTCTGCGGATCACTTGAATGACAAACATATTATTCTCTGGCCTCAACTGTGTAACATCTGCCCATCGCCTACTGGTTAAGTAGGAGATGTATAGTTCACCTGACAAGATGGTGAATCCTTTTTTTGCCTGATAGTCTCTTGGCACAAAGAATAATAAATAACATGGCAGATGCTATATTAAATTTAGTAGAATTCTTGTTTTTACTGGAAGGAATGCTGCTTCTCTGGGAACAGGGATTTCTGATCAGTGCCGTCCAATAGAACTTCAGTGCCGTCCAATAGAACTGCAGTGGTGTAAATATTCTCTATCTGCGTTGTCCGACATTGTTGCCATTGCACACATGTGGTTATCAAAGACTTGAAATCTGGCTAGTGTGACTAAAAGAGAATTAACATTTTTAATTAATTTAAATTTAAATAGCTACATTTGGATAGTGGCTACCATATTGGACAGTGTAGCTCTTGAATATCAGAACCTAAAATTGCAGGTTAAAAAGCACAAAATTCCTAAGCTGCCAGTAGAAGTGATAGCCATGCCCATATCTGTCTGTTGGTTCTATTTACAGGGACACAACACCATGTAATGGTCTTTGATGCAAGACATATACTACATCCTAGATAAAGGCAGCCCATCATGGCAGGGCATCATTTCCAAGCTGGAGCCTCAGTTTTGCCATTTAAAGGCCCTTGCATCACTTTATCTGGCCAGTAACTTCTGAATGGTACAGACAGGACTATGAATCCCATGATCAGGTGTCCCTCTTCTGCTTCAAAGTGGATATCTTGGTCTGAGGTGGTGTAATGCAGTATTCTATGTTGGTAGATCAAATAATGTAAGATGAATAGTGGTGCTGACCAAGGGGCTCTGCATGCAGGAAATGAAATTTATACTGTTGCTTTCAGTTGAGATAAACCACTGCTCCCTACAGAGTGAAGAGTTGAGTGTAATCAACCTACTACCAAGTATCTCACTGGTCACTTTGAAGGATAGTGCCAGAATGGGAACTGATCTTTTGTTTCTATGCCTGACAAATTGGACACTTGGCTGTGGCAGTAGATTAGCTTGGTGAGGGGAGCCCTTATTGTTCGGTCTATGCATATCTTCCATCCCTGCCACCATGTCTTCTCCATTCATTAGCTCATTGTGCCAATACTGGGATGGCCAATGACAGGCTGGAACTGATATGGACTGACAGCCATTTTATCTACTTGTCTTTTTAGTGCTTTTTCTAAATTAGATGCTCTCTGGTATCAACCAAAGACGTAATCCAAAGATCTTCATACTTGGTGCCCACTCCCATAGATCCATCTATACATTTCTTCCCCAGACCTCTTTGTTCCTGATTTCTTCCTTCTAGGCCCTGACCAATCAGTTAAAATCATCCAACACTGCCATGAGCCAATGTGTATTCTTACCTCAGGCTGCTTCTCTCTCTATACTGCCTGAAGCTCTGCTAATTGGAAGAATTTCTCTTCATTGTTTTCTTTCAAGACCATCCTGAGTGAGGCTGTTGTATCTCTGCAGCCCATTTTCATCTTGCACCCATAGCTCAAACCCATTCATCTATGAACCCACCTTAGCCTATCAGCTTGTCATAGAGACTTTAATTAAGTGTGAGCTGAGGGAGGGGTGTTGGTGCAACAGTGATAACTGACAATAGGAGCGTGGGCCACATGCTTGTGTCCTCCTTCCTACTCATGCATAATCACGTATGTACCACTCCCATTTTGCAGTGGATTGCTGCTGTTCTACCTTATTATTTAGTGGGTTCCACAGAATCCAGCTTACAGTGAGCAGCTCAGACTGCATATCACTTGACTTCTACCAGAGACAATTAGAATACCAGCTTTTTTACTTGAATGCAGGGGTGTCAAACCCGCAGCCCAGGATGACTATGACTGTGACCCAACACAAAACTGTAAATTTACTTGAAACCTTTTTTTTGTTAATGTTTGTGTATTAAATGTGTGACCCAAGACAACTCTTCTTCTGGTGTGGCTCAGAAATGCCAAAAGGTTGGACATCCTTGGCAAGGGTTTCTGCTGCAGGTAATATGGCCTTGCTGCAGAACCTTAGGAGTCTGCATTGTGATCATCCTATTGGATTTGAAAATGAATTCTGCATGGCATCTTTCCTACCACCAACATCACCAGAATAATCTAGGTTGTATGACCCAAACTTCAGAGCTGCTCTAATCATGCAGAAACTCCATTTCCTTAATATGACCCTTTCTCCTTTCTGTCCATCCAGTCTCTTCTTTAATCAGTAAGCCATTAGGACTTCAAATTCTGGTCAGTATTGTTGGGAAACACTCTGCCTGGTTTTGGGAGTTGTAGCTAACCCCCATGGCTAAAGATGAGCCAGCAACCTCCAAATGCAAGCCACAAGGAGACAAGAGCTTGTCTCTGGTAGCAAACACTGCCTCAGCTTCCTCCCCTGCCCCCAAAGCATAGTTGATAGTCAATGACCGGTAAGACGCCTCACAGCAAGGGGCAACCTAAGCCAGACAGGATCACTTGGGGGGCCATCATGGAAGGACTCAGGGAGCTGCAACAAAGAGGGAGCAATGGACCCTTGCCCCCTGGCTATGTGACATAGCCCCAGTGCCCATGTCCTCTGAGAGAAGTGCTTCCTGGCTCTAATCCACTTAAGCTTGAAAACCTGATGGGGAGGGGTACAGCTCCTTACCTTGCTAGAGTGGTATCTGGGGTAAATATGGCATAAGAAAAAATTTCTAAAAATCCTGTGAAACCTGCTTTGCTAAGAGTGTTTTCATTCATATGTTAAGGGTTTGAGTAGGAAATGAGTATGTCTCCCAAAGTTTCTGCAAACCCCCTCCCCTTTCCTGATAGACACTGACTCAGACTAAGCTCTCAGATTTCTTTGAAATGTTATCTACTGTTTGATCCTTGCCGCCCTGTATTCCTGTGTATTACAGCCCAATAAAAGCCCCTGGAGGGAGGGGCTCCTGGCCTTTTTCCTTTGAGAAACTGGCCACCTCTCCGTCCCAAGCAGATCATGTCTTGGTAGTGTTTACTTTCATCTGTGGTGGATGGGGGGACTTATGGGCAAAAGTCACCCCCACAGAGTATTAAACTGTCTTAAAAAGAAAGCCTTGGGTGTCTTGACCCCAGAAACAGAGTTCAGTCAAGCTAATGATAACATTTTGACTTCAACTGTGTTTCAGTCCCAGGTCAGTGAAAGCAGAACAACCCTATGGACCACTGGGAGGAACCCCGTCCTATGGAGTTCTCCTGCTTGCAGATGAAATGAGTCATCCCAGACACAATCTGTTCTGGTGGGAAAGGGGGTGACAATTCCCTCTAGGGGAGAATGCCCCAAGCTCTTCTCCAAAACAGCTTTTATTGGGATCGGTATGTGCAGGGGTGTACAACATGCATACATAGCTCATCAATCAATGTCCTAAGGCTACAGTTATAAAAAACAGGTATTATTTATAGATGATAATTGAAGAAACACAGAGATCTGCCTCAGGTCAGGGTCTGTTAGACATGCTAATGACAGATGGTTGTTAAGGCATTTCACGAGATAAAGAGTTCACTCCTTATGCTTGAAACTTACACATCTGGTTTATATCAACAGGGCTATACCAAAGCAAAGTGAGCTTCAAAGGATGCAATGTATTCTTCAGGCCTGATTTCCTATGGGAACCCTTGGTGTTAGTATCAGGTCATGACTGCCTCCTGCATTCTGAGCATTCTGGCCAAGACTTACAGGCCTCTTTCAAGAGCTTGCTTGTGCAGGGCTACAGTCTCCACTGCCACACAAAGTGGTCTCCAACAGACCACACCATCATTAAACCAGACAGAACAATTCCCTGGCTGATATCAGGACCTGATACAATGATCTCCCTTCCCTGGACCCAACAAATCAGTAGAACCCACAACCCCAAATCCTTTAGCCACCATGATTAATGGTTTTTCCTCTATATAACCCATCCCCCAGAAGCCACTGGGGAGCAAGGCCTTTGAGCACTAGCTTACCTTGGACTCCAGGCTTAGCACCATTTCCTCAACTAATAAAATTTTCTTGGCTACAGACTCTTGTTTGCATTTTATTGAGCTTTGATATGTGCCAGCAAACAGAATTCTTCAGTCCAGTAACATTGCTTGGATTGCAAATTAGACCTGCTGCTAAGCCCTTTCCTCTTCTCGCCTATATTCAAAGCTGGTATACTTTCATGTCATTTAATAAGTAGATCAGAGAAAATGACCAGTTTTAAAATATTCTGCATCCAGAACTTAAAGAGGCCTACAAGGTATTGTGATTTCATCTTAGTGATGATGGTGAGGGAGTGGTTATTAGTTATAAATTGTTTGTCTTTTATTCTGGAGGATTATCTAAGCATGCCTCAGAGCATTGGTCATTAACAGTTTTATGGATGTGTCAGGATCTTATGGTTTATCTACTACTCTCTGGAGTGTAGGTATTTTACTAATGCCTCCATCTGTCTTGCTTGATTGATCTAATATTAAATTATCAATATAATGCATAAAGTAGATGTTCTGTAGGATGCCCAAATATCCCAGGTTCCTTCAGAGGATGTTATGACAGAAGGCAGGAGAATTGACATAGTTCCAGGGCAAGACTGTAAATGTGTATAATTGTCCTATGTGAATGCAAAGCATTTTTGAGCCTTCTTTGAATAGTAATGGGGAAAGACACATTTCCCTGATCAAAGGCACATACTTTGTACACTAGCCTGGGTTAATCAACTCTAGAAAAAAATACTACATCAGCCACAGAACTATCATAGTGATTACTATTTGTTTAATTTTATGTTAGTCTATAATCATCCTCCAGGACCCGTCTGTTTTTGTAAGAGATAGACTAATGAATTCAATGGGGATATCATTAAGACCACAAACACTGCATTCTTTTGGTCTTTAAGGGTGGCATGAATCTCTGCCATTATCCCTTAATGTGACTTCTTAAAAATGTATTTTATCATCCTGGGAGGAGGAAGTTCCTAGGGATTCTTCTAGGTCTTCTTTTCTCTTACCCCAGAGTTCAAGAAAGGAGAGTAAAAGGTCTGCCAATTATCAGGTGTACTCCAATTATACTCTCAGGGACTTGAAAATGACCATCATCTGAGTTAATGGGCTCAGTGGACCCATTGTGAGCTGCACTTCAATTTCCTGCCCGGTCCCTATATGCATAGTCTAACAAAGGGTCATGATGATATTTGGGGTCCCTGAGTATCAATGCCTACTTAGTTCCTATGTTTAATAGTCCTTAAAAGCTTAGGTATTCTCCTCTCCCCTGTATATAGTCACCTGAGTAAGTGGCTATGGATCGCTTTAGTCATGGTCTGGGGAAAAATTACTATGTAGTCCTGTCATGGTATGTCAGGGTCCTTCCTTGCAAAGGCCCCATGTCTCTTTTACGCTGTGGACTTCAGGTTTCAAGACTGACTCAAGCCTTGAAACTGGGCAAGGGATTATGCCCTTTTTGGGGGAACCTATTTTCAGTCTCCTCATTGTCCATTTTTTATTTCTTTTGGTTGTATAAAATAAGCAAGACACCTATTGGCTGAGGTATAATAATGGGTTAACTTGGCAGCCTTGGGGATCAAACCCTGCATAGCCAAAGAAAATGGCCCTCACTGGCTCCTAGAAGATAACCTCTATGCCCTTGGAATATTTTACCTGATGAGTATCTTTATGCCTGGGGCTTTGAGTCACAGTTAGTTTATGCTAACAAAGGGATTTGGGGGGAGGTGTTTAGGCTACTGTATTAATTGACCTCTGAAGGGGATGGAGACTAAGTAACTAAGGTTAGCCACATGGGCACTCCATTCCTACATGACTCACCCCCAATTAAAATATCAAGGCCAGGTACACTTTCCTACTTGGCAAAGCTTCATATATGTTGTCACATACCATTGCTGGGAGAATTGAGCACCGGGGTTCAGTCATGAAAGAATGTCCTTTGAAATTCTTGGCCCACAGTCATATAGTGGGTTTTCTGAGTTTACATAGAATATATATTCCCACATCTCACTTCATTGAGCTTTTTGATTCCAGTTCTAGCATGGACTTAGTGTGGGCCACCACATTTTACAGACTTCCAAGTAACACTTCTGGGATCTTTCCTGGGTATTAAATCTCACATCATGAGTGAATGTTTCCATATTAATTGTCCATTATCCAACTTCTTTTTATTCTTATTTATTTAATTATTGAGAGAACATAAGTTAATAAAATCATATAGGTTTCAGGTGTATAATTCTCTAATGCACCATCTCTATATTGAATTGTGTCTTCAGCTCCCCAAGTCAAGTCTCCTTTCATCACCATTTATCCCTCCTATACACTCTTCTACCTCTCCCAGCCCCCTTTTCTTCAGGAAACCACCACACTGTTGTCTGGGTCTGAGTATTTTTTTTTCTTAATCCCTTCACCTCTTTTACTCAGCCCCACAATCCCCCTCCCCTCTGACAGCTGTCAGTCTATTTTCTATGAATCTGTTTCTATTTTGTTTGTTGTTTTATTTTGTTTGTTATATGTGTTCATTAGATCCCACATATGAGTGGAATCACATGGTAGTTGTATTTCTCTGGCTGATTTATTTCATTTAGCATAATGATCTCCAGATCCAACCATGGTGTCACAAAGGGTAAGATTTCCTTCTATTTCATGGCCAAGTAGCATTCCATTGTGTAAGTGTACCACAGCATTTTAATCCAATCATCTACTATAGATACTTGGGCTGCTTCCCAATTTGGGTATTGTAAATGGTGCGGCAATGAACATGGGGAGCACATATTCTTTCCAATAGGGTTTTAGGTTTATTCATATATATATATATTCCCAGAAGTAAAATTGTTGGGTCATAAAGAGTTTCATTTTTAATTTTTTGAAGAAACTTCATACTGCTTTCTACAGTGGCTGCACCAATCTGCATTCCCAACAGGGCACACAGTGATCTATCTATGTGTCCTCTTCGGAGAAGTGTCTATTCAAGTCCTTTGCCCTTGGATTGTTTGGTTTTTGGTGTTGAGTTTATAAGTTCTTTAACAATTTTTTATTATTAACCCCTTATCAGATGTATCATTAGTGAATATGTTCTCCCAAGCAGTGTGTTGTCTTTTCACTTTGTTGATAGTTTCCTTTGCTGTGAAAACACTTTTTTAGTTTGAGGTAGTCTTTTTGTTTATTTTTTCTTTTGTTTCCCTTGCTCAAGAGAACATATCAGAAAAAAATGTTGCTATAAGAAATGTCTGGAAAAAATGTCTGAGCCTTTACTGCCTATATTTTTTTCTAGAATTTTCATGGTTTCAACATTATCTATTTAATCCATTTTGAATTTATTCTTGTGTACAGTGTAAAGAAGTGTTCTAATTTTAGTTTTTCCATGCATCTGTCTATTTTTCCCAACACCATTTATTGAATATACTATCTTGGCCCTATTGTTTGTTTTTGCCTCCTTCGTCAAATATTAATTGACTATAAAGATATAGGTTTACTTCTGGGCTCTCTATTCTGTTCCATTGATGTATAGGTTTTTTTAATGCTGATACCATGCCCTGTGTACTATGCACTCATGGTATAGTTTAGTATCAGGTAGTGTGATTCCTCCAACTTTGTTCTTTTTTCTCAAGGTTGCTGTGGCTATTCAGGGGCTTTAGTGTGTTTATATAATTTTTGGATTATTTGTTCTAGATCTGTGAAATATGCCATTGGTATCATTATAGAAATTGTGATGAATTTATAGATTGCTTTGGGCAGTATGGACATTTTAATGATGTTAATTTTTCCTATTCATGAACACAGTATATACTTAGACTGATTTGTGTCTCTTTCAATTTCTTTCTTGAGTGTCATAATTTTCTGAGTACAGGTCTTTTACCTCCTTGGTTAAATTTTATTTTTTGAAGCAATTGTGAATGAGGTTGTTTTCTTACTTTCCCTTTCTGATTGTTCATCATTACTCTATAAAATGCAACCAATTTCTGGATATTTATTTTGTGTACTGCCACTTTACTGAATTAATTAATTAGTTCTAAAAGTTTTTTGGTGGAATCTTTAATGTTCTCTACTTTAGATGCCTTTGTTTCTTCCTGTCTGATTGCTGTGGCCAGAACATCCAGTATGATGTTAAATAACAGTGGGGAAGTCAGATATTCCTCTTTTGTTTCTGATTTTAAGGAAAACGCTTTTAGTTTTTGCCCCTTCAATATGATGTTGGCTGTGGGTTTATTATGTTGAAATATGTTCCCTCTATTCCCACTTTGCTGAGAGTTGTTATCATAAATTAGTGCTGAATTTTATGAACTGATTTTTCTGGATGTGCTGATATATAATCATGTGATTTTTTTCATTTTGTTTATGTGGGGTACCATGTGTATCGATTTGTGGGTGTTATACCAACCTCGATTATACCAACCTTGCATCTCAGAAATAAATCCCACTTGATCACGGTATATGATCTTTTTCAATGTATTTCCAGATCCAGTTTGCTAATATTTTGTTTGTTAATATTTTGCATCTATGTTCATCAGGGATATTGGCCCATCATTTTCATTCTTTGTAGTGTCTTTATCTGGTTTTGGAAGTAGAGGAATGCTGGCCTTCTAAAATGAGCTTAGGAGTTTTCTCTCCTCTTGAATTTTTTGAAATAATTTGAAAAGAATAGGTATTAGTTCTTCTTTGAGTGTTTAGTAAAACTCACCTGTGAAGCCAACTGGTACAGGACTTTTGTATTTTGGAAGGTTTTTTTTTTTTATTACTGCTTCAATCATACTAGTTGTAGTCTGTCTGTTTAGATTCCCTGATTCTTCATGATTCAGTTTTGGAAACTGTATATTCTTAGGAACTTATCTATTTCTTCCAGATTGTCCAATTTTTTTGCATATAGTTGTTCATAATATATTCTTATAATAATCTGAGAAGATGCTTGATATACTTTAAGCCTTCTTAAATTTATTGGTTTCTTGTTTAGTGTTTTCATATGTGGCCTAAGTTAGAAATGTTACTTGTGCACTTGAAAATAACATATATTTTGCTGCTTTGGGAAGGAATGCTCTGAAGATATCAGTTAAACCCATCTGATCTAGTGTGTCACTTAAGGCTGATGTTTCCTTGTTGTTTTTTTTTGTCTCTAGATTTATCCATTACTGTCAATGTATTGTTAAAATCCTCCACTATGACTGTATTACTGTCAACCTCTCTTTATGTCAATCATGATTTGCTTTACATATTTAGGTGCTCCTATGTTG
Source organism: Artibeus jamaicensis (assembly GCF_021234435.1). NCBI lineage: Eukaryota > Metazoa > Chordata > Mammalia > Chiroptera > Phyllostomidae > Artibeus > Artibeus jamaicensis. The sequence continues at coordinate 4,417,115 of NW_026521913.1, forward strand.
GGTGAATGAATGTTTACAAGGGTTATATCTTCTTGTTGGATGGCTCCTTTTATTGTTATGCTGTGCCCTTCTTTGTCTCTTACTATAGCCTTTGTTTTAACGCTTACTTGTCAGATATAGGTATTGCTACCTCAGATTTTTTTCTATTCCATTTGCATGAAATAACCTTTTCCATACCTTTACTTTTAATCTGTGTGTATCTTTTATTATTAAGTGTATCTCTTGTAGATAGCTCAAATATTGGTCTTATACTTTTATCCATTCAACTACCCTATACCTTTTGATTGGAGCATTTAAGACATTTACATTTAAAGTAATTACTGACAAGAATGTATTTGTTGCCATTTTATTCTTAATGTTTCTATGTTTCTTCTCTCCTCCTCCTCCAACAACTTCTTCTCCTCCTCCTCCTCCTCCTCCTCCTCCTCCTCCTCCTCCTTCTTCTTCTTCTTCTTCTTCTTCTTCTTCTTCTTCTTCTTCTCCTCCTCCTCCTTCTTCCTCCTCCTCCTCCTCCTCCTCCTCCTCCTCCTCCTCCTCCTCCTCCTCCTCCTTCTTCTTCTTCTTCTTCTTCTTCTTCTTCTTCTTCTTCTTCTTCTTCTTCTTCTTCTTCTTCTTCTTCTTCTTCTTCCTCTTCCTCCTCCTCCTCCTCCTCCTCCTCCTCCTCCTCCTCCTCTTCTTCCTCCTCCTCTGGCAAGTCCTTTAACATTTCTTGTAATGCTCATTTGGTGATAACAAACTCATTTAGTTTTTTTCTTGTGTGGGAAATGTTTTATTTCTGCTTCAATTTTAAATGATAGCCTTGCTGGGTAAAGTAGTCTTGATTTTAGGTCCTTACTTTTTATCACTTTTGGGTATTTGAAGACATCACAATGTCTTCTGGTTTGAAATGTTTCTATTGAGAAATCAGCTGGCAGTTTTCTGGAAGCTTTCCTGTAGGTAACTAATTGTCTTTGTCTTGAAGTTTTTAAGATTCTCTTTGTCTTTAATCTTTGCTATTTTAATTATGATGTGTCTTGGTATGGGCTTTCTTTGGTTCACCTTGGTTGGGACTCTCTGTGCTTCCTGGACTACTGTGTCTTTTTCCTTTATCAGGTGAGGGAAGTTTTCAGTCATTATTTCTTCAGATAAGTTCTTGACCCCTTGCTGTCTCTCTCTCTATCTCTTCTTCTGGTACCACTGTGATGCAGATTTTGTTACACTTCATGTTATCTCAAGGTCTCTTAAACTATCCTCATTTAATTTATTTTCTTTTTACTGCCCTGATTGGATATTTTTCTTTTCTACCTTGTATTTCAAATTGTTGATTTGATCCTCTGCTTCATCCAACTTACTGCTTATTCCTTCTAGTGTATTCTTTATTTTAAATATTGTATTTTCATTTCTGAATGGTCTTTTTAATGGTTTCTACATCCTCTTCACGCTGTTGAGTATCCTTATAACCATTACTTTGAACTCTATATCTGATAAATTTCTTGCCTCCATTTAGTTTTTTTTTCTGGAGATTTCTTCTGTTCTTTCATTTGGGGCCTTTTTTGCCTCCCCATTTTGGCTGCTTTTTTGTGTTTGTTCCTATGTATTAGGTAGATCTGCTAAAACTCTCTGCTAAAACTGTCTTCATGCGGTAACCTTATGTGGTAGGTGTTTTGTGTGGTCCAGTAGTGCAGTCTTGGTGACTTCTTAAGCTGGATGCTTCAGGAATGTTCATGATGCGAGTTGTGTGGGTTCTCCTGTTGTACTTGATTCTTGATTGCCATTGGCTCATTTGCTCATGGAATTGACTTTCAGGCTGGCTCACTGTGAGGCTTGACCCTGACCATGGTGTGCAAGGTGTTGTACAGGTGCTGACTGCATGAAGCAGAATTTGCCTTAGTGGGGTTTGGTGCCTACTGATATCTCCCTTTGGATACGCCACTTGTGAAACTTATTGGATCCTGCTCTAATGTTGTAACACAGGAGGTTGAGTCTAGGGATCTTGACTGTTTATTTGGCTAAGCCATAAAATCCAAAAGGAGGACTGGGTGGAGTAGATATTGCCTTTGTTATTTATATTACAGGAAACTTTGATGGTGGTGGGTTGGCAAGTAGGACTGCCCTCCCTACCCCCATGTCTCAGACTTGTTTTAAGGGGTCCCAGACAAAGGAGGTATGTGTCCTACATGTGACTCTAAACTATATTACCTTAGTGTAAAGAAAAGGTCAAGAAGCAGTCACAGGACAGGAGATTACTCCCAAAAAGGTGATAAGGGGGAAGTTACAATCTATTTCCAAAACAGTACACATTCCTTTTGGCCAGGGGCCCACTGATCAACCCTCAGTCATTGGAGGAGAAAGGGCCATATCCATTTAACCCACATTCCACTCCAACATTGCTTTTTCACTTCACATTTTTGTGTTAACTTTTTCAATAGGGGACTTGTGTGGTGAGCATGCTGGCACATTGCATCCATGTATTGTAGATACAGTAAAGGCTATACTCTAAGGCTAAAAGTGTAGTGGAAGCCAAAGAGACCAGGAGGAGGGAACACTACCAATAGCCTGTAGCAATCAGTATTGTAATATTCTTGTACGGTGTTGCTGGCATTGCCCCATGAGTTGTACAGTTTTATTTTCAGTTCCATTTCTGTGTTCAGTACATATGGGTATAAACTGTTGTACTTTTACTTGTGATATTGACAGCCATCCCACACCATCTCAAACTGAGTTATGGCTTCATGGGGTTAGCCTGCTTTTTCATGAGGGAAAACATCTTCTCATGTTTCTTGTGTGAAGAAGGGATCAGAACACTTCCAGCCTTGCAGCCATTCCCAGTGTGTCTGGATTGCAGGGTGGATCCTCCATGACAGGCTGGCAGAGGCCATGGTCAGAAACTGTGCAGTACCAATTATCTGATTCATTGTTCTTAGCAGTCAGCATTGCTGCCTCTAGGCAGAAGGTGTTGCTTCTGCAGAATCCAACCAGACAACTCCTAAGAATTTGACAAATAAACCAGGTAAATAAGGTTATAGTATACACTCTATGAAAACAGAAAGAATGCAAAGGTTCATGAACACAGCAAATCATAAACCAGTTTGTGAGTCTGCAAGAGTATCAGATGAGAAGACTTCCAAATATAAGGCTTTGATGTAATAAAATTAAGTAGTGACAATTTTATATATATATTTTTTATTTGAAGTTTAAATGTCTTTGGTGATATTATTAGGTGATCAAGCATATGCTGTAAGGTTAATAATTCCAAATTAAAGGATAAAGGAAAAATGAAACATTAGTGTTCAGAGTATCCAGACTAGTTCATAAGTGAGAGATAAAATTTTGCAGACAATACACTGAATTGGAGTTAATTTCCATAATTGTATATGAGATTTTATTGAAACATAATTTTCCTTTTTAAAATTACCCTCACTTTTATTAAAGAGTTAAGACTAATTCATTTATTGTATTAAGTCCAGCTTCAATTTGGCTTGATTATTTGCATAAACACAACAGGAATCACACTTAATCATATACGCTCTTTAAGTCTGCTTTGCTGGAACTTACACAAGAAATCTTTAGATTGAACTTCATTCAGCCCTCCAAGGCACAGAAGCCAAGCCACACATACCTGCCATCAGATTTTGTCTGCACTATCTATATCCCTCAAGTTTTTGAGGTTTTCATCATGTCTTGAGGTTCTGTCTCATCATTTTTCAGGAAAGCAACATTTGCTCCTTATGTGGAAAGATTGCCATAAACAACATGAGCAAACACAGTACCAAGCCATTTCTCCAGTGGGTTTTTATTTGCTTTAAAAGTACATTTTAAAAAGTGAATTTAATTCCTCAAGGCTTTCTCGTAACAACTGGAGTCTAAGCATGCCTCCTTCAGACATGACGTTCCAGTCAAAGTCTTGGTTAATAAAATCACAGTTGGAAACTGGCTCTCTGTGTCTTGTTATGAAGAAATTAGATTTCTGTTGGATGTATGCAAAAAAACATATTTTTATGGAAAGAATAATACTTATTAAGAGCTTTCGAATTTCAGAGAGACCAGGTAGGGAGAAATATGTAAATGCCTCAATATTGCTTATGAAATTATATTTTACTAATTTGTTTTAAGAAACAAAGTTTTCTTATGTCTGAAAAACAAATGATTAAAAATTAGAAATTTTTTTGAACAAAAAGGCTACAATTATTTTTAGTTTATTATGTCCCATAATTAATTTTTGTTTATTTGATTATTTGCAAGCATCTTTATAAATTCAATCATTTTACAGAGATTTTCAGCAATCTTCACTCAGTTCAAAGGTATGCCTGAACACTTGTACTCAGAAATATGCAATGCAAAACAAGTGGGAATCCTTTCCATGAAACCCTCCCAAAACACAATATATATTTTTGTAAATGCATTAGAGCAAAAACAATAACTGTTTATAATTGACAAAACTTAAAACGACATGATTCTAGGGCTGAGCATAATACACTGACAAAGGAATTTGCATTCCTGAAACATTTTAAGATAATAACTAAAATTAGAAGTGAAGGTATATCAGAACTTATATAATTTTTATAACATTTATTTTAATACTAATATGTATATACAAATAAGGTATACTTATTATTTCTTTATTTGACAAACCTTCCCATGTACTTTAGGCATATTGAATATGCCTAACTAGTTCAAAATTTTTTCTTTTATAAAAGAGGGAGAACAAATCCTTGAGGTATTCCAGGGGCCCATTGGAATAACTCTAAATCACTTCTCAGTTAAAAATTCTCTTAAAATTTAAATTTTGGGAAGGCTGTCAAATAAACTTAACCAAAAGAGAATAACATAAACTTTTGGTAAGATAATACATTTTATGGTAATAACTTCAAAAAGACATTAGTTAAACTTAAAACCAATTTTCACATCTAATAATTTGACTAGACCACAGAATCCTATTTGATGTAAATATTTAATTTTTTAGGCCAATAATATATTACACCCTACTAATGTTATTTGGAGGCAGATAATGTACCACATATAATACACAGATGAACACATATTACATACAGATCACACACATAAAGACTATACATGTAAAGTACAAGATTTTCTGATTTGTTTGTCTTTTTTTCCAATGTAATTCTTCAAGTCATACAGACCCTTTGTAATTTTTCTAGTCCTCTTTAGTTTGTCACTTTAATGAATTCAGGGATTAGAACAATTTGCTTTTAATTCATTTCCTTTAAAATATATTGCCATAGCCCTGGCTGGTATGGCTCAGTGGTTGAGTGTCAACCTGTGAATCAAAGGGTCACTAGTTCAATTTCCAGTCTAGGGCACATGACTGGGTTGTGGGCCAGGTCCCCAGTAGGGGGCACTTAGAGACAACCACACATAGATGTTTCCTTCTCTTCCTCTTTCTCCAAAAATAAATAAGTAAAATCTTCAAATAAAATAAAATATATTGCCATAATTTATACCTTTTAATACCAAAAGCATGCAACTTCTTTTCAACTCAGTTTAGTTTTCAACTAAATTTTTAACATTTAGAAACCTCAATTTCCATTGATAACCAAAAATAAGCAGCCAGTGTTCCTTAGATTAACTTTTATGAACAGATTTCATAACCTGTAGAAACATAGGTTCTTCTATTGGCAAATACACTCACTTTCAAGAAACATACCTCTAACAAAGACATTTATTAACAAGGCACTCATTAACAGCTTCAAATTCACTTCACAGCCTTTTTTGCAACAAAAGCCAAAAGCTGGTAAACCCAAAACTTGTCTAGCAATCAGTGTTTTAGTATTTCAAAATGTTTAGATATCCAATAACTTTAATCAAAATTTACTACTTTAGTAAGGAACAGCTGAAATAAATCGATTTGATCAGATATAGTTAAGGTTTTTTTTCTTTAACCTTTTTGATAAGCTTTATCTTGCAAAATTTTGCATATTAAGAGATGGTTCAGATCAACAGATTGCATATTAAGAGACTGAGAGCAGATATTTTCATTTCAAAGACAGACTTTGATTTTGGAGTTGTAGAGGGTGGAGGAATGGAGTGTTGGCATTTATTAGCCTCAGAAACCTTTAGTTCAGAGATATTCTCTAAAATTTTTTATTAACTTAAAAAAATTTACCTGTGCTTCTTCTAGCTTTCCATTTATTAGACTCTTGGTCAAAAGAAATACAAGAAAAATATCTAAAGCAAAGACAAAGTTTTAAGGAGGGCTTATCTTATCATTTTTCTCTCTAACTTAAGTTCCATCCTCTAACTACCTTACTTTCACTTTTCGCTCTTCTTTTTCCCCCACACAGGTCCCCGGCAAGGCCCAGGAGAACACTGGGGCATCCCTCCAATACTGGTGCTCCACCCTGGGTTTATCCCAGTCATTATTTATCCTTGGGATTTCCCCCGTTATTCCCCACCAGGCATGTCATGTTGTTGTCCACAGTTGACTCAGCTGGGGAATTTTGGGGGGTATCCAAATCCTGCCAACTACACCAATTGTAATGCAGAACTTCAAATCTAGGGATCTTGACTGTTCATTTGGATAAACAAAAAATCCATAAGAAGAACTGAGTGGAATAGATATTACCTTTATTATTTATATTACAGGGAACTTCAATGGCAGCAGGTTGGTAAGCAGGACTGCACTCTCCTGTGTCCAAGACTTGTTTTAAGGGGTCTAAGACAAAGGAGGTATGTGTCCTACATATAACTCTAAACTACATCACCTCAGTGTAAAGAAAAGGTCAAGAAGCAGTCACAGAACAGGAGATCACTCCCAAAAAGGAGGAAGTTACAATCCATTTCCAAAGCAATATATACATTCTTTTTTGCTATGGGCCTCCTAATCAGCCCTCAGTCATGGGAGGGAGAAGGGCCATGTCCACTGATACCACAGATGTTGTCTGAAGCTGGCCACTGGGTATATTTGTTCTTGGTCTCTTGGGAGAGACTTATTCAGGTCAATATTGGACATTGCCTGTGACTGATCCTGGGGAATCTATTTGGAGCTACAAGTAATCTACAGTTTATACCTGCTGAATTGGTCCTGGGTGCACATGAGCAGTACTGTGCTGTGCAGCAAGGCCAACTTTTAGAGCATCAAACTCAGAGAAAGGGGAGTGAAAGTCTCAAGGCACTCTGATATCTTCTTCCACTTGTTCCCACCTGTCAGTAGTCTGTTAGGCTTAGTCACTGAATGAGCCTCTGGTGGTACTTGAGTTGTATGATGTAGGTTCACAGTTAGCTACCGGGTAGGTTCAAGTGATTGTCCAATGAAGGGAAGTTGCTGGTCAGGCTTTGGGGAAAGTGGTAGGGTGTGTCCCCTGCCCCAGAGTCACACTATGCAGTTTGTCCTACATTTTGCCCCCTTCCTGGCAGGGCAGAGCCACTAGGAGTCAGGCTGGTAGAACCTGGATGTTGAGACTGCTGGAGTCCCATAGATCTCCCATGAGGGGGTAGAGCCATCAGGTTTATGGGAATGTGGGGGGGAATGGCCATTACTCCAAGGGCATTCCACTCAGTCACTGAAACCCCCTGAGTCTGCAGACCTCTGCACCCTGGCCAAGGCAGCTGTCTTCTCAGCAGAGAGTAAGCTGTACACAGTAGGGTGACAGGGAGCCCAGAGGGTGGAGTTGTCCCTTTTCCCAGGCTAATACCACCCGGAGGGAAGTGCTCCATCCAAGAAAGATGGACTCTATAATAGGGGGGGATGTCTCAGCACAGGGATACTGGGGGCTGCCCCTTCATCTCTCTCCCCAGAACCACAAATCTCAGACTTTTCTCATGTGACTCTAGTCTGTTCCACCCTCTCTCCTCTGGAGCCCAAGGTGAGTAGTTGCAAATGAAAATTTTGTGTGTTGGCACTTTAAGAGGGCATCTGTGTCTCTAGTGGACTCTGTCTCTCCCTAACTGACAAAAACCCCACTGCTTTTCACAGCCAGTTGTTACATGGGCACTACTTCCCAGGTCTGGTGCTCTGGTGCTCTGGTGCTCTCATGCTCTGGTGCTCTGGTGCTCTGGTTTGGGGTTTAGACCACATGCTTCTCAAGGGGAATGCCCACAGCTGAAGTAACCCTCTGGAACTTCAGCTACTGTACATGAGGATGGAGCCAACACTTTTTGCATCTCTAACCTTCCTACCAGTCTCAATGTGGCTTATTCTGTAAATCCTTGGTTATGACTTCTTTTTAGGTAATCTTCAGTTGATTATTCAGGATGATTGTTTTATAATTTAGTTGTAATTTGTGTTGTCCTTGGAGGAGGTGAGTGTAGTTTCCACCTACTCTGCCACCATATTGGATTCTCATCCACTATCCAACCTATTGCTCTACCCTCCTCTGCAAAGTGCTCTCAGGGTACAGTCCCATGACTAGCCTCCTGGCTCCTGCTGGTACATGATGGCTGGTTCTTACAGCTCTACCACCAAGGAGTGTCATGCCTCCTTCAGAAGACCCAGCACTTTCCCTCCTGGGCTATGTTTTGACTTGATCTAGCTCTTGTTCTGAAGTCCAGGCAGGGGAGTGGGGGAAGATCTTGGGAACGGAAACCATGTGTTGTCTGTCAAGGCAGAGACTCAGTTGACTCTACAAGGAGCTCTGAGGCTAGGGTGCCCTTTCTGCATTGTCCTGCATTGAGGTGCGGGGACCAGACCATTTGCCTCCATTTTGTCCAATCATTAGGTGCAAGCTGCCTTCAAGAGTGGTTGCAACCATGGGCAAGGTTGCTCCCTTTGTTTGAGGTCAATTTCCAGAGAGGGCTTTAGCTGTGAGTGGTGAACAGTGACTCTCCCAGCAGATGGGAGAATGAGTGTATCAGTTATCGAGGAGGATTTGTTGGTGCACCCCAGCATTCCCTTTGACCACCAAGAAGAGAGAGAAGATTCTATAGGCCTCCAGAGAGAAAAAAAGACAAGTTAGAAAAAATAAAATTAGAAAACAGTGCTTTATTTTTTAAAAATCCTTTCTTTTGTATATGTTTGCTAAAATCATCAATCATTTGGATACATTTAAGAGATCAATTCAAAGAATACTACTTGAGAATAATAACAAAACTAACTGGATATATCAAAACAACTTACTTTATTAAGATATGAATAATCCTTCTAGTTGTAGTATTTTGGGTTGTCCTGCATAACTACACTTCCTCTAACCTTCTATTTTTCCTCAAAGGAAAAAAATAAGAACCCCCCCCCCCAAAGGGCTGAGTTGGTAAAAGAGGGGGGAAATTTATGGAAATGTGTGACCTGTAGAAGACTGTGGAACACACCATGGATTACCATAAAGTGCTCCGAACACCAAGCAACTCCTCAAAGTATTACCCACAAGACAATAACTAATTTCTAAAACAACTCACATTTTTTTGATTAGGAAAATGGTCTGTTCCCTGCTCTGTCAAAAGTGCTGGAGAAGGGCTAAAGGATGCATTCTGAAGTGGAAGATTGGGAGGGGTCAAGTTGGTGGGGAAGTGAGACTGACTGCAGTTGGTTTACTATATTTGACTTGGGTCAACTTTTCTCAGACTTGTCCAGCTCTTCTATAATGCTCTCTGCTGGAGAACAACTAGTACTATTTATTAAAGAAGGGTAAGGAGTGTTTTTCGGCTTTAGTCTTCTTTGGCTAAACGAGCAAAGAGTGAATTCGGGGTACTCTCTTTAACACCTAGCACTTTCCCCTAAGAAGCAGGCAGTGGGCTGTTAGGAGAAACTCTAGAGGGCAAAAAAGAGAACTCTTCCTCCTGTTTGGTTTCAGGAAGAAGCACCCAATCTGATAAGAGAAGAGATGGAGGACAGGTGCAGGCTCTGACTCCACCTCTGACTGCTGAGTGATTAGCTGTTGTCAAATGGTTAATTAGTAACTAATTATAGGAGTACAGCTCCTGAAATCACTTGGAGTTTCTGTCTTTCCATTCCAATTTTGTCTAGGGTATGGTAAAGAAATTTATTCTTGACATTGAAGGAGTTAAGTATGTTAAATTGAATCCAGAATTTATTTTTATATCTGTCTTCTCAAATGAGAAAGAAGTGTTATTCTCCAGAACACAGGTGACAAACACAAGGCCTGCAGGCTGAATATGGCCCTTTCCCTTGTTTTATCTGGCCTGGTACCTTGTTTCTACCTGGTGGCAGTTCCAAGTTCTCGCTTAACTATTAAGGAGTATTTATAAAGTCCTAAAATTACATTCGGCCTTTTGAAGGTAACTGCGAGGTTGATGTGGCCCCTAGTGAAAATGAGTTTAACACTCCTGCTCTAGAACTTCACTAAATATTGTGCATATGGAAGCTAGTTGGAGTTCAGATTTGATTATTTGATGAATGAATGGATGGACAGAGTGACAAATAAATGACACAATCCTTTTTTTGCTCATCGTATCTTTTTAAAACATAAAATTTTTAATGTACATAATTATGAATCATAATAATTGTATAGCTTGGTGGATTTTCTCAAATTAACTCACCTCTGTAAAATGCACTCAGATCTAGGAAGAGAACATTCCCAGATGTCCTCCTTGAACCCCCATCAGTCACTACACACCTCAGTCATAATTGAGAGCATGGATTCACGTGGCCTTTTTTTGTACTTAATGTAGAATCATACAGTCTGTTCTTTTTTTATAGGGGTGTTTTTGGGGGGCAATTGTTATATATTTACACTTTTTTATTCTTGTTAAGGCCCTGCCTCCGCAGGTGCTCCTGTGGCGGAAGTCTGTCCTCTTTTGTGTCTGGCAATATTTGCTCTATATTAGTGCATGCTATTCACCTGTATTGTTGCATGTAACTGTAGATCATTTGCTCTCACTGCAGTGTAGTGTCCCATTGTATTAATGTATCAACCTTTAGTTTGGGTTCTTTCAGAATAGACCCTGAGCAAGAATCTGAGAGCAAGTAGTTTTCTTGAGGGATAAAGGAAACCCTGGTAGGTGACTGAAGAGGTAAGACAAGGGAAGAAAGGCAACTAATAATAGTTGTGTTATAAGTAAATTACCACTGTTGGCCGTGGGAGCTCAGTCCCGCTGGCACTTCTGGGAAACAGTATAGAGATGCCCCAGGAAGGATAAGGGAGCTGGGGTGTTTAGGAGCTCTGGTGCTAGAGTAGATTCTTGGGCAAAGAAAAGCTGGTGGAGGCAGTTGAAATGCAGGCAGGTAAAGAAGTAAGGGTGAGGGCATCTGAGCAGGGCACTACTAGACTGTAATAGACTCAGTGGAACTTGGTTCTGTGTTAATGCTTTAGTATTCTGCAAAGAACTTCATGAACCAGGAACTGTAAGGACATTTGTTGTCTTTGCCTTTCATTCTTTTCCATTTTTCCTTTGGGGAGCTATATTTCTGAAAGGCTTTCTTAGGCTCCGGTTTTCTTTCAGCTCTCTGGTTTGAGGTCAGCTGTCTTTTCTGGGTTATAGTTCAGCTGCCATTTTGTCCTACCATGCCAATCCTAACAATTTCCTCCATTGTAGGTAGTCTTAGTGGGCCCATGAAACCTTTCCAAAGGTCATTTCATGATGTATACTAAGCCAGAACAATTCTGTCCTTCGGGGCAGAAAAACATTGGGCCTGACTCATGCTGGTAGCGGTACCTCGACTCATGTCCATTAGTTCTCATGGTCTAGATTCCTAGGGTTGCCTGCTTGTTGTCAAGGCTTTCTAACTAAGGTTTTCCTTGGAGTTTATGGACTGCCCTTATATTCATTTAATAACATCCTTTTATTAACTGTTAAAGTCCTGCCCCTCCAACAGCAGGTGCCTAGATGAAATCAGGTTTCTAAGAGATTTATTAGAGAAAATGAGGAGGCTGGCAGGCTCCTCAGATAGAGATGAAGGGCCGAATTGACCCCAGTAGAGAGAGGGAAGGAAGAAAGAAAAGTTGGATGGGAAAATTCTTTACAAGGCAGTTCTCAAAGCTTCACTATGTCTGATGGGCATCCTTAGGTCAAAATTGCCTGGGTCTCAAGAAACAAATTTGTCTATTAGCCCTAATTTAGTCATTGGCTGAGAGAAGCTCAGTTTCTACAGTTTTGGGCATGAAATCAGCACCTGGATTCTCAGCACCTGGAACTTTTGGTCCATTACAGCCCCTACAGCAGGACACCTGAGGCACATTGTCATAGCTGCCCCATTGCCTAAGTAAACAAGGCAGCATACTAAACACTAATTGATCCACTATCTTATCCCTCTGTTTCTTGTTAATATATGTATAAATGCAGGTGCAACTTGCCTTTCTCCTGAGTTATTTGGAGGATTAATAGTGTAACATTTACTTATTCTATCCTGCTTGTCACCTTGAATTACTTAAGCCAATGGGAGATTTCTTTTGTAATCTGAAAGTCTGACCATAGGTTCTACTTTTAAGATGCAAATTGTGCTTTGTAAAGTAAGCCTTCTTTTATTTAATTATTTTTCAACTATAGTATTCTGTTTTTTACTCCCATCCCACCCCCCCCCCCGCCCCATACCTCCCACTTCCCTCCCATTTCCACCCCCCTTAGTTGTTGTCCATGTGTCCTTTACACTATTTCCTGTAAATCCTTCCCCCTTTTCCCCTGAAATTCCCTCCCCTCTCCGCTCTCCTCACTGTCCCCCTGTTCTCTATTTCAGTGTCATTGTTTTTATTTTGCTTGCTTGTTTGTTTTGTTGTTTAGCTTCCTGTTAAAGGTGAGATCATATGGTATTTGTTTACACTTCAGAAAGATCAGTGTTGCTCCTTGGGCAAATCTTGGAACTTCCCTGAAATGCAGTTTCTTCTTCTGTAGTACCTTCCCTCATATTGAGAAACAAATAAGATAGTGCACTTAACGTTCTTGCCACCCAGTCTACTCTGAGAACTTAGGCCTTCTCTTTATTGCCTATCTCTGCATCCTGGTTCTTCCTTCTTAGTTACCAGAATTGTTATCCTCCTAACACTGGGATTTAATAAAACATGGGAATTTGATAGGGGTCAGAGGAAAGAGGAGATGGAAAAGGAGCACAGTCTTATCCACAGGTCTTTTTACTGAGGCTGAGAGCCCATTTGTAAAAGTGTTTTATACATTCTTTGATCATGAACAAATGCTGACTGCTATGGTTGGATAAGATGGCTCTCAGGCCAACCTCTCTACAGAGAAGAACTAGAAACTGAGAGGTCTGCTGGTAAACTGTCACCGAGTGGTGGAGAGTGGAATCCTGGAAATGCCTCATACCGTCATTTAGCCAGGATTTTTGGTGATCGAGAGGTTGTAACAGGGTGCATCCAAGCAGGGGGCAGGGGCAAATGGGGATTTGTAATGGGTTGCAGAACTCAGGGTGTCCAGGGAATATTAGAAAAAAAAATATGTACATAGGATGTCCTCACCCCCACAAGTCTGAGCTGGGGAATGGGATGCATGGAGCAGGGCCATCTAGAGTTGTTCTGAATAATAACAGTTTTGCAGATAACCTTTAGAATGGTCGATTAACATATCCATAACCTTTAACTGGTTTCATAGATATGTTAAACAGCTGTGGCCATGCTTTGAGTAAGGGGAATTAGAGTGACTTCAACCCATGATGTAACTTGGAGGAAACTCCCCCTGGTACAGAGACTGCGGAGAGCTTAGAGATGATTGGCTCCACAACATGGGGCCACACCTGCCCAGACTTTCTATGGCAGCCCAGTAAAGCTGGAAAAATATGGGAATGCTGGCAGCTGTGGCCAATTATGGGAGGAGTTGGAAATGGTATGGCAGAGGAAGATTGGCGCTGGGATTTAAATCCAGGTGCAGCAGCTACTCAGTGTCTTTTTGGGACGATGTGGCTTGGGCAGAGAAGTATGGGCTTCTATTTCTTTTTCTGAGATAGGGTAACCCAGACTGGGAAGAGAAGGAAGGTAGGACTGTGTGTTTGTGGGTATTCTAAAGGACTTTGGGATCTCAATGAAGATAGTAAGTCATTACTCTGAAGTTTGTATAATTCTTTAAATAAATAATCCCTTTCCTTTCCACCACTCCCTGGCATTGAGAGATGTCTTTCCCTGGCAGCAGGCAAGGCGAACCTACTACAGAGTGAGAGACCCCCAGAGCAAAAGGGTGCGTCCATTAGGCAAAGTATATCATTTGCACTCCCCTGGGTCTATTCTATAACAAGGTGGGAAGGGGAATATGGAAAACCTCAAGAGTCAGAAAACCTTGAAAGTGAACTGCTGAGTCACAATGCTGCCTGAAGGCCAGGATGGCATTTATCTTGGCCAGGATGCATGTTCCATATTCAGTGTCCCTTTAACACACTCTGGCCTATCACACCCTGGTTCTCTTTTGTCAGTGCCAGCCCACTCTGGCTCTGAGAACCCACATTCTGTTTTGCACCGTCATTCTTTGAAGTTAATGAATATTTACTTAATGAGCATGTCTGTGCCTCTGTGAAAGATTCTAATGCCCCCAGGACAATTAGCAGGGACAATTGCCAAGTTGGCCCAAGGGAGTCCTTTCAAAAACCTCTGCAAAATGTATTGGATTTAGGAGAATTTTGCTTACAGAAAAAAATTGCAGGACTTTAGGTTGTATACAATTAGGACATCTACCTAATTTATCAGTGCAAAAAGTAGAGGTGATATTGCCTTGCTGACTTGTTTTTCTTGGGGTGTGGTTACCAGGGGCCACCTGTCCTGTTCTTTCTAGTCTTTATTGTAATTAGTAGCAGACATTTATAAGAAAGCTCACCTGGGTTGGGAGTCAAAGGTGTGAGAGGAGGAGGCAAGTTGAAGTAGATACTGCCAGGCCACTAGTCCACATCCTGAGGTTTAATGGTCCCACCCCCGAGGGGCTTCCCTGGAGTTTCAGAGAACCTCTCTGTGCAAGTTGAGCAGGTTGAAAATGCCAGGGAATTAATGGCCTGCTTCTCACTGACCCACTGGTGGTGTCATTCTGGGAAGAGTGAGTTAGGCTGCTTCCTGAGCATCCTGGCAGGATTGTTCTTTGGGGTCCAAAGTAAAAAGGCTCACTAATATGTATCTTATTTGCCAAATTTCCATCCCTGTCTCACTTCCTCATTTTCTCCCTCTCCCACAGGTTCTCTGCACGGGAACCATTTAAACCATTTGCACTCAAATCTTTGTCTCTAAAGAACCGAAACTAAGATTCATGCTGATATGGTCATGGCGAAACATGTGAAGATTCAGTTCTGGGTCTGACACTCAGCAGCAATGAATGCAGGGAGGCAATGTGGCACAATGGAGCATACGTGGCTTGACACAGTAACTGTGATTGTCATCCTTCATCATACCTAAAAAGGGGCAGTGCTACTGGCATCTAGTGGGCAGAGTCAGGGATGATGCTGATATTAATGCCCAGGACAGTGCCCACAACAATGATTATCTGGCTCCAAATGTTAGTAGTATTGAGGCTGAGAAACTCTGGTCTAGAGAGAGATGACAGATAATCTCATAATTATAAGACCGAACTGTGGTGATAACAAGTGATGGCCACCAAAGCATCAGGAAACTGCAGGTGCTAGGAACTGGATATCAGCTAGACTCATGCAGGGAAATGGAGAGCTGAGAGCATGAGGGAAAAGGGTAAATAATGGGATTAGACCTGACAAATCAGGCAATCATGGATGTGTGGTTGCAAAAGTGGCATAGAAGGACCAGCAGAAGTGCCCACCAGTTCATGTGAAACCCTGTGGGGTGGTGGACAAAATGGGGTTTGGAAGGTCTGTGAACAAACACATCCAGCTTTTGAGGTGGGCCCTTGTGGGGAACTTGCACAGAGGCCCTAGGGAGAGTTGCAGAAGGGTGGTGGGAAGGTCAAGGGTATCATGGGGAATCTCTGGGAAGTGTGGAGTGGGTTGTAGGCATAATATGGGGGACCATGGAGGGGGGTCTTGGGGACCCACAGGGAACTGTGGTCTCTGCAGGTCTCTCCCAGGTGGCTGCTGGTGAGCAGGTGGGCCTCAGAGGACATGCTGGGTGCCCAGTAGAGGAGGGCCAGTCCATGCTGAGAGTGTTGACCCCTCCACACCTATCTATCTCCTTTTTCCATGGTGACCACCCCTTAGAGCTGACACTACCTGTGTTCTTGCAGATCTCAGGCACATTTTTCCTTTGTTGATACTAACCTGGAGCCATGCAGGGAAGGGTCTTGGAAGCAGTTCCAAGCTTTGCCAGGTTGACACATACCATCAATCCAGTGCCTTACATCAATGATGAAAGGTATTCTAAGGATGAGGAGAGCACAGATAGGGACCATGAAGAGTGGGGGACCCAGTGAGGATGGCATTGAGTAGGAGGTATGTATGTGGGGTAACCCCCAGCAAGAAATGACTATGGGGGCACAGGAAAGGCCTGAGACAAACAGTGTGCCTGGGGAAGCAATTGAGGCCAGGCACTGAAAGTCACCCAGGGGTCTGAGCAGGGGACGTCTGACTGGATTTGAATGCTGAAAAGATGTGGTGGACAACAGAGTATGGGGGCCACAACAGAGGTGGGAAGAGATGAGTTAGGAGCCACTGCACCACCTGGGAGAAAGCCACACTGGAGCTTAGGCTGGGGGAGTATGGGAAAGAGGGAGAAAAAGAGAGACAGAGATAGTCCAAGAGGCCCTTTAGTAGTAACACCAACAAAGTTGCTGATGGCTCAGGTTTGTGGACAGAGAAAAGGAGATTTACAACCAGGATGACTCCTAGTTTTGAGTTACGGCAGATAAAGACCATTACAAGAAATCAGGCTTGGAAAAGACCATCATGAGGTCCACTGTAATAATTTTGAATTTGAAGTGCCTTGAAAATGTCCCAGTGGTCATATGCACAGCTGGCCACATATTTCTGGAGCTGGGAGGAGGGGCCATCTAGAGACACACATGGTGCCTTTGTTACTGGGAAGATAGTCATTTGAACTGAGTTGGGGGGATGAGATTCCCCAAGTGTAGTCTTTGGGCAATGGCATCAGATTGTTTGGAAACTTGTTAGAAATGCAGAATCTCTGGCCCCATTTGAGCCCTATGAGTCAGAAACAATGGGATGAGACCAATAGTCTGTATTTTAACATGCCCTGCAGGGGATTCAGATGCACAGGAAAGCTCAAACTTTGCTACACACTAGAATTACCTAGGGAGCTTTGAACTTCCAGTGCCCATCCTGTAACATTACATTATAAGAGGCCAGGATCCAAGTAGAATGATTAACTCATTCCATTTTGCCCAAAACTATCTAAGATGTTCCCAGTTTTACACTGAAAGACCTGCATCCTAGGAGACCACTCAGACCTGGGCCCTCTAGACCCAGCCCTCAGAAGGTTCTACAACTCCCTAGTTGATTCCAGTTTTGCAGTCAAGTTTGAGAATTAGGTTCCCTGCCCAGAGGCATTGTGATGTTTGAACCCCAGGATGTGGTCACTCCTGAAGACGAGCTCAGTTCAGATTGTAATGGTGGCCTGTTGATTTCTTTCTTTCTTTCTTCCTTTCTTTCTCCCTTCCTTCCTTCCTTCCTTCCTTCCTTCCTTCCTTCCTTCCTTCCTTCCTTCCTTCCTTCCTTCCTTCCTCCCTTCCCTCCCTCCCTCCTCCTCCCCCTCTCTTTCTTTCTTTCTTTCTTTCTTTCTTTCTTTCTTTCTTTCTTTCTTTCTTTCTTTCTTTCTTTCCTTCCTTCCTCCCTTTCTTCCTTCCTTCCTTCTTCCTCTTCCTCCTCCTCCTTCTTCTTTTTTTTTGAAAGGTAGGACTTCCAGCCAAGATGGAGGTGTACATAGATACACTTTGCCTCCTGGAACAACAACAAAAAAAGGACAACAACAAATTTAAAAGCAAAAAATAAGCAGAAATGCAAGAAAATTGAACTGTTTGGAAATCTGACAACCAAAGAGTTAAAGAAGAAACACTCATTCAGACTGGTAGGAGGGGTGGAGATGGGCAGCCAGGGTAGAGAGTATACCCAGCAAGGCAGTGGCTGGAGGATTGGGGTTGGCAATGCAGCAGCTGGTGGATTGGGGAAGGCAAGGTGACAGATGGTGGACCAGGTAGTCCCACATTTGCATGTGGATAAGCTGGGAGGAACAACTGAGAGCAAGGCAGACCATGCACCCCAGGGTTCTACTGCAGGAAAAGAAAGCCTCAAACCTTCTGTCTGTGAAAATCTATGGGGGTTGTGGCAGCGGGAGATACTTCCAGTCTTACAGGAGAGTCCCCTGGAGAGACCCATGGGGTCCTAGAATTTGCAGAGACCAACCCACCTAGGGAATCAGCACGAGAAGGGCCAACTTTGCTTGTGTGTAGAGGGGGAAGTAACTGAAATATGACAAAAGCCCAGCAAGTGGCTTTGTTCCCTCTCCGACCCCTCCCCTACATACAGCACCACAATTCAGCAATGGGGGTTGTCCTGTCCTGGTGAATATCTAAGGCTCTGCCTCTTACTACATAACAGGTGCACCCAGACAAAAAAATATGGCCTGAAAGAAAGATCAAAACTCCAGAAAAGGAACTAAGCCATGAAGAAATAGCCAACCTATCAGATGTACAGTTCAACACACTGGTAATCTGGATGCTCACAGAAATGATTGAGTATAGATGCAAAATAGAGGAAAAAGTGAAAGCTATGCTAATTGAAATAGAGAAAAATATACAGGGAACCAATAATGAAGGGAAGGAAATGGGGACTCAAATCAACAATTTGGAGCAGAAGGAAAGAAACATTCAACCAGAACACACTAAAGAAACAAGAATTCGAAAGAATGGGGAGAGGCTTAAGAACCTCTGGGACAACTTTAAACGTTCAAAATTCAGAATCATCAGGGTGCCGGAAGGAGAAGAGGAAGAGCAAGAAATTGAAAACTTATCTGAAATCAATGAGGAAAAACTTCCCCAATCTCGCAAAATAAACTTCCAGCAAGTCCAGGAAACTCAGAGAGTCCCAAAGAAATTGGAAGGAGGAACACACCAAGACACACTATAGTTAAATTACCCAAGATTAAAGATAAGGAGAAGATCTTAAAAGCAACTAGAGAAAAGGAGAGTGCTCATAAGACTATCAGCTGATTTCTCCAAAGAAACCTCGCAGGCAAGAAGGGGCTGGAAAGATTTGAAATCATGAAAGACAAGGACCTACATCCAAGATTACTCTATCCAGCAAAGCTATCATTTAGAATGGAAGGGCAGATCAAGTGCTTCCCAAATAAGGTCAAGTAAAAGGAGTTTATCATCTCCAAGCTCTTGCTATATGAAATGTTAAAGGGACTTAATCTGAGAAAAAGGATATCAAAAACATAAACAGTAAAGTGACAACAAACTCACAATAACTGAACTTAAAACAAAAACAGAAACTAAACAAACAACTAGAATAGGAACAGAATCGCAGAAATGGAGATCACATGGAGGGTTATCAGCAGAGAGTGGGAGAGGGGAGAATGGGGGAAAAGGTACAGGGAATAATAAGCATAATTGGTAGGTACAAAATAGACAGGGGAAGGTTAAGAATAATATAGGAAATGGAGAAACCAAAGAACTTATATATATGACCCATGACATCATGGGGAGAATACTGGTGGGAGAAGAGGTGCAGGGCAGAGGAGAATAAAGGGGAGAAAAAATGGGACAATTGTAGTAGCACAATCAATAAAATATACTTAAAAATATTTAAAAATATATATTTTGAAGATTTTATTTATTTATTTTTAGAGAGGGGAAGGGAGGGAGAAGGAGAGGAAGAGAAACTTCAATGTGTGGTTACCTCTCATATGCCCCCCCTACTGGGGACCCGGCCTCCAACCCAGGCATGTGCTGGGGACTTGGAATCAAACAAATGATTCTTTGGTATGCAGGCCAGCACTCAGTACACTGAGTCACACCAGCCAGGGCTGATCATTTTTCTTTAAGTGCAGAAGGATCCAGGTTTGTCTGGCCAAGCTGGAGAGGCTTTACTTCCATTAGCAATCCTATCACCCGGGCACAGAAAATTACAGGCAGCTTGATGAGGAAGCAGTTGACTCACCTAAGCTCTGATATTTGATCATTTGAGAGACTGTGACCCAGTCAAACCTTTACCTCTTGTGTCTCTGTCCTGACTCACTTGGTTTTGGAAATCCTATTTATTCACCAGAGAATATTAGAAACTCTCTGTTCATTGAAAACATTTCCTGTAGTTTTTCTTTTCTTTTTTAGAAGAGCAAGTACAGGGTTCTTCAAGCCTTCCCCCATCAGAATAAATTATTGAAAGGTTAAGGATTTTACCTAAAGGCATGCAAATATCTGATAGTTATCCCTGAGAACTTCACAAGAACTTTAATTTCTTCTTTTCCTTTTCTCTCTTCTTCCCTCCCCTCACCCTTATTTTCCTTTCCTTTATTTATTTAGTGGTGAGAGGTGATAAGGAGAATGTAAAATTAAGGACCCCCCCAAAAAAGAGGCAAAAATAATTAGCCTTTGAAAGACTTTCCAAACTCATTATATAGGTAGCAGCTAAATGAGGGTCCTAATTCTGAAAACCCTTGGAAGTGGCTTTCTAAACACATGTCTACAGTTTCCCGACTACCTGTAGTAACTAATGTGCCTAAAGTAGTTCATGCTAAAGATAAATCGCTGGTTCTCATAAACCTGTTGTCTCTTATCTAGAGACATTTTCATGTTAGGTATTGACCTGCATATATAAAAATCCTATAACAGGCCACTAATTACCACGGAGCTCCAAAAGAATGATAAGGAGATGCTTCATCGACTGCATTGTTAACCCTGTCCACAAACAAATATGTACCCATTCGATTTACCTGTTTAACTTATACTATAATTATTGAGCAATCAAGCAACAGACAAGTATTGGTACTAATTATTCAAATGAGGCTTGCAATGTTCAGTCACCTAGTTATTTTTAGCTTCTGAGCTGTTAATTCACTTCACATTCGAAGTCAACATGAGTAACTTGTGTTTGATAAATTGATTTAGCGAGTTATTTCCTTAATCTTATTAGGAAATATAGTGAAGTAACACTTCAAATACATGAATTTTAGAATAAAATATAACCTACTGTGTCTACTGGAAGGAGACAGCAAATTCTTAATGTAGAGAGATGGTCAGACCAGCAGATGGCAGTGTGGACCAGAAAATAAAATTTTCTTTATGGAAGATTCACTCCTGGTTTACTTACTACTCACGAGGAGCTTTTGAATTGAAAAGCCTTTGCACCGTTCATGAAGAAGGTCTTTAATAGGGGGTTCAAGAGCGTCACATTATATACAACTCTCTTAGGTCTGGAACTGACCACTCCGCAGAGCAGCTTGCACTACTCAGAAGGCCTGAGGCTACCTGGGTTGCCTTCCCAAGTACCTTTACCACTTTGGACTTACAGAGCTCATTGGGCTGAGCCATACCCAATGGTTGGTTCTGGTTTTTGCCTCTCTCACTCCCTTACTGACAACTTCCCTGTTATTTGCTTCAACTTAAACATTTATAGCAACTTCACTGCAACCCAGTGGGGGGGGGGAAATCTTCAATGTAAGGGCAGTATACCTTATTGTTTTCTGAATGTATGTTTCTAATTTTGGTTCCCAGATGGCTTACATGAAAATAGTACCATATTAATTTTTTTTAATATTCATCTCTGACTCCTTGTTCTTGAAAAAATAGTTGACTTGAATGTAAGTAAAATGTTAAGGAGTCCTTTAGGAAAAATATCACAATGAATCCTATTTAAATAATCATTCCAGTAATAAAAGAGCAAACATAAAATAATGGAAATATAAATTGGACATATCACCATGACCACCAATGTAAAATATTGTTCCTTAGCTTTACTTCACTTTACTATTTTTTAACCGGGAATAATATGTGAGAATAGAATTTGTAAATGATTTCTTCTCTTCTTCCCTTGTGCACACTTTCTGTTTCTTTCCTCATTAAACTGCAGAAAAAGTAGTGTTTAACCCAGGATACTATAAATATTACAGATTTTAGATTCAGTTGTTGAAATTTTTGTTTAATATAGAGTACTCTAAAGGAGTTTTTCACCCATGGAGTGTTTTTACCCTTGAAAAACAGAACCAACAGGATAAAGATTTATTTGTTTAAATTGGGTCACATGATGCCGGAAGCTTGTAAAGTCCAAAATCTGCAGGGTAGGCTGTCAGGCTGGAGACTTAGGGAAGAATTGCAGTTTGAGTCCAAAGGCTGTCTGCTGGCACAGCTCCTTACTCAGGGGTGGAGTCTTTTTCTATTAAGACCTTCAGTTGATTACTCGAAGCCCACTTATGTTATGGAGGATAATCTGTTTGACTCAAAGTCTACCGATTTAAATGTTAATCTCATTCAAAAAGCACCTTCACAGAAACATCTAGAATAATGTTTGACCAACTATCTGAATACCATGGCCCAACCAAGCTGACACATAAAATTAACCATCACAGCCCCTTAATTTTCCTTGTGAAAGAATTTCATGAATGTGTGGATAGAGCTTGAGATGGATAGGTACTTTCTGTATTCTCTCATATTGGCAAGAATACAGCAAGAAGCACAGGGCACTGGGCTGAAGGTAGGGACCTGAGTGCTAGTTCTGTCTGCACTGACCACTTCTGTGGCACTGGGGAAGTATTAGGCCCGTCCAGTCATGGTTTATTCATCTAATGAAGTCTCCTGAGACTGGAAAGTCCTACACAGGGCTGTGACTCGCTGAATGCCACAGGCATAGGACAGGACTGTCACAGGAATGTTAGTTGGGCCAGAAGATTCCAACTGAGGTCTTGCAAGACTCAGGGAGGTGGAACACTAGTTACACTAGTTGGGATAGAGCTCTTCATTTTGGGGATGGAAGCAGAAGCCAGAGTTTGAACCAAAACTTGTTCAGACTCTGGGATATACTGTGGGTTGGGCCTCTGATAAACTGCTTGCAAACATGGCTGCAGTTATTCTCCTCCCTGCATCCAGGCCCTCCCATCAAAAGGTAGAGCTTTCTTTCTTTCTTTCTTCCTTTCTTTCTTCCTTCCTTTCTTTCTTTCTTTCTTTCTTTCTTTCTTTCTTTCTTTCTTTCTTTCTTTCTTTCTTTCTTTCTTTCTTTCTTTCTTTCTTTCTTTCTTTCTTTCTCTCTCTCTCTCTCTCTTTCTTTCTTTCTTTCTTTCTTTCTTTCTTTCTTTCTTTCTTTCTTTCTTTCTTTCTTTCTTTCTTTCTTTCTTTCTTTCTTTCTTTCTTTCTTCCACAATTTACTAAGTGTCTTGATCAGATTATTGCATTTAGCAATCAACAGCATGGGTGCAAAAAAACCCCTACATTAAAACCCTTACTTGGAATGCTTTATACTTTTCACAGAACAGAAACTAAAATAACTTGTTATACAATTAGTTACAAATACACTCCTTGAGTTTTTTGCTCATTCACTTGAGCATTGTCTAAAATATGCTTTCTTTATAGCAGCTAGGCCCTGCAACCACTGTGTTAGGCTGAGTTCACAAAGCTTTTGTAACCTGTAGCTTCCCTGTCACTTCTCTATCTCTTTTTTCCTGCTAAGTTTTATTTCCTGGTGGTAACTAAAACCTTCTGTCTGCCATAGCTGTTGCTGCTGCTAGAAGTGCCATAGCCACCTTGGTTTTGTAGTTTGGCAAAGCATTGGCTTCTATCACCAGAAGGGCCAGAGTGTCTCCAAAGTTTCCTCCTTTCATTGGTCCAAAACTTGAAGATTGACTGTGTAATTGCCAAACTCATTGCAGTGTCCACCACCTCCAAAATTGCTTCAATAATTACCAAATCCATTATAGCCATCTCCACTGCCACCATATCCATCATGACCATGGCTGCCACCAAAGCACCTTAACCAATAACGTTTTCTCCATAACCAAAGTTCTAATGGATGAAACACCTCCATACCACCTCTGATGTTTCCAGAACCACTTTGACCTCTTTGGCTGGATGTAGCACTAGCCGTCTCTTTCTTGGACAGGGCTTTCCTTACGTCACAGGTATGGTCATTCACAGTATGGTATTTCTGAAAGACAATCTTATCGAGAGTCATGGTCATCAAACATTAACAAAAGAAAAACCTCTCACCCTGGCTGGTATAGCTCAGTGGACTGAGCGCGGGCCTGTGAAGCAAAGGATTGGGGTTCGATTCCCAGTCAGGGCACATGCCTGGGTTGCAGGCCAGTTCCCAGTGGGGGACACATGAGAGGCAACCATACATTGATATTTCTCTCCATCTCCCCTTTCCCTCTCTCTGAAAATAAATAAATAAAATATTTTACAAAAAACCTCTCTTTTTGCCACTATCTCGGTCAGTTATGATGTCAAACACTTCACTCTTCCTGTACTGTTCAAATAATCTCTTAGGGGACATTCTTTGGTGTCCTTTTTAATGCCACTGACAAAAATCTCTTTCACGGTGACATGGACACCAAGTCTTTGAAAATCTTCTCTTGAGACAGCCCTCTTTGGTTTCATAACTCTCCCATGAACCTCACATGGCCCTGCATGCACGGCTGCACCCACCTCCTCCACAGTGGCATATGTGACAAGCCCAAAGTGTCTGTAGTGTGTGGTGCTTGGATCTTATCACCACACAGTCTTTCAGTGTTTTGCATTGCTAAAAATGGCTTCTCGGATTCTCATCAGTTGATTCAAAGCTCAACTCACTGATAAAAAGTTTCTATAGCCATTCTGGCTCTTCAGGAGACTCCAACTTAGATAGACGACTGCAGGAGGGGAGACTTCAACGATGCTTACTCAGCAGCATCCACTGGTATAAAATATAGAGTCTATTTTCTCATCCCTTGAATCTGACTGGTCTTGTGATTTATGTTTTTCAATAGAATATGGCAGAGCAATCATGTGCTGGCTCTGAGCCTGGGTCTCAAGAGGTCTTGCATACCTCCCTTGTCCTACTTGGATTCCTTCCCAACCTCCACATGAACAAACCTATGGTAGCCTGTTGGAGGATAAGGGCTGTGTGGCCCAGGTACCTCTATTACTCTGGTCACCAGCCAGTCAGCTCTCAAATGCAGAGCTCCAGCTAATGGCAGTTTGGTGCAGATAGATGCATGAATGTGTCCGGCTGGGATCCTAAGCACCATTTAGTTAAGCCCAGCTGGCAATCCACTGTAAAGAATGCTGAATAAATGGTTATTTTTTAAGCCACTAAGTTAGGAGTGATTTGTTAGTCACTTCTCCTAACAGGAGAAGCATAAAGTGACTGACTCACAATTCTGGTAAGAGATTTCTTTAATTAGAACCTTGTTAATTACAAAACATCAGTGGATGGATATAAACTCCATTCCATACCTGCAGCTATAGATAAACTTTTATCGGCACAATTATATCCATAATCGAATGAAGGAAATAAATATATTTTCCTTACTCATAATCATATCTTTAACTTGCTGGGAGATCTCAGGATCAAAGGTTTCTGCCTTAATAACCTGAGTTTGGTTATAAGTAGCCCTGCATTTTCCCTTCAGACCCTGGCCCCCAGATCCCCTTCAATGCCAGTTAGACCCAGGAACAAGAATTCCTAAGTTATACATTCAGGCCACCTGAAATGCATTTCTCCTGTTCTTGCTGTCAGTCAAGCCTTGGGACTAGAACTAAACTCCAGCTTCATGTCCAAGTCCTGCTTTGCTTCCTATCTACGTGGAGTCCTGACACTGAACTCTACCTTTCCAGTGGCTTCTTTTTGAGTGTTGCTTCCTTAACATAATTGAATTGACTTAAAATATTTGCTTAGTTGTCCTGGTTGGTGTGATGCAGTGGATTGATTGCTGGCCTGCGAATCAAAGGGTCACTGGTTTGATTCCCAATCAGGGCACATACCTGGATTGCTTGCCAGGTCCCCAGTAGAGGGTGCTTGAGAAGCAACTACACATTGATGTTTCTCTCTTTCCCTCGATTCACCTCTCTAAAAATAAATTTTAAAAATATATTTTCTAAGAATTACTTTTTAAAAAGATTTTATTTATTTTAGAGAGAGGGGAAGAGAGGGAGAAAGAGAGGGAGTGAAACTCAATGTGTGGTTGCCTCTGGCACACCCCATACTGGGGATATGGCCTGCAACCCAGGCATGTGCTCTAATTGGGAATCAAACCGAGATGCTTTGGTTCACAGGGCTGCACTCAATCCACTAAGCTACACTGGCCTAAATAAAATATTTTTAATAAAATTTGCTTAGTTAAGAACTCAGATTTCTTTTTTATTTCCTTAGGAATGCATTATGTACCTTTGTAACATTTGCATTGTCACACGGAGTCTATGAGCTCTGTTGTAATCGAATGTCAGAGAAAGGAATACAATTTCGCAAAAGGAGGTTGAGGGGCATCTTTTATGTTTCATTTCTTGGTAGGTGGCATCACTTGGTTCAAATAATATAGCAATGTTATTATACATGAATGAGTAGACTGTTATACTGGATTACCTTATTGCATTTGTGTAAGAATTTTAATTCCTGACGTATATGAATGCTGTAATGGGGGTCAAGGTAGCTGGAAGATGGAATCTGGTGGTCCAGGTGTTGATGAGTGGTAATAGACCCAAGATGGTCAATGACAGAAAGACCATCTGGCTAATAAAATATGGTGCTAGGCAACTAGTAGTCACTTAGCCAACCAGCGGTTTGGGGGATGTCCATCAAGGGCACCCTGATGACTGATGTGCACACAGAGGCAGACCATGCAGGAGAGCATTATTCAGACACCCAAGCAGGTGTTGGCACAGGGAACATCTATTAACTTCAAAGATAGGATACTAGTCCATAAAAAGAGCTTGAGCATTGCCAGAATGTGAAAGTTACCAAGAAGGAGGAAGGAGGAGGATTTTTGAGGGCAAACAATGCAAAGTAACTGAAGAGATGGAGAACTGTGAAGTAAGTCTAAAATTTTTCTTAGGACTTCTTTTTTTAAATCATTACCCGAGGATATGTTTATTGATTTTAAAGAGAGAAGGGAGCCAGAGAAACACTGATCAGTTGCCTCCTACACACACCCCGAGCAGGGATTGAACAAGCAATCTACACATGTGCCCTGACTGAGAATCTGTGGGGGCGACTTTCCTTGCGAGTGCCCCCAGCCGCCACAGATGAGAGTAAACATGACTGAGACATGATGTGATCTGCTTGGGGAGTAGAGGTGGCCATTTTCCCAGAGGAAAAAGGCCGTGAGCAGTGGCCAGTTTCTCAGGGGGAAAAGGTGTTGAGCCCCCTCCTTTAGGGCCTTTTATTGGGTTGTAATACACAGAAACACAGGGCAGCAAGGATCAAACAGTAGATAACATTTCAAAGAAATCTGAGGGCTTAGTACGAGTCAGAGTCCATCAGGAACAGAGTTTTAGGGTTTCTTGCTCAAACCCTTAACGTGCGAATGAAAGTACTCTTAGCAGAGCAGATTTCACAGATTTATCAGGAAGTCTTTGTGATGTCAGATTTTTCCCCAGGACATGCTGTAGCAAGGCAAGGAGCTGTACCCCTCTGCATAAGGTATTCAGGCTTAAGGGGATTAGAGCCAGGAAGCGCTTCTCCCAGAGAACATGGGGACTCAGGCTATGTCAAAGCGGGGGCCAGAGTCCATTGCTCCCTCTTTGTTGCAGCCCCCCAAGTCCTTCTCTGATGGCCTCCCAAGTGATTGAGTCTGGTTTAGGTTGCCCCCTGCTGTGAGGGGTCTTACCCATCATTGACTTCCAACCAAGCTTTGGGGGCAGGGATCAGGAGTGGAAACTGAGGCAGCATTTGCTACTGGAGATAAGCTTTGTCTCCTGCGGCTTGCGTTCCAGAGGTAGTTGCTCACTCATCCTTAAGCCACAGTGGGCAGAGATACAATTCCTAGAACCAGGCAGAGCGGTCTACAACAGGAATCAAACATGCAGTCCCTTGGTACACGGGATGACACTTCAACCAACTGAGCCACCTGGTCATGGCATTCTTAGGACTTCTTAAGTTTCCTTCCTAGGAAGGCCTACGTCATGGTCCTAAATAAAAAAAAAAACAACAGGAGGTTATAGAAGTGAATGAGATTGGGCATCTTTGTGTTGGGGCACCTGGTTGATCATTATTGGATTTGGAAGTGTGGTTGGGTTTATTTAGAGGCATTGTAATTCCATAGTCTTTGTGTGTGTGCATAGGGCACATGTGAAAGTGAAAATGTGTATAAGGGAATGTGTGTGTGCAGGTATCTGTGTGTGCAGGTGTGTGTGTGTGTGTGTGTGTGTGTGTGTGCGAAAATGTGAAGGAGCATCTTGGATGTTCCTCTTAGGTGGCTGGAAGATGAAGAGCAATAACCCGCATATCACATCCAACAGTGGGCTGCTTTTATCAAGAGAGGGATTGGAGTCCACTTTCATTTTCTGAGAAGACACCTGCCCATGTTTCATTTCCACCTGCCAGGTGGGCACACTAATAGGTGATCTTTAACAAAAGAACTTCGTTCTGCCCTGGATAATGTGGCTGAGTGGATTAAGTGTTGGCCTGTCAACCTGGGGTCACCTGTTCAATTCTTGGCCAGGGTAAATGCCTAGGTTGTGGGCTGGTTCCCCAGTAGGGGGCGACTGGGAGCAACCACACACTGATGTTTCTCTTTCTGGTTTTCTCCCTCCCTCTCTTTCTGAAAATAAATAAATAAAATCTTTTAAAAAATGAACTTCCTTCTCCCTGAACAGGGAGCTCCATCTTTTTTTTTAAGAAAAAATTGTATTTTGGCCTCACTGAAGATATGCCAGAGACTGGTGTTCCAAGAAACCTTTTGTTTTTTAAAGTATATTTTATTGATTATGCTATTACAGTTGTCCCATTCCCATTTCTTCCCTCTGCCCTATACCCCTCCTCCCACCAGCATTCCTCCCCTCATTATGTCCATGGGTCATATATATAAGTTCTTTGGTTTCTCCATTTCCTATTCTTAACCTTCCCCTGTCTATTTTGTACCTACCAATTATGCTTATTATTCCCTGTACCTTTTCCCCCATTCTCCCCTCTCCCACTCTCTTCTGATAACCCTCCACGTGATCTCCATTTCTGCGATTCTGTTCCTGTTCTAGTTGTTTGCTTAGTTTGTTTTTGTTTTTTAGGTTCAGTTGTTGATAGTTGTGAGTTTGTTGTCATTTTTCTGTTCATAGTATAGATGTTCTTTTTCTTAGATAAGTTCCTTTAACATTTCATATAGCAAGAGCTTGGAGATGATAAACTCCTTTTACTTGACCTTATTTGGGAAGCACTTGATCTGCCCTTCCATTCTAAATGATAGCTTTGCTGGATAGAGTAATCTTGGATGTAGGTCCTTGTCTTTCATGATTTCAAATCTTTCCAGCCCCTTCTTGCCTGCGAGGTTTCTTTGGAGAAATCAGCTGATAGTCTTATGAGCACTCTCCTTTTCTCTAGTTGCTTTTAAGATCTTCTCCTTATCTTTAATCTTGGGTAATTTAACTATAGTGTGTCTTGGTGTGTTCCTCCTTCCAATTTCTTTGGGACTCTCTGAGTTTCCTGGACTTGCTGGAAGTTTATTTTGCGAGATTGGGGAAGTTTTTCCTATTGGTTTCAGATAAGTTTTCAATTTCTTGCTCTTCCTCTTCTCCTTCCAGCACCCTGATGATTCTGATTTTTTTAAATGTATTTTATTGATTATGCCATTACAGTTGTTCTATTTCTGCCCTTCATTCCCCTCCACCCTGCACACCCCCTCCTCTACCCTTCTCCCCCTTTAGTTAATGACCACGTGTCTCAAGCTCTTTAGATTCTATATTTCCCATACTATTCTTGACCTCCCTCTATCTATTTTCTACCTACCATCTATGCTACTTATTTTCTGTACCTTCTCTCCCCTTCTCCTTCTCCCACTCCCCTGTTGCTAACCCTCCATGTGATCTTCATTTCTATGGTTCGCTCCTGATCTAGCTGTTTTCTTAGTTTGCTTTTGTTTTAGGTGTGGTTGTTAATAACTGTGAGTTTGCTGTCCTTTCATTGTTCATATTTTTATCTTCTTTTTCTTAGGTAAGTCCCTTTAACATTTCATATAATAAGGGCTTGGTGATAATGAACTCCTTGAATTTGATCTTATCTGAGAAGCACTTTATCTGTCCTTCAATTCTAAATGAAAGCTTGATGGATAGAGCAATCTTGGTTGTATGTCTTTGGATTTCATGACTTGGAATACTTCTTTCCAGCCCCATCTTGCCTGTAAGGTCTCTTTTGAGAAGTTCACTGACAGTCTGATGGGAACTCCTTTGTAGGTGACTGTCCCCTTATCTGTTGCTGCTTCTAGGATTCTCTCCTTCATTTTAATCTTGGCTAATGTAATTATGATGTGCCTTAATGTGTTTCTTCTTGGGTCCAACTTCTTTGGGACTCTCCGAGCTTCCTGGATTTCCCAGAAGTCTATTTCCTTTGCCAGATTGGGGAAGTTCTCCTTTATTAGTTTTTCAAATAAATTTTCCACTTGTGGCTGTTCCTCTTCCCCTTCTGGTACCCCTATAATTCGGATGTTGGAACATTTAAAGATGTCCTGTAGGTTCCTAAGCCTCTCCTCCTTTTTAAAAATTCTTGTTTCTTCATCCTTTTCTGTTTGGTCATTTTTTTCCTCCTTCTGGTCCACTCCTTTGATTTGAGTCCCAGTTTCCTTCTCATTACTATTGGTTTCCTGTGTATTTCCCTTCATTTCAATTAGTCTAGCTTCCATATGTTCCTCAAATTTGTGACTAAAATCAACCAGTTCTGTGAGCATCCTGATCACCAATGTTTTGAACTGTGCATCTGAAAGTTTGGCTATTTCTTGTTTGCTTAGATTTATTGGCTCTGGGGCTCTGAGTTGTTCTTGAGCCATGTTTTAGTCTGTTCATGCCTGTTAACGTATGAGGAGCAGAGCCTTAGGTACTCACCAGGGTGGGGCCAACCAGGTCGCTGGTTTGTGATGCTGTATGTGGGGGCGGGGTCAGAGAGGGACAATGGTGGTTCCCTCTGCTGCTTCCCACCTCTGGGGCCTGTGCGGTCCCTCTCACCACCGCTAGCTCCTTCACCATTTTATCTGCACCTGAATGTGTGACTGTGGTCTGTCCTCAGTGGGTCTGCCATTTTGCACCCTCAGTGGGTCTGCCTGCTTCTCCACACCTGGGATCCGCCCACGGCTGCTGGCGCACCTTGGTTGCGCACCTGGGTCAGTCGGGTGGATCTTTCCTGCCTGACCCTGCTGTGGTGCTGGCTCTGCCCCTCTTACCAGTTTGGCTGAAGGGTTTGTTGTTGTCAGACTTCTGTGTAGTTCCATTTTCTGTGGTTTGGCTGCGTTTTTGTGGCTAAAACTTTGTTGTTTTTACACTTGGTTGTGTGAAAAGGCACAGTGCTTCCACCTACGTCTTCATCTTGGCGGAAGTCCTGATTCTGATTTTTGAGCATTTAAAGTTGTCCCAGAGGTTCTTAAGCCTCTCCTCATTCTTTTGAATTCTTGTTTCTTTAGTGTGTTCTGGTTGAATGTTTCTTTCCTTCTGCTCCAAATTGTTGATTTGAGTCCCCATTTCCTTCCCTTCACTATTGGTTCCCTGTATATTTTTCTCTATTTCAATTTGCATAGCCTTCACTTCTTCCTCTATTTTGCATCTATACTCAATCATTTCTGTGAGCATCCAGATTACCAGTGTGTTGAACTGTGCATCTGATAGGTTGGCTATTTCTTTATGGCTTAGTTCTTTTTCTGGAGTTTTGATCTTTCTTTCAGGCCATATTTTTTTGTCTGGGTGCACCTGTTATGTAGTAAGAGGCAGAGCCTTAGATATTCACCAGGACAGGGCAACCCACATTGCTGCATTGTGGTGCTGCATGTAGGAGAGGGGTCAGAGAGGGAATGCTGCTTGCGCAGCTCTCGCTTGCTTTCAGTCACTTCCACTCCTACCTACAAGCAAATTGGGCCTTCTGGTACTGATTTCTGGGTGGATGGGTGGGTTAGTGTGCTTTGTAGTATCCCGTAGGCCTCTCCAACAAACTCTCCTGTGAAAATGGGAGTCTCTCCAGATGCTGCTAACTTTACAGGTTTTTACAATCAGAGGTTTTGAGACTTTCTTTTCCTGCAGTGGAACCCTGGGTTGCTCAGTTTGTCTCACTCCCTAGTTGTTTCTCCCAGATCATCCACATGTGATGTGGGACCACCCAGTCCTCCAAATGCTGCCTTGCCCACCCTGTCTCTTGCCTTGCTGTGCTTCCTCTCCTCCCTGGCTGCCCCACTCTGCCCCTTCTAGAGCCAGTTTGGATGAATGTTTTTTCTTTAACTCCTTGATTGTGAGACTTCCATACAGTTAGATTTTCTGGAAGTTCTAGTTATTGTTTTTAAAGTTGTTGTTGTCCTTATTTTGGTTGTGTGAGGAAGCAAAGCATATATACCTATGCCTTCATCTTGGCCAGAAGTCCAGGGCTCCATTTTTATGTGCCCTTTGCTTAGTTTCCAAAACATTTGGAGAGAGGGTCCCCATTCTTTAGAAAAGGGGGGTTGGCAAGGGAAGGAAATAGAACCATGGCCATAGGAGGATTCACAAGTTGAAAGCAAGCCAGAGCTTTGAGTGGTCTCAGACTCAAGAATGTCCCTTTTTGACCTTGCAAAGGGTGGGTACCACAGAGGGTACCATAGGTGCTCACTCACTCTGTTCTGAGTTCTCCTGAGAGATCATCCAGCAGTCCAGGGTAGAGGAGAAGGGAACAGCCTTCAACAGTCTGGTGACTTTAAGTCAACAGGCTGGACCTGGAAGTCAGAGGGTCAGTTCTGATGAATGGGGCTCTCAGTGTCTCTGATGCAGAATTGTTCTCCCTTTGTGTCTCTCTCTTCAGCTCTCTGTTATGAAACATCTGGATGGTTGAGTATCGTTTTAGCCACAGTAAATAGCTTAATGGAAGACTACATCTTATATTTCTCCACAAAGAGGCAAAACGATGTGTGGGTTGCACCGGCAAGAGAACTGAAAAATCTCTGGGGTGGTTTTGAGGAAGAGTCACTCCTGGTCTATGAATCACTTTTCCCTTCTTTATCTAAACATCTGTGAAACAATGAGATAATCTGTGTGAAAATTCAAGATTTCCTTCCAAATTAATCCGATTGTATTTGTTTTATAGCAGTGGTCATAAAAATATGTTAAAACAGAGAAGAGAGGCCCTGGTTGGTGTAACTCAGTGGATTGAATGTGGGCCTGCGAACTAAACAACCATGGTTCGATTCCCATTCAGGGCACATGCTGGGTTGCAGGCCAGTTCCCAGCAGGGGACATAAGAGAGACAATCCTACATTACTATTTCTCTCCCTCTCTCCTTCTCTTCCCCTCTAAAAATAAATAAATAAACTAATTAATTATATATATACATATATATATATATTTATTTATTTATTTAAAAAGTCATTAAAAGAGAGAAGATGGTGGCGAGATAAGTGTGAGTGGAGTCCTCTTTCTCCTGCGCATGGAGGAAACACCTAGCCAATCTTCTGAGGAACACAGCAAACAGTCAATGGTATTCCAGAATATATGAAGATTGGAGACCAAAAACTGTATAGGACATTGAAAAATCAGACAGTAAGGAAAGTGCTTAAGGACAATAAATTCCCTTGGAATCAGCATGGGGACCAGGGTGGCTGCAGCTCTAGGTACAGCACCCCCAGGGTCTGCTGCTCGATTCTTGGGAGAGAACCAGGCAGAGCTGTGTGAGAGGCCAAGGTGCTTGTTTGGACCAGCGGGCTTGAATAAGGGGAATTTTTCAAAAAGAAAAAGAGAAAAAAGAGGCACTCTGTGGCTGTTTGAGGAATTCTCCACAGCAGCCGCTAACTCCTGCACCCCTACCCCCACAGCCCAGGGGTCGGTGAGCACCTGATAAGTGACCTAGCCGATGCAGGCGCTCACACCCGAAACACCAGGGTCAGTATGCACCTGATCCAATTCCCAGCAGTGGCTGGTCTCCACTCGCACCAGAAATACCTGGGACTGAGCACTTCCCACCTAGCTGTTGTGCCCAGAGCCCTGCAGAACCTACTGGCTCTCTAGGAAGAAGGCGAAAACACCCCACAGAGGGGAGCTGCAGGGCTCTGGGAGTTGGCAGTACCCAGAAAGACTTGATTCATGGGGGGCTGAACTACCCTGAAGGGGTGCTGAGAGTCTCTAGCATCAAGGACAGCAAAGAACAAGAAAGTAGTGTGTGAGTTGCCCCTAACTGATGCACCACAAGGACAATGCAATTGGTGGACTAAAGGCCTAGGCAGGGCACAGAAGGGCACTGAGGAACTGGGCTGGAGGCTGAACAACAGTGAATAGTGTGGCTCAGGAAGGGAGAAAAGTGAAACCAATGCCTCCTCAGCCTGAAATAGTTAGGAAAACCAGCAGAAATGGCTTGACCAGTTTAAAGCCAGAGAAGGCTTTAAAAAAAAATCCTTCTTCCTTTCTGTCCTTTTTTATTCCTTCTTCCTTCATTTCGTCCTTTCCTTTTTCATTCTTCTTCCTTTATTCTCTTATTTATTTATATTTTTAATTATAAAAATTTATAATTTTTAATTATAAAAATTTAAAACACTTCCTTCTTTCTTCTTTTCCTCTGTCTTTTTTATTCCTTCTTCCTCCATTCCTTCCCTTACTTTTTCATTCTCCTTCCTTTATGCCATTATTTATTTATTTTTTCATTAAAATTTTTAAAATTATTTCTTCCTTTTTTGTCCTTCCTTCCTTCCTTCCTTCCTTCCTTCCTTCCTTCCTTCCTCCCTCCCTTCATTCCTTCCTTCCTCTTTTCTTATTCTTTTTCCACAGGTGAGACAATAATACCTGGAGCTGTGAAAGGCCAGAGTTAGACCCAAGCAAGAGTCATCCTAAAAACAGACACAATGAGACAAATTTTACTTTGCTACTCCAGAGAATTTTCAAGGTGGGAGTGTTGAACACCAGTATACCTGCTGGCAGAGGAAACCCACCAACAAAGGAACCACCCACAGATAACAACAGAAGAGGGTGAAAGAGTGAGTAGAAGCCACACTAACCTCAATCTAGGACCAGTGTGGAAATACAACTAAATGGTGGAGAAATTACTCAGAACAAACAACTGAAAAAGAGAGAGAGAAAAGCCTCAAAACATTGTACATACAGAAGAATCAGCTTCAACACAACCTGTCAACACCTGCACAACAGAATAAAACCTGTGGTGGATGGAGTGACCCTCAGGTAACCAACTGGAGGGAAGGACCTATCAAAGAAAGACAGCACAACAATAAAAGCCAAAGACAAACACGGAGCTAACATAAATGATAGGCCAAGACCAGAAAGCTCAGGAGACCAAGGACACTGCACCACTGAATCTCACAGGTCTTCTATTGTAGAAGTTCACACCAGAAACCCAGGAAGTCACAACAGATCAATTTAAGAAGGAGAGGCTAACAAGAAGAGTCTCACAAACAATGAGAAGACAAAGAAACATTCCCCAAATGAAAGAAAAGGAGAAATCCTCAAAAAGAATGCTAAATTCTAGCTAAATAGAGGCAAGCCAACTATCAGATATTGAGTTCAAAGAAATGGTTATCAGGAAGCTCACTGAGCTCACAGTGAATTACCAGAAACTACAGGGAAACTACAATGAACTCACTGAAAACTATATCAACATGAAAAAAGAAGTAGAAACTATAAAGAAAGGCAAAGAGAAAATGAAAAATACAATTTCCAAACTGAAGAACACAATAGAATGAATCAAAAGCAGGATTGATGAACCAAAAGATTGAATCAGTGAGATGAAGCATAATGAAGGGGGAAAAAAAACACTCAGAAAGAGCAAGAAAAGAAAAAGAGGCTCAGAAAAAATAAAGAGGGATTAAGGGAAATGCAGGACAAGGTGAAATGTAATAATATCTATATAATAAGAATACCAGAAGGAGGAGAAGAAGAACAGCAAGGGACAGAAAACCTGTTTGGAAAACTAATGATGGAAAACTTGCCAAATTTTATTTTATTTTATTTTAATTGTTGTTAAAGTACAGTTTTCTCTCTTTTACAACCATCCCAGCCTACCTGCCAGCCCTCCAACACATCCCTCCAATTTCCACCCCACCCTAGTTTTTGTCCATGTGTTTTTGAGAATTAAAAAAATTTAAATATATTTTTTTGATTATGCCATTACAGTTGTCGTATCCCCCCCTTTATTCCCCTCCACCCTGCACACCAACTTTCCCACCCCCCCTTTAGTTCATGTCCATATGTCACAAGTTCCTTAGATTCTATATTTCCCATACTATTCTTGCCCTCTCCCTGTCTATTTTCTACCTACTGTTTATACTACTTATTCTCTGTACCTTCTCCTCACTTCTCCTCTTCCCACTCCCCTGTTGCTAATGTTCCAATGTGATCTCTATTTTTATGGTTCTGCTCCTGATCTAGCTGTCCTCTTAGATTGCTTTTGTTTTAGGTGTGGTTGTTAATAACTGTGAGTCTGCTGTCCTTTCATTGTTCATATTTTTTATCTTCTTTTTCTTAGATAAGTCCCTTTAACATTTCATATAATAAGGGCTTCGTGATGATGAACTCCTTGAACTTGACCTTATCTGAGAAGCACTTTATCTGCCCTTCCATTCTAAATGAAAGCTTGATGGATAGAGCAATCTTGGTTGTATGTCTTTGGATTTCATGACTTGGAATACTTTTTTCCAGCCCCTTCTTGCCTGTAACGTGTCTTTTGAGAAATCAGCTGACAGTCTGATGGGAACTTCTTTGTAGGTGACAGTCCCCTTATCTCTTGCTGCTTCTAGAATTCTCTCCTTCATTTTCATCTTGGCTAATGTAACTATGATGTGCCTTGGTGTTTTCCTCCTTGGGTCCAACTTCTTTGGGACTCTCTGAGCTTCCTGAACTTCCTGGAACTCTATTTCCTTTGCCAGATTGGGAAAGTTCTCCTTTATTACTTGTTCAAATAAGTTTTCCACTTATCACACTTCCCCTTCACCTTCTGGTACCCCTATAATTTGGATGTTGGAACATTTAAAGATGTCCTGGAGGTTCCCAAGTCTCTCCTCATTTTTTTTTTGAATTCTTGTTTCTTCATTCTTTTCTGTTTGGTCATTTTTTTCCTCATTCTGGTCCACTCCCTTGATTTGAGTCCCAGTTTCCCTTCCATCACTATTGGAAGGGAAACACTGGTTTCCTGTGCATTTCCCTTCATTTCAATTAGTTTAGCTTTCCTTTGTTCCTCTAATTTGTGATTAAAATCAACCAGTTCTGTGAGCATCCTGATCACCAGTGTTTTGAACTGTGCATCTGATAGGTTGGCTATCTGTTGGTCACTTAGAAGTATTGGCTCTGGGGATTTGAGCTGTTCTTGAGCCATAATGTTTTGGTCTGTTCACGCCTGTTACATATGAAGGGCAGAGCTTTTGGTGTTCACCAGGGTGGGGTGACGCAGTAGCTGGGCTGTGATGCTGTATGTGGGAGCAGGGTCAGGGAGGGGCAATGGAGTTTTTTCCTCTCTCTATTGGATTTCTGTCCCCTCTGCTGCTTCCCGCAAGCAAACATGCCCCCCCCAGTGCTGGGTCTCAGGTGTGTGGGCCTGTGCACCCTCCAGGACCCTGAGGGTCTCTCCAACAAACTCTCTGTGAGCCTGGGAGCTTCTCCTGGCACCTCGACCCCGAAAATTTTTTCAATTGGTGCTTTTAGGCTTTAATTCCAGTCACTAGGGCCCTAGCCTGCGTGGTCTGTGTCATTGCTCGCTCCTTCACTTGCGCGGGAATGTGTGACCGAGGTCAGCCAGCCACCTTGTGCTCTCCCTGGGCCTGCCTGTTGCCACCCCACACTTGGGATCTGCCAAGAACTGCCTGTGCTCCTGGGTTGGTCCCGCTGATTTACCTGCCTGACCCTGCTCTGTCAGCCGCTGACATTGCCCCTCTTACCAGTCTGGATGAATGGTTCATTGTTGCCGGACTTGCATACAGTTCAATTTTCTGTGTTTTAGCTGCATTTTTGTTACTAAGACTTTGTTGTGTTTAAACATGGTTATGCAAGGAGGCACCATGTTCCCACCTATACCTCCATCTTGTCCAGAAGTCCATGTGTTCTTTATACTTGTCCCTGTAAACCCTTAAGACTTTTCTCTGAAACTCCCTTCCCTCTCCCCTCTGGTCACTGTCAGCATGTTCTCTATTTTAGTGTTTTTTGTTATATTTTGCTTGTTTATTTCTTTCATTGATTAGCTTCCTGTTAAAGGTGAGATCATATGGTATCTGTCTTTCACCACCTGGTTTATTATGCTTAGCATAATGCTTTCCAGTTCCATCTATGCTGTCCCAAATGGTAGGAGCTTGTTCTTTCTGTCTGTTGAGTAGAATTCCATTGTATAAATGTACCATAGTTTTTTGATCCATTTATTTACTGATGGGAACCTAGATTGCCCCCAACACTGGGCTATTGTAAATTGTGCTGCTATGAACATTGGAGTGCATAGGTTCTTTTGGATTGGTGTTTCAGGGATCTTAGGATATAATCCTAGGAGTGGAATTGCTGGGTCAAAAGGCAGATTCACTTTTAGTTTTCTGAGGAAATTCCATACTGTTTTCCATAGTGGTTGTACCAGTCTGCAATCCCACCAACAGTGAACTAGGGTCCCCTTTTCCCCCCAACCTCTCCAACACTTGTTGTTTGTTGCATTGTTTATGATGGCCATTCTGACCAGTGTAAAGCGATATTTTATTGTGGTTTTAACTTGCATCTCTCTGATAGTTAGCAATATTGAGCATCTTTTCATATGTCTGTGGATCCTCTGTATGTCCTCCTTGGAGAAGTGTCTGTTTAAGTTCTATGCCCACTTTTTAATTGGGTTGCTTGTCGTCTTAGAGTGGAGTCATGTGAGTTCTTTATGTATTTTGAAAATTAAACCCTTGTCTGAGGTATCATTGGAAAATACGTTTCCCATATGGTTGATTCTCTTTGTATTTTAATACTGTTTTTTTTTTTAGCCATGCAGAAGCTTTCTATTTTGATGAGATCCCATTTGCTTATTCTTTTCTTAATGTCCCTTGCTCTGGGGAATATATCAGTGAAGATGTTGCTGTGCAAAATATCTGAGAGTTTTTTTTACCTATATTCTC
Organism: Artibeus jamaicensis; assembly: GCF_021234435.1. Taxonomy (NCBI): domain Eukaryota; kingdom Metazoa; phylum Chordata; class Mammalia; order Chiroptera; family Phyllostomidae; genus Artibeus; species Artibeus jamaicensis. The sequence continues at coordinate 4,456,021 of NW_026521913.1, forward strand.
CTCTAGAACTTTAATGGTGTAATGGCTGATATTTAAGTCTTTTATTTACCTTCAATTTATTTTGGTGTATGGCATAAGTCAGTGATCCAGTTTCATTTTTTTTCACGTAGCTGTCCAGTTCTCCCAACACCATTTGTTGAAGAGGCTATTTTTACTTTATTTTATGTTGCTGCTCCCCTTTGTAGAAAATTAATTTACTGTAGAGACTTGGGATTATTTATGGGCTCTCTGTTCTGTTCCATTGGTGTATGTGGCTGGTTTATGCCAGAAGCAGGCTGTTTTGATTATAGTGGCCTTGTAATACAGTTTGGTATCAGGTATTGTGATCCCATTTTCTTCTTCTTTCTCAAAATTGCAGCTGCTGTTTGGGCCATTTATGGTTTCATATAAATTTTTGAAGTGTTTGTCCTATGTCTGTGAAATATGTCATTGGTACTTTAATAGGTATTGCATTGAATCTGTAAATTGCTATGTGTAGTATGGACATTTTGATGATGTTAATTCTGCCAGTCCATGAACAACCTATATGTTTCCATTTGTTTGTGTCTTCCTTGATTTCTTAGTTTAGTGTTGTGTAGTTTTCTGCATACAGGTCTTTTACCTCCTTAGTTAGGTTTATTCCCAGATATTTTATTTTTCTTTTTGCTATAGAAAATGGGATATTTTTCTTGATTTCTGCTGTTTCATTGTTGGTAAACAAAAAGGCCTTTGATTTTTGGATATTGACTTTGTATCCCAATGCTTTGCCTAATTTATTTATTATGTCAAGCAATTTTGGGGTGGAGTCTATAAGATTTTCTTTTTTTATATACAATTATTTTTTTAATTTAGTTACTTTTGAAGTAGAGTTTTTTGTCTATTTCTCCCCTCCCAGCGCCCCCAGTCCCGTGCTCCCCACTTCTCTCTCATCTCCACCCACCCTAGCTCTCATCCCCGGGTCCTTCATATTTGTTCCTCCAAATCCCTCCACCCCCCTTCCCCCTTAAATTCCCTTCCCTCTTCCATCTGGTCACTGTCCCCTTGTTCTCTATTTCAGTGTCTTTGTTTTTATTCTGCTTGCTTGTTTGTTTTGTTGTTTAGCTTCCTGTTAAAGGTGAGATCATATGATATTTGTCTTTCAACACCTGGCCTATTTCACTCAGCATAATGCTTTCCAGTTCTATCCATGTTGTTGCAAAGGGTAGTACCTCCTTCTTTCTCTCTGCTGCATAGAATTCCATTGTGTATATGTACCACAATTTTTTGATCCATTCATTTACTGACAAGCACCTAGGTTGCTTCCAACTCTTGGCTATTGTAAATTGTGCTGCTATGAACATTGTGGTGCATAGGTTCTTTGATATTGATGTTTTAGGATTCTTAGATTATAATCCCAGCAGTGGAATTGCTGGGTCAAAAGGCAGGTTGATTTTTATTTTTCCGAGAAAATTCCATACCGTTTTCCATAATGGTTGTACCAGTCTGCAATCCCACCAACAGTGAACTAAGGACCCCTTTTCCCCACAACCTCTCCAACATTTGTTGTTTGTTGCTTTGTTTATGATAGCCACCCTGACTGGTGTAAAGTGGTATCTCATTGTGGTTTTAATTTGCATCTCTCTGATAGCTACGATACTGAGCATCTCTTCATGTGTCTCTGGATATTCTGTATGTCTTCCTTGGAGAAGTGCCTGTTCAAGTCCTTTTCCCATTTTTTAATTGGGTTAGATGTCTTCTTAGAGTGGAGTGGTGTAAGTTCTTTGTATATTTTGGAGATTAAACCTTTGTCTGAGGTATCATTGGCAAATATGTTTTCCCATACAGTTGGTTGTCTTTTTAATTTAATACTGTTTTCTTTAGCCATGCAGAAGCTTTTTATTTCGATGAGATCAGATTTGTTCATTCTTTCCTTTATATTCCTTCCTTGCTCTAGGGGATATATCAGTAAAAAAGTTGCTGCGTGAAATATCTGATATTTTCTTGCTGATGTTTTCCTCTAGAACTTTAACAGTGTCATGGCTTATATTTAAGTCTTTTATCCACCCTGAATTTATTTTGGTGTATGGTATAAGTTGGTGCTCATGTTTCATTTTTTTTTGCACATAGCTGTCCAGTTCTCCCAACACCATTTGTTGAAGAGGATATTTTTAGTCCATTTTATGTTATTGCCCTCTTTGTCAAATATTAATTGACTGTAGAGAGTTGGGTTTATTTCTGGGCTCTCTGTTCTGTTCCATTGGTCTATGTGCCTGTTTTTATGCCCGTACTAGGCTGTTTTGATTACAGTGGCCCTGCAATACAGTTTGATATCAGGTATTGTGATCCCTCCTACTTTGTTCTTCTTTCTCAAAATAGGAGCTGCTATTGGGGGTCATTTATGGTTCCATATAAATTTTTGAAGTGTTTGTTCTATGTCCGTGAAATACACCATTGGTACTTTAATAGGTATTGCATTGAATCTGTAAATTGCTTTGTGTAGTATGGACATTTTGATGATGTTAATTCTTCCAATCCATGAACAAGGTATATGTTTCCATTTGTTTATGTCTTCCTTGATTTCTTTCTTCAGTGCTGTGTAGTTTTCTGCATACAGATCTTTTACCTCCTTAGTTAAGTTTATTCCCAGATATTTTATTTTTCTTTTTGCTATATCGAATGGGATTTTTTTCTTGATTTCTGCTTCTGCTGATTCATTGTTCGTATACAAAAATGCCTTTGATATCTGGATATTGACTTTGTATCCCGCTGTTTTCCCAAATTCATTAATTAGTTTGAGCAGTTTTTTGGTAGAGTCTATAGGATTTTCCATGTACACTATCATGTCATCTGCAAACAGTGACAGTTTTGTCTCCTCCTTTCCTATTTGCATGCCTTTTATTTCCTTTTCTTGCCTAATCACTGTGGCCAGAACTTCCAAAACTATATCGAATAGAAGTGGTGAAAGTGGACATCCTTGTCTTGTTCCTGATCTTAGTGAAAAAGCTTTTAATTTTTGCCCATTGAGTATGATGTTGGCTGTAGGTCTCTCACATATGGCCTTTATTATATTGAGGAATGCTCCCTCTATTCCCACTTTGCTGAGTGTTTTTATCATAAATGGGTGTTTTACCTTATCAAAAGCTTTTCCCACGTCTATTGATATGATCGTGTGGTTTTTGTCTTTGCTTTTGTTTATGTGATGTATTATAGTTATTGATTTCCAAATGTTGAACTATCCTTGCATTCCTGGGATGAATCCCACTTGGTCATGGTGTATGATCTTTTTGATATATTGTTGGATGCAATTTGCCAATATTTTGTTGAGGATTTTAGCATCTATGTTCATCAGCGATATTGGCCTGAAGTTCTCTTTCTTTGTTGTGTCTCTATCTGGTTTTGGAATTAAGATGATGCTGGCTTCATAAAAAGAATCAGGGAGTTTTCCATCCTTCTGGATTTTTTGGAATAGTCTGTGAAGAATAGGGGTTAGATCTTCCTTAAATGCTTTGTAGAATTCTCCTGTGAACCCATCTGGTCCAGGGCTTTTGTGTGATGGGAGTTTTTTGATTACTGCTTCAATTTCTTTTGCTGTTATGGTGTATTTAGATTTTCTGTTTCTTTTTCACTGAGTTTTGGAAGATTGTATTTTTCTAGAAATGTGTCCATTTCCCCTAGGTTTTCAAATTTCTTGGCATACAGTTCTTCATAGTAATTTCTTACAATCCTTTCTATTTCTGTGGTATCAGTTGTAATCTCTCCTCTTTCATTTCTGATTGTGTTTATTTGTGTCCTCTCTCTTTTTTTCTTTTTTTTTAAAAATATTTTATTTATTTATTTTTCGAGAGAGGGGAAGGGAAGGAGAAAGAGAGGGAGAGAATATCAATGTATGGTTGCCTCTCATGCATCCCCTGCTGGGAACTGGCCTGCAACCCAGGCATGTGCCCTGACTGGGAATTGAACCGCGATACTCTGGTTCGCAGGCCCGCCCTCAATCCACTGAGCTACGCCAGCCAGGGCTCTCTCTTTTTTTCTTGATGAGCCTACTTAAAGGCTTGTCTATTTTGTTTATCTTTTCCAAAAAACCAACTCCTGGATTCATTGATCCTTAGAATTGTGCTTTTAGTCTCTATGTCATTAAGTTCTGCTCTAATCTTGGTTATTTCCTTCCTTCTGCTTCCTCTGGGCTGTCTTTGTTGTTGTTCCTTGAGTTCTTGCAGGTGTACGATTTAGGTTGTTTGTATGAAATATTTCTATCTTCTTTAGGTAGGCCTATATTGCTATAAACTTCCCTCTCAGGACTGCCTTCACTGTGTCCCATAAGTTTTGGGTTGTTTTGAGTTCATTTTCATTTGTTTCCAGAAACTTTTTTATTTTTTTCCTAATTTCATTCTTGGCCCATTCGTTGTTTAATAGCATACCATTCAGTTTCCATGATTTTGGGTGCTTTGGGTTTTTTCCCTGGGGTTGGTTTCCAATTTCAGTCCCTTGTGGTCAGAGAAAATGCTTCGTATGATTTCAATTTCCTTGAAGTTTTTGAGGCTCGTTTTGTGTCCTATGATGTGGTCTATCTTTGACAATGTTCCATGTGCATTTGAAAAGAATGTGTATTTAGCTTCTTTGGGATGAAGGGCTCTATATATATTAGTTAACTCTATGTCATCTAGGGTGTTGTTTAATGCCATAATATTTTTGTTGATATTTTGTTTGGAAGATCTGGCCATTTTTAATAGTGTGGTGTTAAAATCCCCTACTATTATTGTGTTGCTGTCAATATCATTCTTGAAGTCCTCTAAGATTTTCTTGATATATTTCGGTGCTCCTACATTGGGTGCATATATATTTACAATGTTAATGTCTTCTTGGTGGAGTCTTCTCTTGAGTATTATGAAGTGATCTTCTGGGTCTCTCTTTATGGCTCTTTTTTTGAAATCTATTTTGTCTGATATGAGAATTGCTACCCCAGCTTTTTTTTTCTTGTCCGTTTGCTTGGAAAATTTGTTTCCAGCCTTTCACTTTTAGTCTGTGATGGTCTTTTTTCCTCAGGTGGGTTTCTTGTAGGCAACATATGTGAGGGTCATGCTTTCTTATCCATTCAGCTGTTCTGCATCTTTTGATTGGAGCATTTAATCCATTTACGTTTAAGGTTATTATTGATAGGTACTTATTCATTGCCATTTTTGTACCTGTGTTTTTCTCTGTCTCTCACTTTTCCTTCCTTTCCTTAAAGTAGTCCTTTTAGCATTTCTTGTAGGACTGGTTTGGTGGAGACATATTCTTTTAGACTTCTTTTGTCTTGGAAGCTCTGTATTTTGCCTTCTATATTGATTGATAGCCTTGCTGGGCCAAGTAGCCTTGGTTGTAGGCCTCTGGTTCTCATTACTCGGAATATTTCTTGTCATTCTCTTCTTGCTTGGAATGTTTCCATTGAGAAGTCAGTAGCTAACTTTATTGTGTCTCCCTTGTATGTTACTTCTTTTTTCTCCCTTGCTGCCTTTAAGATTCTCTCTTTGTCTTGGAATTTTGCCATTTTGATGATGATGTGTCTTGAAGTGGGCCTCCTTGGGTTCCTCTTGATTGAGACTCTGTGATTCCTGGATTTGTGTGACTTTTTCTGTCATCAAATTAGGGAAATTTTCTCTCATTACTCTTTCAAATATGTTTTCTATCCCTTGTTCTTCTTCTTCTCCTTCTGGTATTCCTATTATTCGGATATTATTACATTTCATATTGTCTTGTATTTGTCTTAATCCCTCTTCATTTTTTCTGAGTTTCTTTTCATTTTCCTGCTGTTTCTGTGAGATGCTTTCTACTTTGTCCTCCAGCTCGCTAATCTGATCCTCCGTCTCATCTATCCTGCTTTTGCAACTATCTACTGTGTTCTTCAATTCGGAAATTGTATTCTTCATTTCCTCTTGTTCCTTGATAGTTTCTATTTCCTTTTTCATGTGGATATAGTTTCCGGTGAGATCATTGTAGCTCCCCTGTAGTTTTTGGTAGCTCATTGTGAGCTCTTTTAACTTCGTGACTACCAGTGCTTTGAATTCACTATCTGATAGTTGATTAGCCTCTATTTCATCTAACATTCTTTCTGAAGCCTCTGCTTTTTCTTTTATTTGGGGATTGTTTCTTTGTCTTCCCATTGTCTGAGGCTCTTCTTGTTAGCCTCAGCTTCTAAAATTTATCTCTTCTGGCTCCCTTGGTTTATGCTGTGTACCTGTTTGGTATAATGCCTGTGAATTTCAGTGGTGGAGACTCCTTCAGGTATCTCGATGTTGTCCGTTTCCATCTACTCCTTTAATTGTGTATGTGTAATCAGTTGTAGGAGGAGGCAAAATGGTTTATGACAGCAGAAGAGTTTTTTATGATATATACAGTCACAGCTGGTAGAGAGGAGATAGGCAATCTTTAGGCTGTATATTGTGTTAACCGTATTCTTAAGCCAAACTTGACACTTTTACGAGAGGATGGACAAAAGATAAGCCTCTTGTTGGGGAGGGAAGTCTTGTTAGTTGTAACTAGAAAGCAGTGAGGTTTTAGATGGTCAGATTATGAGGTAAGGTGAGTGTAAGGAATGGTAAATAGGTCTAGTGTTTGAGCAAATAGAGTTAATCACTACAGTGATAGAATTCAGGGACCTGTACAATGGGCTAAGATGCAGGAGATGTGTTGTGAAGTATTTACTGTTGTATAGGTCAGCTATTATTTACACTAATATTAGAGCAGCACTCGTATAACAATCTCTATGTGAACTGTCTGAGTAGGGGGTATAGAGCTTTAGGTAGTTTGCTAAAGGAAAACAAGTGGCGTGGAGTTCAGAGGATTAGCAAAGCACTATGGAGGAAAGGACAGGGGGAGCCTGTCTAATAATATAATATAACTACTCAAGACTGAGAAGCCTCTACAGAAAGAGGAGGAATACATAGATATTATTAAAAATAAAAGAGGTGAAAATAATGAAAAAAATATGCAACACCTTGTGGCTTCTCTGCTATAGGAAGGTGAAATTTGTGTCTCTGTCTCTACTGTTGAGATGCCTCCTCTCTGGTTTCCATTCTGATCCTTTTACAGTTCCTAGTTGTTTGTGTCCCTTGCAGGTAAAAGGAAACGAAGCAACAAACAAAGAATCAAACAAAAAGGCAGGAGAAGGGAGGCGAAAGTGATGAGTTTAAGAGGAAAGGAAGAAGGACTAAAACAGGGAAAAAGAAAGGAGAGGGACAAGTATAGAAAGATAAAGCAGTGATAAAATTAAAATATATATATATAAGGTTACTAAACTAATTCACAAAAAAGTTACTAAAAAAAAAGGGAAAAAACCAGAAAAAAATTTAAAAACCCAAAAAACAAACAAGCAAACAGCAAAATAATAATAATAATAATAATAATAACAACAACAACAACAATAGGGAAACCCTCCCCTTGCTGGTTTCAAACTGTCCAGACTGGTTGTTCTGGTTGCAGCAGGATCTCTCTGTGTGCTGGGATCTTGGCACAAGTGCGCACACCATCCAGGCTACCATATTGGGGTGTGTGCATCCGCACACTCTCTGGGAAGTCTGGTACTGCAAAACCGGCAGGGTGCTTCCCAGTCCTGTGGCTAGTCCCCAAATGCTTCCACTTTCCCCCTGGCTCGCTGCAAGGCTGATGGGAAGCAGACCAAGCTGCCCAGGCAGGAGAACCCCTCAGTCCACTTTCAATAAAAACAAAACAAAACAAAACAAAACAAAACAAAACAAAACAAAACAAAACAAAACAAAATTCTCCAGACAGCCTGTCTCTCAGTCCAGCTCAGTTCCCAACCAGACCCATGAGGCCAATGCGTCTCTCGACTCTCCCAGGCTTGCGATCACAGAGTCTGAAGTTGAACCGGGCCCTGTGTCTTTGTACCCCTCCCTGATAATGCAAGCCAGCAATCAGACAGGTCTCTGTCCAGTGTTGTCCACTTTTGCTTATACAAGGAAGCGGGGGAGCTGCTGGCCCACACTGGTGGCCACTGGGGCCGCTGGGTGCCCTGGTTCCTGTGGTAGACCCCTCTGGTGTTGGTCTCAGACTGATGGCTCTGTACCCTGGCCATAGAGGCAGCACTGGGGCCACCTGGCTGGGGGCACCAGCCCCCGCCGCTCCTTTGTCTTTAGTCCAGTCCCCAAGACCCCACTGACCTGCCTCTTTCTGGTGTTTCAGCGTCTGTTACAGTCTCTGTTCTTTTAATTTCAGAAATGGTGGATAACTGATGGATTAGTGCACTGCTTTTCTATAGATCTGCCAGGATTTTCACCCATGAGTACCATGAATACGGGAGCTAGAATCTGCTTCGCCCTACTCCGTGGCCATCTTGAGCTGGCCCCTCTAAGATTTTCCATGTACACTATCATGTCATCTGCAAACAGTGACAATTTTGTTTCCTCCTTTCTGATTCGGATGCCTTTTGTTTCCTTTTTTTATCTGATTCTTGTGGCTAAATGTTCCAATACTATATTGAATAGAAGTGCTGAAAGTGGACAACCTTGTCTTGTTCCTGATCTTAGTGGAAAAGATTTTAGTTTTTGCCCATTGAATATGATGTTGGCTGTAGGTCTTTCATATATGGCCTTTATTATTTTGAGGAAAACTCCCTCTATTCCCACTTTGCTGAGTGTTTTTTATCATAAATGAGTGCTGTACCTTATCAAAAGCTTTTTCCAAATTTATTGATATGATCATGTGATTTTGTCTTTTGTTTATGTGATGTATTACATTTACTGATTTGTGAATATTGAACCATCCTTGCATCCCTGGGATGAATTCCACTTGGTCGTGGTGGGATGACTTGGTCATCTTTTTAATGTATTGTTGGATGTAGTTTGCCAATATTTTGTTGAGGTTTTTAACACCTATGTTTATAGTGATATTGGCCTGAAATTTTCTCTCTTTGTTGTCTTTATCTGCTTTTGGAATTAGGATGATGCTAGCTTCATAAAAAGAGTTTGGGAGTCTTCCCTCATTTTAAATTTTTTGGAAGAGCTTGTGAAAAATAGGAGTTAGCTCTTCCTTAAATGTTTGTAGAATTCTCCTGTGAAACCATCTGGCACAGGGCTTTTGTGTGTCAGGAGTTTTTTGATTACTGCTTCCATTTTATCTGGTGTTATTGCTCTATTTAGGCTTTCTGCTTCTTCATTCAGTTTTGGAAGATTATATTTTTCTAGAAATTTGTCCATTTCCCCTAGGTTTTCAAATTTCTTGGCATACAGTTCTTCATAGTAATTTCTTACAATCCTTTGTGTTTTTGTGGTGTCAGTTGTAATCTCTCCTCTTCCATTTCTGATTGTGTTTATTTGGGTCCTCTCTCCTTTTTTAATTGATAAGCCTGCCTAAAAGCTTGTAGATTTTGTTCACCTTTTCAGAAAACCTGCTGCTGGAACACTGATCCTTAGAATTGTGCTTTTAGTCTCTATGTCATTTAATTCTGCTCTGATCTTGGTTATTTCCTTCCTTCTACTTGCTCTGGGCTGTTTTTGTTGTTGTTCCTTGTGTTCTTGTAGGCATAGGGTTAGGTTGTTTGTTTGAAATATTTCTATCTTTTTTAGGTAGGCTTGTATCTTTATGATATTCGCTCTGAGGACTGGCTTCACAGTGTCCCATAAGTTTTGTGGTGCTGTGAGTTCATTTTCATTTGTTTCCAGAAACTTTTTGATTTCTTTCCTGATTTTATTCTTGACCCATTCATAGTTTAATAGCATGCTTCAATCTCCATGATTTTGAGTACTTTGGGTTTTTCCCCTGTGGTTGGTTTCTAGTTTCAGTCCCTTGTGGTTTGAGAAAATGCTTGATATAATTTCAATTTTGTTGAATTTGTTAAGGCTTGTTTTGTGTCCTATCATGTGGTCTATCTTTGAAAATGTTCCATGTGCATTTGAAAAAACTGTGTGCTGTGCTTCTTTGGGATGAAAGGCTCTATACATATATCAGTTAAGTCCATTTCATCTAGGGCATTGTTCAGTGCCACCATATCTTTGTTAATATTTTTTGGAAGATCTGTCTATTTTTTACAGTGGCACGGGAAAATCCCCTACTATAATTGTGTTGCTGTCAATATCTTTCTTGAAAGCCTCCAAGATTTTCTTTATGTATTTTGATGCTCCTATGTTGGGTGCATATATATTTACGTTGTTAATGTCTTCTTGGTGGATTCTTCCCTTGAGTATTATGAAGTCACCTTCTGGGTCTCTCTTTATGGCCCTTTTTTTGAAGTCTATTTTGTCTGATATGAGTATTGCTACTTTGGCATTTTTTCCCTGTCCATTTGCTTGGAAAATTTGTTTCTAATCCTTCACTTTTAGTCTTGTAGGTCTTTTGTCCTCAGGTGAGTTTTTTGTAGGCAGCATATGTGTGGGTCACGCTTTCTTATCAATTCAACTATTTTATGTGTTTCAATTGGAGCATTTCATTTATATTTAATGTTATTATTGACAGGTACTTATTCATTGCAATTTTTTCATAGCTTTGTTCTTCTCTTTCTCTCTCTTTTCCTTCCTTTCCTTAAAGCAGTCCTTTGAGCATCTCTTCCAAAGCTGGTTTGGTGGAGGTGTATTTTTTTAGACTTCTTTTGTCTTGGAAGCTCTGTATTTGGCCTTCTATATTGATTGAAAGCCTTGCTGGGTAAAGTAGCCTTGGTCATAGGCCTCTGGTTCTCATCACTTGGAATATTTCTTGCCATTCTCTTCTTGCTTTTAATGTTTCCACTGAGAAGTCAGTAGCTAACCTTATTGGGGCTTCCTTGTATGTTCCTTCCTTTTTCTCTCTTGCTGCCTTTAAGATTCTTTGTGTTGGAATTTTGCCATTTTAATGATGATGTGTCTTAAGGTAGGCCTCTTTGGGTTCCTCTTGATTGGGACTCTGTGTTTTTTGGATTTGTGTGACTTTTTCTCTCATCAGATTAGGGAAGTTTTCCATCATTACTTTTTCATATAAGTTTTCTATCTCTTGCTCTTCTTCTACTTCTGGTATTCCTATTATTCAAATATTATTGTGTTTTATATTGTCTTGCATTTCTCTTAATTCTTCTTCAGTCTTTCTGAGCCTCTTTTCCTTCTCTTGGTCTTTCTGGGTGTTTTTTTTCTACTTTATCCTCCAACTTGCTGATCTGATCTTCTGCTTCTTTTATTCTGTCTTTGATTTTTTCCACTGTGTTCTTCAGCTCAGAAATTACATTCTCGATTTCCTTTTGGCTGTTGTTGATAGTTTCTATTTCCTTTTTCCTGTTGATACAGTTTACAATGAGTTCATTTTAGTTTACCTCCCTGTAGTTTCTGGTAGCTCATTGTGTGCTGATTGAACTTCCTGACAACCTGTGCTTTGAATTCAATATCTGATAGTTGAGTTCCCTCTATTTCATGTAGCATTTTTTCTGAGGCTTCCTCCTTTCCTTTCATTTGTGGATTGGTTTTTTTCCCATTGTTTGTGAGATTCTTCTTGTTAGCTTCAGCTTCTTAAATTGATTTGTTCTGGCTCCCTGGGTTCATGGTGTGAACTTCTATGGTAGAATACTTGTAAGATTTAGTGGTGTAATCTCCTTGATCTCCCGAGGTCCCTGCTCTTGGGCTGTAGTTTAAGCTGGCTTTGTGTTTGTCTTTGTATTTTGATTGTTTTGGGGTTATTCTTTTGTGGGTCCTTCCCACCAGCTGGTTAACTGATGGTGTCTCTGTCCATCACCTGTTTTAATTTGTTGTACTGGTGACGGCAGGTTGTTTTGAAGCTAGTTCTTCCATTTATACAAGGTTTTGAGGATTCTCTTTTGCTCTTGTTCAGTTGTTTCCACTGGGTAGTTTCTCCTCTATTTAGTTGCATTACAAGATGGGTCCTGGATGGAGGTTTGTGTGGTTTCCACTCCCTCCTTCACCTTCTTCTGTTATTATTTGTTGGTGGTTCCTTTGTTGTTAGGGTTCCTCTTCCAGTGGGTATCTTGGTGTTCACTGCTTCCACTTACTCTTTTTTTTTTGTGATCAGTTGGAGGGGAAGGCAAAATAGTTTATGACTGCAGGAGAGTGTTCTATGATATTTATAGTAGCAATCTGTAGAGAAGTGATATGTGATCTTTTGGCTATGTATAGTGGTAACTGTGATCTTCCACCCAACTAGCCACTTTTAAGAAAGGATAGACAGAAGGTAATACTCTTGTTGCAGAAGGAAGACTTGTGAGTTGGATCTAGAAAGCAGTGAGGTTGTGAGAGGTTAGATTCTGAGGTAAGGTGAGAGTAAAGGATAGTAAATAGGTGTAGTGTGTGAGAGAATAGAGTTAACCACTATAGTAAAAGAGTTCAGGAAGCTGTGAAGCAGGCTAAGATCTGGGAGGGGAGTTGTGCAGTATTCACAATTGTACAGCACAGCTATTATTTACAATAATATTAGAGCAATAATTATATGACAAAATTTTTGTGATCTGGAGAACATGAATGGGGGTATAGAACTTTGAGTAACTTGGTAAAGGAACACAAGTGACATGAAGGTGAGTAAATTAGCAATACACTGTAGAAGAGAGAACAGGGGAAACCTGTCAAATGATATAATATAACCAGTCAAGCAAAGAAGACTATACAGAAAGAAGAGGAATACAAAAAAGTATTAAAATAAAAGTTGTAAGAATAATGAAAAAATAATAATACAAATATGCAGTATCTTGTAGTTTCTCTGTAATAGCAAAGTGAAATTTGTCTTGCTGTCTCAGCTGTTGGGATGCCCCCTTTTTGGGTCCAACTCTGGTCCTTTGACAGTTCTAAGTTTTTTGTCTCACTTGTGGATATACAAAAAAAAGGACAGGAGAAGGGAGGAAGAAGAGATAAAATTAGAAAGGAATGAGGAATAAAAAAAGAAGGAAAGAGAGGAAAAAGGTATTGAAAGAGAAAACAATAAAAAATTAAAAAATTATAGATTATTTTAAAAAAACACAAAAAACCTCTTGGTTTCAAACTGGCCAAACTGTTTTTTCTGGTCTTTCTGGCTGCAGCTGGCTGAAGGGGGATTGGTGTGGCCATTCTCCCTTCCTGATGTGTACTCATCCAGTCTTGAGAGCAGTCTCCCAAGAGCTAGTCTGGAGCCTCTCCTGGGCACCTTAGGTGGGGGATCCAGGTCTTCTTCAGAGCACTGTTTCCCAAGCATTATCACTGTGGGCTAGGTTGCGGATGCATGAGCACCTGGCCAGGCTGCCTCAGTCCTGTGGTTGTGGGCAAACCCTTCCCAGTGCTATGGGGGAGCACAAGGCCTTCTGTGCAACCTTGGGATTTCTGCCTGGCTGGGTGGGGAGTAGGCCGAGTGGCTGTCACAGGAGAATCCACCAACAGTTTTACTTTTTGAGAAATTCCTCCTACTCAGTACAGTCCAATTCTCCAGCAAGATCGATGACAATCAGGGTCAGTGAGCGTCACTGAGCATCACTGCAGAGCTCTCAACTCTCCCTAGCCTGAGACCACAGATTCCACAGGTGATCATGGACCTTGTGTGTTTGCCTTTTTGTCCTTATTCCCCTCTCTGCAACTTCAAGCAACCAGGTCTCTCCTGGTGCTGCTGAAACCCTGCTTGGCTGGGGAGGGAAGGAGCAGTTGACCCGGCTCTCTCCCAAGGACTCTGTGGCAGGTCTGCCACCCCCAAAGAGTCTGTGGTAGACCCAGCACCAGCGCCAGGCTCTGGGCCTGGGGTTAGAGTGGCAGTCCCTACCTTGGTCCCTGGGACCTTATTTTCCTGCAGCAGTCTCCTTACCTTCTGGTTTTTCAGTGTCTACTACAATTTTTGGTCTCTTATTTTCATACATGCTGGGGTACTGTTGGCTGTTTGCTCTGTTCCTCCATAGATCGGCCATGTTTTTCTCCCATGTGTAAGGGGAAATGTAATCTGCTCCCATCTTTCTCATCTCTGGATACTCTTTTTTAAGAGGGTCTGGGCAATGCAGGAGATTCTGCATTTTTTGAGAGGTGTCATTTTTGCCAGGGAGAGAAAGGAAAAGCTCCAGCAGGCCCCATTCACAGAAGTTTGCCTAGGGAAGTTCTAGGAGCAGTGAGATGGTGTTTTCTAATGTCTATCTACACTGGTGGCATTCAAAGGGAACCAATCAAAGGAACCTAGATTTCTCTCTTTCTGTTGTGCCAGATTATGTCACATAGATTCTTACTATACTCCAGGACATCTGAATGAGTTTAATGTAACATAATGCTATGTACTTGACTCTTACAAGGTTAGTAAGAGTCAAGTTAGCTTGAATTACTTATTGCTTCTGCCATGATATATATGAGGTGAATCAAAAGATCTTACCCCAAGGTTGACATGACATTTAAATGACAAAAGATCTCTAAGAAAATTCATTTAAGACTGCAATCTCTCATAAACATAGGTTTATAAAGTATGTTGATCCATATTTTGAAGTTATGAATAGTTTTATGCTTCAGGTATTTGATTAAAATGCAATCAGTTGAGACATCTCAATGACTCTATGGTTTTTGTGATAGAATCTCATGGATTAATGTCGACTAAAACCCTTGAAGCTAATTGAGTCTTTATTCATTCTTTGACACTATACTCCTCTTCATGTTCTAGAGCCAGAAAGATACCTGTTGCTTAATAACTTGATATTCCTACTCCTACAAATATCAGCAAGAGATAATGAAGTAGGGGGAACCTCTTTCTTGGGTCTCTAACCCTTGCCAGGGACATATCTAGACTCAAGTTCTCACAACATTTCTCAAAACATGAAGTTATCTCAGCTCTGCTTACCATAAAGCTCTCCCAGTTAAAGCCCCACAATCTTCCTTCATCTCTGCTCTGTTCCCACTTGAGGATGTCTGGTTGATTACTTTGCTGACAACGAAGACACAGTAAAAGGAAGGCTGGCCATTCTCATGAATGTTCCTGCTCAGAGAGCTCTTTCCTGTATGTCCAAAGAAGCTGGTCCTACTCGTTCTTGGCACTGCCTCTCCCTGCTGCTAATATGCATGCTACCACCTGAGTTATTCATTTATTTATTCAGTAAGTAGTTGTAGCCATTGAAAATCTCCTTTATACCAGCATCTGTGGTAGGCACCAGGGATTCAGTGACTGGTTCTGACCCTGCCCTTATGGAGTTTAGAATCGGACATTAGATGTACTCACAAAATAAATGATGTAAACAAATAAGGCTCTTTGGACTGTGGTTGATTGGAAAAATAGATAAAAGGCCCTACCAGCCTTGTGAGTTCTGTTGAGGATTTTAGTATTTATTCCAAAAGCAGTAGAAACCTTTGAAAAGTTTTAATCTCAGAAATAAGATGATCACTTTGGGATTTTGAGCAACACTATGACTCAGATTGGAATTGCAGGCTTTGAGAAGAGCAAATGGCAGTGGGGAGAGCAATTGGGAGGCTGTTGTTAGCATGCAGGAGACATAGTGGTACCTGAACTGAGATGTGGCCATGGTGGAGATTTGTAAGGCCACCACAGCCCAGGTCCTCCTGTGCAGTGGCCACTGCTACTTCTCTGGAGCCCATGATGACCAAGCACCAGAAGCCATATTTATTTTGTACAAACCCAAGGGGATTCTCTCTTTTCCTATGGTGACAGTCTGGGATCTCAGCCCTAAAGGAACATTGACCTACCCTACCAAAGTGCACCTGCCAAGTGAGGCTTACCACTCTCCAGATGTGCCCAGGAATGTTGGAATACAGACATGAACACAGCTTGGGCATCAGCAGGTTACTTATATGTGGGCTGTTCATAATTAGGGTATTTGCTATTTAGCAGATTGTGGCTGTTATAAAAAATAAACCATGTTTTGAAGGCACAAGAAAATTTTGGAATCGCCATTTGGTAACACTGCTATGATATGTAACTACACAGGTAAGTAGATACATTTCAACACATTATAAGTAGTGTGGTGGTCCACAGTTTCTACATGAAAGCAGTCCTTTGGATGGAAATGGCAGTGGTTGAGGTGGGAGCATTGAAAGTGTAATTGCATAACATCTTAGAAAAAAGACCCATGGACAAAGACAACAGGGGATGGCGAGGACTGAATGTAAGAGGTGGGGGTGTGTAGGACAGGGGGGAGTAATGGCGGGGGGAATGGGGACACCTGCAATTGAACAAGAATAAAAATAAATAAGTAAAAAGTTTTTTTAAATGCCAGTTGCCATATTTTTAAAAAGATGGGGTAGGTGTTGGAAATGGGGTGGCACACATACACACACACCTTCCCAATGCCCAAGTGTCCTGTTTGGAGCTTCTGTTATGGTAAATAATAAAAACAGCGCTGGGAACAGTTACTTTAAAAGCGTGGGAAACTGATTTCCGCCAAGATGGAGGCATAGGTGGAGACACCATGCTTTCTCACACAACCAAGTTTAGAGACAACAAAATATTAGCAATAGAAAACACAGTCAGAACACAGAAAATTGAACTTTTCGGAAGTCCAATAACAACGAATTCTTAAGCCTGACCGGTAAGAGGGGCGAAATCAGCAGCTGGTGGAGCGGGGTTGCACAGGAAAACTCAGTCAGACAGACTCAGGAGCATGGATCCCAGGTGTGGAGTTGCAAAGGGTGGACCTAGTGAGCTACCTAGTGAGCATGACCCAGTGAGGGACCGGTGGATCCTGCGAGGGTGAAGGGCAGCAGGTTAACTGTACTGGCACATTCCTGCGCAGATAGACCAGCAAGGGAGTGGGCAGTGAGACTGGACTGAGTGGGTCCCAGCCACGGGAGGCAGCAGAGACCACCACCATTTCCGGGCTCTGATCCCACCCCCACATACAGTGTCACAACCCAGTGACCTGAGCGACCCTGCCCTGGTGAACACCTCAGACAGCGCTCCTCACCCAGTGGCAGGATGCAGGAGAGGGAGACACCATTTCCCCACTCTGACCCCACCCCCACATACATTATCACAACCCAGTGACCCTGCCCTGGAGGCCCCACCCCGCCCCTAAGGCTGCGCTCCTCATACTTAATGGGCACGAACAGACCAAAAATGGCTCAAGAAGATCTCAAAGCCCCAGAGCCCATAAATCTAAGTGACGAAGAAATAGCAAAACTTTCAGATGCACAGTTCAAAACACTGGTGATCAGGGTGCTCACAGAACTGGTTGGTTTTAGTCACAAATTAGAGGAACATATGAAGGCTAAACTAATTGAAATGAATGGCAATGCATAGGAAACCAATAGTAATGGAAAGGAAACTGGGACTCAAATCAAAGGAGTGGACCAGAAGGAGGATAAAAATGACCAACCAGAAAAGAATGAAGAAATAAGAATTCAAAAAAAAAATGAGGAGAGACTTAGGAACCTCCAGGACATCTTTAAATACTCCAACATCTGAATTATAGGGGTACCAGAAGGGGAAGAGGAAGAGCAACATGTGGAAAACTTATTTGAACAAATAATAAAGAAGAACTTCCCCAGTCGGGCAAAAGAAATAGACTTCCAGGAAATCCAGGAAGCTCAGAGAGTCCCAAAGAAGTACACACCAAGGCGCATCATCATTACATTAGCCAAGATTAAAATGAAAGAGAATCCTAGAAGCAGCAAGAGCTAAGGGGACAGTCAACTACAAAGGAGTTCCCATCAGACTGTCAGCTGATTTCTCAAAAGAGACCTTACAGGCAAGAAGGGGCTGGAAAGAGGTATTCCAAGTCATGAAATCCAAAGACCTACAACCAAGATTGCTCTATCCAGCAAAACTTTCATTTAGAATGCAAGGGCAGATAAAGTGCTTCTCAGATAAGATTAAATTCAAGAAGTTCATCATCACCAAGCCCTTATTACATGAAATGTTAAAGGGACTTATCTAAGAAAAAGAAGATAAAAAGTATGAACAGGGAAAGGACAGTAAACGCACAGTTATTAACAACCACATCTAAAACAAAAGCAAGCTAAAAGGACAGCTAGATCAGGAGCAAACCACAGAAATGAAGATCACATGGAGGGTTAGCAACAGGGGAGTGGGAGGAGGAGAAGGGGGGAGAAGGTACAGAAAATAAGTAGCATAGATGGTAGGTAGAATAGATAGGGGGAGGGCAAGAATAGTATGGGAAATATAGAATCCAAAGAACTTGAGACACATGGTCATAAACTAAAGGGGGGGAATGGTAAGGGTGGGGGGTGCTGGGTGGAGGGGAATGAAGGGGGGAATAGAACAACTGTAATGGCATAATCAATTTTAAAAAAGCATGGGAAAATAATTTCCTGGGACAGTGAATTAAAAGGCAGATATTTTCTGAAAATATTCATTCTTTCCTATTTGGGGAAGAGTCAAAGCTCATTAATGGTTAGATAGTAGAAGGCATTTTTGTGTTATTCATTCTCTTCTACTTATTTTTACTAAAATTTCTACCAGTTTCCTTAGACCTACTTCCTCAAGAGCTGTTACCATAAATAAAGCCAGCAGAGAGCGCACAAATGCAGTCATTGACGGGAGAAACCCTGCTTGCAGTTCTCCAACTGACCACAATTCTCTTCTGTCTTTGCAAAATAAATTCTGGAGGGAATGACAGTGGTGTTTGGCTGTACATGGACTAAGAGTGTGCTGATCCTAAAAACCAATGCAAGTTATTTTTACTGTTGAAATAGAAGGGAATTATATAGCAACTCTTCAGTCCTCTTTGATGTCTCCTGAGGCATTTTGTCAAAAGAATTTCATTGATGAGTTTATAGCACACCCTCGAGCATAATGGGGAAGGATAATATGCTGTTATAATCCCACTGCCAAACAGGAGAAGCAGTTGTAATTGGTTTTTGGTTTGACTATGATTATATTTAGATTTCCAGGAGAGGAAATAAAATTCAACAGAAAAATTTTATCTTAATTGCTTTTAAAACTAAGAAAACAACTAAAGCTTCTAGAACCATTATTTTACAAATTGACCAGAACCAAAAATTTATTAAAGGAGAAGGAGAAAGAAAAGAATAACAAAAGAAAGAAAGAGAAAGAAAGAAAGAGAGGAAGGAAGGAAGGAAGGAAGGAAGGAAGGAAGGAAGGAAGGAAGGAAGGAAGGAAGGAAGGAACTTGCTAAGGCTTACAGCTCATTCAAAAAACACAGATTTGGGAGAAATGATAAAATAATTGTAAATACCAGATTTATTTCTGAAAGCAAAAGGCAATGAAAGAGATGAAGGCAGAAATGACACTTAAGCAATAAACACATTCAAGTAATGTATCTCTTTCCATACACACTCCATTCCCATTGGCATCTCCATTCAAGAGGTTTAATCTACTCCAAGGAAAACAAATAAAGAAGAATGTAGCTCAGTGTATGAAGATCTTCACATATATAGACTAGTGTGAATTCTCTACCTCACATACTATAATTTAGGTGCTTTTCCTTCAAAACTATTAAGGCATCTTCATAAAACCAGGATAATTCTTAGCAGCACTAGTGGTGGTGCTCAATGTTATGTAAGTGAGAAAAGTGACAGCAAAATTGTCTGAGCAGATGCAGCTAATAACAGAGACACAGACACACTGTATGGCAAGAACAGACATGTTCAACAACAGAAAACAAAAATCACAGAATCACTATCAGCACGTTAGTGTGTGGTCAGTGAATGAATGATGTGTACGTCTGATCAGTTTTGCCTACATCTCCATGTCCGGTGCAGTCAAATTCTTCAAAAGGGTGGAATCACAAACTAGTGAAAGAGAACTCCTCTTGGGTTTCAGGTCTTCATTTCCATAAAATCCTAAGAAATTTCTAGTAGAGGAATAAAGACAAAGTCCTTGAATTATAGAGCACTTAATGAGATTGGGAGAATGGATCTCTAATATCTGCCCACATTAAAGGAAAATAACATTATCTATTTCAGCCTCAGTTCTTATAGGCTTAAAAAAACGAAAACAAATAGACGTGGCTTATAGTAGTGCTTCTTCTATTTAGTTTGCCCCCTCCTCACCACCAATGTAGTTGATATTATGCATTTTCTCCTTACCTACACTTGTAAAAGAAACCTCTGGAAAACTCCGCTTACCACTCACTCCCTCGAGAGAGTTGTTGAAGAGGAGGGAAAAGATGGAGGCAGCATAGTCTAGGCAAATGTTTTAATCTTTGATATAGAAATATAATGGAAAGGAGGGAAAATAAGTATTAAAAAACAGAGTCACCATCTTTTGGCCTTGAGTTCTCAAAATTTTAAGATTGTGCCTTCAAATGACCTGACAGAAATGAGTCTAAATAAGGCTTCATTTTGTATAGGCAGCTGCTGGCTGGGTTTGTTGGGCACCAGAATTCTGACTGACGTCATCATGATGGTTTGTTCAGTCCTGGTGGCCACGTATAGCACCCTTTCATGAGGTTTATTAACTTGAAATCTTTATGAAGATGACATATAAATTTGTAAATGGTTAGAGAATTTACACCCAGAGAATTAAAACCACACAGAAATGAATCTGGAAATATAATCAACTAAAATATTTTAATATAAACTACTAGTTTCTCTTTACAGAGGAACTGGTGACATTTCAGAGGCTTGGAGGAATTCCTCTTCTGATATCTTCTCAGGGCCCATGCTGTTCTCACTTGTCCTGTCTGCACAGTTGCCTTTCTGCTCTACTTGAAACCCTAAGGAAGGGCAGTCCTGATTTTGGCAGCCTAATTTCTCATACTTTTTTAACCTGGGCCCTGAGTATTTGTCTGTGTTCCCTGGTTGGCTCTGCAGCATTTTCTGAAACACCTCAATGGTGGGATGGTCATTTCAAATTTCTTAAAGGAGAAAGAACTTCTTCCTGATGAGATTTTAAGGTGAAAATGGCTTTCTCCCCCCAAACTGCAACATTTCCTAGAATTGACCATTGAAATTCTGTTCTGCTCAAGCCCTTACTAGACCAGCTCTGGGGTTGGAGTGTGGAGAACATTGTTGTTGATAATGTTCAACATTGTTCAGCATGTTCAATAGGCTAGGACTTCCCAAAAGTTGACTCAAGTGCAAATGTTTGGTTACTCTAGGGACCCACCTCTGCACATTCTGGTTCAGGTCTAGGAGGAGCCCTGGGAAGTTCATTGAAGGAGCTTACAGGTGATTCTGATCATGAGACAGTTTAGGAAGCCACCAGAATATTCCATGTCCCCTATTAGGGCTCTGGACTGCAGCTCTGGAAATTATTCCATTTGGAGAGCAGATGCCAGGACACAAATGATATCATGAAGTGCTTAGCTGACTTGATTCTAGTTAGATATTATAAAAAACATGGAACCAAAACAATAACTTCTGAAAAAACTTTGTGAATCCCAAGATTCTTTCTGGGATGTTTGCCTACTTTTCTGCTGAGATTGGTTTTAAATCGGGCAGGAGGGATACTTTATGGAGCATGATAGCACAGGAAAATGGAAATCAGAAATGGACTAGCATATGGAAGAAGAAAGAAGGCAGGGGAAAAGCCATTTATTAGAGGTACAGCTGGTAGAATACAGGGTGTTTATTTTTTCTGGCAGAGTCCTGACCCTTTGTGTGGCTTTGCATCAGCTGTGTTGATTTAGCCAAGACAATGACTACTAGTCTTGTATTGCTATTGAAATTTAAGTTAATTACAATGAAAGAAAACCACAAATTTAGTTGCTAAGTCCCACAAAACATATTTCAAGTGCTCTAAGAACCACACATGGCTAGTGGCTACTGCACTGTCCTTTCTGTAGATGGAAAGGACATTTCTATTATTGCAGAAAGTTCTATTGCACAGTGCTGGTCTAGATGCAACCACTGGGAGAAACAAGGGGTACCACAAGCAATCTGACCATCACTGAAGTACTGTTGTTTTCTGACATTGGTGGAGCTTGCTGAATAACATGTCAGGATAGAATTGCTCACTGTTTTAAACTGAAGCCACCAGATCTTGATTAAGAGAAAAAAAGAAATGTGCATTGTGGGAATACCTCAGTGCTGGCCCAAGCCTATCTCTTCTGAGATTACTCAGTTTTTAACTTCACAACTCTTTGAAACTCTTGTCAATACTTTTAATGTGGTCAGAGAAATGTGTGGAATCCTTGAGCCTTTATTTTTGTTTTCTTTTTTTCTTCAGAACCGTTATTGGAAGTTCATCTCTGACTCAGATATTGAGTGTCTGCAACATTGTTTGGAAAGACCCTTGAAAGAGCCCTGCTTTTCAGCAGATGAGGGTGGAATGCATCCTTCTTCCTGTCATCTTCTGATTCCTGAGGAAGCAGATAGTTTGAGATTGGCCTTAAGAATCAGGGTGTTTTATGGGGAGAGAGGTTGAGGGTTGTGGGTGGAAAAAATGAAAAAGAAAATCCATACAAGGTTGTTGTAGGTTGTGTTGATCCTCTATGCAAAAAGGGCTGGATGCTGAGGTGCATTTTGCATTATTTCCTGAAGGTGGAGATGTTGGAGCTCAGATGGGTTTTGTGGCTGTGAGCAAGAGAGACCCTGGCTTTCCGTGAATTGTTCTCCAATTAAAGATTGAAGGATCCTGTGTTGCAGGCCAGGTCATGAGATAGTGATAGGTAAAAATTATTTTAAAAATTTATTCAAAATCTTAGAAAGAAAAAACTGGACTCCAAAGTGACCACATAAATATTTCTTTGAGAGGAAGAATTGTCAAGAAAATATTGGGCCAAAACATATTTTAGAAACTATTTGCTACTGATACGTTGCATTAGAAAACCATGAGTTATTTATAGCCAAAATTTCTTTTGACATCTGTTTAAGTGATCTAGCTCTTCCAATTTGCCTCAGGGGTTCTAGTTCATCCCATCAATTAATTAACACCTATTAACTGAATGTCTTCTGCATGCAAATGAAATAGTGTTTCTCAGCTCTGCATACTCCTTGGTATATAATTTCTGATATCCTGAATTATAATTTTTACTAGCACTTAGAAAAGCTAGTCTCAGCCTCCTCTCCTTTTTCCTTTGTTGCTTCTGGCCCCTAGTTCAAGAGTGTGGTGTCTCGTATATGAGTATTTCTTAAATGAGTGAATGAATTAGAAAATCACACTTTAATCAGAATGTCCTAGGTTAGTCGGTAAAATGTCCTTGGAGTATGGTGGTGAAGATGTTATGGAGTGTCAGCCTTCTTCATAATAATACCCTATATTTGGATAGTGCTCTCCACTCTTGGAAAACTCTTTCACACCTATAATTTTATTTGATTTGCTGTTAAACCATAGATAATGTTATTAGCCTTTATATGCCTTCATTTTTCACCCATGGCAAAAAAAAATGATCCCCAATAGATAGACCATTATCTTTTCATCAAGATGCTTTAAGAGTTATTATTAATTCCCTAGAATACTGTTAGAAGTCAATCTGAATATAAAAGGGAGCACCATCACTTTTAAAGTTTATAAAGCCTATTTATTATGTTATAAATGGGAAAAACTCCTTCAATAAATTAGTACAATTCTAATATGAATGCCAAGTTATCTCTGACTGGGACTTGGCAGAATGTGAGAAATTGGGGCTTTAAAATCCTGCTGACATTATACTGGAAAGCAAGCCTTATAACGGACCTCATTATTTTGTAGCCAGCTAATTTTCTATACCTCCAGGCCTTCCTCTAAGTGTTTTCTCAGGTAGTTTGCACAGCCAGCCTTTGTGAACATGAGTTTTATTCCCCACGCTGTATATACATTTCTTCAAGGCAGAGGTTTTGTGAGGCCCAGTGGTCAAGGGCATGAATTCAAACCCCAGGTCTACCACTTACCAGCTTGGCATTTGGAGCTTGGCAATTCACTCACCTCTCTTACTCTAAGGTTACTTGTTCCTTAAATGGAAATTATGAGACTTTCTTCCCAGAGGAGGGATAAGAAAATCAAATCATTGTCTCCCATATAATAAATATGCAATAAATGGTACCTATGACTATATTCTTGTTAACTTTTCTTTCTCATTCACTTTTCAGTGTCTATAGAAATGTCAGGAACTTGGGAGGTAACAAGTAATGCTTTCCAATTTAAGTAGAATGTTGTTTACATAGTTGTTAATCATCTTAATCTTTCTTTCATTGATCTTAGTGTCCATTTCTATTTCTGGGTCAGGACATATTGCCTATTAAAATAAGATGATGGAAGTCCAGTGTAGAATAAAAACATGTAGTTTCCTTTAGTAGGTTGGGAAGATTCTTGGTAAATTAAGTATTAAATTTTGCTCTTTTATTTCAAAACAATCACAGGACTATATAGTGCAGCATAGGGAATATAGTTAATAATATCGTAGTTATTATATATGGTTTCAGGTGGGTAGTAGACTTAACGGGGGGATCACAATTATATAAATGTCCAAGCACTATGATGTACACCTGAAACTAATATAAAATAATAATAAATAACAACTGTAATTGCATTTTTTATTATAAAAAATTCCTCTATTAGAAACTATTGTTAACATCACAAAATCAAAATAAAGGCAACTGAGGTGGAATGTTGATTTAAAACTCTTCAATTTTATTGGTTGTTTTCCAAAACTAAGCCTAATTTAATCAGTATAAAAACAATAGTAATGTCTCAAATGCTTTAGTGTGGTAAATATAGATAATTAAAAAAAATGAAATTCTTACTCTAAAAGTCCAGATGGAAAACCTTTCTCTGGTAGCATTGGAGAGTGAACACCTTGCCTCTTGGGGAGAATTTCACGATTCCCAAGTTAGATTTCTACCTGATACTAGCCTTTTTATAGGAAAAAACTATGAGCCAGACCACATTTGGGGAAAGAGAAACTCTAGGCTTCTCTGAAAGTTATACTTTGACGTTGTCAGAGTTAACTGTCTGATGACAATGGTATTTTGCATCTGTGTAAGATGGTCTTTCTGTTGTGGTACTCCCAGCCCTCACAATAGTAAACAATTTGAAGAGCAAAAATAATTTATTGTCCTTTTAGTGTTGCCCACGTTGAGGGTATGCATCCAACTATTTATCCATTGATGGTTTTCTGTTATACCCCACCACACTCTGGCCCTCATGGGTTGAGACCATTTCTTCAGGTAGCCACTGCCTGAGTATGAATAGGACTGAGCACTGTTTTTTGGGGTCTGTTTTGCTAGCTTTGATGCCAGTGCTTTAAGGTGAAGTTTCTGGACAAAGACTGCCAGGAATGGTCCAAGCTGATGGGCCATTATATTTGGGTGAATTTGTTGTTTCATTAAAGAAAAGCTGTGAAAAGATGGCTAGTTGTAATACATTTGAGTTGGTGATGCAAGAATAAAAGCTTATTGAGTGACCTTTGCCCACAGACATTGACATCTTTGCCTTCTACTTTCTGCCTCACACCAACTGCCACTCTATATACCAGTTTCAGATATAAAGATGATAACGGTATCTGCCTGCTATGGTTTTTGTGAACTATAAGTGTGGTCATTCATGTGACTGGCAGATAGTATGAGGGTGAGAATTTTCTTCTGGTGAGTGGGCCCCTGGTAGTACAGGCTTCACCCCATTGGTGAGTGTTGTAGTAACCCATATGTATCAGTGTACTCACTGGTGTTGTTGTGAGAGGCTGCATTTTATTTCAGTGAATTTTTTGAAGATTTTTTTTAAAAAGTTTATTGTTGTTCGATTATAGTTGTCCCAATTTTTCCCTCATTGCTCTCCCCTGCTCCACCCACCCCACTCCCACAGTCAATCTCTACCCTGTTGTCCATGCCCATGGGTCCTTTATGCATGTTCCTTGACTATACTATTTCAATGCATTTGCTCATTTCATGATGAGTGATTTATGAGCCCACCTGCCAACACTGCTCTGTGTGTTCAGCAGTTTTTGACCAAAAACAGTATGACCCCCAACCCCACCCTCCCTATTCACCCACTTTTGCCCCCAGCAGCTCTTTCTCCCCCCCCCCCCCCACTTGAAAAAGACCTCAAAGGGAAACATTATGGGGATGTGGAACAAGTGAAACAAAAAATGGCAGAAGGCACTAAAAGACATCAAAACTGATGAGATCAAACACTGTTTTGAGCAGTGAACAAATGTCTGGATAGGTGTATTGCATCAAATGGAGAGTACTTTGGTGGTGTCTGAAGCTTGAACACATAAGAATAAATGCACAATTTTTTATAATAAATTCTGTTTTTTATGAGGGGGTCCTCCCTCATAAGTAAATATTCAATAAATGGTTGTTATAATTATTTAAAGATGTTTGGTACTTAAATACCATAGGAGGAAAAAAACTTCCTTTTTGAAGGAGGTTGTTTTTAGTTGCTCATTTTATAGATGATATTTTTACATTTAAATTCTTACCATTTGCTTGCGAACCAGACAATCGCGGTTCGATTCCCAGTCAGGGCACATGCCTGGGTTGTAGGCTGGTTCCCTGCAGGCCAGTTCCCAGCAGGGGATGCACGAAAGGCAACCATACATTGATGTTTCTCTCCCTCTCTCCTTCCCTTCCCCTCTAAAGATAAATAAATAAAATATCTTTAAAAAAAATTCTTACCATTTGACCCAAATTTCCTAAACCAACCTGAGAAACAGCAAGAGCAGCTCCTCCTACTTTTGCTCTCTTACCAGCATCCTTCCTTTTAAGTTATATTTTAATCATTGGCTAAAATAGGTAGCAAACCTGAATTTAAAAATTTTTTAACTTAGTAGTGTGCATTTAAAGTGACTACTCTTATGGATATGAAGCAATGTTTAAAGAAATCTATTTTATAAGACTAAAAATAAAAAGGAGGAAAACACAGAAATTCATATAGCACTCTTTGTTATTTGAATCAATAGCACTGTTCACATGAAGTGGTGAATAATTACATTTTTGTTTGGTGATGGAAACCCCGATTTATCTCCTCGTGATTTGTTTTTTAGATATCAATAGAATATCTTTGTTCTTTAACAGTTTCTTGCTCTGATTCCTTCCTCCCCCCTATATTTGGAATATTTATTCTGTCCCAGAAACTTAGCATTTATTCCATGCTGGGAAATTGGCACGTGCTATAAAAATATGTTTTTCAAACAAACATTTTTATAAGAAATCTCAAGAAAAGAGCACAGCATTTTTCTGGTGAGAACATTGACATCTGTACCATTCCTAGAAGGAGCTGCATTCCAAAAAAGAGAGATGACAGGAATGTTTGTATTTAGCAAGAGTAAGACAGCACCTGCTTGACTGACCACTATGTTTAAAGCACTGTTCTAAGTGTCTGCATACATCTGACTGCTTCATTTTGTCCTCACAATGCTGCTATGTAATATGTGCTATCACTTAATATTATTTCTATGGGAACTGAAACATGGTGAGGTTAAATTTGAACCCAGATATGTTTGACCCCAAAGATATTTTCTACCATGTTACATTGCCTCTCAAGACAGTCCAATTTCATTATTTCCTTAATGACACTAATTAAAAAAATTTTTGAGTAAAATAAATTTTTGAGAAGAAAATATTCTTTCTTTTTCAGAAACTCACCAGTCAAGAAGTCAAGAAGACTTCTGTCAAAGTTTCTATCAAGAGCTGGGAAATTGTGGAATTTCCAGGCTCAACAGTTATTCCAGAAGGAATTATATATGTGAATAGTGGTTTTTTACTCTGTTTTCATGGTGAAATGATCAAACTTTTCAGAGAGTTCCAGTTGGTAAGAGTGCTATGACATAGAGAAGTGTCTCAGTTTCTGATCAAACAGCATTGCCCATTATGGGAAGGTCAGTATTTTCACAGTAGCCTCCATGGGCTTTAGTGAGAGGGATTTGGGCCTGTGTTGTAGAACAAGTAGGCAAGCAGTGCCTTAACACAGAAAATGCTGGCTTATAAAAGTGATATTGGTTCTTTATCTGGAGTCTATGGACCTCCAAAATATCTGTGGTTGGTATTCAGAGGGTCTGTGAACTTGAATGAGAAAATAATTGTATCATTTTTACTAACTTCTAAATGAAACTTGGTATTTACTTTAATTATGAATGTAGACAACAAACCACAGTAGTGTCTAAAGTACCTGTGACCTTGTCATCAATAGAAATAAGCTATATTCAAATCATGTTACAGTTGTTACAGAAGTATCAAACTCTCTCAAAGTTATAGGGATTACTAAACTCACCACTAGACCCTGTCACTTAATACCTAATAAAGAAGTATGCATACTTCTATGTTACATATTTGTTTAAAGATATTTTGATAACTTTGTATCAGGATGTTGTTTCTGTTTATAATGCTCCATATTTTATTTTATGCATTTAAAATATTATTCTGAGGGTGTTCCCAATAAAAAGAGGTTGAGATCTGTGCTTAAGAAACAGGTAACAAAAATACATGTTTAAAATTATAACTCCCCTGACACAATATTTTTGGTGATCTTTGGATTTTATTCAGTGTAACTCAATATTTCTTCAAGTTTTGTTCATGTACCAGTTTTAACTAAAATTTGTAACACATTTCAGAATCTGTATTCATGAAATTTTTTAAATCACCAATTTATGTTGGGGTGGTTGAATAAACTGGATCTGAAATTTGCATATATCTTACAAAAATTTTTTGCATGTATCTTACAGAACAATTTTTATTGTCATCAATTTTCTGCATCTCCAGGTATTCTGGAGATGGAGATGGAGGGGGGATGCATTTGAAAGACAGGGTTTCCCTGCACTTGTTGTCAAGTGCTTTTGTAGTTCCAGCCTTCCTTGAAGAGCTGGCAGCCTTCCTTAGGGTTCTTTAAACTATAATAGCAAATGACCTCCTGCTCCCAATATCTTCCTTACCAGCCTGACATAGTGCCTAAAATCTCCACTAGTAATCTGAGTTGGAATTAAGGTATTGTAGTTTTAGAGCTTCTGCTCTAAAATAATGCAGGTTACTTGCATTGTTTGTTGTATTTTCATACATTATAAATGTCCCTTTAATACTCTCTCTCTGTGTAAACCCCTTCCCACGAACCCACTGAATAACACAGGCTCACATGGAAGAGGTGAAACAATTTTGTTGTAAAAAGTAAGAAAAAGAAAACATCATAGCTTCTCAGTTCTTGTGAAAACATCATGATACATATTTTTTCCTTTTGTTAAAACTTTGATTATGTGAGTCAGAACTTCTAGTGGTGCTGGAAGCTGCATTCATGGGTCACTCTTTAATTTTTTTTATTGGATAAGTGTCAATGTCACTCTCAAAACAATAGATGTTTGTCAGCTTATTTTACCAGCATTTTACACACACACACACACACACACACACACACACACACACACACACACACACACATCCCTGGGCTAAGGTGTAATTACTAGGAAGCCTGGATTATAATGGAAATATCTTTCCCAAGAGAAAAAAATACATTGAGAGTTGCTGGCGTCTTTTTGACAGAATGACCCTACATTGCACACCTTGTAGAGTCTCAGACTGCCTCAATGTTCCAGTGTAATATTCAGTTATTGGAAATAACTGTCATGTAGGCAAGGTGAAGGTGATGGTAGTTTAATTTATGTGTGGAGGAAATAACCAGGGAAGGGTTGACTATAATTAGAAATATCACTAATTAGAAGACATTGGTAAAAACACCAGGTGCCCCTGGTGGGGGTGACACAAGTGAGCATAAGGAATGAAATAAAGAAAAAGGAGCTAAAACTGTACTGACTCCCTTATGTGTTCTCTGACTGCCAGGACATTGTTATGATTGAAATGTGGAAATCTGGATTTTAAAACCTCCTCTATGTCAGAACCATATTTGTAAACCTTTATTTGTGGGCAGGCTTTGAAGTGACTTGATGACATCTTACTCACAGGAGATGGTAGAGCTCTTCAATTCAATATATTTGTTTCTGTCATTCTTCCCTCTGTTCTATTTCCAATCCTGAAATCCACATCTGTGTAGCTCATGGAAACCTAGGAATGTATTGCTGCTGCTTGTTCACTAAAAAGAAAACCCTAGACCATGCATCACCAAGGAGAATGAAAAACTGAAGCCATCATTGGTTCAGTAATCCACACTTATTGTTACTTTGTATTTTGAGCATCACCTTTTCCACTTACAAACAGTTATATTATTAAAAAGATATTTTCTGAAGATAGTAACCTTGGCAGTAGTTGTCAAGGCTAATAGTTTGACATTTCAGATCACCCACAACTAATCAACTGAACATGGCAACACATTTGAAAAACCCATTATAGGCGAAAGGCCCTGAAGTAATATGTCAACGCTCGCACTAACAGCTGTTATGTAAACGGGCTGATTTTTCTCTGCTGAATGGTCACATGGTTGAGGGAAAGTGGCTTTGAAGGACGCTTGCATGTAGCTGGGAAAGGAGATTGTGTTATTGAATGCCAAATATTTATGGGGGAAAAGTCCCTATCACTGATGATAAAAACACTCAGTCATCTCTCACAAATGCTTTTAGGAATGTTTTTTTCTCTTCTAAACATAACACTCCCTGAAGGGCATGGAGAGCTATTACACTATTATTGCCTTCCTATTGGGGAAATGATCTTCAGGACTTCACGTTGCAGAGCTGTTGTCCAAGATTTCCCTGAAAGATAAGAAAACAAATAAGCCAGCAGCTCCAGGTTTTGAAAACTCCCAAGTACAGATGGACAAATAAGGAAATTAATTTTGTTTCTGCAGCTCCTATAGATTTTCAAATTATTTTAAGTATTTGAAGAACCTAGTTTTTAACACTTTGAGCTTTACACCAGATTTATTACTGAGTGATCTTAAAGCTCTTTTGTGTTTTTTTGTAAAACAAATTAGTACAAGATTTCTCACATACTGCTACAAAAAGACACAGAAAGTTTGCAAATAAAGGTCTGGGAAAAGATATCCTAGGTAAATACTAAGCCAAAGAAAGCTGGTAGTTATATTCATAGCAGACAAAAATAGAATTTAGTGAAAAATATTAATATGGGAAAAGATAGAAATAAGATGTTTTTAAAAAGAAAATATTCATAGGTATGATAAAATATTCATAAACCTAACAATTTCACCTTGAATTATATAAAGCAAAGGTTATCCAGGAAGCACAGATAAATAAATCTATAAGCTTTATAGGGGATTGTATCCTAACTCTCAGAAACAGAGAGATTAAAGAAAACCGAAAATTGTTAAGGGTAACTCAAATAAACAATGCAAATACACTTGACCTAAGACATGTACAAAGATATCTCAACCCTCTAGAAAATACATTTTCTTTTTTAAAACATACATATTTAAATGAAGAAATCTTCAACAAACTTTAAAGAATTGATAGGTTAGAAGCCTGTTCACTCACTAAAATGAAACTCAGATAGAAATTAAAACTTAAAACTAAAAAGACAGCTAAAACCTTTTAGAAACTAAAAACATCCATCTGAAAAATTACTGGGTTAAAGAAGAAATAATAACAAATGTTTCAAAAAATTTAGGCCTGAATAACAAAAACACTACAGGTCAAAATATGTGTGGCAGAGCTGAAGTTATACTGAAAAAATTTTAATCTTCAATACAGTCATTAGAAAATAAGGAAGTAAGTGAAGACACAGCTAGAAGGCACTGGCTATTAACTAGGTGAAGGGCCCTCACCAGATTATGACTATGCTGGTACCTTGACCTTGGAATTCCTAGCCTCCTAAACTGTGAGAAATAAATGTTTGTTGTTTATAAATAAGAAAGAGAAAGAAAGAAAGAGCATCCTAAGTGGTAAGAGAAAGAATAGCAAAAAAGGAAAGAATCAAAATAGAAACAGGAATTAAAAATAGAAAATTAGTCATTTTACATTTCTCTGAAAATTATTGTTAATGACTTATAAATTATTTTGAATAGTTTATTAAAAATCGTGTATTCAAACTACTATCAGTGAATCCTTTCAAAATGAATAGCATTTCAGTTTGTTTAATCAGGAATATGTTGTATTGCACAAGAGAGTTTTAGCTGGATGACATCTCACCTGCTAAATTCAAATAAAGGCCCTCTCAGATAAAGGTGGAGGGAGGACAGAGTTTTGTAGCTCTGGCACTGCCACTTTGTCTGCACTTAGGTCCTGCTGAAAGTGCATGTTGACTTGCATCTGGTGGCTTTGGAATGTGACAGCTCTTTCAACAACTGGAATCAGGTAGTTCCTTGTTAATTTTTTAACATTCTTCCATGTCAGCAAAATACTTAGCCCAATCAAGGCAATTTCTCACAGTATTCTGGTCACAAGAAATATATGCACTTAAAGCTGTAGATTCCATGTGAGGATTTTCTTGATGCTATTGAGTCAAAGTTGGAAGTCCCATACCACTCCATTCATTTTGCTGCTCTTTTGCTTATTCTGGCCATCACCCCTGCTTAATCTGAGCGCCTGAATTTTGTGCCCCATTAAACATGGGATTAAAGGCTCAGAAAGGCACATTCATTATCAAAATTGGGCCTTTTCACACTGTATACTCACTTGGAAAACCTTTCCTTGCTAACTAATAAACCTCAGCTGGTTGTCATTCCAGCAGTATGCTGTGCTGCCATTCACAGCAGAAGGTTTACAAGTCTGAACAGAGTCCAGATTAGCTCAGTTCCCATAAACTAATTGAAAACCAGGTGGTCAAGACTAATTTTCTGAATTAATAGCATTTCTTACAGCTTTGGAAATCTCTGTTAGGTCAAAAGCGGTTCTTAGATTTGGAGAAGAGAACAAGCCAGGACACAAAGGTAGAATAGAATCCTGTCCGATGCCACTATTTTTTTCTTTGTTGCCATTTTTCAAATTTAAATATGTTATATTTATATAACTTGTGGAATACAGAGAGAAATGTGTTAAACTTTCACACTTGGCCACAATAAAAATTTATTTCTTTATAAATCAGGCTGAAAAATAGTAAAGCTCAAAGACAGTCTCCAGCTAGCAAAAGACAAATAAACTAGCTATTATTTTTGCAAACATTATAAAGCAGATCTGATTGCAATACAGGTAAGATGAGGTCTGAAGAGACAATTTCATCCATACCAGAAGAGTAAGAATTGTATATGTTTGGGTACAGACACTGAAAAAAATTAGACCCTTGGACTTATGAAGAAAGTTCTAATTTACTTGGGGTATGCCACAGGCATTTCTGTCTCCTCTTCTCGAATTCAGCTTTATGAAGTATTTCATATTTGGTGTTTTGATGGAGGATTGAAGTGAGTGGTAAGAAGCAGCAAAGTATGGAAAAGTCCTGGTATCTGATGTCCAGGCCTAGAAAACTGAAGGATGCCCAGTGAATCATGCCACCATGTCCCTTGGGAAGTTAAGACTGATCTCTTCCTAAACTCAAACAAGAAAATTCAAGCTCATTGCCATATTAGAAAGCTGAGATTCTGAGTCTCTCATAGTCAAATAAATGTGTAATTAGGGATCCTGAGAATGTGAACCATTTTACATTATATTTTCTTAGCCATTCCAGAAGTTTCTTAAAAGTAGGTTCTATTAAGATCCACCATGGAACAATACAAAAAAAAGGCAACATGTTTAGTGCCTAACATGGATATATATCTTCCAATTAAAAATTGTTGCTGAAAATCACTTTGAACAATAAAATTATTGCTCAGTCTATTGGTCTCATGGCCCCTTTGGACAAGACATTGGGCTTGAAAGGCCTGGGAGTCAGAAGCTATGGTTGTCAGATGTGGTTCTAACACTAATTAGCTGTATGTCCTCTCTCAACCATAATTTTCTCACCTGTAAAGTAGTAAGGTTCAGTGAATGTCTTCCCAAAATTTCTTTCCTGTCTGACAAGTAACATATTATTGTTCTCTGAAGTTCATTCTGGTATGTATTAAAACTTCTCATCCATTTGAAGGCTAATCTTTTAGGAAACACTATATGATAACAAAGAAAAACCCTTGACTGAACTTAGAAATTTGATTGCTACTCTTTTGTGTGACCTTGATCAAATTACTGTCACACTCTGTGCTTTGTTTTTTTTCATCTTCAAGAAAGAGATAATAATATCTACCTCACAGGTTATTCAAGAATAAAAATGTATGTAGACACTAACACCTGGTATCTAATAAACACTCAGAAAATTATAGGTATTATTGTTATTTTTTCTTTGTTAAGACTTGCAATTGCCTTTTGCTCTAACAGTACAAATTTTATATAAAAACATTAGTGAGGCTGACTCCAAGCTCATTAAGCCAGTCTTCTCTTCTTCTTGGGCACAATTTTATAACATTTTCCAACACTCTTCCAGGGACATGTACACAAATGACTGGAAACCCCTTGCTTGTAAACAGCGATGGTCTGTCCCCTTTTTTCTTACTTGATGCAGATAACTTTGGAAGCCTCATGAGGAAGACAGCAGAGCCAAGGAATGAAAGGATCCCGGGCTCTAGAATCATTTTTTCAGATTTTGTGCGCAGGAGAAAAACGTTCTATAGCCTTTGAGCCATTTTATACCTTTATATTCATTTATTGTATCAGCTAGCTTTGTCTAATTTGTCTAGAAAGAAGCTGTAGTTAAAAATACTGAAAAATACATGTGAAAAGAATAGATCCTTTTTATTAAATAGAATGTGAAAGAAGCTTTGCTCTGTCAAGTTCAATTTAACTTACATTTATTGATTGTTTCTAAGGGAGGGAGATATCCATGGAGGATAAAAAGTAGAACCTATAGTGTCTGAGAGGTCAGAATAGGTAGCTGAAGAACCATTTGTCCTAGATTTCTATTTTTAAGGCTTTTAGATTTAGCCTCTCCATTGGGGCTGTACTCATAATCACAGAATTAATGTAACAAGATGAAAAGAAGACATTCATTATACAACAACTAAAATATTTTGAAACCTTTTACTGACATTCTCTTTTTTTTATTTTCAACATACCAAGAATACCCTGAAATGGAGCAGTACTGATTCTTTCATAACGACACCTGCTCTCAAGAAGTATCCAGTTGTGAACACAGTTACATTAGCCACAATGAACATAAACAGCAGATATAGAAGGAACATAGAGAGTGATAGAGATTTACTCCATTGGAGGGGAGTAGTAGGGCAGGCATCCCAGAAAAGGTTTTCTGAACCAATTGATAAAGGATAACAAGGAATGTCCAAGTGGAAAAGTTTAGGTGGGAGGTGAGTTTGGGAGTGGTATTCCTGACAAAGAATGACATTCTGGCTTGTTGTCAGGGGAGCCGAGCCGTCAAAGAGTTTGAGCCAGAGAATAACCTAACAAGATTTGTAATTGAGAGCCATCATTT
The DNA here is from genome assembly GCF_021234435.1 of Artibeus jamaicensis. Taxonomy (NCBI): domain Eukaryota; kingdom Metazoa; phylum Chordata; class Mammalia; order Chiroptera; family Phyllostomidae; genus Artibeus; species Artibeus jamaicensis. The sequence continues at coordinate 4,491,006 of NW_026521913.1, forward strand.
GAACAAAAGCATTAAATACAAATAGGAAAGCAAATATGTCATTGGCAAAAAGGACTGTTAGGAAGTGACCACGATAATCTAGAACAAAATGTGGTGCACTGAACCAAAAAAGTAGCTGTGGGGGTGTAAATGATGGTGCAGAATCAAGAGATCTGGTTCAAGTCCCAGTGTCCAGTAGGCTTTCGGGTTAAATGAGAAGGAATGTTGGATCACTCTGCAATTCTAGTTTCAATGGCTGGCTAGCTAGTAACCCTTACGAAGTCAGTCCAGTACACTAATATGCTGATCAGTAAAGGTAAAACTCAGACCTCCTCAGATTATCTTGCACTTGCTCTCATTCCGCTGCAGTTTTTACTCAAAAGCCCCTTGGTTTATAGGAAATGGTTACTTAGACTAAATCATAGACCAGGTTTATTTGGGCCTTTGTGTTTTGTGTGTGTTTATATGTGTTTTTGTACTTAACAGGCTTAATTGCAGTAACATTTATATCACATACTATAATGAACTGAGGTGGTAATTTTCCCATCATCTAAATTGCAGGCTGAAATTGTGTTAAGGAAGGACTGTAGAGAATGAATTACTGCTTTCAAAATGACTACTTTTAAATGACAATGTGACTGGCAAATTAATGCCAAAGATGGAAGGACATTTTGTATTTAATGTTAGCTATACTGTAGGACTTTAAAAAATTATTTATTTTTAGAGAGAGAGAAAGGGAGGGAGAAAGAGAGAGAGAGAAGCATCTATGTGCAAGAGAAACATTCATCTGATGCCTCTTTCATGCCCCCATCCAAGGACTTATCCCACATGCCAAGCATGTGCCCTGAACAGGAATCAAACTGGTGACATTTCCATTTGTGAGATGATGCCCAACTCACTAAGCCATACCAGTCAGGGTGCACCAGGACTTTTTAAGTGTTGCTAGGTCACACCATTTGCATTTTAAATTTATAACTGTTGCCTGGTCTATTTAGAAAATCATTTTTTCTACTTGATATTTTATTACCTGTGGAAAGCACATAACAGTTACTTTTGAAGATGTTATGCAGATAGTTCAACCTACTGACTTTTTTCAGATTCTCCTGCTGGGTGAGCCTGGGTTTGTTCATAACAACCCAGAGCTGGGGTGTGAATTGGCACGAACGCAAATGACTTCCTGCAAGTGAAAATGGAAGTGCAAATGACTTCTATTTAGTGAAATTAGCAAATGAAAATTCATCATCTCAAACTCATCAGATATTTTTTTTACTTATTAAACATAGTCAATGAGAAACTGGTCTGACCAGGGAGGAGAGTGCTGGGATCAAATTCTGTTCTACTATTGATGTTACCATCAACTGAATAAACTCATAAAGTAATGCAACCTGTACAAGCCTCAGTTTTTTCGCCTGCAAAGTAAATATAATAATGATAAAGCAAACCTCACGGGGTTCTGGGAAGGTGAAAGAGGCAGTGTCTACAGTGTGTAGCCAGGCTGAATCTTGAGGGAAGGTTAGATACTTTCAGTACTTCTATTGTTCTGGGTGAGGTTAGTTTGGAGGAAACCCTGAAAATAAGATTCTGACCTATGAGAGCAATCCAGGTAACAAAATGAACCCCAAATCATAATATGTCAAGAAGCCTCCATTGTCCAAGCTTCTGTAGACTTCCAGGCCTAATGGGTCAGAGTGACGTGACACACCAGAAAACATAGGGAGACCCAGTGCCTGAAGAATGAAGGTTTCCTGTTACAGATATCTTCGTAGGCAATTTCTCTGTGTACACAGCCTTCTAGCCCAGAGTCTGGGGGCCCATGTGCTTTTTCTGACCAATACAATGGTATAGGTAAAACTATAGCAATCAGAAATGCTGGCTATGACCAACTGGATGTTACATAGACACTGCAGGAAACAATTGTCACATCAGAACCACTGACCTAGACATCACTTCCCCATGAACAACTGGTCATCTGAACTTGGATTTTAGCCAGCAGTCCTGGACACAAGTTCAGACTTGAATAGGAACGGCTGCCCTGTGGTATAGGCAGAGTTCACAGGCTCTTTGAGAGTCAGGCACATCTTTGATGCATGTGCTCATCATTCAGGACTTGTTTGAGGTGAGAAACAGTGAGGAGAAAAAGGTAGTCTTGCCTTCCTGCTCCTTCCTTCCTTCCTTTCCTTACACCTCTTCACTCCCAAGGACCTTCTTAAAGAATGTGAATTTTAACCAGTGATGCTCTAACAACTGAATAGTTTAGAAAAATAAAATTAAATCCACAACAATAATATCCAGAGGAATTAGATACCTGAATGTAAAAAAAAAAAAGCTATACAAGCATTTGGAGAAAATGCAGTGAATTCCTGTATAACCTGGAGTCAAGGAAAAGCTCTGTAACTATGCCTCAAAATCCAGAGGTGATAGTAGAAGAACATTGATACATACAACTACATAAAAGAAATTTTGAAGTTTGTCTGACATAATATACCATTATCAAAGTTGCACTGGGAGAAAATATTTTCAACATATACCATAGATGAAAGGCTAATATCTCCAGTATAGGGTGATTTCTTAACACCTAGAGGAAAATAGAGGAAAAATGTATATAAAAATAGACAAAAGACATGAACACACAATTTACAACAAGGAGACATAAAATGACCCTTAAATATATGAAAAGGTGTTTAGCCTTGTTGATATTAGAGAAATACAAATTAAAATTATTCTGACAGCTCCCCCCTCCACCCCAGACTTCCTGTGACCCACACATGCTCCAACTCCAGCTGGCCAGCTAAAGACACCAGCACATGTAATCTACAAAAAAGTAGCCTCTACACAAAGCCACTCCTTCAAGACCAAGACAGATTGCAGTTTCTCCCAATTTCTAGAAATAAACATAGAGAGATAGCCAAAATGAAGAGACGGAGAAATAATGTCCTAAATGAAAGACTAGAACAAAACCTTAGAAAAAGAACTAAATGAAATAGAGATAAATAATCTATCAAATAAAGAGTTCAGAACACTGGTTATAAGGATGCTCAGTGACCTCAATGAGGACTTCAACAAAGAGATAAGAAATATAACAGAGGACATAGAAAACACAAAAAGAACAAATTAGAAGCAAAGACTACAATAACTGAAATGAAAAATACATTCAATGCACTCAATAACAAATTAGATGAAGCAGAAAATCCAATCAGTGATTTGACAGATAAGGTAGTGAAAAAAATACCATTTGGAACAGCAAAAACAAAAACAAAAAAGAATGAAAAAATGAGGATAGTTTAAGGGACCTCTGGGACAATATCAAGCATACAGATATTTGAGTAATAGTGATTACAGAAAGTGAAGAGAGAGAGAGAAAAGGACAAAAATGCCATTTATAGAAATAATGGCTGAAAACATCCCCAACCTGGTAAAGGAAACAGGTATTCAGTTCCAGGAAGTGTAGATAGCCCCAAATAGGATGAATGCAAAGAGGTTAACATCAAAACACATCATAATTAAAATACCAAAAGTTAAACCAACAGGAATTTTTTTAACTTCAAAGTTGGAATTCATGGAAACAATCCATGAATTCACAAATAAACTTAACTATATACCAAATGGGTGATAATCGTATTAAAGAAAAGTAGGAAAGAAAGTATTCAAGTAACTTTTAGCTACAGTGCTTTCACTTTGCCTTAAGATAAAAGGACCAAAAAAATTACCTGCAAAGAAGCTTAACTTTGACTTAATAGGTTAGAAGGTTTATTGTTAATAGTGGTAGTGTAGAATTGAGCAAAGGAGTAAATACATTAATTGTATTGGAAACCAGATTTCTCATGGTGAGAAAGGAGCTACAGATACAAAATGGTAAAAGGCAAGAATAATATGAAATGGTTATTTTCCCTAGTATGTCCACTGAAAGGACATGAACAATGACACCTCAGTGGCGATGAGCACAGCTTTCTTGCAATCTTGGGTTCTAATATTACTCCTTGTTAAAAAGAATCAGGGGTCCTTATCAAAATGGCTGAGTCTCCCTGGCCACAGCTGGAAGAGTAAGCCTGGACCATCTTGTGCCAGGAATAAGAACCTGCTCAAAGAGTAACAGACACAGGAAGCAGCTTGAAGGTGTTCCCACTGGACGAATCTGGAAAAATCTGGGCATCAAAATAAATAATGATAGTAATGGATTGTAACCCATTGAATAAAATCAGAATCCATGAATTCATATTGACAGGAATAAATAAAAAGGAAGAACAAAAGACCCTTTCAGTAAAATGTTAACTAATAAATACAGAAGACAGGATAGAAATTAAAAATCACACTCTGGCGATCATTATAGTAATTTGATTCAGGCAAGAGCCATCAATGTACTATAAAGAACAGGACATTCACATAGCTTCAGATAATCTCTGCACAGTTTACTTATTTACTACAAAGAAGAAAATAGTAACTTTACAACAGATAAACTTATAGGACATATCCAGGACTTGGTGATCGAAGTTAATATCACCAATAGGGAAACAAGTCATGATCACCTGCCACCGGTAAAATCAATGAGAAGAGCACACAGTGTTGCTTCTGGGGTGTTCCTGCTACCTATGCATAACTTGAATCTAATGAAGTGTCAGAAAAACTCAAATAAAGGGACATTTTAAAAAATAACTGGTCCCATATCTTCAAAATGTCAAAGTCAAGAGGGCAAAGAAAGACTAAGAATGATCCAGGTGAAGAAAGAGTAAATAGGCATGACAACTGAAATATAACAGGTGGTTCTGGATTGAATCCTGGCCCTGAAAAATTCTTACTACAGAGGACAAGTAGGACAATTTATTAAATTTGAATAAAGTCTATGGGCTGGAAAAAATTACTCTGAAACATCATTTCTTATCTGAGAGTGAAAATCATTACAAAAGCTCCACAACACACCCTGTTAATGAGGCTGTGGGGGAAATAGATGTTCTCACACACACTGGTGACAATCTGACTTGGCAAAGCTAACAAAACTACTTAGGCACTTGTTGACCAAGAAATACCAATTCTAGGAATTTACTCTAAACACACATTTTTAACATTCCAAAATACATGTACAGAGGTTATTCATTGCAGCATTATTATAATTGCAAAATAATAATAATAATTGAAAGCTATTTAGAAGTCCAACTATAAGAGAGTATTTGAATAAACTATAGTTCATCTATGCAGTGGAGTACTAGGTGGCTGTAAAAAATATTGAGAAAGATAAGTGAGAACTGCTGTGGCATAATTTCCAGGATATGCTGTTCAGTGAATAAAGCAAGTACAGAAGAGTATCTGTACTCTGCTTCATTTGGTGAAAGAAAGAGTAAAAAATAAGAAAATATGCATTTATTTGCAATTTTGTTTTAGAAACAAATACAGGGAGAATAAATCAGAAGCTAACAATATTAGTTACATATAGGAATGAGTTGTAACATGGTTCAAGAGACAATGGGGACAGACTGGAGTAGGAGGGGTAGGGGAGGAGAGGAAACAGTAGGGGTGGGGTAGGATGGAGGTGAGAATGGAGTGGATGCCATGGGAGGTGGAAGTGCCAGTTTTCTTAGAATACCTTTTGATATAGATTTGACTTTTGAACCATTTAAAATATATATTTTATTGATTATGCCATTACAGTTGTTCTATTCTTCCCTGCATTCCCCTCCACACTGTACACCCCTCCCCCACCATTCCCCCCCTTTAGTTTATGTCCACATGTCACAAGTTCTTTATTTTTTTTTACATTTTTTTATTTAGTTATTTTTCAAGTACAGTTTTTTTGTCTATTTCTCCCATCCGTCACAAGTTCTTTAGATTCTATATTTCCCCTACTACTCTTGCCCTCCCCCCTATCTATTTTCTTCCTACTGTCTATGCTGCTTATTTTCTGTACCTTCTCCCTCTTTCTCCTCCTACTCCCCTGTTCCTACCCCTCCATGTGATCTTCATTTCTATGGCTCTGCTCCTGATCTAGCTGTCCTCTTAGTTTGCTTTTGTTTTAGGTCAGATAAAGTGCGTCTCAGATAAGATCAAATTCAAGGAGTTCATCATCACCAAGCCCTTATTATATGAAGTGTTAAAGGAACTTATCTAAGAAAAAGAAGATAAAAAATATGAACAGTGAAAGGACAGCAAACTCACAGTTATGAACCATATTAATTTTTAATACTCAGAAAAACATTAGTAAGCAACAGTGTGCAAAAGCCCTAAAATGAAATGTATATGGAAGTGAATCTGAATACATTTTAAAATGAATAGCGTAACCACAGTGGAGGAAAGAATTGGTTGATCCAAATCTGTAATGGCCTGATGTGCTTTATTTCCTTACAAGCCTACTTTAGCATGGGATATAGTACTTTTGTACAAAAAGAGCACTGAAGAAGGTGAGGGAAAACTTGGTAGAATGAATTTTTTAAATGACCCTTTAAAGCTCCTATAGCACTTGTTTTTATAGGTTCTTAGTGTAGGAGCAATTTGAAGTGGGTTTAGTTGCATGAATAATAAGAATGAGGGTAAAGGTCACAACAGACATTTGGTTACTAAAGGTCTGTGTATACATATATATATATGCAGACTCCATGGGGGCAAACCCAGGGGACCAATTTGCTTGATGCTACAATAAAAATATAATTTTGAAAAAGAAGCAAGAAGTATCCAAATGAGCTCCTGGGAACATCAAATGACTTTTCCTTAATTCTCCAACAAATATTTATTGAGTACCTACTATGTGCTGTGTATTTTGTTGTTGTTGTTTTTCTGGAAGTTTAAGAGACAAAGCCCTCACAAATACAGACAGTGAACAAAAAGACAATCAGCTATAACAAATTTAAAGAAGGACAAATACCTCTAGGACAATGAAGTGGGGTTAGTTTTTACTACTTATGCTAAGATAGTAAAAAGTCCTTTTCTTTTTTTTATTTTAATCATTGTTCAAGTACAGTTTTCTGCCTTTTACTCCCATCTAAGCCCACCCCTGCAAACTCTTCCCACCTCCCTCCTGTTTCCACCCACCCTTATTTTTGTCCATGTGTCTTTCATACTTGTTCCTGCAAACCCTTCCCCTTTCTCCCTGAAATTCCCTCCCCTCTCCCCTCTAGTTACTATGAAGCAGAAAGAAAAAAAAGGAGCTCCTACCCTTTGCAACAACATGGATGAAACTGGAGAGCATTATGCTAAGTGAAATAAGCCAGGCAGTGAAAGGCAAATACCATATGATCTCACGTTTAACAGGAACCTAATCAACAAAACAAAAAAACAAGCAAAACATAACCAAAGACACTGAAGTAAAAAGTCCTTTTCAAATAAAAGGCATCTGGCCTGAGATCTGAGTGGGGGAAGAAGGCACCATGTGATGACCTGGGGAAGAGATAGCCAGGCAGAGGGATCAGCAAATGCAAAGGCAGTGGGGTGAAAACAGCCTTGGAGTGTTTAAGAAACAGAAAGACCAGTGTGGCTACAGCAAAATGAATAAAAAGCAGCCTGGCACAAGATTAAGTAGGAGCACATTATAAAATAATAAATCCATTCATTATAGTTAAAACTATATTCTTAAAAGACTAAGAAAAATTATATTCTAGCTCCCTAAAGCTGAGAATTGTGTTTCTACTTCATGAAAATTCCTATGCCTGAGATAAAACTTGGAAAGAATTTAATGAAAAATCTTTATTCTTAGACTTCCACCAAGATGGAGGCATAGGTGGAGACGCGGTGCCTTCTCACACAACCAAGTTTACAGACAACTGAATATTAGCAACAGAAAACACAGCCAGAACACAGAAAATTGAACTTCTCAGAAGTCTGTTAACAACAAATTCTTCAGCCTGACCGGTAAGGGGCGAAACCAGCAGCTGGTGGAGCAGGGTTACACAGGAAAACTTGGTCAGATGGACTCAGATGCTCGGAATCGAGGCGCAGGGTTGGACCTAGTGAGAGACCGAGCAAGCGACCATGGGGAAACAGCAAGGGAGCAGGGCTGCGGGTTGACTGTGGTTGTGCATTTGTGCATGGATAGACGAGTGAGGAAGTGGGCGATTGGACCAGGACCCAGTGGGTCCCCGCGGCAAGCGGCAACAGAGGGCACCGCCATTTTCCCGCTCTGACCCCACCTCCACATGCAGCGTCATAACCCAGCGACTCTGAGTGGCCCAGCCCTGGTGAACCACCTAAGGCTCAGCTCCTCACCCAGCGGCAGGAAACTGCAAAGGGTGCCGCCATTTCCCGCTCTGACCATGCCCCCACATACAGCGTCACAACCCAGCGACCTGGGAGTCCACGGCTCCACTCCTCGCACTTACTGGGCACGAGCAGACCAAAAATGGCTCAAGAAGATCTCAAAGCCCCAGAGCCTATAAATCTAAGCAATGAAGAAATAGCACAACTCTCAGATGCACAGTTTAAAACACTGGTCATCAGGATCCTCGCAGAACGGGTTGATTATAGCCACAAATTAGACAAATATATGAAGGCGAAACTAATTGAAATGAATGGAATTGCACAGGAAACCAATAGCGATGAAAAGGAAACTGGGACTCAAATCAATGGAGTGGACCAGAAGAAAGCAAATAATGGCCAAACAGAAAAGAGCGAAGAAGCAAGAATTCAAAAAAAAAAATGAGGAGAGTCTTAGGAACCTCCAGGACATCTTTAAATGCTCCAACATCTGAATTATAGGGGTACCAGAAGGGGGAAAGGCACAGCCACCAGTGGAAAACTTATTTGAACAAATAATAAAGGAGAATTTCCCCAATCTGGCAAAGGAAATAGACTTCCAGGAAATCCAGGAAGCTCAGAGAGTACCAAAGAAGTTGGACCCAAGAAGGAACACATCAAGGCACATCATCATTACATTAGCCCAGATTAAAATGAAGGAGAGAATCCTAGAAGCAGCAAGAGCTAAGGGGACAGTCACCTACAAAGGAGTCCCCTCAGACTGTCAGCAGATTTCTCAAAAGAGACCTTACAGGCAAGAAGGGGCTGGAAAGAGGTATTCCAAGTCATGAAATTTAAAGACCTACAACCAAGATTGCTCTATCCAGCAAAACTTTCATTTAGAATGGAAGGACAGATAAAGTGCTTCTCAGATAAGATCAAATTCAAGGAGTTCATCATCACCAAGCCCTTATTATATGAAATGTTAAAGGGACTTATCTAAGAAAAAGAAGTTAAAGAAACATGAACAGTGAAAGGACAACAAACTCACAGTTATTAACAACCACACCTAAAACAAAAGCAAACTAAAAGGACAGTTAGATCAGGAGTGGAAACGTAGAAATGAAGATCTCATGGAGGATTAGCAACAGGGGAGTGGGAGGAGGAAAAGGGGGGAGAAGGTACAGAAAATAAGTAGCACAGACATTAGATAGAAAATAGATGGGGGGGCAAGAATAATATGGGAAATATAGAATCTAAAGAACTTGAGACATATGGTCATAAACTAAAGGGGGGGGTAATGGGGAGGTAGGGTGGGGGGGAATAGAACAACTGTAATGGCATAATCAATAAAAAAATAAATTAAAAAAATCTTTATTCTTTTCCTTATCTGTCCTGGTTTAGCTATTTCCTTGAAGGTTTTCAGGCAAGGAGAGCAAGCAAACTTAATGTTTTAAAAATGTTATTGCTCTTTGAATAGTGATGCTGCTTTGCTAAGTCATGGGCCAGGGGAAAAGCTACTCTTGGTTGATGAAAACCTTGACATTTATTTATTAAATAATTGTTTAAAGCATATGTGACTTTCTGCTGGAAGACACAGCAAAGTGGGGAGGCAGAGGAACTGAGAGCAATTTCGTGGTTCATGCCACCATCAACACTTTGCTGTGAGAGCAAAATTCTCCTGTTCAAGTTTGAGGAAGGAAGAGCTTAAGTTTTAGGTTATGTCCAATTTGGTCATCCAAGTAAAAACAGAGCAGCATGTTGGTATGCTGTGAAGGTAAATAAGTGAGCAGCAGTGAAAAATTTCCCTCAGCCATGAGGCAGAACAGTTCTATTAACCACCATCCAATGTTTTGAGTGGGAAGGCCCAGCTCTTTGCTTTCCTCACAGGATCTGGTCCAGAGCAATCAAATCAGAAAATTATTTTTTCCCTTTTAAAAAAAATTTAAATTTATTGGTATAATATTGGTTAATAACATTTTATCGATTTCAGGTGTACAACATTATAATTTGATATGTGTACTCTATGGTGTGCTCATTACCAAAAGTGTAGTTTCCTTCCATTACCACATATTTGACATCCAATTTGTTCTCGCTCCACCATTCTTCCCTTCTAGTAATCACCATTCTGTTGTCTGTATCTATATGTATGAGTTTTTGTTTTAATTTGTTTGTTCATTTGTTACATTTTTGTTTCATTTTTCATCATCAGCTCACCTCCCTCTCATAGGCAGATCCAATGTTGGCAATGAGATGCTCAGAAGACATGGAATGAACATATTCTATGTATGGCAATAAATTTACAGGAGGGCTAAGGAGAGCACAAAATACAAGACATGCCTCCGTGACTGCTTCACTTTGCTCCCATCAGGTTCCCACCTGCACAGAGAAGGAGACATCCACTCAGGCAGATGGGCCTTAACCAGCCCCCCTGGTGGTGTCATGAGTACTGCTGAGTCCTGTCCCTTGAGGAAAGGAGAGAGGAATGTGTTTCTCAATAGCAGGGATGGAACTGGAGAGCATTATGCTAAGTGAAATAAGCCAGGTGGTGAAAGACCAATACTCTATGATCTCACCTATAGCAGGAATCTAATGAACAAAACAAAAAAAAATGAGCAATATAGAACCAGAGGCTTAGAAACAAGGGACAGACTGACATTAATCAGAGGGAAGGAGGAGAGGGATAAGGGAGAAAAGAAGGGGGAGTGTCTAGTTGAGAACAAGTATAATGACTCATGAACATGGACAACAGGGTGGGAATTGACTGTGGGAATTGGGGTGTGTGAGGCTGGGGAGAGCAACAGGGAAAATTGAGACAATTTTAATAGAACAACAATAAATAATAAGGTTTAAAAAACCTATTTATTTGTGTTTGTAAATTTCTAACCCATCTTGCATCAGGAAAGAAATTAAATTTTGGAGGTTTTTTCATTAGTATGGGGTTTAGACACACCCAGGATGAAAAGAAAACTGAAAATTATTTGCCCTCTTCAGTCATGAGGGCACTGCTGTTTGTGTGAGAGGGTCTGTCACGAGTGTATGTTTGTGATACAGTCTTTCCTAAACTCAGCAGGGGGACTCCTCAGCTATCTGCTTGCTGAGCAGCCCAGCACCAAGGAATAAAGAGTCACACAAAGTAACTACGCTATTCACTCAGATTTTATGGAATGCAGGTTCACTCAAAGTAGAACATCAATACACATTAATATCCTACTCACACTCTAACAATCTAAGAGGAATATAACACACACACACAGAGTAATCAATGGGCATTAATGAACCCGAGTCCCAGAGTCTCAGTCTGCAGGTCCAGGAGACAGCACAGTGGGCAAGGGAGTTGTCAGCATCTTGCAAAGAAGGATCTCTGGAATTGGATGGGCAGGAGAGCAGACAAAGTTCTCAGTCCAGCAGGGCAAAGGCTGGACTTCTCAATCCAAAGGCTCTGACCTTTGGCGACCTATGCCTGGGGAGATCAGTGTGGCATGGAGCAGCACTGTGTGTGTGGAGCTTGGCTATCTCAGCAGTGGTCTGGAGCCTCCCTCAGTTATACTTTGAAAGTGGTGTACTCCACCCTTCTTGGTGTTTTTGATAAATGTCTTGGCACCCCTGATGGCAAGTTTGTAATTTGCCCAGAGGCCTATGGGTGATCCTACTCTGCAGACATGGCTGTTATGATCATGTGTGCAGATATCTTGCGTGTGTCTGCTTGAAAGATGTGCCAGCTCTGAGTTAGGTAGTGTCCCTCTTGAACCAAAGTGTCATGGCTGATTGACAGCCATTTTGGTTGACATGAATGGCTCCACTTTGTTTTATATACTTTATGTTACCTTGATTGGACCAATGCCATTTTATTAGTCCTGTTCTCTGCAGGTTCCGAGTTCTGATCCTTCTAAATTATTCTGGCCTGCTTTAGGTGAAGTTGCCCATTGCAGTCACATCTCCAAAGAGATTAATAAATAAACCCCAAACACTGTTGCACTTAGCCAGGAATGAGCCCACCACACAGAAACCTGTAAACATGGTGGTGTCTCTTTCAAATTGGCAGGAAAAAGAAAAAAAGAAAGAAAGAAATCAAACAGGTGCCTGTTTATATTTAATTTTTAAAAATAGTATTTTCAATAATCTGCTTTAAACAAAACTTAACACCAGAGTTTTGTGGTGTTAAGTTTTGTTTAAAACTGGGCTCAGTACTCCATTTGTGGTAGATTCACTTACAAGAAATGCCACAAGCCCCGCCTGCATTTGTGAGCTTTTAAAAAAAATCTATGGGCCTTCCCCTCCTGCTTCATGCCCACCTTTCCTTTTCCTCTCTTGATTATACAATTTTCCTGCTTATTACTGTTCCAGTCCAACAAGGTTTAAAGGCAACATTAAACATCCTAGTGTCCTGCTTGATGGGAGTGACAACTAAAATATGGGATGCCTCAAGAATTAAGATTTCTTTAGAGTCTCCAAGTCCTAGAACCACCATAGGTTCTATACTGGTGTCTTCAAAAGGAAAGAGAAAACCAAAACATATTTATTAAAAGGGTATATTGAGCTGTTTATTGTGATTAGAATAGAAATAGACATATGCCACAGGAACATTTATATTAAAAAATTACATAGAATTTTTGTATTCTATTTTAATTTGACTTTGATATCTACTGAATAAATAATTGTAAACAATGCAAATAAGTAAGTGTATTTCTTTGTGTGTACTTAAATTTTTTAAAAATATTCTATTTTTTTATTTTTAGACAGAGGGGAAAGGAGGGAAAGAAACATCAATAGTTTGGTTTATGTGCACCTCTTACTGGGGACCTGGCCCTGAACACAAGCATGTGCCTTGACTGGGAATCAAACCAGCAACCCTTTGGTTCACAGACTGGCACTAAATCCACTGAGCCATGCCGACCATGGCTGCTTTATAATTTTTATTTGCTTTGGAATATTTTGATATTTCACCATTTCTTTTGAGAAGGGATGAAAGAAGAAATTTATAGGTAATAGTAATTTATTACCACCTCTTTCCTTCCCTAGAAAATCACAATTTCTAACATATCACACTGGGATTTTCATCATCAACTGGGCAGGCAGAATTACTGCACTTAAACCCCATTATTACAGAACAATGACTCATAACATGCACACTCAGAACACACAGCCATACATGCTCACACACCTACACTCATACACCCACACATGCACACACTTGCACACATTCATACACAAAGAGTCATATGCATACTCTTACACACACTTACACTTTACCTTTGCTTTTGAAGGTGGGTCCAAGTGGCTACCAGTGAATGAAGAAATTTGCTCTTGATTTAGGTATAGTGAGAGCCAAGCATCACATCAAATTATGCCAGGGAGATTCAGGACCATCTTGAAGATGTTAACGTTTTATGAACAACAAAGTCCTCACTCCTGGTCCACCTCTTCAACTTTACTGTCTAGACAATGTTGGACCCAGGCTTGGGACTGAAGGTCACCTGGGCATGTCTCCAGGCTCTGTGAGATGTGGGGAGGCTGGACCATGACATCTTAAAGTTAGTCTCCTAAGTGCTCAACTTAGCAGACAGCCTGAGCCAGCCAGTTTCTGACTACCCCAGGAATGGGCTGAGGGTGGTGCCCAAGAGGGATGTCACTCAGGTGTCTGAGGCCCAGAGACTGAAACCAAATGAGAGTTTAGTGGCCTTTTGATCACAGGTTTAGCTTCCAGTGCCAGAAGGCAGTGGAATGGAAGTTTGGGATGGTATTCATGTCCCACACAGCCCCCATGAGTCCCTAGAGGGTCGTGAGGCTGGCTTCTATTTAGTTAGTGATAATGATCTCGTTAGGGGTGTGAAAGGACCACCATCAAGACATTCAGCCCTGCCAGCAGGCTTCCCCACCCTGCTCTGCCTCTCCTGTGTGGCCTTACATGAGATGTGAACTGTGATTAACAGACTTCCAGTGCTTTATAATTTGCAAAACAGCATTAAAAAAAGGAAGTTGAAGACAATGGCATTGGGATACCGGACAGGAGGTGGTTGCCAACAGAGCCAGAATAATCCCTTGAACAGAGCCTTAACACAACTGGCTGGGCACAATGTCACAGCTGGCTGCTGGCAGGGTGCCAGCCAGACAGCACCTCTTGTCTGTCCAGGTGGTCAGGCTGAGCTGGCCTTTTAACTATGTTAAGTTTTTTAAAACGGGAAGAGAGAGAGAGAGAGAGATTGAACAAAAGCCTCCTGTTTCTTCATCAGGAGAAAAAGTAAGAGGAGGCCATTGAGTAGGAGAAAGAAAGAGATTAAGCAGCAAAGAAAGTGACAAGCTGATCATAGAAAACCCTTTCAATAGTGGTAATCCTTGCTGTACAAAAACAAATATGAACACTTTTGTTCTTGAATTTAGATTAACTTGGTGTCAGGGGGTAAACAAAATGAAATTTGGTCTGCCTGGGCCTCTTACAAAGCTCGGGAAGGCAAGTTGACAGCGGACTGATGAAGCCCCAGGAAAATGGCTGCTTTAAGAAATATTTATGAAAAACAGCTGTGGCCCTATTAAAAGACAACAGTGGCTGAAGGATGAAGAGACAAATTATTAAATATGTAAGATGTGAGGATGTTTGCTCCGTCTTTCTTCTCACTGTATCATACACTGCAAGGTCACCCTGGCCTTGTGGACACTGTTTAACATTCAAAAATCATAAAAGTTTGGTATTTTTAATATCCATTGCATGCAGAAAATCTGATTTTTATCAGTGTGTATTCAACCTTCCATGTATTGGGGCCATTGTTCACAGTTCTCAGAGCAATAGGAAGTTAGTTTTATGGGAATATCATAACAAGGAGACTTGTTTGATTCAAAGAAACTTAATGACTTTATTAATACCCAAGGAAAGGATTAGATAAATAAAGAATTGTCTGGGTGGGATGTATTTTTGGTTTCTTATAAACTCTGTATCTGAACCTGCTGGAAGAGTCTAGCTTTCAGCTTAGATGATACTAATTTATCTCCTTTCTACTGCTTAGAGTAAACAACCTTGACATCCCCTTCCAAGTAGTTCATCTCATTGTTAAACTTACTTCACCCTTTGGAATAGTCAATAATGCTGCTTCCAATCCAAACAACACACTCTGTTTCCTCTGGCAAATGTCTTTATCACTTTAAAAATAGAGCACTAGCTTACACATTGGACTCCCCATAGAACTCCATATGAGAGTTTGCAAATTGGGTTCTTGGTTTCATAAAGAACCTGCTTGCAGTGACAATCAGGAGAGGAAAGGGAACACAATGTTGGAAATAACCAACACCATGAGGTGCTTCAGTGAGGATGTGTCTGTGGGGATAAGTTGTAATCTAGGATTATTGCTTGTGATTTAGGTGCAGAGGCAATATATCTATAAAAGAGTGGTGCCAGGCAGTCAGGACTGGGACAGGAGCAGGGTTGGTGATGCACGTGCCAGAAGAGGTGGTGGAAAGTTGGCAGAGGGCTCCGTAGGTGTTATCAAGCAATGACACAGTGACATTTCATGAATGTTTTACTTTGGGGGCCACATGTCATCCAGTCAAAATGACTGACAGCCTTATTATGATTTACTTAGCTGCTGGGGATTTGTCCTGACAGTATGCTTGATGTGTCCCTCTTCAGAAATGGCAGGCTGCAGAGAAGGCAGCCTGGGTGTCTCTGCCCAGGTGCAGGCTAGGGCCAGTGTACCTCCTGCTCCTCCTTAGAGTCACCACGTGACTCAGAAACAACTAGCTAAGTGCTTCACCTAAGAGTCTCCTCTTGATTTAAATAGCAAAACAGAATGTGCAAGCACTCCAATTTTTGATAGTAGTTTTTTCCAAGAAGGACTCTGTTTCAGTCAGCCTTGGATGCTGTGACAGACTATCACAGACTGACTTAAACAACAGAAACATAATTTCTCATAGTTCTAAAGGCTAGAGGTCCAAAATGAAGATATCAGTAGCGTTAGTTTCTGGTGAGGCCTCTCTTCTTGTTTTGTAGACAGCCACCTGTTTGCTGTGCTTTCATGTGGCATTTTCTCTCTTTTTTTAAAGTACATTTTATTGATTGTGATATTACAGTTGTCCCATTCCTTCTTTCTCCCCTTTCTCCCCCTCCCTCCACCCTGTACCTTCCCACCAACACTCCCCCAACCCGTACTTTATGTCCATGGGTCACACATATATAAGTTCTTTGGCTTCTCCACTTCCTGTACTATTCTTAACTCTACCCTGTCTATTTTATACCTACCAATTATGCTTCTAATTCCCTGTACCTTTTCCCCATTCTCCCCTTCTACCCCTCCCTGCTGATAACCCACCATATGACCTCCATTTCTGTGACTCTGTTTCTGTTCTACTTGTTTGCTGAGTTTGTTTTTGTTTTTTTTTTAGGTTCAGTTGTTGACAGTTGTGACTTTGTTGTCATAGTTTGGATCTTTTTCTTTTTCTTAGATAAGTCCATTTCACGTTTCATATAATAAGGGCTTGGTGATGATGAACTCCTTTAAGTTTACCATATCTGGAAAGCATTTTATCTCCCCTTCAATTTTAACTGATAGCTTTGCTAGATAGAGTAATCTTGGTTGTAGGTTGTTGCCTTTCATGATTTGGAATACTTCTGTCTAGCCCTTTTTGTCTATAAGGTTTCTTTTGAGAAATCAGTTGATAGTCTTATGGAAACTCCTTTGTAAATGATTGTCTCCTTTTCTCTTGCCGCTTTTAAAATTCTCTCCTTATCTTTTATCTTGGATAACTTAATTATTATGTGCCTTGTTGTGTGCTTCCTTGGGTGCAATTTCATTGGGACTCTCTGAGCTTCTTGGTCTTCCTGAAAGTCTATTTTGTTTGCCAGATTGGGGAAGTTCTCCTTCATTATTGTTTCAAATAAGTTTTCAATTTGTTGCTCTTCCTCTTCTCCTTCTGGCACCCCTATATAATTTGGATGTTGGAACACTTAAAGTTGTCCCAGAGGTTCCTAAACCTCTCCTCATTGTTGTGACTTCTTGTTTCTTCATTCAGTTCTGATTGAATGTTTATTTCTTTCTTATGCTCCATTTAACTGATTTGAGTCCAGGCTTCCTTTCCTTCACTGTTGATTCCCAGTATAGTTTCCTTTATTTCACTTTGTATAACCTCCACTTTTTCCTCTATTCTGTGTCTGTACTCACCCATTTCTGTGAGTATACTGATTACAAGTGTTTTGAACTCTGCATCTGGTAGGCTTGCTATCTCTTCATCGCTTAGTTCTTTTTCTGGAGTTTTTATCTGTTCTTTCATTTGGAGCATATTTCTTTGTCTGTTATTTTGTAAGGGGTGGAGGCTTAGGTATTCACCAGGGTGAGCGACCAACGTTGCTGTGTTATGATGCTGTATGTAGGGGAGGGTTCTGAGAGGGAACAATGCCACTTGCTTGCTTCTTGTCTGGCTTTCAGTCACTTCCTCCACTACCCACAAGTAAATTGGGCCCTCTGGTTCTGATTCCAAGGTAGATTGGTTTATGTATGTTCTAGGACCCCCATAGGTCTCTCCAGTGAATTCTCCTGTGAGGCTGAGTCTCTCCAGCTGATGCAATCCCCACAGGTTTTTATAGCCAGAGGTTTTGAGGCTTTAGTTTCCTCTGCTGGAACCCTGGGCTGTGTTGTCTATCTGGCTTCCTAGTTCTTCCTCCCAGCTTATCTGCATGCAAATGTGAGACTGCCCAGTCTGCCAGCTGCCACCTTGTCCAGCCTGGTCTGTCACTTTGCTGCATGTCCTGTCCACTCTGGCTGCCTATCTCTGCCCTCCTACCAGTCTGGATGAATGTTTCTTCTGTAACCCCTTGGCTGTCAGACTTCCATACAGTTTGATTTTCTGGCAATTCTGGTTGTTTTTTTGTTTTTAAATTTGTTGTTGTCCTTGTTTTGGTTGTTTGAGGAAGCAAAACATATCTACCTATGCCTCCATTTTGGCTGTAAGTCTCTTATGGCCTTTTCTGTGTGTGCCTATGGTGAGAGAGATAGAGATCTTTGGTATTCCCTTCTCTTTTTTAAAAATACCAGTACTACTAAATAAGGGCTCTACCCTTATGACTTCATTTAATCCTAATTACCTTTTTCAAGGCTCTATCTCTATAGTAATAATCACATTTAAGATTAGGCTTTCGGCAGATTAATTTGGGTGGGAGGATACAACTCAGTCCATAACAGACCATTTTCTACAAAGGTTTGAGCCAGGCACGCCCTGGTGATTCTGGAAGAATTAAGGATAGTTTCATCTTCAACCAAAGTAATTACCTCATTGATTTCTTCCTCAACTAATCAAAATTGGGTTTTTATAGGTTTTCAAATTTGCAAGGGGTCTTCCTGAATAAATTGCTAAAAATGGAAGTTTCTTTAAAACATTGGGATTTCTATATGACACAGTAGTGATGGGCACATATTGTGATACATTTGTTAAAACCCATAGAATGTACAAGACAAAGAGTGAAACTTACTGTAAAGTTTGGACTTTAGTTAATAATAATGTATTACTATTATGTGATCATCAATTATAACAAATATACCACACTAATGACAATAATAAAAAACTGTAGGAAGGGAGAGGCTATTGGGAACTGTACATTTTGACCAAACTTCTAAAGTTTTATAAAGATTCTATAAATCTTTTTGTAAAAATTATCTTAAAAAACAAAGTCTATGGCCCTGGATGAGTAGAGTGAGCATGGGCCTGTGAACCAAAGGGTTGCCAGTTTGATTCCCAGTCAGGGCACATACCTGAGTTTCAGGCCAGGTCCCCAGTTGGGGGTGCACAAGACGCAACCACACATTGATGTTTCTTTGTCTCCCTTTCTCTTTCTCTTCCCCTTTCTTTAAAAATAAATAAGTAAAATCTTTTTTAAAAGTCTACTGGAAATCCAAGATGGTGGCAGAGTAGGTGGAAAGTGCACCTGCTTCCCAGAATCACATTGGAATTACAAGTAAAACATAGAATAATCAACCTTAATAACCAACCAAAGACTGGTAAACAGAAGTCTTACAACCAAGAAGAAGCCACACTGAGAGTGGAAGGAAGAGCAGAGAATGGAAAAGTGCTGGCTCCAAAAGTTCCCCCTGAGGAGTGTGGGGACTGAACATCACATTGTGTTCCCTAGCTAAGACCACCTATATGACATTTAGCTGTGAAAATCAATTAAGATTCTGTCCACTAGTAAGAGACTAAAGTCTGCTGAAGATGTAAGTTCCTCCTTAACGGGCCAAGACACAAAGTATCACATGCAACCACTTACCCTGGGATCTGATACAAGGAGGGCAGAGCAGACTAGAGTCTCATGAGAAAAGACTGGGGTTTGTGGCCCTGCAGAGAAAACTGAAGGGACAGCCACTGGGATTCCTGTGCTAGGTCTTTCTCTCACATAGCAGAAGTCATCTTTCTTGGGTTGAACATTCCTTTTCTTATGGCAACAGCCTGGGGGCATGCAATTGCCTCACCACCTGGACTCCCTATCACCCTACCTGTGGATCTCACACCTTATTAAGGAGTCAGCTCCCTGAGCAGGGGTGTAGAGGTCTGGGCAGATTCATGGGGTGTCAATGACTGAACTGTGTGACTCTGGGGTGGGGGCCACTCCTTCCTGCTTCTCCCAAGCCTGACTTGTGCTTATTCTCATGGGAGATCCACTAGCTTCATACTCCTGACTCCTTGTGTCCCCGCCCTACTGAGCTCAAGCTCTGGCAGAATCTGTGACAGACTGCATTTTGTGGCTCTATGACAGCACCATTATTTCCTTGAATAGCCAACCAGTGCAAAGCCCTCCATTTACATGGTCAAATATTGGCCTGTTTGGGCCTGATAAACTCTGCTGGCCTCATCCGGATGATTTCCTGAGACCCTACCATGAAGGTTTGTGGGCACCTGGCAGGAGACAGCCAGATTTGGTATACACTGGGACTTTTGCTGGTTGCCATAAGATTTAACACTGACACTGGGATTGAATCTGTATCAGTCTTGTGATCATCACTCGCTCCTGTCTAGTTGACTCCCTGAGAACCCTCCTCATGAGACTTGAGTACTGACAGAGGCTCTTTCAGTGACTGGGACTAACAGATAGCTGGCAGATGGAGGCAGGTGGAGAAAGATTTTGGGATGTCTTGGGCCTTCTGGTAAAATGTCTTCAAATTTGGTGTTGGTGGAAGCCAGCCTTGGTGCACAGCTTTGTCCTTTCCATGCACACGCAGGCATAACAGATGCAACCACAAACTGTGGATTGCTTGGTAGCTCCAAATAGGTTGCAAGGGCTAGTCACAGGCAGTCACATTGACCTGCACCACATTCACTCCCAAGAGGCCTGAGAACCAATAAGTCAAGTGGCCTTCTTCAGACAACATCCGAGCAGTATCCAATTAGCTTCACAAGAAGCATATCCAAAAAGAGATCTTGACAGGCAACAGACCTTGCTTAGAGGAATTCTACTTAGTATGGTCAGCAACTATACAGCAGCTGATACTGGGTCTGAGGTCGATCCTCACAGTTAGCCACTCTGAGGGTCAAACCCATGGAAAAATGGGCCAGTAGCGATCAAGACTCACTTACAACAGGAGGGCTCATATAACATACACAAGGGATATCCTTGGAGCACCCAACTCAGATGATCAAAGAGACTGTACCACTCAATCCCAACAGGACACCTACTATCTAAGTTCCCCTACCAAGATGGGAGACATAACAGATCTGCATAATACATAAAACCAAACACAAAGAGGCAACCAAAATGAGGGAATAAAGAAACATGCCCCAAATGAATGAACAAGAGAAAGCTCTAGAAAAAGAGCTAAATGCAATGGAGGAAAGCAATTTACCAGACATAGAGTTAAAAAAAGGGTTATAAGGATGTTTAAGGAACTTATGAGAACTACAGGGAACATAGTAAGAACTACAATAGCATGAAAAAATAGAAATCATAAAGAAGAACCAATCAGAAATAAAGAATAGAATATCTAAAATGAAGAATACTCTAGAAGAACGGACGGTCTACAAGAGAACCACCTCATGATGAAAAATACACAAAGATTAAAAGTAAAGGAATGAAAAATACATCATGAAAATGAAAAAAGCTGAGTAGCAATATTTATATCTGACAAAATAGACTTTAAAACAATGGCTATGGTAAGGAAAAGGAAGGACACTACATAATGATAAAGGGATCAATTCAACAAAAGAGCATAACCTTTATAAGCATTCATGCATCCAACAAAGGCACACCTAAATATATAAAGCAAATATTGATGGATGAAGAGGAAGAAATTGTCAGTATTTCAGTCATTGTAGGGGATATCAACAACCCATCAACATTAGTTAATAGATTTTCTAGACATGGAATCAACATGAAATAGCAACAAGAAAAACAAAATACCTAGGAATAAATTTAACTAAGGAGGTAAAAGACCTATACTCAGAAAACTACACAACACTGAAGAAAGAAATCAAGGAAGACACAAACAAATGGAAACATATATTGTGTTCATGGATTGGAAGAATTAACATCATCAAAATGTCCATACTACCCAAAGCAATTTACAGATTCAATGCAATACTTATTAAACTACCAATGCCATATTTCACAGACATAGAACAAACACTTCAAAAATTTATATGGAACCATAAATCACTCCAAATAGCAGCTGCACTTTTGAGAAAGAAGAGCAAAGTAGGAGAGATCACAATACCTGATACCAAACTGTATTACAAGGCCACTGTAATCAAAATAGCCTGGTACTGGCAAAAAAAAAAAAAAAAAAGAACAACAACAACAACAAAAAACAAGCACATAGACCAATGGAACAGAACAGGTAGCCCAGAAATAAACTCAAGTTTCTATGGTCAATTAATATTTGACAAAGGGCAGAAGCATAAAATAGAGTAAAAATAGGCTCTTCAAAAATGGTGTTGGAAGAACTAGACAGCTATGTGCAAAAAAAAAATGAAACTCAAGCACCAACTTATATCATACACAAAAACAAATTCAAGGTGGATAACATATTTAAATATAAGCTATGACACCATTGAAGTCCTAGACGAGAACATAGGCAGGAAAATCTCAGATATTTTATGCAGCAACATTTTCACTAATATGTCCCCTAGAGCAAGGGACATAAAGAAAAGAATAAACAAATGGTATCTCATCAAAATATAAAGCTTCTGCATGGCTAAAGAAAACAGTATTAAAATAAAAAGAGAACCAACCATATGGGAAAACATATTTGCCAATGATACCTCAGACAAGGGTTTAATATTCAAAATATATAAAGAACTTACACGACTCCACTCTGGAGAAGACAAGCAACTCAATTAAAAAGTGGGCAAAGGACTTGAATAGACACTTCTCCAAGGAGGACATACAGAGGATCCAGAGACACATGAAAAGTTGTTCAGTATTGCTAGCTATCAGAGAGATGCAAATTAAAACCACAATGAGATACCACTTCACATCAGTGAGAATGGACATTATAAACAAAGCAACAAACAACAAGTGTGGAGAAGTTATGGAAAAAAGGGGACCCTAGTGCATTGTTGGTGGGATTGCAGACTGGTGAAGCCAATATGGAAAACAGAATAGTGTGTCTACTATTGTTGATAGTATGTAAACTTGAAGGAGTCTGCAGCACTGAACTTCACAGGTATCATACCACAGAAGTTCACACCATAAAACCAGGGTGTCAGAACATATCAATTTTAGAAGCTGAGACTAACAAGAAGAGTCTCAAACAATGGGAAGACGAAGAAACAATCCCCAAATGAAAGAAAAAGCAGAAACTTCAGAAAGAATGTTAGATGAAGTAGAGGCTAATCAACTATCAGATAGTGAATTCAAAGCACTGGTTATTACGAAGTTCAAAGAGCTCACAATGAGCTATCAGAAACTACAGGGGGAACTACAATTATCTCTCTGCAAACTACATCAACATGAAAAAGGAAATAGAAAATATCAGCAAGAGACAAGAGGAAGTGAAGAATACAATTTCCGAATTAAAGAACACAGTAGAAAGTTTCAAAAGTAGGATAGATGAAGCAGAGGATAGGATTAGTGAGTTGGAGGACAAGGTAGAAAGCATCTCACAGAAAGAGCAAGAAAGTGAAAAGAGGCTCAAAAAGAATAAAGAGGGATTAAGAGAAATGCAGGACAATATGAAACATAATAATATCCGAATAATAGGAATACCAGAAGGAGAAGAAGAAGAAGAAGAAGAAGAAGAAGGAGAAGGAGAAGGAGAAGGAGAAGGAGAAGGAGAAGGAGAAGGAGAAGGAGAAGGAGAAGGAGAAGGAGAAGAAGGGATAGAAAACATATTTGAAAGAGTAATGAGAGAAAATTTCCCTAATTTGATAAGAGAAAAAGTCACACAAATCCAGAGACCACAGAGAGTCCCAATCAAGAGGAATCCAAGGAGGCCCACTTCAAGACACATCATCATCAAAATGGCAAAATTCCAAGACAAAGAGAATCTTAAAGGCAGCAAGGGAGAAAAAAGAAGTAACATACAATGGAGCCCCAAGAAGGTTAGCTACTGACTTCTCAATGGAAACACTCCAAGCAAGAAGAGAATGGCAAGAAATATTCCAAGTAATGAGAACCAGAGGCCTACAACCAAGGCTACTTGGCCCAGCAAGGCTCTCAATCAAAATAGATGGCCAAATACAGAGCTTCCAAGACAAAAGAAGTCTAAAAGAATATGCTACCCCCAAACCAGTCCTACAAGAAATACTACAAGGACTGCTTTAAGGGAAGGAAGGATAAGAGGGAGACAGAGAGGAACACAGGTATAAAAATGGCAATGAATAAATATGTATCAATAATAACCTTAAACGTAAATGGATTAAATGCTCCAATCAAAAGACACAGAATAGCTCAATGGATAAGAAAGCATGACCCACACATATGCTGCCTACAAGAGACCCACCTCAGGACACAACACCATCACAGACTAAAACTGAAAGGCTTGAAACAAGTTTTTCAAGCAAACGGACAAGAAAAAAAACCTGGGGTAGCAATTCTCATATCGGACAAAATAGACTTCAAAAAAAGGGCCATAAAGAGAGACCCAGAAGGTCACTTCATTATACTCAAGGGAAGAATCCACCAAGAAGACATTCACATTGTAAACATATATGCACCAAAAATAGGGGCACCCAAATATATCAAGAAAATCTTAGAGGACTTCAAGAAAGATATTGACAGCAACACAATTATAGTAGGGGATTTTAACACCCCACTATCAAAAATGGCCAGATCTTCCAAACAAAATATCAACAAAAATATTACGGCATTAAACAATACCCTAGAGGAAATGGACTTAATTGATATATATAGAGCCCTTCATCCCAAAGAAGCTAAATACACATTCTTTTCAAATGCACATGGAACATTGTCAAAGATAGACCACATGACAGGAGACAAAATGAGCCTCAAAAACTTCAAGGAAATTGAAATCATACCTAGCATCTTCTCTGACCACAAGGGACTGAAACTGGAAACCAACCCCAAAGGCAAAAACCCAAAGCACCCAAAATCATGGAAACTGAATTAATGGGTCAGGAATGAAATTAGGGAAGAAATAAAAAAGTTTCTGGAAACAAATGAAAATGATCTCACAACAACCCAAAACTTATGGGACACAGCAAAGGCAGTCCTGAGAGGGAAGTTTATAGCAATACAGGCCTACCTAAAGAAGATAGAAACATTTCAAACAAACAACCTTACTCTACGCCTTCAAGAACTTGAGGAACAACAACAAGACAGACCAAAGCAAGTAGAAGGAAGGAAATAACTAAGATCAGAGCAGAACTAAATGACATAAAGACTAAAAGCACAATTCTAAGGATCAATGAATCCAGGAGTTGGTTCTTTCAAAAGATAAACAAAATAGACAAGCCTTTAAATAGGCTCATCAAGAAAAGAAGGGAACGGACACAAATAAACACAATCAGAAATGAAAGAGGAGAGATTACAACTGATACCACAGAAATAGAAGGGATTGTAAGAAATTACTATGAAGAACTGTATGCCAAGAAATTTGAAAACCTAGGGGAAATGAACACATTTCTAGAAAAATACAATCTCCCAAAACTCAATGAAAAAGAAGTAGAACACCTGAATAGACCAACAACAGCAAAAGAAATTGAAGCAGTAATCAAAAAACTCTCTCATCACACAAAAGCCCCGGACCAGATGGGTTCACAGGAGAATTCTACAAAGCATTTAAGGAAGAGCTAACCCCAATTCTTGACAGACTATTCCAAAAAATCCAGAAGGATGGAAAACTCCCAAACTCCTTTTATGAAGCCAGCATCATCCTAATTCCAAAACCAGATAGAGACACAACAAAGAAAGAAAACTTCAGGCCAATATCGCTGATGAACATAGACGCTAAAATCCTCAACAAAATATTGGCAAATTGCATCCAACAATATATCCAAAAGATTATACACCAAGACCAAGTGGGATTCATCCCAAATATGCAAGGATGGTTCAATATTCGCAAATCAGTAAATGTAATTCATCACATAAACAAAAGCAAAGACAAAAACCACATGATCATATCAATAGATGCAGAAAAAGCTTTTGATAAGGTACAGCACCCATTTATGATAAGAACACTTAGCAAAGTGGGAATACAGGGGGCATTTCTCAAAATAATAAAGGCCATTTATGAGAGACCTACAGCCAATATCATACTCAATGGGCAAAAACTAAAAGCTTTTCCAGTAAGATCAGGAACAAGACAAGAATGTCCACTTTCAAAACTTCTATTCGATATAGTATTAGAAGTTCTGGCCACAGCGATCAGGCAGGAAAAGAAAATAAAAGGCATCCAAATAGGAAAGGAGGAAACAAAACTGTCACTGTTTGCAGATGACATGATAGTGTACATGGAAAATCCTATAGACTCTACCCAAAAACTCCTCAAACTAATTAATGAATTTGGCAAAACAGCTGGTTACAAAGTCAATATCCAGAAATCAAAGGCATTTTTGTATACCAACAATGAAACAGCAGAAGCAGAAATCAAGGAAAAATCCCATTCGATATAGCAAAAAGAAAAATAAAATATCTGGGAATAAACCTAACCAAGGAGGTAAAAGACCTGTATGCAGAAAACTACACAGCACTGAAGAAAGAAATCAAGGTAGACACAAACAAATGGAAACATATACCGTGTTCATGGATTGGAAGAATTAACATAATCAAAATGTCCATACTACCCAAAGCAATATACAGATTCAATGCAATACCCATTAAAGTACCAATGGCGTATTTCACAGACATAGAACAAACACTTCAAAAATTTATATGGAATCATAAACGAGCCCGTATAGCAGCTGCTCTTTTGAGAAAGAAGAAGAAAGTAGGAGGGATCACAATACCTGATATCAAACTGTATTACAAGGCCACTGTAATCAAAACAGCCCGGTACTGGCATAAAAACAGGCACATGAACCAAGGGAACAGAACGGAGAGCCCAGAAATCAACCCAACTCTCTACAGTCAATTAATATTCGACAAAGGGGGCAGTAACATAAAATGGAGTAAAGATAGCCTCTTCAGCAAATGGTGTTGGGAGAACTGGACAGCTACATGCAAAAAATAAAACTTGAGCACCAACTTACACCATACACCAAAATAAATTCAAGGTGGATAAAAAACTTAAATATAAGCCATGACACCATTAAAGGCCTAGAGGAGAACATTGGCAAGAAAATCTCAGATATTCCACGCAGCAACATTTTTACCGATATGTCCCCTAGAGCAAGGAATATAAAGGAAAGAATAAACAAATGGGATCTCATCAAAATAAAGAGCTTCTGCATGGCCAAAGAAAACAGTATTAAATTAAAAAGACAACCAACTGTATGGGAAAACATATTTGTCAATGATACCTCAGACAAAGGTTTAATCTCCAAAATATACAAAGAACTTTCATGGCTCTAGAAATGTCTTTCTAGAAAGACATTTAACCCAATTAAAAAATGGGAAAAGGACTTGAACAGACACCTCTCCAAGGAGGACATACAGAACATCCAGAGACACATGAAGAGGTGCTCAATATCGTTAGCTATCAGAGAGATGCAAATGAAAACCACAATGAGATACCACTTTACACAAGTCAGGATGGCTATCATAAACAAAGCAACAAACAACAAATGTTGGAGAGGGTGTGGGGAAAAGGGGTCCTTAGTTCGCTGTTGGTGAAATTACAGACTGGTACAACCATTATGGAAAACAGTATGGAATTTTCTCAGAAAAATAAAAATCGACCTGCCTTTTGACCCAGCAATTCCACTGCTAGAATTATATCCTAAGAATCCTAAAACATCAATATCAAAGAACCTATGCACCACAATGTTCATAGCAGCACAATTTACAATAGCCAAGAGTTGGAAGCAACCTAGATGCTTGTCAGTAAATGAATGGATCAAAAAATTGTGGTACATATACACAATGGAATTCTATGCAGCAGAGAGAAAGAAGGAGCTACTACCCTTTGCAACAACATGGATGGAACTGGAAAGCATTATGCTGAGTGAAATAGGCCAGGTGCTGAAAGACAAATACCATATGATCTCACCTTTAACAGGAAGCTAAACAACAAAACAAACAAGCAAGCAGAATAAAAACAAAGACACTGAAATAGAGAACAAGGGGACAGTGACCAGATGGAAGAGGGAAGGGAATTTAAGGGGGAAGAGGGGTGGAGGGATTTGGAGGAACAAATAGGAAGGACACAGGGATGAGAACTAAGGGGGGTGGGGATGGGAGGGAGGTGGGGAGCAAGGAGCGGGGGAGGCTGGGATGGGAGAAATAGACAAAAAAACTGTACTTGCAAAATAGCTAAATGAAATTAAATAAAAAACTATCTAGGAAATAAATTTACCTAGGAATATAGAAGAGTTGTACTTGAAAAATTAAAAGACACTTAAGAAAGAAACTGAAGATGATACAAATACATGGAAGCATGCACTGTTCTCATAGATTGGAAGAATTAACATCATTAAAATGTCCAGGTCACCCAAAACAATCCATTGATTCAACCGAATTCATATCAAGAAACCAATGGCATATTTCACAAAACTAGAACAAATCTTCCAAAAATTTATTTGGAGACACAGTAGACCCTGAACAGCAACAGAAATCTTGAGAAAGAACAAATATGGAGGAATCATGCTACCTGATATCAAACTATAATAAAAGGCCATACTAATCAAGATAGCTTGGTTCTGCAATAAAAATGGACATATAGATCAATGGAACAGAAGAACAAACCCAGATAAAACCCCACCTATATGGTCAATTAATATTTTACAAAGGAGGCAAGAACATACAATAAGGTAAGGGCAGTCTCTTCAATAAATGGTATTGAGAAAATTGGGCAGATACATGCAAAAAAGATGAAACTAGACCACCTTATTACACCATACACAAAAATGTACTCAAAATGGACTAAAGACTTAAATGTAAGTCACAAAATCAGAAAAATTCTAAAAATAAAAAACCATAGGCGGCAAAAACTTGGGCATTTTTATAGCAATTTTTTCTAATGTATCTCCTTCAGCAAGGTAAACACAAGAAAATATGAACAAATGGAACTACATCAGAATAGGGACTTCCACCAAGATGGAGGCATAGGTGGATGTGCCGTGCCTTCTCACACAACCAAGTTTAGAGACAACTAAATATTAGCAACAGAATACACAGCCAGAACACGGAAAATTGAACTTTTCAGAAGTCCGTTAACAACAAATTCTTCAGCCTGACCAGTAAGGGGCGAAACCAGCGGCTGGTGAAGCGGGGTTGCACAGGAGGACTCGGTCAGACAGACTCAGGCGCGGAATCCAGACGTGCAGAATCCAGGCGCAGGGTTGCGATGGAGCGAGCCACCAGGCCAGCAACCGCGGAGGAGACAGCGGGGAAACGGTGCTGCGTGTTGACTGTGGTCGCCCATTTGTGCGCGAGCGGACAGGAGAGGGAGTGGGTGGTTGGACCAGCAGGTGGGTCCCTGTGGCAAGGTGCAGTGGAGGGCGCCGCCATTTCCCCGCTCTGACCACGCCCCCACATACAGAGTCACAACCCAGCCACCTGGGAGTCCAAGGCGCTGCTTCTCACACTTAAAGGGCCAGAACAGACCAAAAATGGTTGCAAGATCTCAAAGCCCCAGAGCCCATAGATCTAAGTGATGAAGAAATAGCAAAACTCTCAGATGCACAGTTTAAAACACTGGTGATCAGGATCCTCACAGAACTGGTTGATTATAGCCACAAATTAGACAAATACATGAAGGCGAAACTAATTGAAATGAATGGAATTGCACAGGACACCAATAGCAATGAAAAGGAAACTGGGACTCAAATCAATGGAGTGGACCAGAAGAAAGCAAATAATGGCCAAACAGAAAAGAGTCAGGAAGCAAGAATTCAAAGAAATGAGGAGAGGTGTAGGCACCTCCAGGACATCTTTAAACACCCCAACATCCGAATTATAGGGGTACCAGAAGGGGGAAAGGCACAGCCACCAGTGGAAAACTTATTTGAACAAATAATAAAGGAGAATTTCCCCAATCTGGCAAAGGAAATAGACTTCCAGGAAATCCAGGAAGCTCAGAGGGTCCCAAAGAAGTTGGACCCAAGAAGGAACACACCAAGGCACATCATCATTACATTAGCCAAAATTAAAATGAAGGAGAGAATCCTAGAAGCAGCAAGAGCTAAGGGGACAGTCACCTACAAAGGAGTCCCCATCAGACTGTCAGCAGATTTCTCAAAAGAGACCTTACAGGCAAGAAGGGGCTGGAAAGAGGTATTCCAAGTCATGAAATCCAAAGACCTGCAACCAAGATTGCTCTATCCAGCAAAACTTTCATTTAGAATGGAAGGACAGATAAGGTGCTTCTCAGATAAGATCAAATTCAAGGAGTTCATCATCACCAAGCCCTTATTATATGAAATGCTAAAGGGACTTATCTAAGAAAAAGAAGTTAAAGAAACATGAACAGTAAAAAGACAGCAAACTCACAGTTATTAACAACCACACCTAAAACGAAAGCAAACTAAAAGGACAGCTAGATCAGGAGTGGAAACATAGAAAAGAAGATCTCAAGGAGGGTTAGCAACAGGGGAGTGGGAGGAGGAAAAAGGGGGAGAAGGTACAGAAAATAAGTAGCATAGACAGTAGATAGAAAATAGATGGGGGGCAAGAATAGCATGGGAAATATAGAATCTAAAGGACTTGAGACACATGGTCATAAACTAAAGGGGGGGTAATGGTGGGGATGGGGGTAGAGTGGAGGGGAATGAAGAGGGGAATAGAACAACTGTAACAGCATAATCAATAAAAATACTAAAAAATCTTAAAAAAATAAATGGAACTACATCAAACTAAAAGTTTTTGCACAGCAAAAGAAACCATCAATGAAATAAAAAGACAACCCACTGAATGGGATGTCAGGAGCTGTCCTGCCTGGTTTCAGGGACTGTAGCCTTTTGTCCCTTTTGTCCCACCTCTAGAGCTGAGGGAAAAGACCTTGGGGACATGAGCCACTAAGGAGACAGAACATTACCTCCTGGCAGGAGTGTAGCTTCTGCCTCCCTCACTTCCCCTTGCTTGGCCTTGGTGAATGACTGGTTAACCAATGATAGGTAAGATCCTTTAAAGGAGGAGGGATAACCTAAGACAGGCACTATTATGAATTGCTGTTGGGAAAGGACTTAGGGGTCTTCATAGAAAGGTCAGAAAGACCCTCACCCCTTAGCTTTGTCATATAGCCTGAGTCCTCAGTCTTTCTGCAAAAGTCTCCTAGTCTCTTGGCTGCTTTGCACTCCCTGCCTGACAGCCTGGGAGCTATGCCAAGAGGCAGCTGCAACCTTGTACTGGAACAGACTGCTCCCAGGGGTGGATCTGGCCAGAGTAAGAATATACATGGTTTCCTTTGAGGTTTGCTCTGCCCTGTTGCTATGAAACAGACACTTGAGCTAAAGTCAACCCTGACCTGAGACAATCTCTGTGTTTCTTCAACTATTATCTGTAAATGATGTCAGCGCATTTTAAGCACTGGTTGACGAGCTTTACGTGCATACTGTGTATCTCTGTGTGACCTGAACTCAATAAAAACATAGGGAAGAAGGTGTTCAGGACCTTTCTCCTTTGAGGGACTGGTCACCTTTCTTCCCCAAGCAAATCACATGTTGGGCATTTTTATTTCTCATCTGTAATGACCTAGGGGAGTTCTGTGGGTGGAGCCCCCCCATCAAATGCAATAACATATTTGCCAGTAATACATCTAAAAGTGGTTAATATAAAAAATTAATAAGTAACTTGTAAAATCAACACCAAAAAAACCCAATTCAACTGGAAATGTGCAAATGACCTGAGTAAACACTTCTCAAAAGAGGACATACAGATGGCCAAAAGACATATGAAAATATGCTCAACATCATTAATAATCAGAGAAATGAAAATTAAAACCACAGTGAGATATCACCTCACATCTGTCAGAATGGCTATCGACAATAAAACAAAAAACAAGT
Source organism: Artibeus jamaicensis (assembly GCF_021234435.1). NCBI lineage: Eukaryota > Metazoa > Chordata > Mammalia > Chiroptera > Phyllostomidae > Artibeus > Artibeus jamaicensis. The sequence continues at coordinate 4,522,665 of NW_026521913.1, forward strand.
GTTGGTAAGAATGCAGAAAAAAAGAAACCCCTGTGCTCTGTTGGTGGGAATGCAGACCAGTGCAATCACTTTGGAAAAAAGTATGGAGTTTTCTAAAAAAAATTCAAAATGGAACTGTCTTATGACTCAGCAATTCCACTTCTGGGAATTTATCAGAAAAATCCTGGAACACCAATTCAAAAGAATATATGCACCCCTATGTTCACTGCAGCATTATTTACCATGGCCAAGATTTGGAAGCAGCCTGAGTGTCAGTAGATGAATGTTTTAAAAAACTGTGGTACATTTATACAACGGAATACTAGTTAGCTATAAAAAAGGAAATGTTACCTATTATGATAACATTGATGGATCTAGAGAGTATTATGCTAAGTGAAATAAGCCAGGCAGAGCAAGGCACATACCACATAATTTCACTTGTATGTGGAATCTAATAAATAAAATGGAAACACACTCATAGATTAAAAATACAGACTGACATCTCTCAGAGGGGAATGGGGTGGGGGGACTGGGTGAGGAAGATGAAGGAATTAAGCAAAAAATAAAAGCTTATAGACACAGACAACAGCATAGTGATAACAAGAGTGAAAGTGGGGTAGAGGGAGATAGAAGAGTGTAATAGGGGATAAATGGTGATAGAAAGAGACTTGAGTTTGGATGGTGAATACAGAATATAATATACAGATGATGTATTATAGAATTGTACATATGAAACCTATATAATTTCATTAACCAATGTCACCCCAATAAATTTAATAAAAATTAAAGCAATAAAGTTTATTAATTTAAAAGTGGAGATACAAAATGCATGGTGTTGAATACAGCTAAGGTGGAAAAAAATTTTTTTAGTCTCTAGAAATTGATGCAGCACATGCTCCTGCTGATCTATCTGTATTCCCTCGGCCCTCCCCACTACCCATATGCCCATCCCCTGGCTTCCGTCTGCAATACCTGCTCCCCTTTGCTGGGGAATTTTCTGACCCACGGTATTGTGTGGCAGGTGTTAGAGTCGAGGAAGCTGTTTGCTCAACCCAAGACTGCTTGCTCAAGCCTGAGTAGAAACCGCACCCAGCCCCAGGCAGGTGTTCCAGAGAGTTAGGAATTGGTCAAAACGTATAGAGGGCTTCCATGTGTCAGGAGTTGTTGTTAAGTGCTTCACACCTGAGCTCCTTTATCGCTAACTGCCACCTTTGCTTCTGGAAACCCTCTTGCTTGCCTGCTTCTATAAAAACCCTAGCCTGTAAGCGTTAGGCGCGACTCTCATTTGCAGCCATTTTGGCACCGTGTCTCCGGACACCCTGAGAGTTCGCCCCTGCGCAGGTAAAACTTTGAAACTTTGGCCAATAAAACATCTTTGACTGCCCGACCGTCTCCGACCCTTCTTGCTTGTGAGAGCGGAATGTAACGGCAGTCAGAGAGTCCTAGGAAGCTAAGTTCTTCTCCCCTGGAAGCAGGCTTTAAATAATGGTGGAGAGGTGTGGGTGAAGGGTTGCCAGGTCCCATGTCCCAAGGGCACAGAGCCCTTCATATGCTCTACTTTGTCCCCTGGGGCTCCCAGAGGGATGAAGCTCCATCATTCACTGACCACAGGAACCTGATTTCTTAGTGCCCCCTTTATTGACTCTCTTTCTATCCTTGGTTCTTTTCCCCCAATGCTCTCCTAATGTCTTAATTCACTGCCAATTACCATCTTCCATTCACATCAGTACCTGCAACAAAAGCAAACACAGGCACGGATTTCTGCTTGTTGGATCCCATCTCCCATAATTTTTTAAAGAGACCAAAAGTAGACTCAGGTGTGCTGCTTAACTATCTGCAGACATGTGGAACCCATCCTCATAATCATCTCTGATAGATGGTAACATTAGAGACCTACTATCAGACACAAATTTACTGAATCCAAACTGTCTGTAGGAATCTTAGGATAGAGTGATTTTAAATCCCTGTTTCTTGCAAGTGATTATATTTACAAGGTATAAAACTATACACCTATGTCATAGGCTATTTTTGAGCTACAGAAAGACATTGAAGTGCAGTATTTGTTCTACACAACAGGGTTCTTGCTTACCTTACCACTGGCATAATCATTCTAAGGCCAGTGAAAGCTGAATAAAGTATTAACAAAGTGGTCATCAAGAGACAAAATAAATGGAAGCATGTACCATGCTCATGGATTGGAAGAATTAATGTCATTAAAATGTCCATGTAACCCAAAGCAATCTACAGATTCAACACAACCCCTATTGAAATACCAATGACATATTCCACAGATTTACAACAAATTCCAAAATTTGTATGGAACAAAGAACAACCCCAATATTCTCAGCAGGAGAAAGAAGAACAGGCAGGAGGGATTGCAATACCTGATATCGAACTATATTATAAGGCCATTGTAATCAACATGGTCTGATACTGGCATAAGAACAGACACATAGATCAATGGAGCAGAATAGATAGCCCAGAAATAAACCCATGTCTCTATGGTAAATTAATATTTGACAAAGGGGTCAGGGGCATAAAATGGAGTAAAAATAGTCTCTTCAATAAATGGTATTGGGAGATCTGGACAGGTACATATAAAAAAATGAAACTTGAGCACCAACTTACACCATAAACTAGAATAAACTCAAGATGGATAAAGGACTTAAATATAAGTTGTGACATCATAATAGTCTTACGGGAGAAAACAGGCAGTAAAATTTCAGATATCTCATCCAGCAATATTTTTGCAGATATATCTCCTAAGGCAAGGGATATAAAGGAAAGAATAGGCAAATGGAACCTCATCAAATTAAAAAGTTTCTGCATGGCTAAAGAAAACATCAGCAAAATGAAAAGGGAACCAACCATATAAGAAAACATATTTGCCAATGATACCTCGGACAAGGGTTTGATCTCCAAAATATGTAAAATCTCATATGACTCAACATCAGGAAGATAAACAATCCAATTATAAAATAGGCAAAGGACCTGAACAGACACTTCTCCAAGGAGGACATACAGAGGGCCCAGAGACATATGAAAGGATGCTCAGCCTCACTAGCCACCAGAGAGATGCAAATTAAAACCACAATGTGATGCCATCTCACACTGGGTAGAATGGCCATCATTAAGAAATCAATGAACAAGTACTGGTGAGGATTCAGAGAAAAGGGAAATCTAGTACACTGTTGGTGGGAATGCAGGCTGGTGCAACCACCGTGGAAAACAGTATGGAATTTCCTCAACAAAATAAAACTGTCTTTTTATCCAGTGATCCCACTTCTGGGATTATACCCTAAGAATCCTGAAACACCAATTCAGAAGAACATTATGCACCCCAATGTTCCTGGAAGCACAATTTACAATAGCCAAGTGCTGGGAGCAATCTAAATATCCATCAATAAATGAGTGGATCAAAAAACTATGGTACATTTACACAGTGGAATACTATGCAGCAGAAAGAAAGAAGGAACTCCCATCCTTCAGGATAGCATGGATGAAACTGGAGAGTATCTTGCTAAGTAAAATAAGCCACTAGGCCAAAGATAAATACCATGCGATCTCACAAGTGGGCCCTAATCAACAAAACAAACAAAGGAGCAAAATAGATCCAGAGGCTTGGAAAAAAAGGAACAATCTGACAGTGTCCAGAGGGGAGGGGGAAAAGGAAGGAGGATAAGAGGAGAAAGAGGGGGACAGGTCTAGTTAAGAAACATGTATAAAAGACCCATGGACATGGACAACAAGGTGGGAATTGACTTTGGAAGTTGGAGGTAGGGTGGGCAGGGTAGGGGAGAGCAACAGCGGTAAAGTTTGGACAACTATAATAGAACAACAATTTAAAAAAGAAAAGAAAACCATATTTCACATATTTCCTAGGTGCGGCCAAGCTGGATTGAATACTTTATACAATAAGAACTTAAAATGTGAAAAGTTGATACTAAAAAGATAATTGGACATAAAGATAGGTGTTTAGGAAGACAGTCTCTAAAATGGGGCACACATCATTTAAGGCATTTCTTAGCCAGCAGTTGTGAGCTGAATGATGTAGGTGCAGAAGTTGTTGCTTTATTTTACTACTTTGATTTGTATTTAAAGCTCCATCTATGAGGACCTGGAAGCACGTTTTTAGAGAGGAGCCCTCAATAATAACAAGACTTTCTTCCTCTTTGCTCAGGGCTAGTATTGAAGCTGAGGCAGGTGGATACCACATCTGAACACCAACCATCCTGAAACATTTCGGCACAGATTGATGTCACCCTGTGGGCTTCTGAGAGGACAACTTCCTTCTCTAGAGAAGCATTGAACCAGCTATTCTCATTCTAGTTGGTTATTTTACATGAATGGGTAATTGATACAATTATTCAAACAGGGATAATAAAAGAAGATATAGAGACATTCCCCTTCTCTAGTTCCAGCTTCCAGTTTGGCTCCCCAGAGACAAGCCTGGTTACAGGCTCTTCCTGTACTTATGGAGATATATGTTATGTGTGTTCAGCACACATTTGTCTTATTTTTAAAAAATAACCAGTGTAGTATGGAAGGCCCCCAAGATTCCTGCTCCCTGTGTAATCCTCCCTTGAGTGAGGCTGACTGTGAAGATGATGGGATGTCACTCCCGTGAATAGGTAAGTCTACTTATGTCAGATGGTACTATAGTAGACTGCAAGGAGGTACTCCTGCTGGCTTTGAAGAAGTGTATTACCATGTACAGAAGGGCCACATTGTAGGATGAGGGTTCTCAACTCTCGTTCCAAGAGGTGAGAGAGACCCCTGGCTGGTGTCAGCAAAGAAGTAGATTCTGCCAACAACCTGAGCTTGGAAGATGAGCCCAAACCTCTGGTGAGATCCGCAGCCCTGGACAATACTTTCAATTTAGTCTAATGTCAGAAGACCCTGAGCAGAGAACCCAGCCAACTTGTACCTGGAATCCTGATCCCTGGAAACTGTGAGTTAATACATTTATGTTATTTTAAGCTGCTATATTTGTGGTAATTTATTACATAGTAATAAAAAATTAATGTAAGTAGTGTACTATATGTCTGTCCCATTACTCCTAAAATATTTTCTAGCATAAAAAACATTTTCTTTTTTTATAGGAAAATTGTTTTAATGAGCGATTAAGTACTTCTCCCTCTTAAATCCCATGAGTATAAAAATATTGAACATCAGATAACTCTAGTCCAAATTTTAATGGCCTTCAAATGATGAACACAATTGTAACAAAATAAACTCATCAGTAGATCTCAATTTACTTACAAAAGATCCCAGCTGTCACCCACTGCCAAAATGGGTAGAGGTGCTTTGATTCACAGGAGTGAATCTCTGGCTATTAAAAAAGCATTTAGAGGTGTTATTAGCAGGAAGAATAAGCCTAGTGAATAATACAATTACCAGCTGTGGTTTAGATATTCAAGTGCAAGTGTCTAGAAGGTGATGTAGCAGCTCATCTGTGAGAGTAGTTTGGGGAAAAAAATGACATTTAACCTATCATATAGCTATTGTTCTCATAAAAGCATGTGCTACTGTAATGAATAATAAAATCCAGCATAAAAATTATATCCTAGTACTAGAAATCACAAAACTGAACACAGTTGGTCTTATATTAAGCATCCTACAGGTGAAAAAAATTGGTGAATTTAAAAATATTCAAGAACCTTATTTATAGGTTATTTATAGGTTCTTATTTAAGAACCTTACTTATACTAGCAAACCACTATTTCTTTTGTCCACTCTGGAAAATGTACTTGCCAAATTCACAAAGAGTAATTTTAATGATTATTCAATGCATAACATGAAGGATAACAGTTAATCACATTAGAGTAATGACATTTCTACTGTATTTATTTGGAGTAGCAGTGGCCGAATTGCACTACTAGCAAGTTTACTCTGTTTATTAGAATTCTGACATATATTTAAAAATTTGTCTTTGAATAATGCAGGCTGAGCATGTGGACAATAGCAAGATTTGGGTTTTGGGGTTTTTTTTTCTTTTCTTTCCTCTTCTCCTTTCTGTATTATCTATTCTGCCCACCTTGGTTTGGATCAGATCCCTAAGCTGGGCCATTGCTGATGCTTCCACTCTCTCTCCCACTCCTGGTTTGGCCTCCTTGGGTCCCAATATCTTTTGACACCTCAGAGGAAAACAGCTGAGAATTCAGTGTCCATGAGCTTTTTAAATATTCCTATAAATTCTCCTCTTTTTTGTCTAATTAGAATGGATACAAAAATTGTGGTACATATACACAATGGAATTCTATGCTGCAGAGAGAAAGAAGGAGCTACTACCCTTTGCAACAACATGGATGGAACTGGAAAGCATTATGCTGAGTGAAATAGGACAGGTGCTGAAAGACAAATACCATATGATCTCACCTTTAACAGGAAGCTAAACAACAAAACAAACAAGCAAACAGAAAAAAAACCCCAGAAAACAAAGACACTGAAATAGAGAACAAGGGGATAGTGACCAGAGGGGAGAAGGAAGGGAAGTTAAGGGGAAAAAGGGGGAGGGATTTGGAGGAACAAATAGGAAGGACACAGGGACGAGAACTAAGGGGGGGGGTGGAAATGGGAGGGAGGTGGGGAGCAAGGGGCGGGGGAGGCTGGGATGGGAAAAATAGACAAAAAACTGTACTTGAAAAATAACTAAATAAAATTAAAATTTAAAAAAAAAAAAAAAGAAAAAAAATATTTCTCGGACTTCCGCCAAGATGGAGACGTAGGTGGAGGAACCACCTTGCCTCTGTGCACAACCAAATCTAAGAACAACTATTTTTAACAACAATCACAACCAAGCCACACGGAAAATCGACAATACAGAGTCCAAAGACATCTAAATGCTCAGCTAAACCGGTAAGAGAAGCGAAGCCAGCAGCGGAGCAGGTTAGCAAGAAAAAATTCCCGGGTGGTGCGCGGTGCGCAAGCAGCCGAAGGTGCTAATCGCAAGCTAGCTACGGGAGCGCACTGGGAAGAGGCACTGCAGGCTGTCTGCAGTCGGTCGGTTGCGCGTCTGCATGCAGAGAAACCAGTGAGAAGGGAAGCCTGCGCGGGGCAGCAGGCTCGCACAATTCCGATCCAACAAACAAGCCCTGGGCGAGTGCTGTGACTGGATGGGCTGGGCTAGTGGAAAGGACCGCCCTTGCTCCCTCTCTGACCACACCCCCACACACAGCGTCACAAACCAGCGACCTGGGTTGCCCCATCCTGGTAAACAGCTAAGGCTTCGCTCCGCTCACTTAACAGCACGAATAGACCAAAAATGGCTCTAGGACAACTCAGAACCCCAGAACCGATAGACCTAAGCAATGAAGAAATAGCCAGTCTTTCAGATGCACAGTTCAAAACACTGGTTATCAGGATCCTTACAGAACTGGTTGATTTTAGTCACAAATTAGAGAAACATATGGAAGCTAAACTAATTGAAATGAATGGTAATACAAAGGAAACCAATAGTAATGGAAAGAAAATTGGGACTCAAATCAAGGGAGTGGACCAGAAGGAAGAAAAAAATGATCAAACAGAAAAGAATGAAGAAATAAGAATTCAGAAAAATGAGGAGAAGCTTAGGAACCAGGACATCTTTAAACGTTCCAACATCCGAATTATAGGGGTACCAGAAGTGGGAAAGGCACAGCCACCAGTGGAAAACTTATTTGAACAAATAATAAAGGAGAATTTCCCCACTCGGGCAAAGGAAATAGACTTCCAGGAAATCCAGGAAGCTCAGAGAGTCCCAAAGAACTTGGACCCAAGAAGGAACACACCAAGGCACATCATCATTACATTAGCCAAGATTAAAATGAAGGAGAGAATCCTAGAAGCAGCGAGAGCTAAGGGGACAGTCACCTACAAAGGAGTTCCCATCAGACTGTCAGCTGATTTCTCAAAAGAGACCTTACAGGCAAGAAGGGGCTGGAAAGAGGTATTCCAAGTCATGAAATTTAAAGACCTACAACCAAGATTGCTCTACCCAGCAAAGTTTTCATTTAGAATGGAAGGACAGATAAAGTGCTTCTCAGATAAGATCAAATTCAAGGAGTTCATCATCACCAAGCCCTTATTATATGAAATGTTAAAGGGACTTACCTAAGAAAAAGAAGATAAAAAAGATGAACAGTGAAAGGACAGCAAACTCACAGTTAGTAACAACCACCCCTAAAACAAAAGCAAACTAAGAGGACAGCTAGATCAGGAGCAGAACCATAGAAATGAAGATCTCATGGAGGGTTAGCAACAGGGGAGTGGGAGGAGGAGAAGGGGGGAGAAGGTACAGATAATAAGTAGCATAGACAGTAGATAGAAAATAGATAGGGGGGAGGGTAAGAATAGTAGGGGAAATACAGAATCTAAAGAATTTGAGACACGTGTTCATGAACTAAAGGTGGGGGGAATGGTGGGGGAGGGGTATGCAGGGTGGAGGGGAATGGAGGGGGGGAATAGAGCAAATGTAATGGCATAATTAATAAAAAAGTTTAAAAAAAAAGAAAAAAGAAAATATTTCTCATGTTTAGTTAACTGATTCACCAACCTTCAAATTATTGCATGCAAGACAACCCAGACCAAGACCTTCTAATAAAGGAGTTTTCCAAAATTGTTTTCTGTGATGAAGAGAAGTAGTTGTATCAAATCTCTCTCCAACTCAATGCTATTCCTTTTTGAATTTGTGAACTCAACTGTATTAATTCCTTTCATTCTGCTTCTCTAGAGCCCTCATTGGAAAGTATTAATTCATCAACTGTAAGAATGGGATCAATGTGTATTTTTAAAAGAGAAGGGTGGAAGTTCAAAAAGAAAAAGTATAATCTGCAGCCTCTCCTACATGAAAACCTTATGTTCACAAAGTGTGGGGTGAACTTGAGGGTTTGAAAATACCTATATGCAGCTAAATTATCATTTTGATGCCATTAAATTGATGAGGTAATAGTTTTGTCAATCAGACAACATCTATTGAGCACCAGCAACATGCCAGGCTATGGATACCAGGGCAACTAGGACAGATAACATCCATTCGATGCTCCCACATAGCTTTACAGTATGTCAATAATTCTTTCTTACTAAGGTTTTTACCTGGGGAATTCAGGGGTCAGTAACCATCTGGAATTACAAGTTTGTGTGTGAATACAGGGAGATATTGTCCATTAAGTACTATACTGCCTGTACTGATGATTACTGAAATACTTCTAGTCTGACTGGTATAAAAGTAACTAGATTTGGCCATAGGAATAAGTAATAGAAAGTGGGAATACAGCTAGTGTGAAGGTGGGTGGTCACTGGCAACTCTGTGTAGATCGAGATGAGCTGGCTGAAGAGCAGTAGCTCCTCGGCAGTGCCTGTACATTTCCCTGGGGCAGGCCTGAATGTTGGGAGCTACAAAGCAACTGGATAGGTGTCTTGCTGTCAGGAGCTGAGTATCCAGGTCCTGATCATGTGAGATATGCAGGCTGTGGTGCAATGCCTCTCCCAGCTGCAGAAATGACCCAAGACGTGGGGGCCAAATGACCACCAATTTAATAGGAAAATTTGATGAGCTTTTCTGTGTTAAATTGGGAAGACAAAGGTATCATTTAGTTAGTGACTGTTGAATTAAACAAAAGGTCATAGTAATAATTTCTAAAATCAATATAAATGTATTAGAATGACTTGATTATCTACAATTGTATTATTTGATTAAAATTTATTATAAAAGAATATGTTATATAATTTAATATATATAAAGTACAGCCTACATTTTATACATTATAATTATATTATAATTTTATATAATATATTATATTACATATAGATTATATAATATAAAATATATTATATAAAGTATGTTATATTTTCCAAAATATATTTCTATATTATACTACATATATCATGAGATATATAACCTATACCAAGGGGTCTGTCCAGAAAGTATCCACTAATGCAATACAAAAAAATGGACACAATTAGTGAAGAAGATACAAGATACGAGAAACATTGTACATAGGACAATGACACCTCAGTCAGAGTAGGTATCTTGGGACCTCACACAGTTCTTCTAGCATCTCTTCCACTGTTCAAAACATTCTGCAAAATCTTTTGTTGGAATCACCATCGACTGCCCTATTGTATCTCCCTGAATCTCATCAAAGGCCTAAAATCTCCTCCCTTTTAAAGGTGATGTTAATTTTAGAAAAGCCAGAATTCACAGGGTGCCAAATCTGGGCTGTTGGGGGGCTGGGTCACCTGGATGATTTGATGTTTTACCAAAAATCTCTCACGAGGCATAATGTATGAATGGGTGCATCGTCATGATGAAACTGCCATTCACCACTTGCCCACAGCTGTGGTATTTACATTGTATTATATCTCTCAATTGATGAAGAACATTGAGGTAGCACCCCTTAATTGTCTGGCCTGGAGGGGTGTGTTTGTGATGGACAACACCTTCTCAATCAAAAAATACAGTTAACATCATCTTGATCTTGCTGCAACTTTGTTGTGCATTCTTTGGCCGTGGAGAACCAGGCAACTTCCACTCGGATGACTGGGCCTTCATTAATGGATCATAGCCATAGACACATGATTCATCTCCTGTTATGATCTTCTTGAAGAAATTTGGTTCATTGGTAGTGGTTTGAGTCAAGTCATTAGCTGTTGGGAACCGCCCTGCCTGGTTTCAGGAGCTGAAACCCCTCATGGCTAATAAGCCACTAAGGAGACAAAGCTTATCTCCCTGGCAGGAGTGCCACTTCTGCTCCTTTCCCCATAATTGGCCTCTGATGCTTGATCAGTTAGCCAATGACAGGTAAGATTCCCCAAGGGGAAAATCACCTAAGGCATGATCACGTGGAGGCCCCAGGGAAGGACTTGGAGGGCTATGGAGAAGGGGGGTGATGGACCCTCACCCCCGGCTTTGACAAAGCCTGAGTCCTCAGTCTGCCTGGGACAAGTCTCCAAGAATTCTTTGGCTATCTGCCTCCTCTGCCTGACTTAAGCCTGAAAACAATGACAGAGGGTGGTGTAGCCTTGTGCTGGGAATGGCGAGTTCCCCAGATGATCTGGCATGAGAAAGAATTCCTAACAATCCTGTGAAGGCTGTTTTGCTGAGAATGCTTTTAGTTAAATGATAAAGGCCCGAGCAAAAAGTAAGTTTATGTTGCCAAAGTTCTGTAGCCTTCTCCCTGACTTAGGAGAAGCCCTAATGGTTCTTTGTATACTATCTACTGTTTACTGCCTGGCAATGATTAATAAGTTGTACCTGAACTCTTGTGCAAAAAAAACAATAAAAGCCTGTCTAGGCAAGGGTCAGCATGCTCTCTCTCCTTGAGAGAGTTGCCAGGCCGCTCCAAGCCACTCTCCCCTTGAGAGGGTAGCCAGGACATTCTGAGGCTCTCCCACCTTGAGGGAGTAGCTGTGCTGTCCCTTTTCCTCCACAGGACTCAGTAATCCATGTGAATTTGTCTCATCTCATCCATGACGCCGCAGGCACTGTGAGCCAGTGCATGGGTCAATTAGCAACTTCAGTATGATGTCCCTACTGTTCTGGTAGCAGAAGCTGCAGAAAGAATTTTGTCACAAAACATTTCATGCCAAGATCCTTTGTCAAAATCTTGGACACTGTAGTTTTTGGAATCCCCAGATCAGCTTGTAGTTCTCACACTGCCAGTCACCGATCTTTGTTGATTACAGCCCATACACATTTAACATTCTCAAGTATTCTGCTTGTTGAAGGCCTTCCAGTCTATGGATCACTTTCAACAGATTCTTGACCATCTTTGCACCATTCCTGAAAGCCTTTTGAATCAACCAAATAGTTTCCATGGAGGAGTGGTTAAGCTTAACACAAAATTTAATGCAGATTCATCACTCTACTTGCTCAGTCATTTTGAATGGGATGGCCACGCAGTTCACATGCTTACTCAATTGCATCTACTGCCCCCACTGACTACTATGAAGTTGTCATTGTCCACACATGCACATTCCAGTCTACTCTCTTTGGCTGCCAGGTTACATCAATATCGTGCAAATCATTGTCGGTGTATTAACAATGGCTGGATTTTCTAGGTAGACCTTGTATATCTTATTTAGGAATTTATTGATTTATATATTAATTTGTTATTCGCCGGTCCTTAAAATTCTTAAATCTTTTGAATGTTATCTTCTGTCTATGTATGGACTTTTCAGGAAAGTACAACCATGGCTTCCATTACATTTTCAAGTGGTTCTAACATTGGCAGGGTCTAGCACAAGGTGCAGATGGAGTCTTCTATAACATATGCCTAAATTTTTAAAACATCCATCAAACTTTAGATAAAACATGTTTATTCTCCTACCTTGAAAAGTGTTCCTTTACAAAATGACCTGGAAAATCAGGTTTGCGATTAGGATTCTTGGACTCCTGTTAGTTCCCAACCTCAGGTGGCAACACAGGGAAAGCTGGTCCCCAGTCCTCAGCCCATTGCCACATCTCCTTCTCTTTCTGCCCCTAGCAACCTCCTTCACTGTGAAATGTCTGGAAGTGGAAACCTATTCATACCCAGTTGCAGGCTGGGAGTTGTATAGACAGAGCATTCTGGGATCCTGGCTATCCTGAATGAGCAAAGTCCAGGGAAGAAAGTTCTAAGTGGCTGTGTGTCCAACCTAGCACTGGGAGGTAATAATTCAGGCTTGTTCCTATGAGATGTGAGACTCATTTCAGGGGTAACTTTGTCCCAAGGATTGTTTGGTTCTGGTTTCACTTTCCTGACAACTGTGTTGCAGTCTGAGGCTTTCCCAGCCCACCCTCCTCCTTTGCCTTGTCCTTCACAGGTCAGGTCTGTATCATCATCTGAATGCTTTCTGCACCTCCTGTGCTGCCTCCTCTTTATCCTTTACAGGTGTTCTCACCAAATCTCCTACACATCTAATCTCATCTTGGTATCCACTTCTTGGAGGGCCTGAACCATAGTTATTATGAATATAAATATCTGGATTGTCCAGGATGGTTTAGATTTAAATGCTTAGTCACATTATCATTTTAAAAATTAATCCCAAGGATTCTTATCCAGATCCATGCTTTTTTAAGAGAATTTTTATTTTGAAATAATTATAGTCACCAGCAATTGTGAAAATAGTAGTAAGTCCCATGTATGTATCCCTTACCTTGCTTCCTCCAATAGTGACATCTTATATAGCTTCAGTAAAATATCACCCCATGGATCCTAAAACCAACTACATGCTGATGACTCTCCATTTTATTTCTAACCCAGACCATTCTACCCTGAGCTTTAGATGCATCTATTCTTACCTATTCATCTACTCTATTTCCACCTGAATGTCTAACAATAGTTTCAGATTTAACATGTCCAAATAGAATCCCTGATCCCTGTTTTCCTTCATTTGAGAATTCTTTATCTTATAAATGGCACTACCTTTTCAATTTAAAGAATAGTACTTATTATGAATAGTATGCTGGACTTCTGCCAAGATGGAGGTGTAGGTGGAAATACTTTTCCTTCTCGCACAACCAAATCTAAAAACAACAAAGTTTTAGCAACAATAAATGCAGCCAAGCCACAGAAAATTGAACAACACAGAATCCGACAACAACAAACTGCTCAGCTAAACCGGTGAGAGGGGTGGAGCCAGCAGCAGAGCAGGTCAAGCAAAAAAGATCCCCCAACCCAGGCACGCAGACAGCCAAGGGTGTGGATCCCAGGCATGGGGTAGAGACAGGTGAACCCAGTGAAGGTGCAGGGTGGCTGGCTGACCTCGGTTGCTCATTTGCATGCAGATAAACCAGTGAAGGGACGAGCATTGAGACAGACCATGCAGGCCCCGGTGCAAGGCAGCTGGCCGACCACAGTCGCACATTTGCATGCAGATAAACAGGCGGGGGGCAGGGGGGCGCGGCGAGCGGTGAGGCAGACCGGGTGGAAGGGAGCCGAGAGGACCCTTATCGCTCCCTCTCTGACCCTGCCCCCACATATAGCCTCACAAACCAGTGACCTGGGTGGCCCTGCCCTGGTGAACATCTAAGGCACCCCTCCTAAAATGTAACAGGCTCAAAACATGGCTCAAGAAGCATTCAGAACCCCAGAGCCAACAAATCTAAGTGAACAAGAAATTGCCAACCTATCAGAGGCACAGTTCAAAACACTAATGATCAGGATGCTCACAGAACTGGTTGATTTTAGTCACAAATTAGAGGAACATATGAAGGCTAAACTAATTGAAATGAAGGGAAATGCACAGGAAACCAATAATGATGGAAAGGAAACTGGGAATCAAACCAGAAGGAAGAAAAAAATGACCAAACAGAAAAATATGAAGAACAAGAATTCAAAAAAATGAGGAGAGGCTAAGGAACCTCCAGGACATATTTAAATGCTCCAACATCCGAGTTATAGGGGTGCCAGAAGGGGAAGGGAACAGCCACAAGTGGATAACTTATTTGAACAAATAATAAAGGAGAACTTCCCCACTCGGGCAAAGGAAATAGACTTCCAGGAAATCCAGGAAGCTCAGAGAGTCCCAAAGAACTTGGACCCAAGAAGGAACACACCAAGGCACATCATTATTACATTAGCCAAGATTAAAATGAAGGAGAGAATCCTAGAAGCAGCAAGAGCTAAGGGGACAGTCACCTACAAAGGAGTTCCCATCAGACTGTCAGCTGATTTCTCAAAAGAGACCTTACAGGCAAGAAGGGGCTGGAAAGAGGTATTCCAAGTCATGAAATCCAAAGACCTACATCCAAGATTGCTCTACTATCCAGCAAAGCTTTCATTTAGAATGGAAGGGCAAACAAAGTGCTTCTCAGATAAGATCAAGTTCAAGGAGTTCATCATCGCCAAGCCCTTATTATATGAAATGTTAAAGGGACTTATCTAAGAAAAAGAAGAAGATAAAAAAGATGAACAGTGAAAGGACAGCAAACTCACAGTTAGTAACAACCACAACTCAAACAAAAGCAAACTAAGAGGACAGCTACATCAGGAGTGAACCATAGAAAGGAAGATCACATGAAGGATTACCAACAGGGGAGTGGGAGAAGGAGAAGGGAGGAGAAGGTATGGAAAATAAGTAGCATAGACCGTAGATAGAAAATAGATAGCGGAGAGGGTAAGAATAGTAGGGGAAATATGGAATCTAAAGAACTTGAGACACATGGTCATAAACTAAAGGGGGGAAATGGTGGGGGAGGGGTGTGCAGGGTGGAGGGGAATGAAGGGGGGAATAGAACAACTGTAATGGCATAATCAATAAAATAAAACAAAATAATAGTATTTCTATTGTTATTTATCCCTAACAAGTCACACTTTTCACAATAAGTAATTAGACAGTCATCTAAATAGTAAAGAAATTAGGTATTTGTTTACTGTTTTACTTCAGTCTTTATTCCTAAACTGTATATCCCAGTACAGAGATCAGCATTTCAACAGGAACAAGTGTGGGACCTCACATTCAGTTAATACATACTAGATAAATTAATGTGCAAACCACAGAGAATGAGTGAAACTGTGAATACATATTGGGCTTGCATCATTTTTGAGGTCCAATCTGTGCAAAACCTTCAACACTTTATGTCTAACCCATAGATGCCTTATTTAAAGATATAAATGCCTTTCAATATCAAGGTGACATAATATACACTTATTATAAGGCTGGCTAAACCCTTTGGTGCATTTAATTCACCATTACTTACTCTTTTTTTATTACCTCCATATGCATTTGTGTGAATTTCTGCATATATATTTATATACATTCTTATTATTCAAGTTCATAATATATCCTTGATCAGGTTCACATGCACATATCCATGTGCATATGACTGAACCGTATGCACAGAGGAAATGCTTCATTTCTCAAGAAGAGCCTTCTGTGCTTTCTGCCACCTCCCTGTTCCATGCAGTTTACACATGGGACCTATTGGTCATAGAAACTGGAATAACCTAGGGTCATAATTTATTGACCTACTGTGTGCATAACAAGTGGGATTTAACCATAACATTCTGGGCTATTTTTGTCAAAACCAGATATTGAATCCTTCACTTGAAAGCTTCTAGAGTATTTTTCTTTTTTAAAAAATTATTTTATTATTGTTCACTTATAGTTGTCTGCATTTCCACTCCCCTACTTGGCCCCCAACCCCAGCCAAATCCACCTCCCCCCTTGCTTTACATTCCCCCCTGTTTTTTTTCATGTGTCCCTTATAGTACTTCCTGAAAACCCTTCCTCCCTGTGTCCCCTCCTCCCCCTCTGGTTATTGTTAGATTGTTCTTAATTTCAATGTCTCTGGTCATATTTTGTTTGCTTTTTTCTTTTGTTGATTATGTTCCACTTACAGATGAGATCATATGGTATTTGTCCCTCACTGCCTGGCTTATTTCACTTAGCATAATGCTCTCCAGTTTCATCCAAGCTGTCCCAAAGGGTAAAAGCTCCTTCCTTCTCTCTGATTTGCAGTATTCCATTGTATAAATGTACCATAGCTTTTTTGATCCATTCATTTACTGATGGGCACCAAGGTTGCTTCCAGCACTTGGCTAATGTAAATTGTGCTGCTATGAACATTGGGGTTCATAGGTTCTTTTGGATTGGTGTTTTGGGGCTCTTCGGACATAATCCCAGCAGTGATGTTGCTGTGTCAAAGGCAGTTCCATTTTTAGTTTTTTGAGGAAATTCTGTACTGTTTTCCATAGTGGTTGCACCAGTCTGCAATGCAACCAACAGTGCACTAGGGTTCCCTCTTCTCCACAACTTCTCCAACACTTGTTTGTTGCTTTGTTTATGATGGCCATCCTCAACAGTGGGAAGTGGTATCTCACTGTGGTTTTAATTTTCATCTCTCTGATAGCTAGAAATATTGAAAATCTTTTCATTTGTCTCTGGACCCTCTGTATGTCTTCCTTGGAGAATTGTCTGTTCAAGTCCTTTGCCAATTAAAAAAATTTTTTTTTGTCTTCCTGGAGTGGAGTAATATGGGTACTTTATATATTTTGGAGATCAAACCCTTGTCTGAGGTATCATTGGCAAATATGTTTTCCCATATGGTTGGTTCTCTTTTTATTTTAATACTCTTTTCTTTAGCCATGCAGAAGCATTTTAATTTGATGAGGTCCCATTTGTTAATTCTTTCTTTATGTCCCTTACTCTGAAGGACATATCAGTAAAGATGTTGCTGTATGGAATGTCTGAGATTTTTCTGCTGATATTTTCCTCTAGAGCTTTCATGGTGTCGCAACTTATATTTAAGTTTTTTATCCACCTCGAATTTATTTTTGTGTAAGGTGTAAGTTGGTGCTCAAGTTTCATTTTGTTGCATGTAGCTGTCCAGATCTCTCTGAACACCATTTGTTGAAGAGGCTATTTTTACTCCATTTTTTGCTTCTACCCACTTTGTCAAATATTAATTGACCATAGAGGCTTGGGTTTATTTCTGAGCTCTCTGTTCTGTTCCATTGGTCTATGTGCCTGTTCTTATGCTAGTATCAGGCTCTTTTGATTACAATGTACTTATAATACAGTTTGATATTAGGTATAGTGATCATTCCTACTTTATTCTTCTTTCTCAAAATTGCTGCAGCTATTAAGCATCATTTATTGTTCCATACAAATTTCTGAAATGTTTGTTCTATGTCTAAAATATGTCACTGGTACTTTAATAGGTATTGCATTGAATCTGTAAATTGCTTTGGGTAGTATGGACATTTTGATGATGTTAATTCTTCCAATCCATGAACATAGTATATGCTTCTATTTATTTGTGTCTTCCTTGATTTCTTTCATTAGTGTTGTGTAGTTTTCTGTGTATAGGTCTTTTACCTCCTAAGTTAGGTTTATTCCTAGGTACATTATTTTTCTTTTTGCTATATCAAATGGGATTTTTTTCCTGATTTCTGTTTCTGATATTTCATTGTTTATGTACAAAAATGCCTTTGATTTCTGAATATTGACTTTGTATCCTACTGTTTTGCCAAATTCATTTATTATGTCAAGTGTTTTTTTGGCCAAGTCTATAGAATTTTCTATGTACACTATCATGTCATCTGCAAACAATGACACTTGTTTCCTCCTTTCCAATTTGGATGCCTTGTATTTCTTTTTCTTCTCTAATTGCTGTTGCTAAGACTTCCAATACTATATTGAATAGGAGTGGTGAAAGTGGGATCCTTGTCTTGTTTCTCATCTTAGTGGGAAAGCTCTACGTTTTTGCCCACTCAGTATGATGTTGGCTGTAGGTCTCTCTTATATGGCCTTTATTATGCTGTGGTATGATACCTCTACTCTCATTTTGCTGAGTGTTTTTCTCATAAGTGGGTGTTGTACCTTATCAAATGCTTTTTCCGCATCTATTGCTATGCATGTAACTTTTGGCTTTTGTTTTGTTCACATGATGTATTATTTTTATTGCTTTGTTAATATAGTACCATCCTTGCATTCCTGGGATGAATCCCACTTGGTATGGTGTATGATATTTTTAAGGTATTGTTAGATGCAGTTTGATAATATTTTGTTGAGGATTTTAGCTTCTATGTACTTCAGTAATATTGGCATAAAGTTTTCTTTCTTTGTTGTGTCTTTATCTGTTTTGGGGATTAGGATGATGCTGGCTTCATAAATAGAGTTTGGGAGTCTTCCATGTCCTTGAAGATTTTGAAGTAATCTGTGAAGGATAGTATTTGGCTGTTTCATAAATGCTTTGTACAATTCTCCTGTGAAACTGTCTGGTCAGGGCTTTTGTGTGTTGGAAGCTTTTTGATTACTCCTTCAATTTCATCAGCTGGTATCGGTCTGTTCAGACTTTCTGCTTCTTCATTCGGTTTTGGAGGATTATATTTTTCTAGAAATTTATGGATTTCACCTAGGTTTTCAAATTTCCTGGCATATAGTTTTTCATAGTAATTTCTTACAATACTTTGTATTTCTGTGGTGTCAGTTTCTATCTCTCCTCTTTCATTTCTGATTGTGTTTATTTGGGTCCTTTCTCTTTTTTTTCTTGATGAGTCTGCATAACAGCTTGTCAGTTTTGTTTCTATTTTCAGAGACCCAGCTCCTCAATTTACTGATCCTTAGAATTATGCTTTTAGTCTTTATGTCATTTAATTTTTCTCTGATCTTGGTTATTTCCTTCCTTTTACTTGTTCTGGGCTGTCTTTGTTGTTGTTCCTCAAGTTCTTGTAGGCATAGGGTTAAGTTGTTTATTTGAAACGTCTCTATCTTTTTTAGGTAGGCATGTATTGCTATGAACTTCCCTCTCAGGACTGCCTTCATTGTGTTCCATAAGTTTTGGGTTGTTGTGAGTTCATTTTCATTTGTTTCCAGAAACTTTTTGATGTCTTTCTTGATTTCATTCTTGACCCCATTCATTGTTTAATAGCATGCTATTCAATCTCCATGAGTTTGAGTGATTGGGGTTTTTTCTTTGGGGGTTGGTTTCTAGTATCAGTCCCTTGTGGTTGGAGAAAATGATATGATTGTAATTTTCTTGAATTTGTTGAGGCCTGTTTTGTGTCCTATCATGTAGTCTACATGTTCCATGTGCATTTGAAAGAATGTGTATTTTGCTTCTTTGCCATGAAAGGCTCTGTATATTTCGGTTAAGTCTAATTGATCTTGGGCATTGTTCAATGCCACAATATCTTTGTTGATATTTTGTTTGGAAGATCTTTCCATTTTTGACAGTGGGGTGTTGCAGTCCCCTACTATATTTGTGTTGCTGTCAATTATCTTTCCTGATATCCTCCAAGATTTTCTTTACATAGTTGGGTACTCCTATGTTGAGTGCATATATATTTACAATATTTATGTCTTCTTGGTGGATTCTCCCCTTGGGTATTATGAAGTGACCTTCTGGGTTTCTTTTTATGTCCCTTTTTCTGAAGTCTATTTTGTCTGATATGAGTATTGCCACATCAGCTTTGTTTTTCTGTTCATTTCTTTGAAATATTTTTTTCTAGCCCTTCACTTTCAGTCTGTTGTAGGTATTTTGTTCTGAGGTGGGTCTCTTGTAGGCAGCATATGTATGTGTCATGCCTTCTTATCCATTCAGCTATTCTATGTCTTTTGATTGAAGCATTTAATCCATTTACATTTAAGGTTATTATTGATAGGTACTTATTCATTGCCATTTTTCATATCTGTGTTCTCTCTCTCTCTCTGTTTTTTTTCCTGTTCTTAAAGCAGACCCTTTAGCATCTCTTGCAGAACTGGTTTGGAGGAGGTATGTTATTTGAGGCTTCCTTAAATAGGAATCTCCCTGTCTGGCCTTCCATTTTAATTGAGAGCCTTGCTGGATATAGCAGTCTTGGTTGCAGGACTCTGGTTGTCATTACTTGGGATATTTCTTGCCATTCTTTTGGCTGGGAGCATTTCCATTGAGAAGTCAGCTGCTAGTATTAACAAGGTTCTCTTGTATGTTACTTTCTGTTTCTCCCTTGCTGCCTTTAAGATTCTTTCTATGTCTTGGAATTTTGCCATTTTAATTATGATGTGTCTCAAAGTGGGCCTTTTTGGGTTTCTCTTGATTTGGACTCTCTGTATTTCCTTCTTTGTGTGACTTTTTTCCCCATCAAATTAGGGAAGTTTTTCATCATTACTTTTTCAAACAGGTTTTCTATCTCTTGCTCTTCTTCTCTTTCTGGTATCCCTACTATATGGATATCATTAAATTTCATGTTGTCCTGCATTTCCCTTAACTCCTTTTCATTCTTTCTCAACCTCTTTTCTTTTTCTTGCTCTTTCTGGGTGTTTTTTTTTCTACCTCGTCCTCCAGCTCACTAATCCGATCCTCTGCTTCATCAAGCCTGCTTTTGATTTCTTCTACTATGTCTTTCAGTTCAGAAATTATATTCTTCATTTCCTCTTGGCCCTTGTTGACTGTTTCTATTTCCCTTTTCATGTTGGTATAGTTTATAGTTAGGTAATTATAGTTTCTCTGTAGTTTTTGGTAATTCTCTGTGAGCTTCCTGATAACCATTCCTGATAATTTATTGAGCTTCCTGATAACCATTTCTTTGAACTCAATATCTGATGTTTGACTTGCTTCTATTTCATTTAGCATTTTTTTCTGAGGCTTCTTCCTTTCCTTTCATTTGGAGACTGTTTCTTTGTTTTCTCATTATTTGTGAGACTCCTCTTGTTAGCTCTGCTTCTTAAATTAATCTGTTTTGACTCCCTGGGTTTATTGTGTGAACTTCTATGGTAGAACACATGTGAGATTCAGTGATGTAGAGTACTTGATCTTCTGAGATTGCTGGTCTTGGGCTATCATTTATGTTGGTTCTGTGTACGTCTTTGGATTTTGATTATTGTTGGGTCTTTCTTTGGTCAGTCCTTCTCTCAAGCTGCTTAACTGAGGGTCACTCCATGCACCACATGTTGTATTCTGTTGTGCAGATGTGTACAGGTTGTGCTGAAGCTGATTCTTCTGCGTGTACATGGTTTTGAGGCTTCTCTCTTTCTCTTGTTCAGTTGTTTTTTTGTGGGTAATTTCTCCACTATTTAGTTGTATTTCTAGATTTGTCCTGGGTTGAGGCTAATGTGGCTTCCAATCCCTCCTTCACCTTTTTCCATTGTTACCTGTTGTTGATTTCTTTGTTGTTGAATTTCCTCCTCCAGCAGGTATACTGGTGTTCACAACTCCCATGTACTCTTTTTCGTGATCAGTTGGAGGGGGAAGAAAAAATGGTTTAGGACAATGGGAGTGTGTTCTATGGTATTTAGACTACCAACCCATAGAGAAGAGATAGGAGATCCTTTGCATATGTATAATGTTAACCATGATATCTCACCCAACTAGCTACTTTTTATATAGTGTGGAAAAAATAAGACTCTTCTTATGGGAGAAGAAGGATTGTGAGCTGGATCTAGAAAGCAGTGAGTTTGTGGGAAGTCAATAAAGTAAGAGTAAAGGATAGAAAATAGATGTAGCATGCAAGCTGATAGAGGTAACTGCCATAGTAATAAAGTTCAGGAAACAGTGAAGTGAGCTAAGATGTGGGAGTGGTGCTGTGTAGTATTTACAATTGTAGGGAACATCAATTATTTCCAATCGTAATGGAGCCCAATCATACGACAGAATCTATGTGATCTGAATAACAAAATAGGTAGTACAGGACTTATTGTAGTGTGCTGTTGGAACAAAAGTGAAGTAAAAGCTGGATAATTAAAAAATTAAAAATTAAAAACTATGAGAGTGCAAGGGAAACCAGTTAAACAATGTAATTTAACAAACCAAGTGAAGAAGACTAAACAGAAAGAAGAGAAAGAAAAAATACTAATAAAATAAAAAATGTAAGAATAATGAAAAATAATTGTAATGCAAATATACAGTAACTTGCAAGTTCTCTGAAATAGCAACATGAAATTCATTCCACTGTCACAGTTGTTGGGATGACCCCTCTTTGGGTCTAATTCTGGTCCTTTCACAGCTCCAGGTCTTATTGTATCACTTGTGGAAATTTTTTTTAAAAGAAGGAATAAAAAGGAAAGGGAGGAAAGAAGAATGAATTTAAAAAGAACAAAGGAAAGAAAGGAAGAAGGAATTTAAAAAAATTTAAAGCCTTCTGCTGGCTTTAAACCACCAAGCCAGTTCTTCTAGTCTTCCTGGCTGTAGCAGGCTGAGGAGGGATTGACTTTGCTTTTCTCCTTCTTTGAGTTGCACTCTTCAGTGTTGCCCAGCCTCCAGCCTAGTGCCTGAGTTCACTGCTGGACCTCCATGCCTTTCTGAGCCCAGCCTACACCTTCAGTCCACCAGTTGCACTGTCCTTGATGTGTACCAGTTAGGGGAAACCCACATACCACCTTCTTGCTCTTTGCTGTTTTAGATGCCAGTGACTCTCAGAGTCTCTTCAGGGTAGTTCGGCCTCCACACTGAGTTAAGTCTTTCTTTTGGGGGATTGCTGACTCCCTGAGCCCTGCAGCTCTCCTCTGTGAGGGTGTCTCTGCCTTCCTCTTAGAAAGCCAGTTGGCCCTGGAGGCTCTGCTGTGGCTGCAACTGGGAATGCAGGCACCAGGCTTCTCTGCTACTGTGCCTGCCTGGGGCGCTGGGGTTGGTTGTGAGGTGCCTCTGGGCAGCAGGTCAGGCGTGTTCTGCCACTGGGGCTGTGGGTATGAACACTTGGCCTCAGCT
Source organism: Artibeus jamaicensis (assembly GCF_021234435.1). Taxonomy (NCBI): domain Eukaryota; kingdom Metazoa; phylum Chordata; class Mammalia; order Chiroptera; family Phyllostomidae; genus Artibeus; species Artibeus jamaicensis. The sequence goes on from NW_026521913.1 coordinate 4,545,733, forward strand.
GCTGTAGCCAGAGTCAACTGCTGTGGATGGGGGTTAGGAGCACTGGAGGTGGGGGGCTGCTGCAAAAGAATTCCCTAAATAGCCACTGAGTGCCCCTTTTTTCTTTTTCTTTTTGAAAAATTTCTCCTATTCAAGCCTGCTGCTCCAAACAAATACCTGACCTCTCAAACAGCCTAACTTTCCAACCAGACCAGGAACTATCCAGGTCAGGGTCTGTCACTGCCCAACTCTTCCCAGCCACTGTCCATAGTCTCACCAGGTGGGTGGGTACACACTGCCCCTGTGTGTTTGGCACTTTGTCCTTATTCCCCCACTGTGACTTCAAGCAGTCAGGTCCCTCCTTGTGCTGCTAAAACCTTGTTTTGCAGGGGAGCTATTTACTGGGCTCTCTCCCAAGAATCCTGCAGCAGACCTGGTGGGCTCCAGGCCTGGGGCTGCAGCTGCCCTGGTCCCCATGCTGGTCCCAGGGACATTATTATCCTGAAGCAGTCTCTTTATTGTCTGATTTTTCAATGTCCTCTATAATTTTTGGTCTCAAATCTTTATATATGCTGGGCTACTGTTGGCTGTTCGCTCTGTTCCTCAAAAGATCTTCTAGGTGTTTCACCCACACACAGGGGGAAGTGGAGTCGGCTCCTACCTCTTTTGCCACCATCTTCCCTCCTAGAGTATTTTTCTGATGCTCATGTTAGTATGTGCCTGTGTCTGTGTACCTGTTTGCCTATCTGTCTGTGTACGAGAAGAGAGGAACATGGGGAGAAGCTCAAGTGCATTTGTATTCTTTATTAATCACAAACGTGTTTTCTTTTTTAGCAAAGCCAGGCTAGTTTATCCAACACTTGTCTGAAAAAAAGTTGCTGTTTATATTAAATACCAACTGCAAGGTCAAAAAAAGCCTGAACTCATAAAACTATGTTTACAAAAGAAAAGACCATTGAAGACTGGACAAAGAGGAATGTGTTAGCTTTGTTGCACAATTACAATTAGCACATACTCTTTATACCATTTAAAAACAAATACTAAGTGTTTTAATGAAATCATTATTAATCTGAAAAGATTAATGTTTGGGGGAATATGACAGTGCTCTTCCCACAGCCTGTCTTAAGGCCTATAAACAACAAGCTAGAACAAATTGATAGTGACTGGAGGAGAGGGGCAGGGGGATAAAGTGGGAAAGAAGGGGAAGGGTCAAGTCAAGGAACATGTATAAAGGATGCAAAGACTAAGACTACGAGGGTGAGGAGAGGATTGAATGGGGAGTTGGAGGTAGATAGGGCAGGGGAGAATAATGGGGTGGATGGGAACAACTGTAACTGAACAACAATTAAAACATTTTAAAGGTTAAAAAAAAGTGGTTGCTAACTGTCATGTGGGTTATGATGCCTTAGAAATCTAATGAAAGCTACAAATGCAAATCTTCTCCTGAGCAAGGGAAAAAGATCACCTCCACAATTTGCATACAATTTCCACACCTTCACTGACCATCTGAAAGCCATGTGTGAGTCCCAGATTAAGAACCCAATTTCTAAAGGAAATATAACATGTAACCATGATTGAAAGAAAAATAAAACTCATAGAGTTTTAACTCTTTAAAGGAAGCAGAAATAACTTAGTATATACTCTTATTTTCTAGATATGGACAAAGGTATGGAGAGAGTATGAATTTCTAAAATTCACACCAGTCTGTGACAGATTTAGGAATTTGTGTAGTATTTTCATTCTGTTTCTTAGAAGCAGACCCTGAAACAATAATTTGTGGGAAAGTGATTTATTAAGGAGGTGCTCCCCAGGAGAGACCAGCAAGGGGGTGGAGGGGGCAGGACAGAGAAAAAGAGAAGGTCAAGCAAGGGTGCCCTCTCAGGTAAACACTTGCAGAGGGGGTCCCTTTGGAGATAGGAGTATAAGTCAAACCCAAGAAATGGGTGGGATTTCATACCTGCACACCTTTCACCACTGTTTGAGAGACAGATAGAAATGAACATCCAGAAACAAGTAGTCCACAGACAGCAGTACTCTAAAAGAACAACTGCACATGTCACAGCTCAGAAATGGTAAAAGGAACTCGAAGGCTGCCAGGTGGGAGGCAGCTGATGTGACAGACCCAAGCTTTGTAGATCCCATGCTGCTGTCTCCAAAAGAGATGCATGTTGACTTTTTGGTGAGTGACTCAATGCTTGCTCTCACAAGATTAAAGATTACTAGATGCATACTAATTATTTAAAATTCTTGTCTTAAAGCATGATGAATATTCCCAGACCTATAAATGTAAGCCTTGTACAAAGTAACATCAACACCAGAAACCGCTATGTAGCGGAACCGCTATGTAGTGGAACCTTCTGAAGGTTCCACTATGCATCCTGGGAATTCTACTCCCATTCTCCAAAGCTATCATAAACTCTGCTCTAAAAAGTACCCCCACCCTCCACTTTACATATGCCTCAAGCAAGGGCAAGATAGATTTGCTTTGTTTCTGCAGAGCACGTGCAGGGTTGAAATCCCCCCTTTACTCCTGAGCATTGTGGAAAGACATGCACACATATGCTTCTTAGTCTTGAAAAGTCTCTCCTGAGCCAACGGAAATAAATTTTTTTAATTACATAATAAAACCCTGAAGACTGAAACCACAACATCAGTGATCTTGCTCCAGGTTTACAAACTGCTGTGGGAAAAAAAGATCAACATTCCAATATAAATATGTATAGGCAATAGTAATGAAAAAGCAATTGAGAGACTGAATATACTAATGGACAATGGCCAGATCAGACATAGAAGTGGAACTCTAATCCACAGTCTGCAGCTACCTGTCCAGGAAGTCAAACCACAACTGCTATGGCCATTGGTCTAAAACAGCCAGGACTTAATCACTGACAGCTTCCCTAATTTATTCTGCAGCATCAAACTTGGCACCAGCCAGAGAAGGCCACAAATGATCTAGTAACCTATCATATATGATGTTGGCTGCTAGTTAGCCTGTATCCAACTTCCATAGGCCAACAACCTCCAATCAGGGTCCAAGAAAACTAAAGCCTTTCTTTTCCCCTTATAAAGTGTTCCCACTTCTCCTGCCTTTGAGTCTCTGCCAAATGCTAATGGTGGTGACTGACTCCCTTTCTCTCTCAAGTTCTGAATAGTCTTTAATTGTCATTTGGCTAGTTGTTATTTATTTCCACATAGAAATAGCCAATAAGTGTGTGTGTGAGAGAGAGTGTATGAGAGAGAGCTTATTGTAGCTAATTTTTTAAACAATGTAATAAGCTGGTAGAGGCATGAAGATTGTGGCTGCAACCTCTGGGCTGGAATGAACCATATTCTTAGTGGAGGCAGGGGAGCTAAGCCAGAGCCATGGTCAGTACAGTGGTAGCAATTAGACTGACCATTGCTGCTACAGGGTTTGCAGGCTGTTATGTTCTGCAAACCATGAAGCATGTGGGGCCTCAAGTGAAACAAGTTTTACAAAGTCTATCAAAATCTGTAAGACCTCCTAAACATCTCTAACAAGTCTTTGCTCCCTGTGTATGAACCCTAGAACTACACTTGAAGAGGGCCTTCAGTGGTGGCTATCACAGAGGTGGGTTCAAACACAAAATGATGAAAAGAGAAGCAGTATTAATATGAGGTGTAAGCCCTACTGCTGATAAAGTAAGAATAAGAGATGCTCATTGATGAATTATGGTTTTAAATCACCCAGAAAAGGAAGGATCTCCTTATATAGTAGCCAAAAATCAATGAAGCTTAAGATTTACTAGAAGATTAAGCTAAAAAAATGAAGTAAATGTATGTTCGATTTTAAGTTTTTGTTAGTTATATATTCAAGTACCAGCTTTTTATAAAATGTCCCAAAGCTACAAATCTTAAAAGTGATTTAGCACAAACTAAGCCAAAGCCTGGTACAAGTTTGTTTAAATTTGAGGATTTTAAGTCAGATTATGGAGTATTTGGAGTGCTCAATAATTATGGATAAATATATACCAATTAAAAATAGAAATATTATTTATTACTGTGGGGTAACTCAGGATATGGCCCCTCCACCTCAGAGAACAGATGGCTGCCTAGCCAGTAGCCATAAGGAATGAGGAAAACAGTCTCTCAAGGCCCCTGTGTTCATCACAAACCTGTAGCATTTTCACATGCTGTTGTATCTTCTTCCCTGTTGCCCCTGCTCCCTCCCAACCCTATAAGAAGCACTAAAGTTGGAGGTGTGGCAGGTGCCATCTCTCCTGCTCCACTTGCCACCATAGGGCAACCCCCCATAATGTGAGTGATAAATGGCATGTCCACAACACGTTCACATATGCTGGTCCTCCATGCCATTTTTTCAGAATATCACTGTTGCGAGTGTATGTTCCTGATATAATTTTTCCTATAACTCGGCCTGGCAACTGCTTGGCTTGCTGCTTGATGAACAACCTGGTACCAAGGAAAAGACAAGAGTAACACTCAGTAGCTATGCTATTCACTCAGTCAGTTTTTATTGAATGCAGGTTCACTCATACACACTAATGCATGTAGAACGTCAACATGCATTAATATCCTATTCATACTCTTAACGATCTAAGAGAAATATAGCACACACACAGAGCAATCAATAGGGGATAACAAACCTGAGGCCAAGACTCTCAGTCTGTGGGTCCAGGAGACAGCATGGCGGGCAAGGAAGTCATCAGCATCTTGCAAGGAAGGATCTCCAGATCCAGGTGGGCAGCAGGGCAGATGAAGTCCTCAGTCAAGCAGGGCAGAGCCTCCAGCAGCTGATGCCAAGGGAGATCAGCATGGCGTGGAGCAGCACTTTGGTGTATGGAGGTTGGCTGTCTCAGCAGTGGCTTGAAGCCTGCCTGAATCGTACCTTTGAGAGTGTTGTACTCCACCCTTCCTGGTCTCTTGATAATGTCTTGGAACTCCTAATGGCAAGTGTGGAATTTGCTCAGGAGCCTATCTATCGATAACCTTGCTCTGTAGACATGGATGTTCTGGTTACATGTGCAGATATCTTAGGTGTATCTCCTTGCCAGATGTGTCTAGCATGGCTTAGGTAGTTTCCCTCTGACCCAAAGTGTCATGACTGACTGACAAGCATTTTGGTTGACATGAGTGACTCCACTTTGTTTTATACACTTTATGCTACCTGACTAGACTAGTGACATTTTATTGGTCCTGCTCTCCACAATCATGAACACTTAAGCAGTTCCTTGGTTTGGAGCTCCTGTGTTACAATTACTCATTTAACAAGTAATTGGGTACTTACTTTAAGGCAAAGTGAACATGACAGTCTCTAATCTCAAGGGACCACAATTTAATGGGAGACTGATAAACTGGTAATTTAAATGCAATGTGATAAATATTATGATTGGCTTGGCATAGTTGTTACAGTAGACTCATTTCACTGGGAAGAAAGTTGGTTGAGGTACAGAGAATTAGCTCAGCTGCTTGGAACTGTGAATCTAAAAGTGAATTTAGCCACAACTTTGACCTAAAAAATGATACAGGTATGTGTATATCACCGAGAGAATTCAGATCTCATACATTATAAACTTAATAAAAATGCAAATTAAAACAATGAAACTTATTTATTTATTTATATTGTTGTTGTTCAAGTACAGTTGTCTCCATTTTTCTGTGACCACATTTCTCCCCATGCCCCACCCCCTACCCCCACTCCCTACCCTCAATCTCACCAACCTTTGGCTTTGTTCATGTGTCCTTTGTATATGTTCTTTGATGACTCTTATTTTTCTTTCTCCTATTATCCCTCTCCTCCTTCCTCTCTGGTTACTGTCAGTTTGTTCTTCATTTCAATGTCTCTGGTTATATTTTGCTTGCTTCTTTGTTTTTGTTGATTAGGTTCCACTTATAGGTGAGATCCTATACTTAGCATAATACTCTTCAGTTCCATCCATGCTGTTGCAAAGGGTAGGAGCTCTTTCTTTCTTTCTGCTGTGTAGTATTCCACTGTATAAATGTACCATAATTTTTTGATCCATTCTTTTACTGATGGGCACTGAGGTTTCTTCCAGTACTTGGCTATTGTAAATTGTGCTGCTGTGAACATTGGGGTGCATAGAGGTTCTTTTGAATTGGTGTTTCAGGATCCTTAGGATATAATCCCAGCAGTGGTATTGCTGGGTCAAAAGGCAGTTCCATTTTTAGTTTTTGAGGAAATTCCATACTGTGTTCCATAGTGATTGCACCAGTCTGTATTCCCACCAACAGTGCACTAGGGTTCCCTTTTCCCCACAAACTCTCCAACACTTGTTGTTTGTTGATTTGGTTATGATGGCCATTCTGAACAGTATGAAGTGGTATCTCACTGTGGTTGTAATTTGCATCTCTCTGATGGCTAGTGATGCTGAGCATCTTTTCATGTGTCTCTGGATCTTCTGTATGTCCTCTTTGGAGAAGCATCTGTTCAGGTTGTTTGCCCATTTTTTAGTTGGATTGTTTGTCTTCCTGGCATAGAGTCATGTGAATTCTTTATATATTTTGGAGATAAACCCTTGTCTGAGTCATCATTTGCACATATATTTACCCATATGATTGGTTCCCTTTTCATTTTGCTGATGTAAAGCAATGAAACTTTTTTTTTGCCTGATTTAGAGGGCTGTTTGAAAGCATTCAGCAAAAGGTAAAAATGTGCATGCCATTAAACATCATTCCAGTTCTATCAACTCATAAATGCACAGTTGTGTTCAAAGATGTTTACTCTTTAAATACTTGTATGGAATAAACATCCAAAAAGGGAATGGATAAAATACAATAGATCTTGCAATGGAATTACATGAGAAAATCCTAAAAATAAAATGTTGGTAATACAGAGATGGCAGGAATAGATGGTAGAGCAAAAAAGGCAAAACAATGTGTTTGTTTTAGTACCCTTTTTTGAGTAAAAGTGTATGTGCATGGGCACATCTCTCTGTTTCCATCCCAAAAGTGGGGCTGGAGAATGAAAGAGGTGCTTTTACTTTATACATTTCTCATTGTTCATGGTTTTATGAAGATCATGTATTACCTTGGTAATAAAAAATTTAAAATGAAAAGAATCAGCTGCGAAATGAGTGGTGTGCATGAAATGTGATTCTGAACACATGTTATTCACTCTATCACCTATTTTCTCACTTCTCTGAGTATTGTGGCTGAGTTATGTAGAATAAGGTATGAGCAGTGATAATAGCTTTGATTCCTGGAATAATAGCCAAGATAATGAGGAGCCCATTTTACTGACAATGTCCAGCCACACCTGTTGGAGAAAAGAAGCATTGGTGCAGGTGCAGGAACAATCACCTATCATTTATCTGCCATAGTCCACGAATAGTCCAGTCTACACTGGTGAACTTTCCAAAATAATTGAAGCTTATCATCTGTTTAAAGTGCCAACTTAAAAATAATTAACCATTTTTTGAGGAAAGTCTTTCCTAAATGGATTTTGCAACTCTTACTTTTGCAGAAAAAGAAGCATAATGATCACAGTATAAGCAATTCCTGAGAATTTGGGGTATAGTTCTCACACTGAGCCCTGGAGTGTGAGATTTCAGGGCCTTATCTAGAAAAGCTGAAATGGATGGGGAATCTGGCCTCTACTTTCAATCATCCCTATTATTTTCAATTTCTTTCTAATTTGAAGTTTTCTGCCTCTTCTCTCACTTTCAGCTATCCATATAAGAAAATATACCTATTGCCCTGTCTGGGGGAGATGCCAACTATTGTTCAGACTCATTTTATTTGATGTTCCATCCCAAAGTGGCACCAGAGTATACAGATTTGGGTAAACATAATTCCCTGAGAGGTGATCCTAAGAAGCACCATGAAGGTGTGGGGGAAGGAGGAAAGGAAAGGCAGCCAGTAAAGTTGTTAACGAGCAGGTTGTGTGGGCAACAGGAACTAAAAATCTCACTGGGGATCTGTGAGAATTTTAGTTCCCACACAGTGGGAACATACCTTATTATTGTCCACCTGAGAAGTGAGGAAACTGGAGTATATTTATTCAGCAACTACTATCCTTTTTTGCCTCTCTTGTTTGTGGATTTTTGGGATTAAGAGTGGGGGAAAACCAGATCTGTAGTACTTTGGGTCTGCATTTTGGCTGGGCCAGGCAATGACCCCAGACAGAAAGACGCAAGAACAGACTAAGATGACAGAAGAACAGCACCAAAAGAGTCAGCCACACCCTCCCACAACTCCATGAAGTCAACAATATAATTCCATTTTTCGGAGTTGTTAAATGAGGCTAAGAGAGTTTAAGCTACTAGCCCAGGGTCACATAACCAGTAATACAGCTAGGCCCCTAACCTAGTTTTAACTGGCTCCAAAGTCTTCTTCTTTGTGACTGGTTGTCACAAAAAGCTGCTGTGCATCCAGGGGCCTCTTGGAACCTTGATAAATTGTCATCACCTGAGAAATCAGCTGACTGAGATTATTAGGACTGTAACTGTACCTTGTTTCCTGAAGTATCCTTCTGCCTAGAACAGTACCTAGCATGGCATGTGATAGGCACTCACAAATAAATGAGTCTAAAGAAAATTCTGAAATTGTCTTCAGTGGTCTAAATGCAGGTATTGATAAGGCCTGGGGACATTATAGTTCATTGCCTAGAGGTGTAGCTGCTCACTGCTAGGTGCACAATTCATGTGCACATTCATTCATTCAGCTTATATTTGTTGAGTGTCTTATATACAAAGCACCATGCTAAATGCCAAGCTTCCAGTTGAAAGGAAAACACACATGAGCCCACCTCCATGGGATTCACAGTCTAGAGGAGGGGCCAGGCATTCATCAAAAGAATCATACAAACCACATCTGAAAGAGCCTCCTATTCACCTTTAATTTATAGGAAAATGAGGACAAAGGAACATGTTAGATGAAACCAGAGAATGGTCAGCAATATCCAGACTATGGGAAACCCTATAGGACAAACAATCTACCTCCTCAACAAATAAATTGTAATAACAGAAAATAAAGAGAGATGGAAAAAGAGACCTGTATATTAAAAGAGATTTAAAAGACATATCAGTTCATTGCAATATGTGACTCATTTAAGTCTTCATTCAAACAAATTGTAAAAATTATAACATCTGTGAGATTACTGGACATTTGAAACTAACTGCATATTTGCTATTAAAGAATTATTGTTCTTATTTTAGGTATGATGAATTCTAGCTCTGTTTAGAAAAAAGAGAATTTATTGGTAAGAGATACATACTGAAATATTTACAGATGAAATATGATGACTTGAATATGCTTCAAAAAAAGGGAGTGGACAGAGGCTTTGGATAAAACAATATGCATGAGTTGATAAAATGTTGAAGCTAGTGAGAGCAGTTTGGGACTTAATGATACCATGCTGTTTACTTTCACATGTTTAACATTTCCCACAGTAAGAAGTTTATAGAAAGGATCACACAAATATTTCATTGAAGACTGAGATATATGTTAGAAGGACCAAGTGCAGGGAACCATTAAAAACTACAATAGGTGGGCCCGATGAATGAGGAGGACAAAGAAGAGAAGGTTTCCCTGATTAGAAAGGGTAGTATTTACTTTTTCAAGTTGTTCTTTTTATTTAAAAATACCCCTTTTCAAAATACATTGCTAAAGCCATTTTTCTTTTTCTTTTTTGTACAAAACCGTGCAAAGTATTAATACAAAGCTAGGATATTTTTCTTTTACTTCTAGATGTGCTTATCTTCTTTTATAACTTGAAATTTGTTAATTTGAGTAAGAAACAGAGGTGGATACAAGGATGTCATTGTCCCAATAAAATTTGTGTCTAAATATCCATCCCACTGTTAAACAATTACTGAGATACCTTGTGAAAAGAAGGTTAAGAGATTTTAGATTATGTCTGTAAATACTTTGAAGATCATCCTATCTAAAGGTGTATATAGAATGAGTCCCCTACCCTTGAATCCAGATAAGCTTGTGACTGCTTCTATCTGAAGAGTAACGTGAATGTGATGATATATGACTTCTAAGGTCAGAAAAGTCCAAGCAGCTTCAACTATTATTCCTCTTGGGCCATTCACTTTGGGCGTCCTGCTGCTTTTATGCTGTGAGGAAGCCCTAGCTATGTGGGAAGCCCACATGTAGGTGCTCTGATTGACAGCCCCAGGTGAAGTTCAAACCTAGTGAGCAACAACTACCAAACCTGTGTTAAATATTTCTTAAATGATCCATCCCCCAGTTGTCAAGTCACCCTCAGTAATTAAGTCTTTGCAGCTAGAACTTCATACATCATGAAATAGAGACAAGGCATGCCCATTGTGTCTTGTTTGTGGGCATAATAAAATTATTTCATGCCACTAAATTTGGGGATGGTTTATTATACAGCAATAGCAACTAGAAGAGAGGGCCAGCAGGAGAACTGGTAAACAGTTATTCTTAGAAGTAATGAGAGGGCTAGGGATGAACCTGGGGTTGAGGGAGGTGAGGGAATTATTAACAGCAAACTAATTGATTCCACGGGGAACTAAAGAATATCCAGATATAAACCATGATTCTGTTATTCTGTTACAACCCATTCCTTCCCTAGGCCACTTCAAATGCTGGACATATAATAAGGAACATTCATGCTCATAAAAATCTGTGAAGAGCAGGATACTGGGAGTCAGAGGCTGCTGCGGGACCACACACCACTGCAGCAGCAGGCTAGAAAATTATGTCTGCTGCTGCTCTCACAAGTGTGAACAACACTATTTCCTACACACATCACTGCAAACATGGACATCAGAGGCTGCTTATCAGCCACCGTCTCTGCAGAAAGGTGGCCTCCACATCCCTCTCACCACCCAATATTTACAAGAACAGTTCTCACTGTGAAAACCTGAATCTAGAATTATAGCTGAAAAGGAGCCTGGGAAGGCTAGGGAATCTAGTTTTTAAATGTCTAGTTTAGAAGATCAACTGAGGGTGCCCCCTTGATCACATGGCTCATCAAGTAGTTGAACATGAGCCATATGGTCACGGGGGCACCCTAAGCTGGCCTTACAACTCATCATGGCAGTAAGAGTATTTAGTGAAGTTGTTCTGATCACCTTCCAAACTTCAAGCTTTTAAAAAAACAAAAATATTCTTTTTTATCCTTACCAAAGAATATGATTATTGATTTTAGGGAGAGATGAAGGAAGAAAGAGAAAGAGAGAGAGAAAAACATTGATGTGAAAGGGAAACATCAATTGGCTGCCTCCAGTATGGGCCATGACCAGGGAATAAACATGCAATTTAGGTATGTATCCTGACCAGAAAGTGAACCCACAAGATTTTGGTATATGAGCTGATGCTCCAACCAACTGAGCAACCCAGCCAGGGCAGAAGCGTGAATACTCTTCAGTCACTGTGAACGTGCATATGATAATAATGTGGCTCATGGTGAGAACACATTAATGCCCCTCAAATTCTCACAGGTGTATCCAACATTTTGCTATTCCTGGGCCACACTGTAAGAGTTGTCTTGGGCCACACATTAAATACACAAATACTAATAAAAACTGATGAGCAAAAAAAAAAGGTTTTAAGTAAAATTATTATTTTGTGTTGGGCTGCATTCACAGCCATCCTGGGCCACATGTGGCCCACAAGCTGGGGGTTGGACACTCCAAGAAGATAAAGACTTTCTATTTGTATGGCAGGGTTATTACATAAGATCAGCATACCTTCCACCTCTGCTTCATGAAATAACCCCTGCTAGTTCTAATAAGATGCACTCCTCCTCTGGCAAGATCTTAGGTGCTTTATGAGGCAGTTAGAGCTCAATCTTGGTTCCCTGAGTTCTCTCCAAATTCCAGTATGTCTCTCCAACTCAGTCCCATACTAGAATATGGGCAACACTTTTAAACAGAGTTCTGTCTGAGCAAGGGGTAATTACAATTTCCTTTTCCCCACCACAGTTCTCAATGTCTTCAGTAGCTTTAAGTGAAACCATTTATTAAATTGTTTGGTTTGAGTTCTAAAAAGCTAACCATGAGATAAGAACTTGGGAGCAAGTAATTTATTTTGGAGATGATTCCAGGAAATACTGTGAGGAAGCAAGAAAGTGAGAGAAGGTAAAGAACTAATACAGGATGTTGATGAGCAGACCAATGCTGTGAACAACTGGGATTAAATCCTGCTAGGACTTCTGGAAGTCTGTTTCAAACACACCTCAGGGTTGTTCCACACAAGGAAATATGGGGCATTTATTCATCAACCCTCATCTATAATTTGTTAAGGGATGCTCATGGGAACCTTCACTATCCAGCACTTCCTGCTCGTAGGTCAAGAATGCCCTATGACTACAGGAAGAGACTCAAGTGTTTGAGGTAGAAAGTCATCAGCCTATATAAGAAGAGTTTAATCGAGCTACAGGTGACTTCTATTATAGGCCCATGAGATGTGGGCAGAGCATTAACATCATCTGTGACAAAAACCACTCATCATGTACAAAGGATCCTCAATAAAATTGTCACCTGACTTCTCATCAGAAACTATGAAAACTAAAGAGCTGTAGTATTGGTAGGGGAATTCAAGAGTTGGAAAACTTTAGTTTTAGGTAATAGTTAATAAGCTTAGTAATTACTATATGTAAAAAGCTAATGTTTCAGGAACTGACAGTATGACCTACCCTGACTCCAGGAGACCACCTTTGTAGCCAAGAAGAACTATAAACAATGAAGATGGTATCTGAGCCACTGTGCTCCTGGGAGAGATGTTTACACCCAGGACATGGATAAAGAATCACTGGTCAATAGATAAAAGAATGCTGGAGCTTTTGGCTGATTAACCTTTTCCTTGAATTCCAAATGACTTACCTATACTTTTCTTCTCCTTACAAAAAGGGTCAGTTTGAAATGAAATGTAAGATGATCTTTTAGGGTACATAACCCACCATTTTCACAGATCACCAGCTATCTGAATAAAGCACCCATAAAAATTCAATCCCTGTTTCTGCTTATTGATTCTGGTGGTGACAAGCAGCACAAATGAATGCCAACTTTTCTAGTTTCACATTCTGGTGACTCCCATTCCAGGACATATTTTGAGATTCTCCAATAAGTCTGGATATTTGGTGGGGGTCCCAACTGATGCCAGCCCTGGGGTACAGATTTGGAGACTTCCTGGCAGCTGCCAAGCAATTTCACTTGGGAACTCTCTTTGATTCTCAGCACCCACCATCACCTTCATTTTCAATTGAATCACAACACTTTCTGGTTCAGGGTTGCAGTCCTGGTTTAGTTAAGGTGCCTTCTGGTTTACAGAACTCTGTCTGATAAAAAGGTGTGGTATGGTTTAATTAAGGTGCCTTCTGGTTTGTGTGATATTAGAGAGCTCTGTATGGTAGGATAGAGGCAAAATCTTCCATTCTGGGAAAAAGCCCTTTGGCTGATTGGTCAACCTATGCTTTTAAACCTATGACTAAAAGAAAAATTTTTTTATTGTAATACTATTTGGCTTATGTATAATCTGGACTTAAGAGAACACTGGCTACTGAATAGGTCTTTATTTTATTTTATTCTTTTTGAATGGGTCTTTAAATAACTGTACTATACTACAATTAGAGTTATTTTATCAAAGATCAAGGAAGTGGAACAAAATACCTTACATATAAGCTTTTATGAGATTATATAATAAAAATGAAGGATTAAAAGAAAATAGGTTAATGGTCCAAAGTAAAAGGAATTTACCTGTTGCAGATAACAGAAGTTCAGAGGTAAGGTACCAGGAAGATTTAGATATTATGGCTGCTGTAAGCATGGTCAAGGTTCCCACAGCCCCTCCATCCCTGGGGGATCTTCTTCCTTACTCAGCTGAGGAAGCTGGAGGAAGTTAGCCCAAACTGGTTTCTCTTCCCTGAACCTGTCAGGGAATGAAATTTGATGGAGGACAGTCCCCTACCAGGACAGGGTAATACCCTTTGGGAAGACTTCCCATGGCTTTTCCAGTTTCAGTATGATATGTTCAATGTGCTAAAGAAAAAATTTTCAATGAAGAATTCTACATCTGGAAAAATTATTCTTCTAAACTAAAGGAAAAATTAAGACATTCCCAGTTAAATAAAACTGATAGAGTTCATTGCTAGCAGATTAGTCTTACAAGAAATTTGATGGAAAACTCCCTAACTCCTTTTACGAAGCCAGCATCATCCTAATTCCAAAACCAGATAGAGATACAACAAATAAAGAAAACTTCAGGCCAATATCACTGATGAACATAGATGCTAAAATCCTCAACAAAATATTAGCAAATCGCATCCAACAATATATCCAAAAGATTATACACCATGACCAAGTGGGATTCATCCCAGGGATGCAAGGATGGTTCAACATTCGCAAAACAGTAAATGTAATTCATCACATAAACAAAAGCAAAGACAAAAACCACATGATCATATCGATAGACGCAGAAAAAGCTTTCGATAAAGTACAACACCCATTTATGATAAAAACACTCAGCAAAATGGGAATAGAGGGAACATTCCTTAATATAATAAAGGCCATTTATGAGAAACCTACAGCCAATATCATACTCAATGGACAAAAACTAAAAGCTTTTCCACTAAGATCAGGAGCAAGACAAGGATGTCCACTTTCACCACTCCTATTCAATATAGTATTAGAAGTTTTGGCCATAGCGATCAGACAGGAAAAGGAAATAAAAGGCATCCAAATAGGAAAGGAGGAAACAAAACTGTCACTGTTTGCAGATGACATGATAGTGTACATGGAAAATCCTATAGACTCTACCCAAAAACTGCTCAAACTAATTAATGAATTTGGCAAAACAGCAGGATACAAAGTCAATATCCAGAAATCAAAGGCATTTTTGTATACAAACAACGAATCAGCAGAAGCAGAAATCAAGGAAAAAATCCCATTCGATATAGCAAAAAGAAAAATAAAATATCTGGGAATAAACCTAACCAAGGAGGTAAAAGACCTGTATGCAGAAAACTACACAGCACTGAAGAAAGAAATCAAGGAAGACACAAACAAATGGAAACATATACCGTGTTCATGGATTGGAAGAATTAACATCATCAAAATGTCCATACTACCCAAAGCAATATACAGATTCAATGCAATACCTATTAAAGTACCAATGGCGTATTTCACAGACATAGAACAAACACTTCAAAAATTTATATGGAATCATAAAACGAGCCCGAATAGCAGCTGCTCTTTTGAGAAAGAAGAACAAAGTAGGAGGGATCACAATACCTGATATCAAACTGTATTACAAAGCCACTGTAATCAAAACAGCCTGGTACTGGCATAAAAACAGGCACATAGACCAATGGAACAGAACAGAGAGCCCAGAAATCAATCCAACCCTCTACAGTCAATTAATATTCGACAAAGGGGGCAGTAACATAAAATGGAGTAAAGATAGCCTCTTCAGCAAATGGTGTTGGGAGAACTGGACAGCTACGTGCAAAAAAATGAAACTTGAGCACCAACTTACACCATACACCAAAATAAATTCAAGGTGGATAAAAGACTTAAATATAAGCCATGACACCATTAAAGTCCTAGAGGAGAACATTGGCAAGAAAATCTCAGATATTCCACGCAGCAACATTTTTACGGATATGTGCCCCTAGAGCAAGGAATATAAAGGAAAGAATAAACAAATGGGATCTTATCAAAATAAAAAGCTTCTGCATGGCTAAAGAAAACAGTATTAAATTAAAAAGACAACCAACTGTATGGGAAAACATATTTGCCAATGATACCTCAGACAAAGGTTTAATCTCCAAAATATACAAAGAACTTACACGACTCCACTCTAGGAAGACATCGAACCCAATTAAAAAATGGGAAAAGGACTTGAACAGACAATTCTCTAAAGAGGACATACAGAACATCCAGAGACACATGAAGAGATGCTCAATATCGTTAGCTATCAGAGAGATGCAAATTAAAACCACAATGAGATACCACTTTACACTAGTCAGGATGGCTATAATAGACAAAGCAACAAACAACAAATGTTGGAGAGGGTGTGGGGAAAAGGGGTCCTTAGTTCACTGTTGGTGGGATTGTAGACTGGTACAACCATTATGGAAAACAGTATGGAATTTTCTCAGAAAAATAAAAATTGACCTGCCTTTTGACCCAGCAATTCCACTGCTAGGATTATACCCCAAGAATCCTAAAACATCAATTTCAAAGAACCTATGCACCACAATGTTCATAGCAGCACAATTTACAATAGCCAAGAGTTGGAAGCAACCTAGGTGCCCATCAGTAAATGAATGGATACAAAAATTGTGGTACATATACACCATGGAATTTTATGCAGCAGAGAGAAAGAAGGAGCTACTACCTTTTGCAACAACATGGATGGAACTGGAAAGCATTATGCTGAGTGAAATAGGCCAGGCATTGAAGGACAAATACCATATGATCTCACCTTTGACAGGAAGCTAAAGAATAAAACAAACAAGCAAACAGAATAAAAACAAAGACGCTGAAATAGAGAACAAGTGGGCAGCGACCAGAGGGGAGAGGGAAGGGAACTTAAGGGGAAAAAGGGGGAGGGAGTTTGAGGAACAAGTATGAATGACACAGAGATGAGGACTGGGGGGGGGGGGAACGGGAGGGAGGGGGAGACCGGGCGGGGGGGGGAAGAGGAAAAAAAAAATGTACTTGAAAAGTAACCAAATAAAAAAAAAAAAGAAAAAAAAATAAATAAAGTGAGTTCTTCAGACTTCAGTGAAAGGAAGGACCAGCCCAGCTAAGGTGGATAAACAACCTAAGTGTGCATTGAAAGATGAACAGATAAAGATATAAAAAGATAAAATATTGCCATTTGCAACAACATGGGTTCATCCTGAGAGTATTATGCTACATAAAATAAATCAGACAGAAAAAGACAAAAACCATATGATTTAACTCATATGTGTAATATATAACAAAAAAGAAACAAATGAGCAAACAAAACAAACTTGTAGATATAGAAAACAAACTGATGGTTACCAGAGGTGAAGTGGGGTGCTGGGAGAGGAAAATGGATAAAGTGGGCCATTTTACCCATATGGTGGTGGACAGACTAGTCTTTTGGTGGCAATCTTGCTATAGTATTACAGATAGTGAATTATAATGTTGTACATCAGAAACTTATATTAGGTTATTAATTAATGTTACCTCAATTAAATAAATAAATAACCATCAGAAAAGGTAATTACATAGGTAAATATAAGAAAGTATAGATATATATATATTTTTTGTTTGTAACTCCCTTTATCCTATTTGATTTAAAGACAACTCTATAACACAGTAATGATAATTGTAAGTTGATGGGCACACAATGTATAAAGATGTGATTTGTGAAAATAACAGTATAAAAAGAGGGTAGTAATAAAACTTTATAGGAGTAGTTTTGTAAGAGGGTGCAGCCAGGGGGCCCCAAAAGAAGGATTTGTAATGAGGTCCAGAACTCAGGGTTTCCAGAAAATATTAAAAATATGGGATGTCCTCACCCCTACAAGTCTGACCTGGAAGATGGGACACATGGAGCAGGGCCATTAAGAATTGTTTTGCATAGCAACAGTTTTGAAAATAACCTCTAGGACACTCATTTAACATATCTATAACTTTTGACTGGTTTCATGGATATGTTAAATAGCTGTGGCCATGCTTTGAGCCAAGGAGATGGGAGTGACTTCCACCCAGGATGTAACTGGAAGGCAACTCCCCCTGGTTACAGCATCTGTATAAGAGTTTGGACATGATTGGCTCTGTGCCACACGGCCATGCCTGCCTGAACTTACTATGGCAGCCCAGAAAGCTGGAAAAATATGGGAATGCTGGCAGGTGTAGCTAATTGTGGGAGAGGTCAGAAATGGGGATGCAGAGGAAGATTGACACTGGGACTTAAACCCAGGCACAGCAGACACGACAAGAAGAATCACACACTGTGGCAGGGGAGAACCACATAGCTTTGGGGCTCCTTTTGCCATGCAGTTCAGGCTGGAAAGCAAAATGTGGCAGCAATGTAGAGCTCTCTGTTAGCAGTTTGGAAAAATGCAGCAGAGAAACTGAGGGAAGGAGAGGGATGAATAGACTGTGGCTGGTGGGCCATGAGAAGGTGCCATGTGATTTTGAATTCAGAACTGGAGATCCTGGTGACACAGCTGATGGTGCTGGGAACTGGGGGAGGCCTGCCAGCTGAGCATGGATTACTGGGAAGAACTGGGGGCTACCTGAGCCATGGACCTCTCTTTCTTTTCCTGAGATATGATACCCCAGACCAGTCAAGAAGGAAAGGAAAGACTGTGTGTGTTTGTGGGTGTTTTCGGGACTTTGGGATTTTAATAAATTCACTAAGTCATTACTCTTAGGTCTATATAACTTTTAAATAAATAATTCCTTTCCCTTTCACCAATCTCTGACACTGAGAGTTATGGTGGTAGGCAAGGCAAACCTAGTACAGGGGGACATCAGGAGAAGAGGGGGGTCCATTCGGTAAAATTGTGTGACCTATTCTCTGGTGGCCAATCATGGAAGATTATGGGAGACCACATGCTCAGTAGCTTTAAAGTAATATAATTACTTGGACATGCACAATAAAAGCCCACCAAAACTAGCCCAGAGGGATCCAACCAATAAGATTAGAATCCTCCAGCCCATGAGGTCAATCTCTGCTTGGAGTTGGCTTGCTCCCATGTTCTCTGGTAGGAACTTTGTGGTTTTATCAATTCTTTGTCCCAATCTCCAAGAACCTGGTTACCTGTACCCACCTGTTACCCTTCTATATAATGAAATCAAGTTACTATTAATCCAAACTAGATGGATATAAATTAAGATATTAATGGTAATTCCCAGGGCACTCAATAAAAAAATAACTCAGAAACATGTTGTAAAAGAAATAATAAAGGAATTAAGAGGAGGAAGATGCCGGCAAGGTAGGGAGGAGCAGATTCCACTTCCCCCTACACATGGGAGAAAAACCTACCCAATCTACGGAGGAACAGAGCAAACAGCCAACAGTACCCTAGTGTATATGGGAATAAGAGACCGAAAATTCAGTAGCGGACACTGGAAAACCAGAAGGTAAGGAGAGTGCTACAGGATAATGAGGTCTCAGGGACCAGCACGGGGACCAGGGCAGCTGTAGCGCTAGGCCCAGTGCTGCCAGGTCTGCCACAGGGTTCTTGGGAGAGAGCTGGGTCATCTGCTCCCTCCCCAGCCAAACAAGGTTTGAGCAGCACCAGGAGAGACCTAGTTGCTTAAAGTAGCAGAGAGGGAAATAAAGACTAAGTGGAAAATACACAGGGGCTGTGAGCACCCCAACTCTCCGCTGGTTGGGGAGAGTTGAGAGTCCCACAGTAAAGGGTCCTGACCCTGACAGTCACAGGTCTGGCTGGAGAATTGGGCTGTGCAAGAGGCCAGGCCACTGTACAGAGCAGCAGGCTTGAGTAGGAGGAATTTCTCAAGAAACAAGGCAAAAAGAAACACACTGTTTGGGGAATTTTCCTGCAACAGCCGCTCCATCTTTCTCCCCACCCAGCAGGGCAGCAATCCTGAGGTTGCTCAGAAAGTTGCACACCACCACAGCACTGGGAAGGGTGCATGCCTGAATCCGTGAAAATGGGGAAGCCTGGCCAACCCACAAGTGCTCAAACCCTAGCCCAAAGCAGTAGCCCCAGCGAAAGATCACTCTGAGGAAGGCTTGGATCACACACCCAAGGCTCAGGGGAGAGATGCCAGGCTAGCTCCTGGGAGAGTGCAGGTGAGGCTGACTGAGTGCAGATCAGGAAGAGAGAAAAGCCATACCAATCACCCTTCAGCCTGCTACAGCCAGCAAGACCAGAAAAACCAGGTTGGCCAGTTTGAAACCAGCAAATGGCTTTGTTTTTTATAAGTAATTTTTTCATTTTTATCACTTTTTACCTTTCAATTCCTTTTTCCTCTCTTTCCTTCTTTCTTGCTTTAACCTTCTTCCTTTCTTTCCAATTTTATTTCTTCTTCCTCCCTTCTGCTTTTTTAAAGTACCCACAAGTGAGACAAAAACCCCTAGAAATGTGAAAAGACTAGAGTTGGACCCAAAGAAGGGGCATGCCAACAGCTGAGACAGTGAGACAAATTTCACTTTCCTATTACAAAGAACCTGCAAGTTATTGCATATTTGTATTATTTTTATTATTCTTACATCTTTTATTTTAATAGTATTTTGTATTCTTTTTCTTTCTGTATAGTCTTCTTTGCTTGGCTGGTTATACTTTATCATTTGATAGGTTTACCCTGTTCTCTCTTTCATAGTGTATTGCTAATTTACTGTCCTTCACATCACTTGTGTTCCATTAGCACACTAATCAAGGTCCAATACTCCCTATTCATCCAGATCACATAGGTTCTGTCATATGATTGTTTCTCTAATATTATTGTGAATAATAGCTGTTCCACACAATTACAAATACTTCACAACACCACTCCCAGATCCTAGCCCACTTCAGTTTCCTGAACTCTATTATTGTAGTGCTTAACTCTATTCTCTCACACACTATACATATTTACTAGCTTTTACTCTCACCTTACCTCAGAATCTGACCTCCCACAACCTCACTGCTTTCTAGATCCAACTAACAATCCTTCCCTCTTCAACAAGAGTCTTATCTTTTTTCCATCCTTTCTTAAAAGTGGCTAGTTGGGTAGAAGATCACAGCTACCACTATACATAGCCAAAGGATCTCCTATCTCTTCTGTACCAGCTGCTATGGTAAAGATCATAGAATACTCTCCTGCTGTCTTAAACCATTTTTCCTTCTCCTTCCAACTGATCACAAAGAAGAGTAGGTGCAAGCAGTGAACACCAGGATACCCACTGGAAGAGGAAACCCAACAACAAAGGAACCACCACAGATAACAACAAAAGAAGGGGAAGGAGGGAGAGGAAACCACACAAACCTCAATCCAGGACCCATCTGGGAATACAACTAAACAGTGGAGAAACTATCCAAAACAAACACCTGAACAAGACCAAAAGAGAATCCTCAAAGCCTTGTACACACAGAATAACCAGCTTCAACAAAACCTGCCCTAACCAGCACAACAAAATACAAGAGGTGATGGACAGAGTGACCCTCAGTTAACCAGCTGGTGGGAAGGACCCACCAAAGAAAGATCCAACAATAATAAAAACCCATAAAAACCCAAAGACAAACACAGAGCCAAATTAAATGACAGCACAAGACCAGTGAGCTTGGGAAACCAAGGAGACTGCATCACTGAGTCTCACAGGAACTCCACCACAAAAGCTTACACCATAAATCCACTGAGCCAGAATAGACCAATTTAAGAAGCTGAGGCTAACAAGAAGAGTATCACAAAAAATGGGAAGACAAAGAAATAATCCCCAAATGAAAGGAAAGGAGGAAGCCTCAGAAAGAATGCTAAACGAAATAGAGGCAACTCAACTATCAGATATTGAGTTCAAAGCAATGGTTATCAGGAATCTCAATGAGCTCACAATGAATTACCAGAAACTACAGGGAGGTAAACTACAATGAACTCATTGAGAACTATATCAAATGAAAAGGGAAATAGACTATCAGCAAGGGCCAAGAGGAAATGAAGAATACAATTTCTGAGCTGAAGAACACAGTAGGAAAAAATCAAAAGCAGGATCGATGAAGCAGAAAAACTGACACGTGAGCTGGAGGACAAAGTAGAAAAACACAACGAGAAAGAGCAATAAAAGAAAAGAGGATCAGAAAGAATGAAGAGGGATTGAGAGAAATGCAAGACGATATAAAATGTAATAATATCCATATAATAGAAATACCAGAGGACTTCCGCCAAGATGGAGACGTAGGTGGAGGAACCACCTTGCCTCTGTGCACAACCAAATCTAAGAACAACTATTTTTAACAACAATCACAACCAAGCCACACGGAAAATCGACAATACGGAGTCCAAAGACATCTAAATGCTCAGCTAAACCGGTAAGAGAAGCGAAACCAGCAGCGGAGCAGGTTAGCAAGAAAAAATTCCCAGGTGGTGCACGGTGCGCAAGCAGCCGAAGGTGCTGATCGCAATCTAGCTACAGGAGCGCACTGGGAAGAGGCGCTGCGGGCTGTGGTCGGTTGCGCATCTGTGTGCGGAGAAACCAGTGAGAAGGGATGCCTGCGTGGGGCAGCAGGCTCGCACAATTCCAATTGGATAAACAAGCCCGGGGCTAGTGGTGTGACTGGACGGGCTGGGCTTGCGGAGAGGACCGCCATTGCTCCTTCTCTGACCACGCCCCCACACACAGCATCACAAACCAGCAACCTGGGTTGCCCCGTCCTGGTAAACAACTAAGGCTTTGCTCCGCTTACTTAACAGCACGAATAGACCAAAAATGGATCTAGGACAACTCAGAGCCCCAGAACCGATAGATCTAAGAGATGAAGAAATAGCCAGTCTTTCAGATGCACAGTTCAAAACACTGGTTATCAGGATCCTTACAGAACTGGTTGATTTTAGTCACAAATTAGAGAAACATATGGAAGCTAAACTAATTGAAATGAATGGTAATACAAAGGAAACCAATAGTAATGGAAAGAAAATGGGACTCAAATCAAGGAAGTGGACCAGAAGGAAGAAAAAATGATCAAACAGAAAAGAATTAAGAAATAAGAATTCAGAAAAATGAGGAGAAGCTTAGGAACCTCCAGGACATCTTTAAACGTTCCAACATCCGAATTATAGGGGTACCAGAAGTGGGAAAGGCACAGCCACCAGTGGAAAACTTATTTGAACAAATAATAAAGGAGAATTTCCCCACTCGGGCAAAGGAAATAGACTTCCAGGAAATCCAGGAAGCTCAGAGAGTCCCAAAGAAGTTGGACCCAAGAAGGAACACACCAAGGCACATCATCATTACATTAGCCAAGATTAAAATGAAGGAGAGAATCCTAGAAGCAGCAAGAGCTAAGGGGACAGTCACCTACAAAGGAGTTCCCATCAGACTGTCAGCTGATTTCTCAAAAGAGACCTTACAGGCAAGAAGGGGATGGAAAGAGGTATTCCAAGTCATGAAAACCAAAGACCTACAACCAAGACTGCTCTACCCAGCAAAGTTTTCATTTAGAATGGAAGGACAGATAAAGTGCTTCTCAGATAAGACCAAATTCAAGGAGTTCATCATCACCAAGCCCTTATTATATGAAATGTTAAAGGGACTTACCTAAGAAAAAGAAGTTAAAAAAGATGAACAGTGAAAGGACAGCAAACTCACAGTTAGTAACAACCACACCTAAAACAAAAGCAAACTAAGAGGACAGCTAGATCAGGGGCAGAACCATAGAAATGAAGATCTCATGGAGGGTTAGCAACAGGGGAGTGGGAGGAGGAGAAGGGGGGAGAAGGTACAGAAAATAAGTAGCATAGACAGTAGATAGAAAATAGATAGGGGAGAGGGTAAGAATAGTAGGGGAAATACAGAATCTAAAGAATTTGAGACACATGTGCATGAACTAAAGGGGGAAATGGGGGGGAGAGGTATGCAGGATGGAGGGGAATGGAGGGGGGAATAGAGCAAATGTAATGGCATAATCAATAAAAAAAATTAAAAAAAAGAGAAATACCAGAATAAGTAGAAAAACAGCAAGGGGTAGAAAACTTGTTTGAAAAGTAATGATGGAAAACTGCCCTAATTTGATTAAAGAAAAAGTCACAATTTCAGGAAATACAGAGTCCCAATCAAGAGAAACCCAAAGAGGTCCACTTTGAGACACATCATAATCAAAATGGCAAAATTCCAAGATGAAGAAAGAATTTTAAAGGCACTAAGGAAGAAACTGGAAGTAACATACAAGGGAGCCCTGATAAGGTTAGCAGCTGACTTCTCAATGGAAATGCTCCATGCCAGAAGAGAATGGCAAGAAATATTCCAAGTAATGAGGACCAGAGGCCTGCAACCAAGGCTACTTGACCCAGCAAGGCTCTCCATCAAGATAGAAGGCCAAATTAGGAGCTTCTCAGACTAAAAAAGTCAAAAGGAATACATCTCCACTAAATCAGCTCTGCAAGAGATGCTAAAGGGACTGCTTGAAGGAAAGGGAGGAAAAGAGAGTGATGCAGAGGAACAAAGGTAGAAAAATGGCAATGAATAAGTACTTATAAATAATAACTTTAATCATAAGTGGATTAAATGCTCAAATGAAAAAACATAGAATAGCTGAATGGATAAGACAGCATGACCCATAAATATGCTGCCTACAAGAGAGCCACTTCAGGACAAAAGACCTACACAAACTAAAAATGAAGGGCTGGAAACAAATTTTCCAAGCAAATGAATAGGAAAAATAAAGCTAGGGTAGCAATACTCATATCAGGCAAAATAGACTTCAAAGAGAGGGCCATAAAGAGAGACCCAGAAAGTCACTTCATAATACTCAACAGAAGAATCCACCAAGAAGATATAAACATTGTAAATATATATGCACCCAACATAGGAGCACCCAAATACATAAAGAAAATCTTAGAGGACTTCAACGAAGATATTGACAGAAACACAATTATGGTAGGGGATTTTTAACACTTCACTGTCAAAAATGAGCAGATCTTCCAAACAAAATATGTGGCATTGAACAATGCCCTGGATGAAATGGACTTTACTAATATATATGAAGCCCTTCATCCCAATGAAGCTAAATACGGATTCTTTTCAAATGCACATGGAACTTTGTCAAAGATAGACCACATGATAGGCCACAAAATATTGGCAAAATGCCTCCAACAATACATTAAAAAAATCATGCATCATGACCAGGTGGGATTCATCCCAGGGATGCAAGGATGGTTCAATATTCACAAATCAGTAAATGTAATACATCACATAAACAAAAGCAAAGACAAAACTCACATGATCATATCAATAGATGTGGAAAAAGTTTTGATAAGGTACAACACCCATTTATGATAAAAAAAACCTAGCAAAGTGGGAATAGAGGGAGCAGTTCTCAACATAATAAATGTCATATATGAGAGACCTACAGCCAACATCATACTGAGTTGGCAAAAACTAGAATTTTCCCCACTAAGATAAGGAACAAGACAAGTTTGTCCACTTTCACCACTTCTATTCAATATAGTTTTGGAAGTTTTAGCCACAGTGAACCGACAAGAAAAAGAAATAAAAGGCATCCAAGTTGGAAATGAGGAGGCAAAAGTGTCATTGTTTACAGATGACATGATAGTGTACATAGTAAATCCTATAGACTTCACCAAAATACTCCTCAACCTAGTAAGTGAATTTGGCAAAACAGTAGGATACAAAGTCAGTATTCAGAAATCAAAAGCATTTTTATATACTAACAATGAAATATCAGAAACAGAAATCAGGAAAAAATCCCATTTGATATAGCAAAAAATAAATAAATAAATAAAGTACCTAGGAATAAGCCTAACTAAGGAGATAAAAGACCTATACACAGAAAACTACACAACACTAATGAAAGAAATCAAGGAACATGCAAATAAATAGAAGCATATACTATGTTCATGGATTGGAAGAATTAACATAATCAAAATGTCCATACTGCCCAAAGCAATTTACAGATTCAATGCAATACCTATTAAAGTACCAGTGACATATTTTGCAGACATAGAACAAACACTTCAAAAATTTATATGGAACCACAAACGAGCATGAATAGCAGCTGCACTTTTGAGAAAGAAGAACAAAGTAGGAGGGATCACAATACCTGATATCAAACTGTATTACAAGGCCGCTGTAATCAAAACAGCCTGGTACTGGCATAAAAACAGGCACATAGACCAATGGAACAGAACAGAGAGCCCAGAAATAAATCCAAGTCTCTATGGTCAATTAATATTCAAAAAGGGGCCAGCAACAAAAAATGGAGTAAAGACAGCTTCTTCAACAAATGGTGTTGGGAGAACAGGACAGCTATGTGCAAAAAAATGAAACTTGAACACCAACTTACACCATACATCAAAATAAATTCAAGGTGGATAAAAGATTTAAATATAAGCCATGACACCATTAAAGACCTAGAGGAGAACATTGGCAGAAAAATCTCAGATATTTCACGCAGCAACATTTTTACTGATATGTCCCCTTGAGCAAGGAACATAAAGGGAAGAATAAACAAATGGGATCTCATCAAAATAAAAAGCTTCTTCATGGCTAAAGAAAACAGTATTAAAATAAAAAGAGAACCAACCATATGGGAAAATGTATTTGCCAATGATACCTCAGACAAAGGTTTAATCTCCAAAATATACAAAGAACTTACATGACTCCACTCTGGAGAAGACAAGAAACCCAAATAAAAAGTGGGCAAAGGACTTGAACAGACATTTCTCCAAGGAGGACATAGAGAGGATCCAGAGACACATGAAAAGATGCTCCAAGACGCATGAAAAGATGCCAGCTATCAGAGAGATGCAAATTAAAACCACAATGAAATACTACTTTACACCGGTGAGAATGGCCATCATAAACAAAGCAACAAACGACAAGTGTTGGAGAGGTTGTGGAAAAAAGGGGACCCTAAAATCCGTTGTTGGTGGGACTGCAGACTGGTACAACCATTATGGAAAACAGTATGGAATTTTCTCAGAAAACTAAAAATGGACCTGCCTTATGACCCCATTGCTAGGATTATATCCTAAGAACCCTAAAACATCAATCCAAAATACTCCATGCGCCCCAATGTTCATAGCAGCACTATTTACAGTATTCAAGTGCTGGAAGCAACCTAGGTGCCCATTAGTAAATGAATGGATCCAAAAACTATGGGACATATATACAATGAAATTCTATGCAGCAGAAAGAAAGAAGGAGCTCCAGCCTTTGCAACAGCATGGATGGAACTGGAAAGCATTATGCTGAGTGAAATAAGCCAGGCAGTGAAAGACAAATACCATATGATCTCACCTTTAACAGGAAGCTAAACAACAAAACAAACAAGAAGCAAAATATAACCAAAGACACTGAAATAGAGAACAGGTGGACAGTGACCAGAGGGGAGAGGGAGGAAATTTCAGGGGAAAAGAAGAAGGACTTATACAAACAAATATAAGGGACATGTGGACAACAAATTAGGTGGGTGGAAACAGGAGGGAGGTGGGGAGTACTGGGGCGTGGGCTGGGATGGGAGTAAAAGACAGAAAACTGTACTTGAACAACAATTAAATTAATTTTTTAATTTTAAAAGATAAATAAATAAATAAATAAATAAACAAATAAACAGTTTAAGGGACCTTTGAGACAACATCGAGTATAACAACAATCACTTGATAGGGGTACCTGAACAAGATGAAGAGCAAGGAATTGAGCACCTATTTGAAGAAGTAATGATTAAAAATTTCCATAGCCCAACAAAGGAATTGGCTATACAAATCCAGGAGGCATAGACAGTCCCAAACAAGAAGAACCCAAAGAGTCCCTCACCAGGATACATCATAATTAAAATGGCAAGAGTTAAAGACAAGGAAAGAATTCTAAAATAAGAAAGAAAAAGGTGGATAGTTATCTAGAAGGGATCTCCCATAAGACTTTTAGCTAATTTCCCAACAGAAAATTTTCAGACCAGACGAAATTGGCACAAAATATTCAAAGTGATGCAAAACAAGGACTACAATAAAGACTACTCAGCAAGGCTATTATTCAAAATTAAAGGACAGATAAAGATCTTCCTAGACAAAAAAAAAATCCAAAGGAGTTTTTTCCCCCAAACTAGTATTACATGTTAAATGGAATTTAAGAAGAAAAATAAGAACATAAATATAAATAACTACAAACCTATTAATGTGTAAATGGATTACTTGCTCCAGTGAAAAGATATAGAGTATAAGGTAGCTAATTGGTTAAAAAAGCAAAACCTATATATATGCTCTCTATAAGAGATCAAGCTCAGAATGAAAGATACACACAGACTGAAAGTAAAGAGATGGAAAAAGATATTTTATGCAAATGGAAATAAAAGAAAGCAGAGGTAGCAATACTTGTATCACACAAATTATACTTTAAAACAAGGACTATAATGAGAGACTATAATTGATTCCTTTTGATAAAGGAACCAATTTAAGAAGTGAATATAACCCTGGAAAACATTTGTGGACCCAACCTAGGAACAACTAAATTTATAAAGCAAATACTGATGAACTTAAAGGGAGAGATTGATAATAATACAATCACAGTAGGGGACTTTAACGATTCATTGACATTATTGGATAGATCTTCCAAACAGAAAATCAACAAGGAATAGCAGCTTTAAATGACACATTAGACTAAATTGATAATTTAAGAGTATTTCATACCAAAGCAGCAGAATATACATTCCTTTCAAGTGTACATAGAACATTTTCTAGATTAGAATACATGGTAGGCAACAAAACAAGGATCAATAAATTTAAGAAGATTGAATTCATATTAAGCATTTTTTACCACAATATTATAAAATTAGAAGTCAATTACAAGAAAAAAACTGAAAACACACAAACGCATCAATACTAAATAACATGTTAATAAACAATGAATATATTAAGGACAAGATCTAAAAAGAAATCAAAACATTCCCTAAGACAAATGAAAATGAAATCTATGGGGCACAGCAAAATTATTCCTAAGAGGGAAATTCCTATCAATACAAACTTACCTAAAAACAAGAAAATTCTCAAATAAGAAATCTAAGCTTACACCTAATGAAACTAGAAAAAGAGCAACAAAGGAAGCTGGAATTTAGTAGAAGAAACAATAAAGAACAGTGAAAATAAATAAAATAGAGTCTAAAAAACACATAAGATCAGTAAAACTAAGAGCCAGTTCTTTGAAAAGATAAACAAGATTAATAAACCTTTAACTAGACTCATAAAGAAAAAATGAGAGCATTGAAGTAAATGAAATCATAAATAAGAAAAGTGACAACTGACACCACAGAATTGCAAAGGATTATGAGAAAAGGCTATGAACAATTACATGGTAACAAGTTGGACAATCTGGAAGAAATGGATAAATTCCTAGAAGCATAAAATCTTCTAGGACTGAATCAATAAATAAAATTTGAACATATCAATTATTACCTATGAAATCAAATCAGTAATCAAAAAATCCTATAAAACAAAAGTCCTGGGGCAGATGGTTTTCCAGGTGAAATTTACCAAATATGTAAAGAACAACTAACACCTATCCTTCTCAAATTATTCCAAAAAATTCAAGAGAAGAAAAAGCTGTCAATCTCATTTTATGAGGCCAGTACTACCCTGATTCCAAAGCCAGATGAAAACATTACAAAAAAACTATTGGTAAGGATGTGGAGAAAAAAGGACCTTGTGTACTATTGGTGGGAATGCAGATTGGTGCAGCCACTATAAAACAGTATGGAGTTTCCTAAAAAAAAAAAAGGCCTTTTACTAATCCCTTCACATATGGACAACCCACAGACATGAATTACACTTTGGGGATTGAATATGGGAGTGGTGGGTGGGCTGGGTGGAGGGGGCAAAGGGGGAAAATTAGGGCAGTTGTAATATCATAAACAATATCATATATTTTAATAAATTAAAAATACCCTGGCTGGTATAGCTCAGTGCATTGAGTGCTGGCCTGCAAACCAAAGGGTCACTGGTTTGATTCCCAGTCAGAGCACATGCCTGGGTTGTGGGCCAAGTCCCCAGTAGGTGGTACACTAGAGACAAGTACACATTGATGTTTCTCTCCCTCTCTTTCTCCTTCTCTTCCCCTCTCTCTAAAAATAATAAATAAATAAAAATCTTTTAAAAATTAAAAAATTCAAAATGTAACTGCCTATAGCGAGTGATTTCACTTCTAAAAATATATTCCCCAAACCCCCAAAAGAGTAATTTGAAAGAATACATGAATCCCTATGTTCACTAAAGTGCTTTTAATATAGCCAAGATTTGGAAGCAGCCCAAGTGCCCATCAGTGGGATAAAAATACATCTACATAATGGAATACTACTCGGCCATGAAAAAGAAGACTATATTACTTCTTGTGACAGCATGGGTGGACCTGGAGAGTATTATCCTAAGTGATATAAGCCAGTCAGAGGCAGAAAAATGCCACATAATTTCACTCATATGTGGAATCTAATAAAAATAAACTAACAAAAAATAGAAAGAGAGATAGATACACATAGATACAGAGAACAGACTGACAGCTGTTAGAGGGGAGGGGATTTGGGGGGCTGGGTGAAAAAGGTAAAGGGATTAAGTAAAAAAAAACCCAAACTCATAGACACAGATAACAATATGGTGATTGCCAGAGAGAAAGGGAGGTGGAAGGAGGTAGAAGTGGGTAAAGAGGGGATAAATTGGTTACAAAAGGAAACTTGACTTTGGGTGGTGAACACACAATAAAATATACAGATGATATATAATTGTATACTTGAAATCTATATGATTTTATTAACCAATGTTACTACAAGTTCAATAAAAATAATTCAAATTAAAAATAAAAGAAAATTATAGTCCTATATCCCTGAACATAGATGCAAAAATTCTCAACAAAATACTAGCAAACTGAATTCAGCAATTAATGTGATACAGCACCTAAATGAAATAAAAGATAAAAATCATATCAGTAGTTGCAGAAAAGGCATTTGACAAAATCTAGCACCCATTTATTATAAAAACTCTCAGCAAAGTGGGAATAGAGGAGACATACATCAGTATAATAAAGGCCATATATGACAAACGAACAGCTAAGATCAAGCCAATGGGAGGAAAGCTAAAAGTGTTTTCTTTAAGATCAGGAACAAGACAGGATTTCTACTTTCACAACGTTTATTTAACATGTTGTTGAAAGTTCTATCCATGGCAATCAGACAAGGAAAAAGAGCATCTAAATTGGAAAGGAAGAAGTAAAACTGTCATATTTGCAGCTGACATGATACTATCCATAGAGAACTATAAAGATTCTACAAAAAAACTAATAGAACAAATATTCAGTAAAGTAGCAGGATACAAAATGAATATTCAGGAATTCATTGCATTTTTGGTAAACCAATAACAAACTATCAGAAAGAGGTATTAAGAAAAATATCCCATTTACAATTATATCAAAAAATACCTAGGAATAAATTTAACCAAGAAAGTAAAAGACTTGCACTCAGAAAATTATGTCATTGTAGAAAACATATTCCATACTCATGGACAGGAGGAATTAACATAGTTAAAATATCTGTATTACCTAAAGAAATCTGTAGGTTTAATGCAATCCTACCAAAATACCATGCTATTTTACACTGAACTAGAATAAATAATTATAAAATTTATATGGAACAACAAAAGATCCCAAATTGCCACAGCAGTATTTTTTATTTTTTTCTTTTATTAAAAATATATTTTATTGATTATGCTATTACAGTTGTCCCATTTCCCCCTCCTTCAATCCCCTCCACCCTGCACACCCTCTCCCACCCACATTCCCCCCTTCAGTTCATGTCCATGTGTCTTAAGTTGTTTACCTTTTACATTTCCCATACTATTCTTGCCCTCCCCGTTTCCTACCTACCATCTATGCTATTTATTCTCTGTACCTTCCCCCCTCTCTCCTCCTTCCACACCCCTGTTACTAACATTCCATGTGATCTCCATTTCTGTGGTTCTGTTCCTGTTCTAGTTGTTTCCTTGGTTTGTTTTTGTTTTAGGTGTTGTTGTTAATAATTGTGAGTTTGCTTTCATTTTACTACACATGTTTTTTATCTTCTTTTTCTTAGATAAGTCCCTTTAACATTTTATATAATAAGGGCTTGGTGATGATGAACTCCTTGAACTTGACCTTATCTGAAAAGCACTTCAACTGCCCTTCCATCCTAAATGAAAGCTTTGCTGGATAGAGCAATCTTGGATGTAAGTCTTTGGATTTCATGACTTGGAATACTTCTTTCCGGCCCCTTCTTGCCTGTAAGGTCCCTTGAAAAATCAGCTGACAGTCTGATGGGAACTCCTCTGTTTGTAACTGACCCCTTACCTCTTGCTGTTTCTAGAATTCTCTCCTTCATTTTAACCTTGGCTAATGTAATTATGATGTGTCTTGGTGTGTTCCTCCTTGGGTTTAACTTCTTTGGTACTCTCTGAGCTTCCTGGATTTCCTGGAAGACTATTACCTTTGCCAGATTGGGGAAGTTCTCCTTTATTATTTGTTCAAATAAGTTTTCCATTTGTCACTCTTCCTCTTCTCCTTCAGGTCCCTATAATTTAGATGTTGGAACATTTAAAGATGTCTTGGAGGTTTCTAAACCTCTCCTCATTTTTAAAAATTCTTGTTTCTTCATTCTGTTCTGGTTGAATGTTTCTTTCTTCTTTCTGGTCCACTCCATTGATTTGAGTCCCAGTTTCCTTCCCATCACTGTTGGTTCCCTGTGCATTTCCCTTCATTTCACTTAGTGTAGCCTTCATATTTTTATCTAATTTGCAACCAAATTCAACCAATTCTGTGAGCATCTCATCACCAGTGTTTTGAACTGTGCATCTGATAGGTTGGCTATCTCTTAGACACTTAATTGTATTATTTCTGGAGCTTTGATCTGTTCTTTTTTTTTTTTTTGGCCATTTTTTGTCTTTTCCTATCTGTTATGTATGAGGGGCAAAGCCTTAGGTGTTCACCAGGGCAGGGCAACCCAGTCTGTGGGTTGTGACGCTATAGGTAGGGGCGGAATCTGAGAGAGAACAACGGTGCTTGCTCTGCTCTCTGTTGGACCTCAGTCTCTTCCCCCACTTTCCCCAAGCAAACTGGGACTTTCTGGTGCTGATTCCCATGTGGGTGGGCTTGTGTATGTTTTAGGACCCTGTGGATCTCTCCAACAAACTCTCCTGTGAGACTGGGAGTCTCTCCCTGTGCCTCAACCCCCACAGGTATTTTCAATCAAGTTCTGAGGCTTCACTTCCCAGCTCTAGGACCCTGGGTTGCACGATCTGTCTCGCTTTCCAGTTATCTGCACAAGAACGTGGGATTGCTGCCTGTTCAGCCAGCTGTCTTGCACATGGTACCCCACTTTTCAATCACCACCTTGCTGGGTCTGCCCCTTGGTACCCCATGCCCAGGGTCTGCCCGGTACCATCTTGTGTGCCTGGGGTGCCATGAACACCTGGTGTCTCTGTTTCCTTTGCCACGACCCCTCTCCACTGGGCCACCAGACTCTGCCCCACCTACCAGTCTAGATGAATGTGTCTATTTCAGCTCCTCTTTCCATACAGGTAAATTTTCTGTCAGTTCTGGTTGTTATTTTGTTTCTAAATTTTTGTCGTCCTTATTTTGGATGTGCAAAGAGGCACAGTGTGTCTACCTATGCCTCTATCTTGGCCAGAAGTACCACAGCAGTCTTGAGAAAAAGGAACAAAGTCAGAGAAATTATGCTATCTGATACAAGGCTAAAGTAATCAAAACAGCATGGTTCTGGTATAAAAACAGACACATAGATCAATGAACCAGAATAGAGAGTCCAGAAATAAACCCATAGCTATATAGTCAATTATACATGACAAAAGAGGTAAGAATATACAATGGGGTAAACACAGTGTATTCATTAAATGGTGTTGAAAAAACTAGACATATATATGTAAGGAACATGAAACTAGACCACTTTCTTATGCTATAAATAAGAAAAAACTCAAAATAGATTAAAAACTTAAGTGTAAGACCTGAATCCATAAACTTCTACAACAACATCTAGGCATTAAACTTTCTGTCATTGCTTTTAGCAATATTTTTTTCTGATATATCTTCTCAGGTGGGAAACAAAAGAAAAAAATAAACAAATGGGACTACGTCAAACTAAAATCAAAGAAAACCATCAACAAAATGCAAATACAACCTACTAATTGAAAGAATATATTTCCCAATGATACATATAATAGGGATTAATATCCAAATTTTATGAATAAGTAATATAACTTAACACCTAAAATATAAACAATTTAATTAAAATATAAGCAGAGGGCCTGAATAGACACTTCTCCAAAGAGGACATACAATTGGCTAAGAGACATATGAAAAGATGCTCAACAACACTAGTCATTAGATAAGTGCAAATTAACATATGAAAAGATATTCAGCATCATTAGCCATCAGAGGTGCAAATTAAGACCAAAATGAGAGAGATACAGCAAGATGGCAGTAAAGTAAGTAGGTGGGAGCAGAACCCAGTTCTCCCTGTGCCGAGCTGGAACACCTAGCTGATCCTCTGAGGAACAGAGTGAACAGAAAAAGGGATCCCAGCTTACATGAAGTTTGGAAGCCAAAAATTGTAGAGGACATTGAAAAACAGACAGTGAGGAGATTGCGCTGGGACAGTAAGGTCCCTGGGATCTGACCAGATACCTAAGCCTCTGTGGCCCCCTCCCTGTGCCTGCTGTAAGACACAGGGAGGAAAGTTAGATAACCAGCTCTCTCCTCTACCAGAGAAGGGAGGGCAGCCCAGCACCAGGAGGAACCTGAATGCTGGAAGTCACTGCAGGGAACAGAGACAAAGTGGAAAACACACAGAGATGGTGTATATCCTCTGGGTCTGTGGGCACAGGTTGGAAAATTGGGCTGTGTGAAAACCCATGCACTTGTTAATAATGGTGGGCAACTGCTTTGTAAGGAACTCTTGAGCAGCAGCTGGCTTGCCCTGAGGGTGATTTGAGCTGTGCCTGACCAACCAGAAACTGAGTGGCTAAGTGGAACCACAAGCCCAATCTTGACTCTCACTTTGCACCCAGAGACAGAGCAATTGATTGGAGCCTGGAAGCATACAAAGAACCTGGGCTGAAGGCTGGGCAAATGTGAGTATTGCTACCCATACCCGGTACCCATCCTCTCAAAACCACAGGAATTAAGAAAAGCAAAGCCCAGCCCCTCCCTTCCTGTAGCATCCAGGAAGACCAGCAGAACTTGCTGAATGGGTTTAAAGTTAGCATGAGGCTTATTTTTTTCTTCCCTGTCTCTTTTTTCCCCTCTTTTTCTTCCCCCCAAGTGAGACAATAAGACATGGAGTTACAAAGTGACCAGAGACAGATCCAAAGAGTGAGCACAAAGCTAATCCCCAAAACTGAGAAACTGAGACAAATGTCAATTTGCTCTCCCACAGAGCTGGTATTTTATTGTTTCTTGTGTACTATTATTGTCTTTTCATTATTTGTACCACTTTTATTTCATTAGTATTTTTTTATTTCTCTTCCTTATGTTTAGTTTTCCTCGTTTTCTTTCTCTGTTTAGTTGCATTATTTGTCTGGTTTTCCTTATTCTCTCTTTATTGTATTTTAATTTTCCTTCTTTCACTTCACTTGTGTTCCAATAACAGTACTCTTGATTGTGTGCTTTCTTTTCTGATGATCCAAATCATATATTTCTTGTCATATTATTGTTGTTCCAGTACTATTGTAAATAATGGTTGTCCCATACAATTGTACATACTACACACCAACCCTCCCTGGTGTTAGCCTACTTCACTTTATTCCTCAGCATTATTATTGTCGTGGTTAACTCTATTCTCCCTCACACTGCACCTACTTTCTATATTTCACTCTCACTATATCTCATCATCTAACCTTGCACAAGCACTCTGTCTTCTGGATTTAGCTCACAATCCTCCTCCCCTCTAACAAAAGTCTTATCTCTCTTTCACCTTTTACAAATAGTGGCTAATTGAGTGAAATATCACAGTTAATGCTATACTTATCCAAAGAATCTCCTATCTCTTCTCTACTTGCTGGTACTTTAATCCCAGAAAATACTTCCCCACTGTCTTAATCCATTTTGCCTAGCCCCTGACATTGATCACATACAAGAATAGGTGGGAGTTATGAACCTCAGTGTACCTGCTGGAGGAGAGAACCCACCAAGAAAGGAACCACCAAAAGGTAAAAACCCAAATACAACAAGAAAGCCCACACAGAGAAAGGACAAACTGAGAACATCCAGACAAGGAGATCAAACAGACCACACCCTGAACCTCACAGAATTTCTACCATAGAAGTTCACCCTACACAGACAGTTACCAAAGCAAAACATTAGGAAGCACAGAAACAAATAAAAAGAGTCACCTAAAATGGGGAGGAAAAAAAAGAACATGTAATCAAAAGGAATGGAAGACTCCCCACTAAAAAAAATGAAATGAAATGGAGGTTAGTAAATTATCATATATAGAATTCAAAATAATGGTTATAAAGATGCTCAAGGAACCCACAGATAACTACAAATAACTGAGTAAGAACTATAACACTATAAAAAAGAAATAGAAAATATAAACAAAAATGAGGAAGAAATGAACAATAAAATCATGGAAATAAAAAATACTCTAGAAGGAATTACAAGCAGGCTGGATGAAGCAGAGGATCCAATCAGTGAGCTGGAGGACAAGGCAGGAAACCCCACAGAGAAAGGGCAAGAAAAAGAAAAGAAATTTAGAAAGAATGAAGGGATGGTAAGGGAACTGCAAGACAATATGAAACATAATAATATCTGTATAAAAGGGATATGAGAAGGAGAAGGTGAACAGCTAGGGACAGAAAATCTGTTTAAAAAGGTAATCATAAAAAACTTCCCTAATTTGATGAGATAAAAAGTTACACAAATCCAAGAAACACAGGGAGTCTGAATCAAAAGGAACCCAAACAGGCCCAGTGCAAGACACATCATAATTAAAATGGCAAAATTTAAAGAGAAAGAGAGAATCTTAAAGTCGGGAAGGGAGAAACAGGAAGTAACATACAAGAAGACCCCAATAAGATTAGCAGATAATTTCTCACTGGAAACACTCCAAACCAGAAGAGAATGGGAAGAAATATTCCAAGTAATGAAAAACAAAGGCCTGCGGCCAAGGCTACTCTATCCATCAAGGCTCTCAATTAAAATGGAAGGCCAAATAAGGAGTTTCCCAGACAAAAGAAGCCTCAAGGAATACACCTCCAAACTAGCTCTGTGAGAGATGCTAAAGGGTCTGCTTGAAGAAAAAAAATGAAAGAGTGTGAGAGAGAGAAACACAGGTGCAAAAAAATGTCACTGAATAAGTACCTATCAATAATAACCTTAAACATAAGTGGATTAAATACTCCAATCAAAAGACATAGAAGAGCTGAGTAGATAAAAATAATGACCCATACATATGCTGCCTACAAGAGACTCACCTCAGAACAAAATACCTACAGACTGAAAGTAAAGGGCTAGAAAAAAATATTCCAAGCAAATGAACAAGGAAAAAAAGCCAGGGTAGCAATACTCATATCAGACAAAATAGACTTCAAAAAAAAAGGCCATAAAAAGAGACTCAGAAGGTCACTTCATAATACTAAAGGGCAGAATCCATCAAGAAGACATAAACATTGTAAATATATATGCAGCCAACATAGGAGCATGCAACTATATAAAGAAAATCTTGGAGGACTTTAAGAAAGATATTGAGAGCAACACAATTATAGTAGGGAATTTCAACACCCCACTGTCAAAAATGGACAGATCTTCCAAACAAAATATCAACAAATATATTGTGGCATTGAACAACGCCCTAGATGAAATGGACTTAACTGATATATATAGAGCCTTTCATCCCAAAGAAGCAATTACACAGTCTTTTCAAATGTACATGGAACAGTGTCAAAGATAGACCACATGATAGGACAAAAAACAAACCTCAACAAATTCAAAAAAATTGAAGTCATCCCAAGCATTTTCTCTGACCACAAGGGACTGAAACTAGAAACCAACCTCAAGGAAAAAATTAAAAAATTCTCAAACTCATGGAGATTGAATAGCATGCTATTAAACAATGATTGGGTCAAGAATGAGATTAAGGAGGAAATCAAAAAGTTTCTGGAAACAAATGAAAATGATCTCACAACCACCAAAACTTATGGGACACAGTAAAGGCAGTCCTCAAAGGGAAGTTCATAACAACACAGGCCTACCTAAAAGAGATAGAAATGTTTCAATGAAATAATCAAACCCTATGTCTACAAGAACTGGAGTAACAACAACAATCAAAGCCCAGAGTGAGTAGAAGGAAGGAAATAACCAAGATCAGAACAGAATTAAACGACATAGAGACTAAAAGCACAATTCTAAGGATCAATGAATCCAGGAGCTGGTTCTTTGAAAAGATAAATTGACAAGGCTTTAAACAGACTCATCAAGAGAAAAAGAGGGAGGGCCCAAATGCATAAAATTAGAAATGAAAGAGGAGAGATTACAACTGATGCCACAGAAATACAAAGGATCATATGAAATTACTATGAAGAACTATATGCCAAGAAATGTGAAAACCTAGATGAAATAGACAAGTTTCTAGAAAAATATAATCTTCCAAAACTCAACAAAGAAGAAGCAGAAAGCCTGAACAGACTGATAACAGCTGGTAAAGTTGAAGCAATGATCCAATAACTCACAATACACAAAAGCGCTGGATTGAATGGTTTCATAGGAGAATGGTATAAAACATTTAAAGAAGAGCTAACCCCTATCATTCTGACTATTCCAGAAAAATCCATAAAAAGGGAAGACTCCCAAAGTCTTTTAATGAAGCCAGCATCATCCTAATCCCAAACCAGATAAAGACACAAGAAAGAAAACTACTGGCCAATATCACTGAGGAACACAGACACTAAAATCCTCGACAAAATATTGGCAAACTGCATCCAACAATACATTAAAAAGATCATACATCATGACCAAGTGGGTTCATCCCAGTAATGCAAAGATGGCACAATATTCACAAATCAATAAATAAAATATGTCACTTAAACAAAATAAAAGATTAAAATCACATAATCATATCAATAGATGCAGAAAAAGCATTGGATAAGGTACAGCATCCATTTATGATAAAAACCCTTAGCAAGGTGAGGGTACAGGGAACATACCACAACACACAAAAGGCCATATAAGAGAATCCTACAGCTAACATCATATTCAATGGACAGAACTAAAAGCTTTCCTACAAAGATCAGAAACAAGACAATGATGTCCACCTTCACCACTTCTATTTAACATAGGATTGGAAGTCTTAGCCATAGCAATGAGACAAGAAGAAGAAATAAGTGGCATCCAAGTTGGGAAGGAGGAAGTAAAACTGTCATTGTTTGCAGATGATATGATAGTGTACATAGAAAACCCAATGGACTCCATCAAGAACTACTCAACCTAATAAGTGACTTTGGCAAAACAGCAGAATACAAAGTTAATATTCATAAATCAAAGCATTTTTGTATACCAACAATGAAATATAAGATACAGAAGTCAGAAACAATCTAATTTCCTATAACAACAAGAAAAATAAAGTAGCTAGGAATAAACCTTAACCAAGGATGTGAAGAATGTGTATTTCAGAACACTGAAAAAAGAAATTACAGAAGACACAAATAAATGGGACTATATATTATGTTTCTGGTTTGGAATAATTGACATCATCAAAATATCCATACCACCCAACACAATTTACAGATTCAACACAATCCCTATTAAAATACCAATGAAATATATCACAGATATAGAACAAACATTTCAAAAGTTTGTATAGAACCGTAAATGACCCTACAAAGCCTCAGCAATTTTGAGAAAGAAGGACAAAGTAGGAGGGATCACAATACCTGAGATCAAAATATATTACAAGTCCACTGTAATCAAAACAGTCTGGTACTGTCATAAAAACAGACACATAGACCAACAGAATAAAATAGAGAGCCCAGAAATAAACCCAAGAATCTATTGTCAGATAATATTTGACTAAGGAGGCAGGAGCATAAAATAGAATAAAAATAGCCTCTTCAGCAAATGGTATTGGGACATCTGAACAGCTACATGCAAAAAATGAAACTCAACCAACTTACACAAAATGCAAAGGAAACTCAATGTGGATAAAACTTAAATATAAGTCATGATAACATAAAAGTCCTAGAGGAGAACACAGGCAGGAAAATTTCAGATATTCCATGCAGCAATATTTTTACCTCTATTTCTTCTGTAGCAAGGGATATAAAGAGAAGAATAGCCAAATAGGACTTCATCAAAATAAAAAGTTTCTGCATGGTTAAAGAAAACATCAGCAAAACTGTGGGGGCAGCTTTGCCTGCAAAATCCCCCCTGTCCACCATGGATGAAAGTGAAACTACCAAGACATGATCTGCTTGGGAAGGAAAGGTGGCTGATCCCTCAAAGGGGAAGGGCCAAGAGCCCCTTCCTCAATGGGCTTTCATTGGGTTCGTTTGGACAAGAATACAGGTAAGGATCAAATAATAGATAGCATTCAAAGACTGAGGGCTTATTCTCAGTCAGGGTCAGATAGCTAAAGAGGAATAAAACTTTGAGGAACAAACTTCTTGCTTGGACCCTTGTCATTTAAATGAGATCATTCTAAACAAAGCAGATTTCGCAGGATTTTACATATTCTTTCTTAGACCTGATTGCCCCTGAGAACCCACCCTTTCCAGCTGCACCACCTTCCCCATAATTGGTTTTTAGGCTTAAGTGGATTAGAGCCAGGAAGCTCTTCTTCCAGTTGGAAATGGGGACATGGGCTATGTCAAAATAGTCAGTGGGTGAGGGTCCATCACTCCCTCTTTGTTGCAGCCCCCCAAGTCCTTCCATGATGGCATCCCAAATGATCATGTCTGGCTTATGTTGTTCCTCCTCTGAGGGGTTGTACCCATCATAGGCAAACCAGCCAAGCATTGGGGGAAGGGGATGAAGCAGAGACAAGCTTTGTCTCTT
Source organism: Artibeus jamaicensis (assembly GCF_021234435.1). Lineage (NCBI taxonomy): Eukaryota > Metazoa > Chordata > Mammalia > Chiroptera > Phyllostomidae > Artibeus > Artibeus jamaicensis. The sequence continues at coordinate 4,586,356 of NW_026521913.1, forward strand.
TGTGGCTCTCATTCCAGAGATCGCTCACTTATCCTTAGCCATGGAGGCAGTTATAATTCCTGAAACCAGGCAGAGCGGTTCCCAACACAAAATGAAAAGGAAACCAATTGTATAGGAAAATATATTTGCCAATGATACCTCGGACAAGGGTTTCATCTCCAAGACATATAAAGAACTCACATGACTCCACTCAAGGAAGACAAACAATCCAATTACAAAATGGGCAAAGGATCTGAACAGACACTTCTCCAAAAAGAACATGCAGAGGACCCAGGGACATATGAAAGGGTGCTCATCATATTAGCCCTCAGAGATGCAAATTAAATCCACAATGAGATAGTACTTCACACTGGTAGAATGGCCATCATAAGCAAATCAACAAACAAGAAGTGCTGGTGAGGTTGTGGAGTAAATGGAACCTTAGCACCCTTTTGGTAGGAAAGCAGTCAGGTGCAACCACTATGGAAAACAGTATAGAATTTCCTCAAAAAAGTAAAGTGGAACTGCCTTTTGACCTGGCAATTCCAATGCTGAAATTATACTTTAAGAATCCTGAAACTCCAATTCAAAAGAACTTATGCATTCCAATGTTCATAGCAGCATAAATTTATAGTAGCTATATGCTGGAAGCACCCTAAGTGCCCATCACTAAATGAGTGAATTGAAAAAGTATAGTATATATACACAATGGAATATTATGCAAGAGAGAGAAAGAAGGAGCTCCTACCCTTCACAACAGCATTGATGGACTGGAGAGCATTATGCTAATGAAATAAGCCAGGTGGTGAAAGACAAATACCATATGATCTCACCTATAAGTGGATTTTAATCAATAAAACAATCAAGCAAGCAAAATATAATCTGAAACATGGGAATAAAGTATACCTGACAGTGAGCTAAGGTAGGGAATGGGGTAACAAGGGAAATAAGGGGAAGGTTCAAGTCAAGGAAGATGTATAAAGACCCATGGACAAAGACAATGAAGGCAGTATTGAATGTGGGAGGGTGAGGTCAGTAGGGTAGGGGAGAGTAATGGGGAAAACATGGGGACAACTATAATTAAAGAACAATTAGAAAAAAAGGCTATGAGACTTCCGGCCAAGATGAAGGCATAGGTGAAAACACTGTGCCTCCTTGCACAACCAAGTTTAGAGACAACAAAGTCTTAGTAACAAAAAAGCAACAAAAACACAGAAAATTGAACTGTATGGAAGTCCCACAACAATGAACCATTCAGCCAGACTGGTAAGAGGGGCGGAGTCAGCAGCTGGCAGGGCGGGGTCACGCAGGAAAAAGTGGCCGGTCCACCCAGGCATGCAGAGGGTGGTTGGCAGATCCCAGGTGCTGGGTGGCAACAGGCAGACCCAGTGAGGGTGCAAGGAAGCTGGCTGACCATGATTAAACATTCGCGTGCAGATAAACCAGGTGAAGGAGTGAGCAGTGAGACAGACCACTCAGGCTAGGGCCCTAGTGATGGGGAATTAAAGCCTAAAAGCACCAATTGAAAAAACTTGCAGGTAAAGGTGACAGGAGAAGCTCCAAGGCTCACATAGTTTGTTGGAGAGACCCACAGGTTCTGGAGGGTGCACAGGCCCACACACCTGGAAGCCAGCACCAGGGTGGCCAGGTTTGCTTGTGGGAAGCAGCAGAGGGGACTGAAATCAGAGAAAGCAGAACAAGTGCCATTGCCCCTCTCTGACCCCGCCCCCACATACAGCATCACAACCCAGCGACCTGGATCTCCCTGCCCTGAGAACACCTAAGGCTCTGCCCTTCATGCATAACAGGCCCAAAAAGGCCAAAACATTATGGCTCAAGAACAGGTCAAAGCCCCAGAGCTAATACTTCTAAGTGACCAACAAATAGCCAACCTATCGGATGCACAGTTCAAAACTCTGGTGATCTGGATGCTCACTGGTTGATTTTAGTTACAAATTAGAGGAACAAATGAAGGCTAAACTAATTGAAATGAAGGGAAATGCACAGGAAACCAATGTTGTTGGAAAGGAAACTGGGACTCAAATCAATGGAGTGGACCAGAAGGAAGAAAAAAATGACCAAACAGAAAAGAATGAAGAAACAAGAATTCAAAAAAATGAGGAGAGGCTTGGGAACCTCCAGGACATCTTTAAATGTTCCAACATCTGAATTATAGGGGTACCAGAAGGGGAAGAAGAAGAGCAACAAGTGAAAAACTTATTTGAACAAATACTGAAGGAGAATTTCCCCAATCTGGCAAAGGAAATAGACTTCCAGGAAATCCAGGAAGCTCAGAGTCCCAAAGAAGTTGGACCCAAGGTGGGACCCAAGGAGAAACACACCAAGGCACAGCATAATTATATTAGCCAAGATTAAAATGAGGGAGATCCTAGAAGCAGCAAGAGATAAGGAGACAGTCACCTACAAAGCAGTTCCCATCAGATTGTCAGCTGATTTCTCAATAGAGATCTTCAGGCAAGAAGGGGCTGGAAAGAAGTATTCCAAGTCCTGAAATCCAAAGACCTACATCCAAGATTGCTCTATCCATCAAGCTTTCATTTAGAATTGAACGGCAGATAAAGTGCTGCTCAGATATGGTCAAGTTCAAGGAATTCATCATTACCAAGCCCTTATTATACAAAATGTTAAAGGGACTTATCTAAAAGTCCCTTTTAAAGATAAAAAATATAAACAGTGAAAAGACAGCAAACTCACAGTTATTAACAACCACACCTAAAACAAAAGCAATCTAAGAGGCCAGCTAGATCAGGAGTGGAACCACAGAAATGGAGATCACATGGAAGGTTAGCAGTAGGAGAGTGGGAGGAGGAGAAGGGGGAAGAAGGTACAGAGAATAAGTAGCACAGATGGTAGGTAGAAAATAGACAGGGGGAGGACAAGAATAGTATGAGAAATATAGAATCTAAAGAACTTGTGACACAATGACATAAACTAAAGAGGGGAAATGGTGGGGGAGTGGGCGTGCAGGGTGGAGGGAAATGAAGGGGGGACTAGGACAACTGTAATGGCATAATCAATAAAATATATTGAAAAGAGAAAAAAAGCTATGAAAAAAAGTAAAAGGATGAACACCAAGAATTGGAAGAATTACTAATAATGTATCTAATAAGGTTCTAGTATCCAAAACACATAAAAACCAAATAACAGCTACCAATTAACCTCACTCATCCTTTAGGTCTATGTTCAATAGCAAATTCCTAATGTCCTCCATGCCATAGTATGAGTTAGGTTCTTCTTGCCTACTATGTTTTCTGAAAATTTTTTCTTTCCTTCATAGTGCTTATAATAGAATATTATATTACATATATTTATCAATGGTTTGTTTACCACATAAGTTAGATTAATGAAGAAATAATTAACATTTATTTAACAAAAAATATATAGATTTATATAAAATTATATTTTATAGCATTAGGGTCATGTTATATGTACTATCTTCGTGAATTTTTTTCTTGCATTTAAAATTTTTACACAATAATATTCTTCAGTGAATTTGAGTTTCCTCAGGTAACTCAAATTTGCTTGCTGATGCTGAAGCAAGAAGTTTGGGTTCTGATGCTTACCTTTTTGTTTATGGCCTGACTGTACAACTTGTTTCTTTCTTTCAATTTTTCACCCCCATTTTTGATTGAGCTAGCTTAAGTTAGATGTTTTTCTTCTAGCTGATCATCTTTGATTTTCAATTCCTCTGAATCCAAAAACAAGGAAGAAATGCATGGCAGGAGAAGCTCCTGAGGAAGAGAGGTGAGAAGATGGGTCCCTTATACCTTAACTCTGATTTTCTTCACCGATGAGAAGATAACACAGCTACAGAGATTGGGTGAAAGAATCTAAGGAACATGAATGGCTTTGGAAAGATCATTGTCAAGAAAGTGAATATAAATGTTCACAGAACTTTCCAGACCTTGTCGTTCACTCCCCACACAGCATAGAGCAATGCTGTAAAGCCTCCTAGGTTGCTGTGAATGGAGTTGAGGCCCTAAGAGTACCAACATGCTCTGTGAAGATGGAGCAGCAAATTCCATTGCTGCTGTTCTGGCGGTTAGAAAATTCTTTCTTATAGCCAGCCACATGTGCCTTCCAAACCCGCTGGTGCACTTTCACCCTTATGAGGACACCACAGATTAAGCTGCAGAGGAGGGACTCTTCCTGGGGAGAAGGAAGTTATCAGGAACAGTTTACTCATGCTGTGGATGACTTTTGAAATAGACCAGTGGGATAAAAATGAAGCACTGACAGCCTCTGTTATAGAAAGCAGTAGTCAACATCAAACTAGAAACATTCATTTTGCCTCCTATAGTGACCTTTCTGAATGGGCAAAAGTAGATGAAGATACCTCAAAACTATGTGGGGAGTTTTGCTATAGCTCATACTCTAGAGTCCCTCTCCATGTCCAAGAGGACATCAGAATTACATAGCTGCTACTGACATGTCCCTCCGGTCTGAACTATAAGGAATGAACAGGAAGCCCCTGAGCTTCCTGTAGGCCTGGGTACTACTTAACAGGTGGTGATGGAACATCCACTTCTGAACACCTGCTAACCTTCTAACGCAAACCACCTAAGCCCATTTTGTTCAACACCTTGGGACCAGCTAAATCTTTGTGTTTCATCTGTAGTGTCCACAGCTATGGACACTAAGTTAAAAAGATACCCATCTTCTTATTTCTATGATGCCTTATGCTTCCTAATCCCATAGTCACTGCCCACTCACAACTTCCCTGACATTAATTTGTGGTGGGCCCCTTGAATGTCCACTCTATTTTAAGGAAACACTCCCTTAATCTTAGCCTCTCCCTCAACCACTACATTCCACCACCACCTCATGCTGGAACAGATACCTGATTTTCCACCAAAAATATTACCTCCCACAAAACTTTCAATATTCCCTTGCTGGGGCCTAGGGAGTGGTGCAGGTTTTATCCAGCTTCCTTCCACCATTTTCAGATGGCTTTGCTTTTGCTCTTATGAAAACTTTTAGCATATGATACTATTGTTTCCCTAAGAAACTTAAAAAATAACACTCAATAAACTACAAACGATACAAAATTTCAGCAATGGAGACACAAAATCAATCCATAGAAACCAGCAACATTTATAAACACAAATAACCAAAGATATAACAGAAGGCCCTGCCTGTATAAACATCAGCCTAGAGAAAGCCTTACAAAGGAAATGAACACAGCCCATATGAAGAAAACTCTAACATATCACTGTAGGGTAAAGAGAAAACTTAACAAATGGAAAGATATACCATAACATTGGACAGGAAATGTCAATACTATAAAGATGTTGTTTCTATTCAAATTTACCTAGAAATTTAACACAAAGTAAATAAAAATATTAAGGTTTTAAAAACTGAATGATCCAGTTAATTCTTAAGTTCTTATGGAAAAAAATTTTTTTAAATAGTGAGGAAGGATCTTTAAAAGTTCTATATTAGTAGGGGGTCAAAGCATAAAATGTTAGCTACTTATTGAGCCTCAATAATTAAAATAGTGTGATACTGGTACACAGATCAATTGAATGAACCCAATTACATACCCCAAAATATAAAAGAAGGTAGTATCTGATAAGGGAAGCATTTCAAATCAGTGAGGAGTAGGTGAACTATTCAATAGTTGGGACATCTAAGTGGCCAACAAAAAATAAATAAAGCTCAATCTCATCTTGCACACAGCAGAATAAATTCCAAATGGGTGAAAGATTTAAGTGTTATTAAAAATTGTTTTTACTTGAAATCATTAGAAAAAACACAAGATGATTTTTAATAACCTTGAAGGAGATGAGAGTTTTCTACTGGTGGCACAAAATCTGGCAGCTATAAAGGAAAATGTTGGAATGAAAAACATTTGTGTGACAAAGTAAGTCAAAAGGGAAAACATATTTGTGGCTCAAAACAGGGCTTAAAGTTTGAAGAGTAGTCAGAAAAATGTGAAAAATGCAGATTAAACTTTTGTTGTCTGTGTAGCCATTACATAAAATATCTAGGAGGTTGGCCCTGGCTGGTGTAGCTCAGTGGATTGAGTGTAGGCCTGCGAACCAAAGCATTGCGGTTTGATTCCCAGTCAGGGCACATGCCTGGGCTAAAGGCCAGTTCCCAGCAGGGGACGCACAAGAAGCAACCATACATTGATATTTCTCTCCCTCTCTCCTTCCCTTCATCTCTAAAGATAAATAAAAATAAAATCTTTAAAAAATATTTAGGAAGTATTCTATCATTTAAAAACTGGTATCTGATTCGGAAAGAAGTTGATCATGTCACCAATGAATCAGTAAAGTTTCAACATAGTTCTCCACCGTTTCACTTTCACTTTAACTTAAATGATAGTATTAACATCAATTGCCACCCATTGATTTTGGTACCAATGGCAATAGGATCAGCCATTAACCCTAGGTTACAAATTGAGCAGGGGGAGTTGGAGTTTTTAAAAAGCACATATGAGACATATCTGGGAACCCCCAGAAATAACTGACCTTGGCAAAGACTGGTATGGTTAAAGAAAAGGGGCCTAACAAGCTAGCTTAATTGTCTAGTAATATCAATGTGATCTCATTTGTGTCTACAGCCTAGTGACACCTAGGTACATCCAGGTTACAATTAATTTTTGTTTAAGGGTGACATTTTACATCACAAATACTAAAGCAACTTGGCAATGCATACCACTAAAAGGATAATGATATGTTTTCAGAGTGAATGAAATAAACTGACATACCTGTAGTCCAGTGCTGTAGTGAGGGTTACAGGCAAAGTAGTGTACTGTAAATATGAATCTGAAGACATGGTTTCTACTCCTGACTACATAAGTTACTAGCCTTGTGAGTGGGGCAGTTGGTGAACTTGTGATTTGTTCTCAATAGGCTCCTCTCTTGGTGCCCTGGGCCAGCACACACATTCTCAAAGCCATTGGATTTGTGGGCTTCCAAGTGCTTACAGATGCCCATCTTCTCTGAAGAACTTCCCTCAGCTGATGGATCTGCCTCATCTTTGAAGTTACAGCCCCTTCCTCCACCCTAGTAGCTAATGAGTGACTGTCAAAGAAGTACAAAAGTCCAAATGCCTTTCCTCAGGGCGGGCAGTTCTGCAGCATGATAGTGCTCTGCAGCCCCATTCTCATTCCCTGGATCTCTGGTGGGCTGCTTCTCCAGCCTTGCTTGGCTTTGTCCCCTCCCTTATTGAAAGCACTCCCTCAGCAATTCACATTGTACCAGGATACCTGCCCCAGGCTCTATTCCTAGAAAACCTACCCTAAAAGAGTTTTAATTTCTGGCCCATTAATTTTATAGAATTGCCTTTGTCTGAGACCAACTAGCAAGACATTTGAACTAAGGACTGTGGAGAGCCATATGAAACTTTTCAGAGTTAAGGTCCAGGAGGCTGGGCTGAGCTGGGCTGGGCCAGGGAGGGTCAAGCAGACAGGCTATTAATGGGGCAGTCATGAGCAGTGCTATCACAGGGGTAAAGAGAAGTTGTTGACAAGGAAGGAAGTCAAGAGCAGATACAAGTCGGCTCTAGGCAGAGATGAGGCCACAACCAGTCAAAGTGATCACGTACCTGATAGGGCAGCACAGAACCCTCCTAGATCAGTAGCTGAGGCAGGGGCATAAACCATACAGATTTGCTGGTGGCCAGGCTGGACCAGACCATCAAGAAGAAGAATTAAAACAGAGTAGAAAAAGTCAATGTGAAAACAACTTGAAAAGAGAATTGCTACACAAATGAAAGATAGCATCATTGTTTATGTCAAAATAAATGGGGTCTTATGGGTTAGCTATGATCTAGTTTACATTGTACCATTCTGAAAGTAGGACAAGGAAACCTCCTGTGGAGTCCCCTAGCTCTGAACCAATAAAACTATGTATAGGTAAAATTATGACACAGAAAACTGCTTTGGGAGACTGAAATCCCATTTGTTGACATTTAAGATAAACTGAGATATATCAAACTTTCAGGGTGCAGCTAAGCCTTCAATTTTTATGTTAGAGAAGAAGAGCTGACATTCCATGATCAAAGCTACCATCTCCAGAATCCAAAGGAGCCACAAAGTAGGGGAAAAGAAATAAAAGGCAATAGCAAAAATCAATGAAACAGGAAATAAATGCATAGTAGAGAAAGCCTATAAAGTCAAAAGCTGGCGATTTGAAGACTAATAACATTAATATACTTCTAGCAAGGTTGACTGATGAAAAAATGAATTTCCACTATCAGGAAATTAGGCTCATTGTATTAAGTTCTCAGAGTAGGGTTTCAGGGAGCTGCCTTGGAGATATATTCCAGCTATGTCAGTGGTTAGGAGCCCAGGTCACTTGACTCTGTTCATGCATTCATGGCAAACTCTCCTTCCAACTTAGGGCTGATAGAGCATGCTGAAATTATTCTTTAAAAATAAAAACATGTGCCTTCCAAAGTTGGGGTTAAATACTAGCAAAATAAAGATAAAGTATAAACAAGATTGGGCTGCCTAAGGTTGGGGTCCTCAGAAGCAGAGCCTGAGACAAAGCTTTTAGTGTATTTGAGAGGCGGCCTCAGGAAGTGGCAATGAGGGAGTCTGACTTTTGTATCACCTCCAAAGACAGCCACCATACCCCTCTCCTCCCAGGGCCAGCATCCCACTCTTGAACCTGTGCTGTCTCTGTAATTGCCTCAACCACCAGCTATGGCAGAAGTGCCCTTGTGGGGCTTTCCAGCTGAGGCTGGCAACTTTTGCTTCTTCTCTGATGGGGAATTTTGCCACAGAGATGCAAGACAGCTGGGGCTGAACCATGGACAATGAAACACCACAGAAAAGGGAGGCCATGTGGAGCAGTGTGGAAGTGCCAGGCATGAGAGAAGCAACTTGGACCTTCCAGTTCATTACAGTGGCCTGCCGAACACAGCAGAAGGATGATTTTGGTCAACACCAAGAGGAACTACAAAACCGATTGGCTATGTCCAGCTGGGACTCTTGACCCACAGAATCAAGAGAAATAATACATAATTGTTATAAATCCTGATGTCCAGGGGAGGGAAGGTCATTGCCCAGCAATAGATGATTAAAGAAATCAATGCCAGATGCACTGATGAGAACTTTCTTTTGTGGGGCCTCTTGAACATGGTGTTGAACAGCTTCAGAGTTGCCTCACAGCCTGTTCTTACCACCAGAGAGAGGTAGGTGCTTGTAAGAAAATTGTCATAGGTACAGGAACTATACTTGTACCTGTAGAGTGCACAGTGTGCCACAGACAACTTAATCCAGCCCCTGTAAGCAATTCCTACGTTCTTTCTCCTACTCAAATCCACAAGTGTACCAGTGTTTTGGGGTTCTTTTCTTGTGCCTGCTAGGTCCAGCATCCCTGTCTTCTGGCCTTATTCTGGCTTCTTCCCTTTTCACTATTTTAACTCCTTTTTAACATTGAAAATCAGTTTGAAACATTACCTCTTATAAGAAACTTTCAGTATCAGTTAAATCCCTTTTAGTCACACTTTTAAAAAAAATTCAATTCAAATGAGCTTGAATAGAAGAGAAATTATTGACTGATTTAACTGCACAGTTCTGTGAGACCAGGCCTTGGGCTCAGCTTGACCAAGGCTCAATGTCACCAGAACATTGTTTCTCTTGGTCTCCATATTCAGCCCTGTTTGCCTCCATGTAGTAACTGCAATTTCAGTTTCCAAATAAAGACAAGATGGCTGACACTACTCTAGCCCACTATCTTCTCAGTTTCAAGAAAGAGATTTTTTTCCAGAAGTCTTTAAACAATCCTGAAATTTGCTCATGTTAGACCAGCTGAGGTTACATGCTTATCTCTGAACCAATCAATGTAGCTGTAAGAAAAACTATCCTGTTGCCTTTAGCCTGGGCCATATGCTCTAGCCCTGGGGTCAGGGGCTTGGGCCTCACTTGAAGCAATGGACAATGGATTGGTCCACAAATAAAACTCAGAGCTGCTGTATAAGTAGAGTGAGAATATGCTGAGGAGTATAAGGCAACAAAGGTCCTCTACTTCTTTCCTAAGCACCTCACCTACATCTACCCTAGAACTAAATGCTCATCCTCTGTGACCTTAGGATTCACCACACTGTGCTGTTATAGTTACTTTACATGATTTTTCTTCACTAATGCTTTGTAAAAACCTTGGGGACAGAGACCATGATTGATATGTTTTTATGTCTTCATGCTCACACCCACCAGTATCTCAAATTAATTTGATACTTCATAAGTGCTTGTGGAATGAATGAATGAATGATCTACTTATTGAGTATGAGCATGTAGTATGAGCACACACACACACACACACAACCACACAGACACACACACGCAAAACAAAGACAAGCGTCTAGCTAACAGACTGAGTTTGTATTTGTTTGTTTTGTAAATTTCATTAAAATATTTATAACATGCATAAAAAAGCATCTAATATGATCGATAAATTTTTACAAACTGAACACATTTATATAACCAGAACCCAGATCAAAAGACAATATTACCAGAACCCCAAAAGCTTCCATTTACTGTCTACCTACAAAGATAGCTACTATCCTGATTTCTAGCACCATAGATTAGTTTTGCTTGTTTTTTAAATTAATTAATTTATTATTGTATTTTCTATTACTGTTTATCCCCCTCCATGCCTGCAATCACCACACTCTTGCCCATGTCCATGAGTCCTTTTTCCTTTTGCTTGATCCCTCCACCTCCTAACCCTACCCCCAGAGCTGTCAGCCTACTCTCTGTGATTTTGTCTCTATTTTGCTTATTAATTCAGTTTGTTCATTATATTCCACATATGAGTGAAATCATATGGTATTTGTTATTTGTCTGAATGGCTTATTTCACTTAATATAATGTTCTCCAAGTCTATCCATTCTGTTGCAAATGGTAAAATTTTCTTGTTTCTTTTTATGGCCAAGTAGTATTCCACTGTATAAATGTCTCATAGTTGTTTTATCCATTCATCTACTGATAGGCACTTGGGCTGTTTCCATATCTTGGTGATTGTAAATATTGCTGCGATGAACATAGGGGTGCTTATGTTCTTTTGAATTAGTGTTTCAGTTTTCTTTTTGTAAATTCCTAGAAGTGGAACTGTTGGGTCAAAAGGCGGTTCCATTTTTAATTTTTTGAGGTATCTCCATAGTGTTTTCCACAGTGGCTGCACCAATGTGCATTCCCTCCAACAGTGCAAAAGTGTCCTCCTTTCCTCACATCCGCACCAGTACTTGTCGTTTGTTGATTTATTGATGATAGCTATTCTGACCAGGGTGAGGTGATATCTCATTAAGGTTATAATAAAATCTTAGACATTGCTCATAATAATATTTTTTCTGATATATCTAATCAGGGAAAGGAAACAAAAGAAAGAATAAATAACTGGGAATACATCAAACTAAAAAGTTTTTGTATAGCAAAAGGAAACCAATCAACAAAATAAAAAGACAACCCACTGAACTGGAGAACATATTTGTCAATACATCTGGTGAGGGGTTAATATTGAAGATTTATAAAGAACTTATAAAACTCAACACCAAAAAATACACAATCCAAATAAAAAATGGCAAAGGGCCTGAGTAGACATTTCTCCAAAGAGGACATATGGATAGCCAATAGACATATGAAAAAATGTTCAATATCACTAAATGTTCAAGAAATGCAAAGTTTTGCTTGTTTTAGAACTCTGTAGGTTGTTTATTCTCATTACTGTATAGTAGTCCATTATGTGAAAGTCCCATAATTTATGTACCCATTCTACTATTAATGAGCATTCAGGTAGTTTCCAGTTTGGAGCTATTACAAATACTGCTGCAATAAATATTCTCTTTCTTGTTAGTGAACAAGTGAACATACTTCTGTTGCATATGTACCCAGTGGTAGAATTGTTATCAAAAGTGAGGGCTGTATTCAGCTTTAGAAAATGTTTTCAGTTTTCCAAAATGGAGGCACTCACTCTAGCCAAAAGTGAAAGAGTTCTGCAGTTCTCATCATCACATTTTTGGGTATCTTCACAGTGCTATATATACAATAGATGCTTGATAAATACTTACTAAGTGGATAAATGAAGGAATAAATGAATGAAATAGTACATTGAAAAATTTTAAAGTACCACAGATATTTCTGAAAGCAAACTTTTCCCTTCCTTGACTATAATTTGAATTAGAAGACTTTCTGGGGGATTTCATTCATAATCCCTTCAAAATTAGTTAGTCCTGCTATATACTAAATGGATTATGCATGAATCCCAAAACAAATTCAACTGCAATTAATGTTTTAACAAACCAATTGCTGGTGTATGCAATACCCACAACTTGTCAGGAGGGATTTTATCATATTTATAAATATTAATTAGGTGTTTGTTATTTTCAAACTAAATTTAAAATAAATCCACAGCATCACTGGCCACATGGGTGGGAAAATCTCGGTGGGGACCGTAATTAGAAAATAGATGTAAGAGAACAGGATTAATTAGTTAGCTAATGGCAAGCTTTCCACTAATTGAAATGAGGAGCTGCTATCTCTCAGGATGATAGAAGATCTTAGGCATGAGAGTATGTAAGAAGTGAGTCCTTTGGGTATTAATAATAACCCAAAATATTCATTTAACTCTTTCCTAAAGTATTTTGATACAAACCCACAGTGTTCATTGCCAAATAAAATACAAACTTACAAAACTTTTTAAAAGGTGGGAACAGGAAGTTTTTGGCAGAATAAAACAAAATCTGCTCTTGCCAAAATAGGAAATGAGCTCCTAATGTCAGATTTAACTTTGGTTCTTGTCTTTCTAAATCTCCCCTAAGACAGATGATCCCCTATTTTCCTGGTTACTTATTCTCAATTTTCTTCATTGTCTCTTCTTTCTCTCAATACTTAAATGTTGGTTCTTCTCAAAGTTATAGCCCTTTTGCCTTTTAATTTTGCACACTCTAGCTCATGATAGTCTCATTCACTGCTGTGGTTTTAACCTCCACCTGTGTGCAATCTTGGGTCTGCATCCCCAATTCTGAACAATCAGTCTCCAGACTCAAAAATCTCATCGTTTGCTCACTCTTCCTACTGGGCTAATCCACAGGGACTTTGTACCAGACACTATCTGATGCTCTGCCCAAATGTCCTCAGACCCCTTTTATTAAAATTTTGTGTCCTCCATCCCCAGCTTCTACGTGGTTCTGCTTCTACCTGCCTGCACCAGGCTGCTAGAAATTTGCCTCAATACTTAGATAGCTGAAGTGCTGGAGCTTCCCTGAAAGTTAAGGCTAGGACTTGGCCTGAAATCTTATCCCTGCTCAGTGATTCCTTTGGCTGTCTGCTTCCTCATGAGAGCATGTTACTTGTCTCCTCTGAGAGCATGTTACTAAATAAGTCACATGCACACAAATCCTCATCTCAAGGTCCATTTCCAGCAAACCTGGCCTAATATATACAGTTAGCAAAATGCATTCTCTTCCCCCAGAAAACACACTTCCTTCTTTTATATTTCAACTCTCAATTGGAATCACCACTGTCTAAGTCAGAAAAGAATATGTCATATCTCCCTCACCCCCACTTACCAGTTACTTTCAGGCAAACGGAAATGCTTCCCAAATCTCAACCATACAACTTTTCCATGTTTCTCACCATTACTCCTTCCTCTCATTGTTGCAGGGACATTTAACTATCCTCCAAAACTTCATGTTTTCCCATCCTGCTAGGAAGCCTGCCTAGTCAAGGATACATGTTCCAGCCATTCTGGCATCTCAGTGGGTCACACGACCGGTTCTCACCAATGGAAACGGCAGTGATGTGTGTCCCTCCAGGCCAAGTGCTCCAAGAAATGGTGGGTCTCTTTCATTTTCTCTTGCCCCCTTCTGCCTGCACAGAGGAACCTGAGGCCTCGGGACTGTGGAGGTACAAAAAGAAAATCTGGGCTGCTGCGCTCTCACATGGACGAAAGCCTTCCAACTCACCAGAATGCACTCCACTGGACTGTGATGTGAATAAGAAATAACTTCATGGTACTAAGCCTACTGAAAATTGGGTTTTTGTTGTTGTTGTGGCTGCCAGTGTGGTCCTGATTATTACACAAATCCCACTGTTACTATTCAAGTTCAGATGTGGGGTCATCTCTACATTATTGCTATAGTTCCTGACCTGGCCTTCCGCCTCACCAACCTTCATAAATCTGCCCTTTACCCATTCAATAGAACAGGGCAGTGCAATGGAAATGCAAATCCAACCCTGTGCCTCCTCTGCTCTCTAAAAAAACTCTGCCTGTTAAGTATAAAATAAAGATCAAGTCCTCCAGCATCTTAAAAGACCCCTCTGACTAACCGTTTCTCTTGTAATCTATGCCCCAGAAGTGCCTCACTACTTACAGCTCTCTGAAAGTCCCTAATTTTACTCAATACTGGTCAGAGCCTCCTCACATTTGCCTTATTTGCCACCTGATTGATTCCTACGGGTTCTTTCAGATTTAGTTTAGACAAGAAGCCACCTCTGGATTCCCCCAGACTGCATTAGAAACTGTCTTGGGGGTGTCTGTCAGAGCACTCTGTGAGGCACAAATTTACCCAGTTTCCATCCCTCTCCCTGACCAGCCTGCACACTTCCTGAAAGTGGAGATCTTGGCTTTACATTCCAGAACCTATTCTGTGCCAACTACCAATCAAAAGGTTGTTGAAACAGCTTTTCAAAACTATTTCAGAATTCTGAGATCATTTCCCAACTCCAAAAATGTGCAAGCTAACTATAGCAGGAATAAAATCTCCACACTTTGTTATTTACTTGACATTACTGGAGTGGATGGAGAAACAATTTGGTAGTAACAGGAGTGAAGACAATACTACAGTGGTGAATAGAGTGTCTGCTTTCTCTGAAGGAAGCAATAGAGTGGGTGTGACAGCTACTGGGAGACAGAAATAGAGAGCATGGGGGTGAACTGTGGGCCTCAGGTTCAAAATCCCATTTTAGACCCATAAAGAAATGTTTCAGTTCAGTTGGTCCAAGTTTGAAGTGTATGTTAAGAACATGGGGCCCCAGACTAATTAGTTCCTTGTCAAGGTACATCAGGCCTATCAGTAGCCAGTACAGGCTACAGTACTGATCACCAACCCCCAAGACTCTTTTCAGCCTCACTTTCTGCTGCCTTCAAGAGCTATACTTAGTCTGAATGAAGCCAGAAACTTCCATCCATTATAAAAAACTTTTTTTCTGATGGACAGAACCCTTGGGGTCAAACTGAAAGCATGAGCAGGAGAGGAGAGTTAAGCCTGAGAGGGAACACTTTTTTTAGCCCTGTCCTGAAATTTTAAAATTATATTCACATCTCTCATTTTGGCTTTAATAGATTTCATGAGAAATGCCTCTGTCTGTGGGTCTTATGTCCTATGGAAATTATCTTTTAAAGACAAATATATCCATTAGAAAAGGTAACTGGTGCTACTGTTTTTGCATGGTTTGCTATTGTGGGGGGAGGACTGTGTTGTTTTGTGAAATGTAGCAGACAAGAACATTTCTGTTAGGACCTCTAAATCACTTAATGGTGAAAGGGATTCCCAGATGGCCTTATCAGCATCTATGTGAAATTGTTAGATATCAGCAGCAACTAATAAATTTGACTTGGGGCTTGGTTTTTTGACATTTGCTCAAATCCTCAGAGAACCATAGTTACTGTATATTGTTGTACAGTATTTGAATTCTGAATTGCTTATGCATGTTTGACTGCCCACTGGGACAGGAAATAAAACTCCATAATAGAATGTCATTTTTTAAAAGTCTAAGCATTATGAATTGCAGTGATATTGTATGACAAACTCATGCTTCTTTTTTGTCTCAAATGTTTCATTCTCTAGTAAAATTCATTTGCATTGTTGTCCCATATGGGGATTTGTACATTCCAGTACATGATAAAGATGCAGAAGGGAGTTAGGTCACTTGGCATGCTCTTTTTTCTTTTAATAACCCATCCAACCTTCTCCTTCTTAATCTCATGCAGACAAAAGCCATAGAAGCTAAACCTTCCAGAGCTGTGCTAAGAAAAGTGAACAAACAAATCCACCAACAAGCATCCTTTCACTCACTATGGATGTATTTAATTAATCCCATGTGGACCGGTCTTATTCCAATAAAACTATATTTTATAAGACTGCAGCTTTTTTTTTATGTTCTGTGTGGTGGTCCCTGATTCAGGCAGCTGGGCCATTTTAAGCTGTCAGTTATTACAAGTTTGTTTCTGCTAATGGTGTCATGCTGGAAAGAATCTGTATTCTCAGCAGAGCAGAAATCAAGGGGAAAAATCCCATTCAATATAGCAAAAACAAAAATAAAATATCTGGGAATAAACCTAACCAAGGCGGTAAAAGACCTGTATGCATAGAACTACACAACACTAAACAAAGAAATCAAGGAACACACAAAAAAATGGAAATATATATTGTGTTCATGGATTGGAAGAATTAACATCATCAAAATGTCCATACTACTCAAAGCAATTTATAGTTTAAATGCAATACCTATTAAAGTACCAAATGCATATTTCACAGACATAGGACAAACACTTCAAAAATTTATATGGAGCCATAAATAACCCCAAATAGCAGCTGCAATTTTGAGAAAGAAGAACAAGGTAGGAGGGATCACAATACCTGATTTCAAGCTGTATTACAAGGCCACTGTAATCAAAACAGCCTGGTATTAGCATAAAAACAGGCACATAGACCAATGGAACAGAACAGAGAGCCCAGAAATAAACCCAACTCTCTACAATCAATTAATATTTGACAAAGGGGGCAGCAACATAAAATGGACTAAAAATAGCCTCTTCAACAAATGGTATTGGGAGAACTGGACCACTACGTGCAAGAAAATGAGACTCAAGCACTGACTTACACCATGCACCAAAATAAATTCAAGGTGGATAAAAGACTTAAATATAAGCTGTGACAGCATTAAAGACCTAGAGGAGAACATTGGCAGGAAAATCTCAGATATTTCATGCAGCAACATTTGTACTGATATGTCCCCTTGAGCAAGGAATATAAAGGAAAGAATAAATGAATGGGATCTCATGAAAATAAAAAGCTTCTGCATGGCTAAAGAAAAAAGTATTAAAATAAAAAGAGAACCAACTGTATGGGAAAACATATTTGTCAATAATACCTCAGACAAAGGTTTAGTCTCCAAAATATATGAAGAACTTACATGACTCCACTCTAAGAAGACAACTAACCTAATTAAAAAATGAGAAAAGGACTTGAACAGACACTTCTCCAAGGAGTACATACAGAACATCTAGAGACACATGAAGAGATGCTCAATATCACTAGCCATCAGAGAGATGCAAATTAAAACCACAATGAGATACCACATTACACTGGTCAGGATGACTATCATAAACAAAGCAACAACAAATGTTGGAGAGGTTGTGGGGAAAAAGCATGCTTAGTTCACTGTTGGTGGGAGTGCAGACTGGTACAACCATTATGGAAAACAGTACGGAATTTTCTCAGAAAACTAAAAATGGACCTGTCTTTTGACCTAGCAATTCCACTGCTAGGATTATATCCTAAGAATCCTAAAACACCAATCTCAAAGAACCTATGCACCACAATGTTCACAGCAGCACAATTTGCAATAGCCAAGAGTTGGAAGCAACCTTGGTGCCCAGCACTAAATGAATAGATCAAAAAATTGTGGTACATATACACAATGGAATTCTATGCAGCAGAAAAAGAAGGATCTACTACCCTTTGCAACAGCATGGATGGAACTGGAAAGCATTATGCTGAGTGAAATAAGCCAAGTGTTGAAAGACAAATATCATATGATCTCACCTTTTTTTTCTTTAAAAATTATATTTTATTGATTATACTATTACAGTTGTCCCCATTTTCCCCCTTTGCCGCCTCCACCCAGTACCCCCCAATCCCTCAGATAATCCCTTCACCACTGTTCATGTCCATGGGCCATGTATAGGTTCTTTGGCTGCTCCATTTCCCACACTGTATTTTATATCCACATGGGTACTCTGTAACTTCCTATTTGTACTTCTTTTTTTAAATACATTTTATTGATTATGCCATTACAGTTCTATTTCTCTCCTTCTTTCCCCTCCACCCTGCACACCACTCCCCTACCATTCCCCCCCTTTAGTTTATGACCACGTGTCTCAAGTTCTTTAGATTCTACATTTCCCATACTATTCTTGCCCTCCCCCCTATCTATTTTCTACCTACTATCTATGCTACTTATTTTCTGTACCTTCTCCCCCTTCTCCTTCTCCCACTCCCCTGTTGCTAACTCTCCATGTGATCCTCATTTCTATGGTTCTGCTCCTGATCTAGCTGTCCTCTTAGTTTGCTTTTGTTTTAGGTGTGGTTCTTAGTAACTGTGAGTTTGCTGTCCTTTCACTGTTCATCTTTTTTATCTTCTTCTTTTTCTTAGATAAGTCCCTTTAACATTTCATATAATAAGGGTTTGGTGATGATGAACTCCTTGAATTTGATCTTATCTGAGAAGCACTTTGTCTGCCCTTCCATTCTAAATGAAAGCTTTGCTGGATAGAGCAATCTTGGATGTAGGTCTTTGGATTTCAGGACTTGGAATACCTCTTTCCAGCCCCTTCTTGCCTGTAAGGTCTCTTTTGAGAAATCAGCTGACAGTCTGATGGGAACTCCTTTGTAGGTGACTGTCCCCTTAGCTCTTGCTGCTTCTAGGATTCTCTCCTTCATTTTAATCTTGGCTAATATAATGATGGTGTGCCTTGGTGTGTTCCTTCTTGGGTCCAAGTTCTTTGGGACTCTCTGAGCTTCCTGGATTTCCTGGAAGTCTATATCCTTTGCCAGATTGGGGAAGTTCTCCTTTATTAGTTGTTCAAATAAGTGTTCCACTCATGGCTGTTCCTCTTCCCCTTCTGGTACCCCTATAATTCGGATGTTGGAGCGTTTAAAGATGTCCTGGAGGTTCCTAAGCCTCTCCTTATTTTTTTTAATTCTTGTTTCTTCATCCTTTTCTGTTTGGTCATTTTTTCCTCTTTCTGATCCACTCCTTTGATTTGAGTCCCAGTTTCCTTTCCATCATTATTGGTTTCCTGTGCATTTCCATTCATTTCAATTAGTTTAGCCTTCATATGCCCCTCTAATTTGTGACTATAATCAACCAGTTCTGTGAGCATCCTGATCACCAGTGTTTTGAACTGTGCATCTGAAAGTTTGGCTATTTCTTCATTGCTTAGATTTATTGGCTCTGGGGCTCTGAGTTGTTCTTGAGCCATGTTTTGATCTCTTCCTGCCTGTTACGTACGAGGAGGTGTTCACCAGAGTGGGGCCACCCAGGTCTCTGGTTTGTGATGCTATATGTGGGGGCAGGGTCAGAGAGGGACAATGGTGGTCCCCTCTGCCACTTTCCGCCACTGGGACCTGCATGGTGTGTCTCACCACTTCGCTCCTTGACCGGTTTATCTGTGCTCAAATGTGTGACTGTGGGGGGCTAAACACAAAACAAACAAGCAAGCAAAATGAAAACAAAGACACTGAAATAGAGAACAGGGGGACAGCAACAAGAGGGGAGAGGGGATGGAATTTAAGGGGAAACAGGGGAGAGATTTAGAGGAACAAGTATAAAGGACACAGGGACAATAATTAAGGGGGGAGGAAATGGGAGGAAGGTGGGGAGCACAGGGCTGGGTGGTCTGGGATGGGAGAAATAGACATAAAACTGTACTTGAAAAATAATTAAATAAAATTTTAAAAATAAAAAAAGAATCTGTATTCTATGCAAGGTATGAACAACCCTAGTGGGTAAGGAATTAGGAGAATATTAAAAGGGTAAAAACCAGCAGCAGCAGCAGCAGCAGCAGGTTGGAGAAATGGTGGGTGAGCATGTGGGGAGATGAGAGGCAGCTAGGTTCCAGATACAATACCAGACAGACAGTGACATTGGAGTTTGGATATCTTCCCCAGGCTGGTGTCTACGTGGGCAAGTTCTCACTGTGTCAGCAAAGGAAACAAGACTTTCCAAACTGAGAAGCAGGATGCTACTATGGGCCTTTCCAATCCTTTTATTTCACACTGTTTTCTACCCATGGCAATCCAACATAGGTAAATTAGAGTTCAAGTAGGTAAATTAGAGTTTAAGTTTCCAGCATAATGACAATATTAGAGAATTTTCAACTAATGCTTTTATGTACCAAGCCTTCTCTGGCATTACTCATCCAATCCCTACTTAAAGTCTATGAGCCAGCTGTTATTGTTATCCCCTATTACAGACAGAAAAAGTGAGGCATGGAATGGTTAAGTAACATGCCTAGCAGAGGGCGCATCCATGACTCAAACTGAACCAGTTGTGCTCAGGAATTACAGTCTCAACCCCTACACATCCAGATTCCCATGGGCCTTGATTTCACCCCAGTCAAACTTGAACATCTTGGATGCTTATTTCACAAGCGTGGTGTATGTTCACCAACAGACA
This sequence comes from Artibeus jamaicensis, assembly GCF_021234435.1. Lineage (NCBI taxonomy): Eukaryota > Metazoa > Chordata > Mammalia > Chiroptera > Phyllostomidae > Artibeus > Artibeus jamaicensis. Next base: position 4,606,772 of record NW_026521913.1, read on the forward strand.
TGTCCAAGATTGGTCATAATATCCACACTACTCCATAATAGCCCCAAAGTGGAAGTCACCCACATTTCCATCAGCAGGAGAAGGACTGCTTGAGGCACAATCACACAGTGAGAGCCTTGAACAATGAGAACAAAATACCACTATTCATGGCCACATGGGTGAACCCCACTAATAAGATGCTGGTAGAAAGGTGGCTGACACAAAAGAACACATACTGTATGTTTCCACTTAAAGTTCAAAACATAAAAAACTGTCTGTGGAATTAGGAACCAGGATAGTGGTTACCCTTGGTGAGGTTATTGACTCAGAAGGGGCACAAGGGAGCATTCTGGAGTGGTTATGTTTCTTTTCTTGACTGGATGTTAGTCACACAGAGTGCTCATTAAGTACAAATTCCTCTAGTCAATACAGGGCTCTCTGTCCTTTTCTCTTTTTAAATATATTTTATTGATTATGCTATTATAATTATCTCATTTTTTCTCACCTTTATTGCCCTCCTCACTATACCAGCCCACCATCATTCCCTGAACTTAGTTCATGTCCATGGGTCATATATATAAGTTCTTTGGCTTCTTCATTTCCCATACTGTTCTTAACCTCCCCCTGTCTATTTTGTACCTACCATTTATGCTTCTTATTCCCTGTATCTTTTCCTCTATTCTCCCCCTTTCTCCTCCCTGCTGATAATCAACCATGTGATCTGTATTTCTGTGAATCTGTTCCTGTTCTAGTTGTTTGCTTAGTTCGTTTTTGTTCTTTTTTTGGTTCAGTTGTTGATAGTTGTGAGTTTGTTTTCATTACACTGTTCATAGTTGTGATCTTCTTCCTTTTCTTACATAAGTTCCCTTAACATTTCATGTAATAAGAGCTTGGTGATGATGAACTCCTTTGACTTGATCTTATTTGGGAAGCACTTGATCTGCCCTTCCGTTCTAAATGATAGCTTTGCTGGATAGAGTAATCTTGGATGTAGGTCCTTGCCTTTCATGATTTCAAATCTTTCCAGTCCCTTCTTGCCCACAAGGTTTCTTTGCAGAAATCAGCTGACAGTCTTATGGGAACTCCTTTGTAGGTAATTGTCTCCTTTCCTGTTACTGCTTTTAAGGCTCTCTCCTTATCTTTAATCTTGTGTGATGTAATCATGATGTGCCATAGTGTGTGCTTCCTTGGGTCCAACTTTGGGACTCTCTGAGCTTCCTGGACTTCCTGGAAGTCTTGTTTCCTTTGCCATGCTAGGAAAGTCCTCCTTCATAAATTTTTTTCAAATAAGTTTTCAGTTTGTTGCTCTTCCTCTTCGCCTTCTTCTGACACCCTATGATTTGGATGTTGGAATGCTAAACATTATCCCAGAGGTTCCTAAGCCTCTCCTCATTTTTTTGATTTTTTGTTTATTCACTCAGTTCTGGCTGAATGTTTCTTTCTTCCTTCTGCTCCAAACTATTGCTTTTAGTTCTGGTTTCCTTCCCTTCACTGTTGGTTTCCTTTATTTCACTTTTCATACCTTCTCCTTTTCCTCTATTTTACAACCATACTCAACCAGTTCTGTGAACTTCCTGATTACCAGTGTTTTTCATTCTTCATCCAATGGGTTGGCTATCTCTTCATTGCTTAGTTGTATTTTTTCTGGAGCTTTGATCTGTTCTTTCATTTGGGCCATATTTTTTGTCTCAGTGCACCTGTTATGTAGTAAAGGGTGGAGCCTTAGATATTCTCCAGGGTAGGGCAACCCACTTCACTGTGTTGTGAAGCTATACGTGGGGCAGGGATCCCAGAGGGAGCAATGTCACTTGCTCGGCTCTTGGCCTGCTTTCAGTCACTTCCTTTACTACCCACAAGTGAATTGGGCCCACCTGGTGCTGATTCCCTAGTGTGTGGTTTTGTGTGCATTCTAGGACCCTGTGGGTCTCTTCAACAAACTCTCCTGAGAAGCTTGGAGTTTCTCCTGCCCCATGCACCACCACAGGTTTTTTCAGTCAGAGGTTTTGAGGCTTTATTTCCTTGTGCTTAAACCCTGGGTTGCATGATCTCTCTCACTCCCCAGTTGTTCCTCCCAGTTTATCTACACACAAATGTGGTACCACCCTATCTGCCAGTGGCCTCCTTGCCTGCTGCGGTCCTCCAGCCACCACCTTGCCATGTGTCCTCTCCATCCTGGCTGCCCATCTCCACCCTTACAACCAGTCTGGCCGAATGTTTCTTCTTTAACTCCTTGGATGTTGGGCTTCCATACAGTTTGATTTTCTGGCAGCTCTGGTTATTTTTGTTTCTAAACTTGTTGTTGTCCTTCTTTTGGTTGTGTACAGAAGCAAAGTGCTTCTTCCATTTTGGCCAGAAGACTGGCCTTTTGTATAATTACATTTTACTCAAGTAAGAATTAAAGATTTAAAAAAAGCATAACCAAAGAAATGTTTTATAAAAGCCTCAGAATTGAATGTTAAAACACAATTTGGAAAACAAATCCAACTTCCCACCAGAAACTGACTTAGGGCCACACATTTAAAAATCTGAAGTTTCTGATGGTAGAAGGAGCCAAGAAGGAAAGTCCCTTTGATTGTAACCCTAATGCTTCACTCCATACTCTGCTGAGCACTTACTAGGTACAAAGCCTTCATTGGGTAAAGTCACCTAGATTACTATAATCTATGCATTTTTTTAATCTGTCAAAACTAAGAAGAAGAAGAATGAACCACACAGGTGGTTTAGAAGCTCTAATAAATTCCACCCCCTGGGTTAAGAGCTTTGACAATTATAACATCAAGGAATACCAAGAAAGAGAAACAATCTTTGTACCAAACATTGCAGCTTCATTTCAAAGATTTGCCATAAGCAGCTTGTTATAAGACATGCCTCACTATTCCCTAGCTAGTTCCCTTTTGTTTTATTTGTGTTTTTTTTTTACATTTTCATTATAAGGATTTATCTCATTTTTCCTACCAGGTTTTTATATATCCTACCTAGATTTTCATATTTAGAAAAAGACCAGCTACTCTACTACTGTTTTTACGCACTGTTTTTTTCCTCTTTTTTCTTTCCCCCTACCCCACACCCATTCTTCACAGTCCTCTGTCTACTGAGTTTATGCATTGAATGACTGAATGTTACCTATAGATGAACTAGATTTTGCTTACTTGCCACCTAGTAATAAAACAACAATAAGTATTCTATTATGTGTATATATTAAGATTATACTGCTATAGTACTCATAATAAGAAATTAATCCTATTATATAATTAGTTTGGAAAGCAAGAGCTGCAGATCAATGATTCTGAAACCAGCATTGTCATATGGGCTTAGCAGATTTCCCAAGTTTACTTGCCAGTTCCTTACACCAAAGCAAGCAATGCAGTGAGTAGAACAGAAATTTTAGTGCCCTGCATCACATCCCTTTAGCCTTCTTTTATGTCAGTTGCTGCTGAGGTGGACCATTACCTTATGTACTCAGGGTCACACACACAGCATTTCACCTTCAAGACCATGGTCTTTGGCTTTTCAGAGTTCTACCTTGGCTTATTCTCTAAAGTGGCAGGGGACTTCAGTTCAAATTCATAGGCACAACCTGGAAATACAGAAGAATACCCCAACCAACGCAGAAAAGAGTTGGTGGTAGAGCCCCAGCCTCTCCTTCTTTCTGTACAATTCTTGGAGGAACTCTGTCTCCTTTTCAGAGCTCCCTGTGAACTCAGGGTTCAGCTGCCTCCAGCCTGGTGTCACTGTTCTGATCTTCCTTCTTTTCCTGGTTCACTCTCCCTGTTCCCTCACTCCTACTTCCTGGGCTCATATCACCTGCATTCAGATAAACCACCTGCATCCAAGTCCTTATCTCAGGCTCAGCTTTCTGAGAATACAACAGTAAGAAAGCTGCCTAGACAGGCATTTTACAGCAGTTTTCATAGAAGAGTATAACAAACTCAAGATGGACCAACCATTCTTTAAAGGGAGTTTATGGCTGACATTGACACTGGGTTAGCCCATCTTAATGGCTTTAAAAATGTGGTCTTTGTAGCTCAAAATGCCAGGGTTTTTTTTTTAGTGAGATAAATTTACATAGAGTAAAATATATAATTATAAGTGAATAATTCAATAAATATTGACATATGTATACCCTAATGCAACCAATATCTCAGTTAAAATATAAAATGTTTTCCATATCCCACGAGTTCCTACATTCCCCTTTTAGTCAATGGTAATCACAGATATGATTTCTATTACTTTGGATTAGTTTGGTCTGTTCTTGAACTTGATGTAAACATATTCATAGATATATAGTCCTCAGCATCTAGCTCCTTTTGCTCAACATGTTTTTGAGATGTATCCAGTTTGTTACATCTACCAATAATTTGTAATGCTGAGTAGTATCTCATTGTTTGAATATACCACAACTTGATTACCAATTTGTCTGTTGATTAATATTTGTGTTCCTTATTTTTGGTGGCTATTATGAATAAAGCTTCTATGAACATTCATGTACAAGTCTTTGTGTGTATATAAGGGAATACACATTTTTATTTCTCTTGGGTTAATAGGAGAAAATCTGTGTGGCCCTAAGTCAGTTTCTGGTGAGGAGTTGGATTTGTTTTCCAAATTGTGTTTTAACATTGAATTCTGAGGCTTTTATAAAACATTTCTTTGGCTATGCTTTTTTAAAATCTTTTTTTTCTTAATTGAGTAAAATGTAATTATACAAAAGGCCAGTCTTCTGGCCAAAATGGAGGTGTAGGTACATGCACTTTGCCCTAAGAGTGAGTGACTGGTAGTTTAACTTTTAAAAACTGTTTTTCAAATTGAATGTACCATTTTATATTCCCACAAATAGGTGTAAATGATTTCAAGTTGCTCTGCTTTCTTCCTGATATTTTCATCTTTTTATTTATAGTCATTCTCATCAATGTGGCCAAATTGTTCTTTAAAGAGAATGTAATGGTTTGGATTGTTGTTTAGGGTAAATGTTATTGACCTCCTCATGGTGAACAGTTCTATACTTCCCGTGCCATTGATATTGAACTTGATTGCATGACTTGGCTTGGCCAATGAAAGATTAACAGACATGATAAGCAAAAGTGTGTAATGCTCTTGTGTAGTGAGCTTTGCCTTCTAGTGCTTATGCCAATACCATCACAAGATGTCCCAGCTAATTCACTGATCCAGTAAGAAGAGATGTGGAGAAGAGCTAGACCCTAACTGCTTCTCTGAGCTAAACACTATTGATACCAGGCACCTTGGTATTTTGAGAATAAATCATTGTTTTAGGCCAATGGGTGGTGGAATGATTTGCTATAGAGCATTACTATGGCAGTGATTGATTCCTGCAATAGATACAGGTGTCCTTGTCAAGCTTGTCAAACTACCTAGAAGCATAACTATGCCACTCTCAACTAAACTGACTACAAAAGTCTGATTTTAGCCAACATAGTGAATAGCTACATTCCAACTACTTCAGTCAACTTTGAACTCCTTGCCTCTTAATATTCATAAAAGGCTTGATTAACACAAACAACATTTACAGAGGAATTCCTGAATGCTAGACCACCCATCCAATGTCTGAGTTCTCTAAATTATCTCTCTGCTTTAATATCAGGTGGCAGAGAGCTATGCCCTAGAACCGAATTGTTTTCATTCTTCCAAAATAACTTCTGTGAAGTTGTACTTTGGCATTACCACATCAACATACATTGGAGAAAATGCATGGAAATTTTTCATGACAGTTGTGGTTGTATTTGCTATAGGATATTGTTGGGATGTTCTCTGAAATGCCAAGGATAGAAAATTATTTCTAGTTTTTGTACCAGAGACCATTGGAATCTCTTAATGAACTCTGATTGTGAATTGTGACTGGTCCAGTTTCTTTCTTAACATTGACCAGCACAAAATTCAGATCAAATCTGTGGTCCACTATTTAACCTTTGAGAATGCATTTTTGAACCCAAGACTTCTGTAAGTCTCTTAAGAAAGTCATAGAGTTTTTAAATTAAATTTATTGGGGTGACATTTGTTCATAGGGTCATATAGAATTCAGGTGTACAATTCGATGATACATGATCTATGTATTGCATTGTGTACTCACCACCCAAAGTCAAATAATCTTTCTTAACTTTGCTCTTATATACTAATATTCTTACTCAAGTAATCTAAAATTGTATTTAGTCTTCATTTTTTTGTGTGTGTTTGGTGGGGATTTGGTTGTTGAATGTGGTAATAGTCATCTCTTGTTCTACCGTTCACCAGCTGCCTGGTTTCATCATAGGGTCCTCCACATAGTTACTGTGATCAGTTCCACTTCTAAGTTCCATTACTTTGTCTACTTTAGTTCAACAAACGTGCATTGAGCACACAATGTGCCAACTTTGTTGCAGGCACTAACAAAAGAAATGTGAATGTGATTATTCTTGCCCTCAAGGCATTTGTAATCTATTGAGGGGATTAGACGGGGCTTGATTATCAACATCTCCTAACTATAAATTTAGAATAACAGGAGTACCTGTGTCATAGATTGTTGAGGGGGTCGAGTTAGAATGACATAAATAGGGTGGCCTTCAGTAAGTGCTTGGCGAGTTTTATCGTAACTAATATTGTTGTATTCTTATTTCTTGACTATTTTGACACCATTAGTGTCTCTAACATCTAATCACACTCAATAGCCCCTGAATGCTTTCACTAGAGTAATCTTTAAGAAATGTCATTTTTATTATAAATATCTATATACATAAATATATTTAGGGAAATACATAATACACAGATGAACATATGGTAGTAAATAAAAAATTACTCCCTCTACTCTTTAATATCTTGGTGAGTTTATTTCTAGATTTTCCCTTTTCCTGCACATACATATGGTTCAGTTCAGAAGAGGAATATAGACCCTGAGATCTGATGCCAGACTGTTCAGATTGGAATTCCACTTCTACCACTTATCTTTAATAAAGTATTTCATCCTTCTCTGCTTCTGGGTTCTCAACTTTAAAACAAGATATTCAAGTGGCTCTCAGCCCAAGAAAATTGACACTCATTCCAAACGAGCTGCAAGACCAGGATATAGGATTTGCAAAGGAGGTGATTGATGCTGGTTATGTGACTTTAAAAAAAAAGATTTTATATATTTATTTTTAGAAGAAGAAGAAGGGAGTGAGAAATAGAGAGAGAAAAACATCAATGTGAGCAAGAAACATTGATTGGCTGTTTCTTGCGTACACCCTGACTGGGAATATACCCTGCAACCCAGATATGTGCCCTAACCAGAAATTGAATTGAACCAGCAACCTTCTGATTCACAGGCTGGCCCTCAATTCACTGAGCCACACCAGCCAGTGCTGGTTATATGACTCTTTTTTTTGTTGTTGTTGTTAGGTAGTAAGGTTTTTTTTTTAACCGATTTTACTTATTTATTTTTAGAGAAAGAGGAAGGGAGAGAGAAAGAGAGGATAAGAAACATCAGTGTGTGGTTGTTTCTCATATGGTCCCCACTGGGGACCTGGCCCTCAATCTGAGCATGTGCTCTGACTGGGAATCTAACAGGAAAACTTTTGGTTCAAAGCTTGAGTTCAATTCATTGAGCTACCCCAGCCAGGACCGATTATGTGACTCTTAATTGTTCACACATGGAAGTGGAATAAAAGGGTTGGAGGTTATTGGAGAAGGAATGAGAGAAATTTTGGAAAGTACTTGCTGCTGTATATCCTGCATGCATGCTCACAGTGGAAAGAGTTGGGTGGTCCCCCATTCACCTCAAGTCAAGGCAGCAGCCTTTGTAGAAAAGTCAGAGGGCATAATGAGTCTGTTATAATTGTGGAGACATAGAAGACGAGTCTGACCTAAGTCTGTAAAGTAGCAAGGGTCAAGTTAGCTGTTCTGCAGTAGAGGCAAACTGAGTGGCTGCCCTGAGGACCTTCACTACCAGAGTCTGGAAGGACATAGGAGCCATAAATATTTCTCATGGGTCATCCATGAAAGAGACTCTTCATGGTATCATTCTAGAAGCTGCCTGGGAGTCATCTGGACAAGAAAAACAACCACAGCTAAAAAAATTGTGATTTTTCTGCTCAGTGCATGTTTGCTGAACTAAAGAAGTCAAATACCTTCAGATGCCTTTGGATGAGGGAGGAATCATAAGTGACTTTCTGAAGAGAGTTGCATTCATCAGCAATAAGGGACTAAATAAGTCAAATCTGCAGGGAAGTGAGAGAACCCACCAACATTGCCATTGAAGAAGAGGGTCAACTTTAAAACACCTACTGACCCAGAGAGTTCCAAAATCAGCTATCCACCTCATCCAGTGATCAAGTAACAACTTCCCTACCTCTTTCACCCTTCCCTCCCCAATCAGCTCTTTCCATCTACTCTCAGTGTTCACTCTTCCAAGTGGGAAGAGAAAAAAACTAACCATGAATCATGTGTAAAGTTGATTACATCCTTGACTACACATATTAATTATTGAGTAGAGAATTCCTTTTTAATGCTCACCTGAGGATATGTTTATTAATTTTGGGGGAGAAAGAGAGAGAGGATAATATGAGAGAGAAACATTGATCAGTTGCCTCTCGTCAACACTCCTACCAGGAATCAAATCCATAATATAGGTATGTGTTCTAACCAGAAATTGAACCCACAACCTTTTTGCTATCTGGGAGGACATTCCAATCAACTGAACAACCCAGCCAGAACAGCATTCTATTGATTGAAGGTGGCCAGAAAATGCACAAGATACCTTAATTTTTATCTATGGACAAGAGGAGAATGAGTCCAAAAATAAGTGTCAAAGGGCAACAGTACAAATGAAGCTACTTTAGGAGTACATCCTATAAGCCATGCCTTATTCATCCTGTTAGTTACATTTGTCTCATGGGGTTGTCCTGTTGAAGAAATGACACTTAGAGTAGTACATGGAAAAATTATAGTACCAACAATCCATTACCACTTTAATTAGTGACTTAATTACACCTATGAGAGTTTGAAGTTTAAAGTTCACAAAGAGTTACCTTTTATAGTATAGTTTTAATAAAACTAGAATGTAGATTTGTACTATTTTAGTCACCTATTCACAACTCATATCATTAAACATTTTTTGAAAACAATTTTTTTATGATTACAAATGTTCTATTCCACAGTGGCATAACAATAATCAAGTCATTTGGTTGCTTCTGGATAATTTGAGAATTGTCATGTTAAAATACAGCTCAGTCTAGCAACTATCTTCCTTTCTGGTGTTAAAGCCTTCTACATCATGCTTCAATTAAGGTGGAATTTTTACCTTATTCTGAACAGAAGCAGTAGCTTTAGCATCTTAATTTGTTTCTCACACTATTCACCAGCTCTTTTTAAAATTCTATCCATTCTTCAAGAAAATTTTAAATTCTGTAACTTGATTGCAAGAAGTTTCCCTTGATTTCTTTCTCTCCTTTTCCTACCTCCAAATGGAAATATTGCCATCTCCTGTGGTGGAACTTGGAACTTTCCATGGTATCATTTATTCTTGGTTTTCTGAGATCATTATTTGAATGTGTGCCTTATCTCTTTGTCTAGATAATAAGCAGCTTAAAGGCAGAAAATGTCCTTTTTCTTGTGACATAAATTTATTCACCAATATTTGAACACACATACTAAATGTCAGATATTGTATCATGTGAGAGACCATTAAATAAATGAGATACAAGTTCTATCACTAAGGATGACCTTATCTGGTATGGAAAATAGACTCAGTAGAAGGTTGTTTTATTTTTTCCACATATGTTTTTCCCTTCCCTGCAAAAAGATTATATCCACTGACATTAGGCTTGATTTATTTATTGACTTGTTTGGTGTATCAGTTTGCTGTTGAAACAAAAATAATAGCTCCAAATCTTAGTGGCTTAAAATGACATTCATAGATTAGCTTATAATTCTGTGGGTTGGTGATCTGAGTTAAACACAATTGTGTGGTTCTTTAGCTGCTCCTGCCTTAGTTCACTTGTGTGACTATAGCCAGCTGGGGGCTCAACTGTGCTAAGTTATCTAGAATGGCCTCACTTACAGAACAGGAGGTTGGCAAGCCATTGGCAAAGTTGTCTTTGTTATCCTCCATGTACCTCTCTAACAGGTTAACTTAAGGTCATTATAGGATGGGCAAAGGGTTCCAGGAGCAACAAGAGAAAACAAGCCTCAGTATGTAAGTAGTTTTCAAACCTTTGTTCATATCACTAAAAGAATGGAAAGAATTTGCCTGATACATGGAAACAGAAAATTTATAGTTATGATATGCCAATCAGAACTGAAGTTTTAGAAGAGAGCAGTAACTATGATAGGCAGAAACTAATAAGACTGAAAAATATGTAGAGAAAATAAACAAGTAGAAGCAACCAATAAGAGAAGAACAGAGTGGAGATAAAGATTGGAGCTGGGATTCTAAGTGAGTTCAAGAACTATTAGCAGGTTTGAGTATCATTTCAAGTTCAATGTTATATTACAAAAAATTATAATAAAGTCCCTTGTTACTAACTGACTCAAGTGAACTTCTGTTTATTGTAATGAAAGAGATTTACTAGAGAAAGAAGTAGTGCCAGGAGTGGTATTGCATGGAATCAGGTGTTTCATAAGAAATGCAGGATATTTGGAATAGGCAATCAGAGCAGTGAGAAAGTCTTCAGAACCTGGAAGAGAAGGTTAAGATTCCATTTTAAATAGCAATGCAATTGTACATTAAACTATTATTTGTGGTTATCTATGACTCAGACCACCTCTGCAGACAAGTCTTTGGGGGTTTGGGTAGTCACAGAGCAGATTAAAGGGGACAGGATACAGAGGGCTGCAGGTATCAAATGAGTTCTCAAAACAGCAGTGAATGATTCCCAATGGCTATAGAATGAGCTTTGTATTTGGGTAAGAAGACTTTGGGGAACACAGTGCAACCCTACTGAATGCCATTCCTCCTTATAGGTGACACAAAGAGTCCATTGAAAAGCAAGTCTGAAAACAACCATGTGGATTGCTGAATTTCAGCATGGGCCAAATTCCCAATACCAGCATTTCCTATGACCCAGGTTAAGTACCTGATAGATAAGAACTGGGATTCTGCCAATAAATATGCATATATCTGGAAGATGCCCAAAGATTTGGAGAGCTCTGCACATCTTACACTCTTCCTGAACACTCCACACTTTAACTTCTCCCTCCACGCTCATCCCCTCACACAAGCTTCTCTTTCTTTTTTTAAATTTTTTCTAATTTTATTTAGTTATTTTTCAAGTAGTTTTTTGTCTATTTCTTCCATCCCAGTCCCCCCCTGACCCGTGCTCCCGACATCCCTCCCACTTCCACCCCCCTTAGTTCTAGTCCCTGTGTCCTTCCTATTTGTTCCTCCAAATCCCTCCCTCTTTTTCCCCTTAAATTCCCTTCCCCCTCCCCTCTGGTCACTGTCCCCTTGTTCTCTATTTCAGTGTCTTTGTTTTTATTCTGCTTGCTTGTTCATTTTGTTGTTTAGCTTCCTGTTAAAGATGAGATCATATGGTATTTGTCTTTCAACACCTGGCCTATTTCACTCAGCATAATGCTTTCCATTTCCATCCATGTTCTTGCAAAGGGTAGTAGCTCCTTCTTTCTCTCTGCAGCATAGAATTCCATTGTGTATATGTACCACCATTTTCTGATCCATTCATTTACTGACAAGCACCTAGGTTGCTTCCAACTCTTGGGTATTATAAATTGTGCTGCTATGAACATTGCGGTGCATAGGTTCTTTGGTATTGATGTTTTAGGATTCTTAGGATATAATCCTAGCAGTGGAATTGTTGGGTCAAAAGTCAGGTCGATTTTTATTTTTCTGAGAAAATTCCATACTGTTTTCCATAATGGTTGTACCAGTCTGCAATCCCACCAACAGTGAACTAAGGACCCCTTTTCCCCACAACCTCTCCAACATGTGTTGTTTGTTGCTTTGTTTATGATAGCCATCCTGACCGGTGTAATGTGGTATCTCATTGTGGTTTTAATTTGCATCTCTCTGATAGCTAACGATATTGAGCATCTCTTCATGTGTCTCTAGATGTTCTGTATGTCCTCCTTGGAGAAGTGTCTGTTCAAGTTCTTTTCCCATTTTTTAATTGGGTTGGTTGTCTTCTTAGAGTGGAGTTGTATAAGTTCTTTGTATATTTTGGAGATTAAACCTTTGTCTGAGGTATCATTGGCAAATATGTTTTCCCATACAGTTGGTTGTCTTGCTAATTTAATACTGTTATCTTTAGCCATGCAGAAGCTTTTTATTTTGATGAGATCCCATTCATTTATTCTTTCCTTTTTATTCCTTGCTCAAGGGGACATATCAGTACAAACATTGCTGCATGAAATATCTGAGATTTTCCTGCCAATGTTCTCCTCTAGAACTTAAATGGTGTCACAGCTTATATTTAAGTCTATTATCCACCTTGAATTTATGTTGATGTATGGTTTAAGTTGGTGCTTGAGTTTCATTTTTTTTTTTTTGCATGTAGTGGTCCAGTTCTCCCAACATCATTTGTTGAAGAGGCTATCTTTACTCCATTTTATGTTACTGCCCCCTTTGTCAAATATTAATTGATTGTAGAGAGTTGGGTTTATTTCTGGGCTCTCTGTTCTGTTCCATTGGTCTATGTGCCTGTTTTTATGCCAGTACCAGGCTGTTTTGATTACAGTGGCCTTGTAATACAGCTTGAAATCAGGTATTGTGATCCCTCCTACCTTGTTCTTCTTTCTCAAAAGAGCAGCTGCTATTTGGGGTTATTTATGGCTTCATATAAATTTTTGAAGTGTTTTTTCTATGTCTGTGAAATATGCCCTTGGTACTTTAATAGGTATTTCATTGAATAACCTCCTTAGTTAGGTTTATTCCCAGATATTTTATTTTTCTTTTTGCTATATCGAATAAGATTATTTTCTTTATTTCTGCTTCTGCTGATTCACTGTTGGTATACAAAGATGCCTTTGATTTCTGGATATTGACTTTGTAACCAGCTGTTTTGCCAAACTCATTAATTAGTTTGAGCAGTTTTTTGAAAGAGTCTATAGGATTTTCCATGTACACTATCATGTCATCTGCAAACAGTGACAGTTTTGCTTCCTCCTTTCCTATTTGGATGCCTTTTATTTCCTTTTCTTGCCTGATTGCTGTGGCTAAAACTTCCAATACTATATTGAATAGAAGTGGTGAAAGTGGACAACCTTGTCTTGTTCCTGATCTTTGTGGAAAAGCTTTTACTTTTTGCCCATTGAGTATGATATTGGCTGCAGGTCTCTCATATATGGCCTTTATTATTTTGAGAAATGCTCCTTGTATTCCCACTTTGCTGAGTGTTTTTTATCATAAATGGGTGTTGTACCTTATCGAAAGCTTTTTCCACATCTATTGATATGATCATGTGATTTTTATCTTTGCTTTTGTTTATGTGATGTATTACATTTACTGATTTGCAAATATTGAACCATCCTTGCATACCTGGGATGAATCCCACTTGGTCATGATGTATGATCTTTTTGATATATTGTTGGATGCAATTTGCCAATATTTTGTTGAGGATTTTAGCGTCTATGTTCATCAGCGATATTGCCCTGAAGTTTTCTTTCTTTGTTGTGTATCTATCTGGTTTTGGAATTAAGATGATGCTGGCTTCACAAAAAGAATTTGGGAGTTTTCCATCCTTCTGGATTTTTTGGAACAGTCTGTGGAAGATAGGGGTTAGCTCTTCCTTAAATGCTTTGTAGAATTCTCCTGTGAACCCATCTGGTCCGGGGCTTTTGTGTGATGGGAGTTTTTTGATTACTGCTTCAATTTCTTTTGCTGTTATGGTGTATTTAGATTTTCTGTTTCTTTTTCACTGAGTTTTGGAAGATTGTATTTTTCTAGAAATGTGTCCGTTTCCCCTAGGTTTTCAAATTTCTTGGCATACAGTTCTTCATAGTAATTTCTTACAATCCCTTCTATTTCTGTGGTATCAGTTGTAATCTCTCCTCTTTCATTTCTGATTGTGTTTATTTGTGTCCTCTCTCTTCTTTTCTTGATGAGCCTACTTAAAGGCTTGTCTATTTTGTTTATCTTCTCAAAGAACCAACTCCTGGATTCACTGATCCTTAAAATTGTGCTTTTAGTTTCTATGTCATTTAATTCTGCTCTAATCTTGGTTATGTCCTTCCTTCTGCCTGCTCTGGGCTGTCTTTGTTGTTGTTCCTGGAGTTCTTGCAGGCGTAGGGTTAGGTTGTTTGTTTGAAATGTTTCTATCTTCTTTAGGTAGGCCTGTATTGCTATAAACTTCCCTCTCAGGACTGCCTTTGCTGTGTCCCATAAGTTTTGGGTTGTTGTGAGATCGTTTTTATTTGTTTCCAGAAACTTTCTGATTTCTTCCCTAATTTCGTTCTTGACCCATTCATTGTTTAATGACATACCATTCAGTCTCCATGATTTTGGGTGCTTTGGGTTTTTTTCTTTGGGGTTGTTTTTTAATTTCAGTCCCTTGTGGTCAGAGAAAATGCTTGGTATGATTTCAATTTTCTTGAATTTGTTGAGGCTCATTTTGTGTCTTATGATGTGGTCTGTCTTTGACAATGTTCCATGTGCATTTGAAAAGAATGTGTATTTAGCTTCTTTGGGATGAAGGGCTCTATATATATCAGTTAAGTCCATTTCATCTAGGGTGTTGTTTAATGATGCAATATTTTTGTTGATATTTTGTTTGGACGATCTGGCCATTTTTGATAGTTGGTATTAAAATCCCCTACTATAATTGTGTTGTCAGTATCTTTCTTGAAGTCCTCTAAGATTTTCTTGATATATTTGGGTGCCCCTATGTTTCGTGCATATATGTTTACAATGTTAATGTCTTCTTGGTGGAAGACATTACTTCCCTTGAGTATAATGAAGTGACCTTCTGGGTCTCTCTTTATGGCCCTCTTTTTGAAGTCTATTTTGTCTGATATGAGAATTGCTACCCCAGCTTTTTTTTCTTGTCCATTTGCTTGGAAAACTTGTTTCCAGCCTTTCACTTTTAGTCTGTGATGGTGTTTTGTCCTGAGGTGGGTCTCTTGTAGGCAGCATATGTGTGGGTCATGCTTTCTTATCCATTAAGCTATTCTGTGTCTTTTGATTGGAGCATTTATTCCATTTACGTTTAAGGTTATTATTGATAGGTACTTATTCATTGCCATTTTTGTACCTGTGTTCCTCTCTGTCTCCCTCTTATCCTTCCTTCCCTTAAAGCAGACCTTTTAGTATTTCTTGTAGAGCTGGTTTGGTGGAGACGTATTCTTTTAGGCTTCTTTTGTCTTGGAAGCTCTTTATTTAGCCATCTATCTTGATTGAGAGCCTTGCTGGATAAAGTAGCCTTGGTTGTAGGCTTCTGGTTCTCATTACTTGGAATATTTCTTGCCATTCTCTTCTTGCTTGAAGTGTTTCCATTGAGAAGTCAGTAGCTAACCTTATTGGGGCTCCGTTGTATGTTATTTCTTTTTTCTCCCTTGCTGCTTTTAAGATTCTCTCTTTGTCTTGGAATTTTGCCATTTTGATGATGATGTGTCTTGAAGTGGGCCTCCTTGGGTTCCTCTTGATTGAGACTCTGTGTTTCCTGGATTTGTGTGACTTTTTCTGTCATCAAATTAGGAAAATTTTCTCTCATTAGTCTTTCAAATAGGTATTCTATCCCTTGTTCTTCTTCTTCTCCTTCTGGTATCCCTATTATTCGGATATTATTATGTTTCATATTGTCTTGTATTTCTCTTTATCCCTCTTCATTCTTTCTAAGTTTCTTTTCATTTTCCTGCTCTTTCTGTGAGATGCTTTCTACTTTGTCCTCCAGCTCACTAATCCTATCCTCTGCTTCATCTATCCTACTTTTGAAACTATCTACTGTGTTCTTCAATTCAGAAATTGTATTCTTCATTTCCTCTTGTCCCTTGCTGATAGTTTCCATTTTCTTTTTCATGTTGATATAGTTTGTAGTGAGATCATTGTAGCTCCCCTGTAGTTTTTGGTAGCTCATTGTGAGCTCTTTGAACTTCGTGACTATCAGTGCTTTGAATTCACTATCTGTTAGTTGATTAGCCTCTATTTCATCTAACATTCTTTCTGAAGCCTCTGCTTTTTCTTTTATTTGGGGATTGTTTGTTTGTCTTCCCATTGTTTGTGAGACTCTTCTTGTTGGCCTCAGCTTCTAAAATTGATCTGTTCTGACTCCCTGGGTTTATGCTGTGAACTTCTGTGGTATAATGCCTGTGAATTTCAGTGGTGCATACTCCTTCTGGTGTCTTGATGTTCTCCATTTCCACCTACTCCTTTTATTGTGTATGTGTAATAAGTTGTAGGAGGAGGCAAAATGGTTTATGACAGCATAAGAGTTTTTTATGATATTTACAGTCATAGCTGGTAGAGAGGAGATTGATCTTTAGACTGTATATTGTATTAACCGTATTCTTCAGCCCAACTTGACACTTTTACGAGTGGATGGACAAAAGCTAAGCCTCTTGTTGGGGAGGGAAGGCTTGTTAGTTGTAACTAGAAAGCAGTGAGGTTTTAGATGGTCAGATTTTGAGGTAAGGTGAGTGTAAGGAACGGTAAATAGGTGTAGTGTATGAGCAAATAGAGTTAACCACTACAGTGATAGAATTCAGGGAGCTGTACAATGGGCTAAGATCCAGGAGATGTGTTATGAACTATTTACTGTTGTATAGATCAGCTATTATTTACACTAATATTAGAGCAGCACTCATATAACAATCTCTATGTGATCTGTCTGAGTAGGGGGTATAGAGCTTTAGGTAGTGTGCTAAAGGAAAACAAGTGGCGTGTAGTTTAGAGGGTTAGCAAACACTGTGGAGGAAAGGACAGGGGCACCCTGTCTAATAATACAATATATCTACTGGAGACTAAGAAGCCTATACAGAAAGAGGAGGAATACAGAGATATTATTAAAATATAAAAGAGGTGAAAATAATGAAAAAAATATGCATCTCCTCGTGGCTTCTCTGCTATAGGAAGGTGAAATTTGTTTCTCTGTCACTACTGTTGAGATGCCCCCTCTTCTGGTCCCATTCTGGTCCTTTCACAGTTCCTAGTTGTTTGTGTCCCTTGCAGGTAAAAGGAAACGAAGCAACATACAAACAATCAAACAAAAAGGCAGGAGAGGGGAGGCAAAAGCGATGAGTTTAAGAGGAAAGGGAGAAGGACTAAAACAGGGAAAAAGAAAGGAGAGGAACAAAGTATAGAAAGATAAAGCAGTGGTAAAATTAAAAAATATATAAGGTTACTAAACTAATGCACAAAAAAGTTACTAAAAAAAGGAAAAAACAGAAAAAAATTAAAAAAACCCAAAACAAACAAGCAAACAGCAAAACAAAGAAACAAACAAAAAACCAATAACAACAACAACAACGAGAAACCCTTCTCTTGTTGGTTTCAAACTGTCCAGACTGGATTTTCTAGTTGCAGCCAGATCTCTCTGTGTGCTGGGATACCGGCGCAAGTGCGAGCACCAGCCAGGCTACCAGATTGGGGTGTGGGCGCCTGCACACTTGCCGGGCACACTCGCCGGGCAGTCCAGGACTGCGCAACCAGCGCTTCCCGGTCCTCTGGCGCCGGCTCCAAAGTCTCCAGGCCGTGCGCTCGTGCGCGCGTGAAACCGTCAGGGCACTTCCCGATCTAGTGGTGCCAGCCCAGAGTTCTCTGCACCCGCGCTCGCGCAAGAAACCGGCGGGCGCTTCCCTGGTCGTGTGGCACAGGACCCGAATTCTCTGTGCCCACGCGCTCTTCCTTCCCGGACCGGTGAAACTGGCAGTGGGCTTCCCAGTCTCCGGGCAGTGGCTCAGAGGCCTCTGCTCCCACCAGGCCGTCTGGGACCTGGAGTAACCGGCAGGGTGCTTCCCAGTCCTGTGGTTAGTCCCCAAATACCTCCACTTTCCCCCTGGCTCGCTGCAAGGCCGGATAGGAAGCAAGCCAAGCTGCCCTGGCAGGAGAACACCTCAGTCCACTTTCAATAAAAAACAAAACAAAACAAAACTTTCCAGACAGCCTGTCTCTCATTCCCGCTCAGTCCCCAACCAGACCCGTGAGGCCAATGCATCTCTCGACTCTCCCAGCCTTGCTATCACAGTTTGCAGTTGAACCGGGCCCTGTGCCTTTGTACCCCTCCCCGAAAACAAGCCGGCAAGCAGACAGGTCTCTGCCCAGTGTTGTCCAGTTTTGCTTATACGGGAAACAGGGGAGCTGCTGGCCCGCGCTGGTGGCCACTGGGGCTGCTGGGTGCCCAAGCTCCTGTGGTAAACCTCTCTGGTGTTGGTCTCAGACCGATGGTTCTGGACCCCGGCTGTAGACGCAGCACCGGGGCCACTTGGCCTGGGGCGCCAGCCCCCGCCGCTGCTTTGTCTTTAAACTGGTCCCCAAAACCCCACTGACCTGCCGCTTTCTGGTGTTTCGGCGTCCAACAGAGTCTCTGTTCTTTCAATTTCACAAATGCTGGATAACTGATGGGTTAGTGCGCTGCTTTTCTATAGATCTGCCAGGATTTTCACCCACGAGTGCAGGAGCTAGAATCCGCTCCGCCCTACTCCGACACCATCTTCTCAAAAGAGTTTTTGAATTAGTTGATTTTGATGCCTTTTAGTGCTTCTGCCATTTTTTGTTTTCACCTCTTTCACATAGGCAAAATGTTTCCCTTTAAGGACTTTTTTCATCTGGGAAAATAAACAAAAAAAAGTGACTAGGGGTAAGATCCCTTGGGGATCAGACCAATTGGGAAGGTGGGACATGGGGATCATGCTGAGTTTTAGTCAAAAACTGCTGAACACTCAGCATGGTGTGGGCAGGTGGGCTCGGAAATCACCCATCATGAAATGGGCAAATGCATTGAAAAAGACCTAAAAATTTTCAGTGAAGCCAAACACAGCCTCTCACAAGGCCAGCTGGAACACCAATACAGATGGGTGTCTAGAACACTCACCTAAGATGTGAAGCTTGTACTACCAGGGACCTGCCCTGCAGAGGATAATTCTGGGTTTGGATGGGGAGATCCCTCTTCATAGCTCTCTGGTTGGATGGGAGGAAACTATTCACATCACCCAAGACTTTGTTCAGGTGAAATTAGAACTGGAGGTATTCACAGGCCCCAGCTCATATGAGAGATGTGTAACCACACAGCTTTCTCTGGGCTGTTATTAGTGCTTTATCTGAAAAGGCCAAAGAGCTCCTGTCCTATAAATTATAATCATTTTTTTAAATGTGTGTGAATGGAGAAGGAGCAGAGGGATGCAAAGGATAAGACCAGGAAAAGGGGCCAGCAAGGAAGGGTAAGTAGATAAAATAAATGTACTTGGTGCATGGCTTTTGACCAATTTGCTTTAGTTTATTGATTTGGATTTTCCCCCTATCCTGGGACTAATCAATTTTTCGGTGGATGGACAGAATACAATATTTTCAAGCAAACTCTTCAAATAGGTTGTCATTAATTTGCCTTTTGCCAGTCCTTGTTCAATAGGAGTAAGATGTGTTTAGCTTTCTCCAAGCACTATTGGAGGTACACTCTGGGGATTTTCTGGGGTTGATTGGCACAGGGCAGGGAATGCAGGCTGAGGAGGGGGTGAGCAGAGCTGGTGCAGACTAATGAAGGCACAGTGTTTGCTCATCTTTACAGAGTCACTTATTACCACTAATTGGGAGGGACAGTTCAAATAAGCACAGAGGAGCAGTTATCACATGAGCGTGACATGGTTTTAAAGAGGCCTTCATGGACTCCCTGAACTCTTGCTGCAAGCTGGCTGGATGCCTGGGCCTCAAGGCCTCCATAGAGTGTGGGCTTTGTCAGGTGCCGCATAGAAGTCAGCAGTCTTAAGAAACCTAGGTTTGGCAAGTCACCTCAGAAAGCCACAGACAGACACACAGCTGTCTGAGAAACTTAGAAAGTCAACAGCTGACGGAAGGGGAGGACTCTGAGCTTGGCTATAAATGGACTTGAAGATGTGATTGGAATTTATTTGCAGAACATAGAGGTTGTTTTCTCTAAAGGCCCCAATTGATTTTAAAGAATATTCATTTGTATGACATTCAAATATTAATAACCCAACATATATGTGCTAGGATTCTGCTGCATTCTCTTTAATTATTTCCTTTGTAAGAAGACATTAATTTCCTCTCCAGTTCATTAAATAGATATGAGTAAATGCATCACCCCTATCCCAATATGATGGCCAATATTTCTAAATTATTTAGTTGCATTTGTGCCAACCGATTATCATTAGTGTTATTGAAAGACACCTGGATTTCCCCGATAGATGTTCACAAGGAAGGATGTGCAACTGCCTCAATCCATACATTCTACAAAGGTATAAAACCCCTGTGATGGCACAGAAACCACTTTAGTCACTAGGATGCAGCTGTGAAGAAAATGAAGTCCCAACTGCCATGGGATTCCATTTCCATGGATGATGGTGACATGAACAGTAAGCAAGTAATGAACAGAACATTTCAGATGAGATACCAGTTGTAAGGGTGTACTATTGCCAGTATTTCACTTGGATTTTCAGACCCCTGTGCTTAATCTCGTGGAAAACAAGATCCAGCAATGCTGACAACATAGCACATGGTGGATGCCTTTTGAGGGGGTCCTAGGTAAGGCTTGATTCAGTTGCCTTGTTTAGATCAGGAAATACAAAATGTCCAGATTTCATTTATAATCCCATGCTGAGGAAGTGTGTGTGAGAGATTCCAGGGCTATATGGTTATCAGTTAAGAAAATTTATCATAAGCCAAAGTTTGGGTTCAAAACCATGGTACATATTCTTGGGACTGGCTTCACCTTCATTCTGTCCTATTTCATGGATAGTCTTATGATTTACACTTTCAAAGTACACATACATTATCATCATCATCACATATATTCAAATGAAAACTTGTAGATGTTAGCAGCTTGGGAGGAAGAAAAAGTCATTTCTTTTTTCGTGAACACTGGAAATTACAGTATCTATTTATGACATGGGCAGATGGCACTTCCTCTTTGAAAGCATTTTCAAGAAGGTTACAGACCTTCAACAATGAAGAAAACAGACCTAAAAAAGGAATATGGGTTTACAAAATTCATATAAAGTCATTCTTGCAAAACTTTGAATTTGTTTTAAAATTTAAATTGGAATAATGAGCTATTAAATCAGACTGGTGGGTAAGCAGTCAAATGCTTTCCTGGAGAATGTAAGCCTGGTACTTAACAAGAAATTAGGTTTGGATTTCTCCTAATGAAAAATAGGAAATTATTTGCTGGGTAATATATTCCCTTTTAGATTTCCTGTGATATAGTAAGAATGGATTTGTTGTTTATTGATACCTTTCAACAGACTCAACATAAGGAAAACAATGCCCCCTTCACTTCTGCATGAATGAGTCCAGTTCTTTTCTTCACATCTGGAAGTCATTTATTTTTCCCTGAGACATCTGCAGGAGCTATTGACATATAATTGAAGCAGGGGAGCTGGAAGGCATGGCTAGACCATGGATGATCACCACTTTTGGTGAGGCCTGGCTTTGTTGGAGGCAAGAGGAGAATCCGCTTCCCCAGTGGGTGATGAGTATAGGTTGACCAATTAATAAGCCAGTTAAATAGGTTTAAAAAGCCTTTGCAGGGAGAAAAAAAATACATTGCTAAAATGAATCCTTCATTTTGAGACTTAAAAGGACAATGTCTGGTTCAGCTCTCTGTGGGATTTCTTTCTTAATGGGTCTCAGCACAAGCTGTCTTTTTATAGACAGGGATGTATATGTGTGTTATGAATAGATGTGTAACATTAAAATTGGTTGTTTTGAACTAACTCTATGGCTGCTTTGGCCCCTTTGGATTCACATTGGTCAGAGAGGTCCTTGGGAATCCACCAATGACAAACATTTGGGAGCACATATCAGGAGCACTGAATTGGGTGCTTTGGGGTAGCAAAGAATGCCTGTTGATTAAAACCAGCTGGAGATTCTTCCTCTGCTTTCACTAAGGACAGAACATATGAAATTAGCCCATGCCTCCTAGGTAACAAGCTAAACTGCTGGGCTGTGTCAGGTTGAAAATGAGCACTGGTATTCCAACTAGGGAATGAAGGATGTTGGAAAGCCCCACTGACCCCACACAGTATCTCACTTGCTGAAATACCTAAAATGCCACCCTTAGAACTTTATGTGGGTGGTAAGTAATACATTTCCTGGCAACCTTATTTAGCATGCAAATAATCCTAAGTGGGCAATTCTTGGAGTTGCTAAGAGTTCAGTGGACAACTCTAGTAATGGCAGTAGCTTGACAGGAGGGAAGGGAGAGCATGAGAAAGCCATCTAGGGTTGGAAGTCGAGAAGGGAACTTTGAAAATTGGCTTGGCCTACTATACAATTTTAACAAGAGCCTGCCCTGTTGAGGACCCAAGGAAAGGGTATTAAATAGCCAAGGAAAAGGGACAAAATCGTGGCATGGGAATTGTTCTCAGTAAAGCTGAATCCTTTCAGGCTTTCACAGAGCATACTCAAGGGAGGATGAAAAGGGAAAACTGCCTGATGAAATATGCAATGGAAACACAATGATGATTGTGGGGTAGAGAATGGTTATAGTTGAGACCAAAGTAAGCCACAGAGAAGGTAGCATCTTGTGGAGCCAAAGAAGGATGCATTAAGTTTGGGTTACACTAATGAGCATGCCTTCACCTAAAGTTAATGTGATGAGGTAATAATCCATGGCATTAATAACTGAAATCTTTTACTTGAAACCCAGGAGCTTCTTCCACCCCTTAGGGAGGAATCATGTCTTTCTAAATTAGAAACCAGATTTATAAATATTGCCTACTGAATAACAGAAAGGAGTGGAAAAAAGAAAGCCAGTGGTCGTGGCCTATGACAGAAAACTCGGAGGTATAACTTGCAGAGAAAAGAAAAAGACACCAGTATAAGAGTGATGAGGCTGAGACCAGGAGAGAATTTCAGAACCAGTTTACCATTCACAGCCTGGCTGGGAGTTACAAAAAATTAATTCATCTATTCATTGAACAAATATTTATTGAGTACCTAGGATATGTCAGCTACAACTGTTCTAGGCACTTGGGGTATATCTATGTACCAAACAGATAAAGATCTCTGCCCCTGAGGAGCTTATATCCCAATAGGGAAGACAGACAGAAAACAATAAACAGAAATAAACTGCATAATCTCTTAGATGGTAAAACACGCCAAGAATGAAAGAAAAGTTGAAAGTGTGAAAGGATCTAAAATGGGTTAAGGGAGTAAAAATATGGTATGGTGATAGTGGTCCTCAGTGAGTCAGGTTGCATTCAAGACATGAAAAAGTTGAAGGAACAGTCCAGGTAGGCTGTATGGCCCTCATGGTTCAGTGAGGCTTTCTGGTAATTCTCCTATTTCCAGTAGACAAACCATCTATGGCCTACTTTGGAATCAAACTTATCGGTACTTCCCAGATTTTCTTCTGCCCTCTATGACCCATTTTGTGAAATCCAGTACCTTCAGACAACCCAGCACCTGCATAGAGTGAAGGAAATGAATTCTTTGAGAAGGTGTCCTAAAGTTTAGAAAACCTTAATGATGATCAAAAGTAGAATGAGACAGAAACATGTGACCAACTTGCTTGCTGAGCTAGCAATCAAAACCTCAGCCAAGGTAGATTCTTTCTGCCCCAGAATATCACCCAAACACAATGCTAAATGAGCTTTTAGATACTTGGTTGTTTTTGTTTTGTTTTGTTCTTCTAATTGAGTTTATGTTTCACAACTATCTCCAGGACTGAGTCTGCTCTTGTGATACCTATTTAACTTTTTCAGGATTGTTTGATTTTGATCATTGGGCCACTGCCATATATATTTATTATACTTCTTATTACTTATTATTATTTTTCTTGGCAAAAGTTTTGTCAGTTGCTCTACTTATGAAGTTACAAGTTCACTAAAAACAAATAAAATATAAATAATCCCTCAAATGAATAGGTTCTATGACACCTTTATATCCCCAAATTTCCTGAGATTGCCTTGATTTTAAAATTCTGTTTCCAATAACATTACTGCAACCTAGAAATTCAAATGTTAACTTTCAGTCTGTAAGTCACACTCAGATAGCCTGGAAATTGGTTGTTGACCAGGTATGACTGACCAGGTATCTTAATTTTTGTTTTAGAATATGTGACCATTGGTGAGGTATTATTTGTGTGCATGTGTGTGAGAGAGAACACTCACTCGTTCATCTACTCTGTAGTTTGTCCTCTTTTGAGTCCTCAAAAATGTCTCATGTTGTCCTGGCTAATATGGCTCAATGGATTGAATGCCAGCCTGTGAACCAAAGGGTCGCTGGTTCAACTCCCAATCTGGGCACATGCCTGGGTTATGGGCCAGGTCTCCAGTAGGGGGCATGTAAGAGGCAATGACACACTGATGTTTCTCTCCCTCTCTCTAAAATTAATTAATTAATTTAAATTTTCTCAGGTTTTCTACTTCCCTTATTTGGAAACAACCCAAAGGCTAATGTCTTCAAGAGTTGAGATTTGGTCCCCAGAATTGTGAATCCCTAGTTCTCAAAAGCTTGCTTTTTTGCTGATAGAACCTTTCATTTGACTTTTAAATAGAAAATGTTCCTTAGTAACTTTTACAAAGATTCCTTCAATATTCAGTCCATATCTATCCAAAATGCCTATTAAGTGATCATGAGTCTAGGCTGGGATACTCAAGTCTTCAGAGTAATATATCTAAATGGGTTCCCACCCTACTTTTGTCCTCCTCTATTTTTATAATTCTCTTCTATTTTTATAACTGCTCTTGTAGAGTAATGATAACAAATCTAATGGTGCTTATAACGTCTTCTAGTATGAGGGAGTATGCACAGTTTGAGCCTAGCTCAGAGGGAACACATTCTGTCAAGAGTTGTATAAATTGAAAGCCCTCTTCCCATTTCAAGTGCCACTTTCCACACTCAGTTTGCCCATCATTATGACAACCTACTGCCCTGACAAGCAGCGGGGGCATATGTGGAAGAACTAGAAGATGGTTTTCTTTTATTTTTGGTCCCCCTTCCTTTGTGCTCTTAATATCATATTCTGTACAACATTCTCACAAGCCCTGAGAGCTTTCCAAATGAATACTCACTTTCCTCAAATCTTGGCACCAAAATATTATTTTAGTCTTTTTTCATATCCAACATCATTAGGTCTGATTGCACCATAGAATTCACTTGTCTATGAAAGGAAGGCCAGAAAAAATGGCCTAAGGTAAAGGGAAGTAAAAACATTAACTGTAGTAAATTTGGCTGCACACCCTCATCACTTATTTGGGGAGTGGCTAACAGCTCCTCCAATTCTGGTCAAAGCCGCTCAGTGCAGTTCTTCTAGATGGGACAGCGCTTCCTTGCATCTCACTCTTCCCTTTATGAGGAAATCCTCATTTCCTCCATTGTAAATTTGGGAAAGCATTATCAACATTACATGACTATCATTAGATTAAATAAAAGAATATGTGTAAAATCCTCACATATTGTCCACCATAAAATCAAATTTTAAAAATTGTCATTGTGGTGGTGATGATTATTAATGAGTGGAAGCTAGTTTTAATTATTTTTAATGTTATTGCTTAATTCAGTTCAATGTCACATTTATTAAGATCCTCCCCCAAACATCTGTGGGTGCGCATGACAAAGGCTGTACCAATTAGGAAAACTATGGACTGAGCAAAAAGGTGTGATCCCACAACCAGCATCTTCCAACAATTCTTTGTCCCCTCTGGTAGGGCAGTAATTCCCTAGACCTCTCATTTCCCATCAAAAATGGTATTAGCAATATCTTCTTTAACCTACTTCATAAATCCTATATGAAGAGATGAGAAAGTGAATTGATAGTCTTTTCTACCCAAAACAAAACAAAGTATAACTACAAAATATGCATTCCCTTCACTGATGGAATATATAAAATAATTATATGGCGACAAGCCAAGAGCTCTGCAGTAAACCACGTTTTCTTCACTTTATCTAAGCATTTGATGTCTCTTATCCCTAGAAATAGCCTTTTTTAGGTAATAAAATTCAATTTCAATAAATATTTTTAAGTGCCTACTATGTGTCAGGAATTATTATAGCAGTATTATCCAATAGAATTGTTGAGACAATGGAAGTATTCTGTCTGCACAGTCTGGTATGAGGGCCACTAGCCGATGTGATTACTGAGCATTTAAAATATGACTAGTATGATTGAATTTTAAGTTTTGTTTAATATTAGTGAGTTTTAACTTACATTTAAATGGTCCTATTTTACTAGTCACTATGGTGGTATTGGATAGCATAGGACCAGACCCCAGAAACTTGGCAATGAACAGAACAGCTAAAGTCCTTATTTTTTTGAAGTTTATATTCTAGTGAGGGGGGAGTTGGAACAGACAAAAAGATGAGTAAAATACATAGTAAGCCAAAGAGTAAAAAGTGCTATAGAAAAATAATAATAAAGCCAGAATGGAGTTAGGAAAGTTCAGAATTCTAAAAGGAGTAATGTACTTAACTTTTTTGATGGCCAATGCATGCCCTTTAAAGGCAAATCTCTTACATTTTACCTTAGGTAGCACCTGAAGCAAACTGTGGAGTCCAGAGCACATAGTTTTTGAATACATCTATGAATCAGGTGTCTGATCTGAATGGTTGCCTTTAACCTTCTCAACTCTTACTCAAAATATATCACTTCTCACTTGGTATAATAATCAGAAATAATGTGTAGCTTAATGAAACTTCTCCATTAAAAGGTTTTGAAAATAATATATAAGATTAATGGTTTACAAGAATAGTTTTAGACACTTGAAAACATAGGTAACCTAAAGACCTTCAATGCACCATGAATACATTCATTCCCAGACTAAAAATGAATTCCAAAATTGGTTTTGATTTTTACTTAAAATTCAAATGTCTGATGTCCTTAAATTGGACAAATGATATTTTAAAATATCTGTATCAGCCTCCTACATCTGCAGATTGTGATTTGCATTTTGAAATTGGTTGCTTGAAATGAACTAGGATGAGCCTTGCCGCTCTTCCTTTCCTCCCTCTGGTTAGTTAATGAAATAGGAGAGGTCAACCCTTTGTCCTTAAATTAGTTCCCATAAAAATCTTTTTGTACCTTGCAGCTTGTTATGATGTCTTGAGGCTGAAGGAAGTGTTGCCATTAATTATGTCTTTGTTGAATATGAATATCTATTCAGAGTAACTGAGCAGTTTCAAACAAAATTAGCATCCAGTGACACTCAGGCCAGCTTCAGGCTGGTGATCAAGAATACGTTCCTTTTTTTTGTCTTTCAATTTTTTTTTAAATAGCTAAGAGAATACTCTTTGGCAAGTGTGTATTATTTAATATATTCAGCTTTCAGTTGCTATTTTTTTCTAGATGAAGATGAGCTTAATTGAGGTTGTCCTTTTAAGTTTGTAGAGCCCTTCAAAATCTCACACAAAAGCATCTAGAGGCTTTTCATTTGTCTTGAGTATGTTTCAGATGTATAAATATTATTTACTTTAAACTCCAAATCAAAAGGTGCACCATAACTATTTTAAATAAAACTTAGTCAAGACCGAAATACACAAACACACACATACACACACACACATAAATTCAAAGCAAGGCTTCTTCTTTCCATTATCAAATCATTATGGGATATATTTATTATATTTAGCCTTATACTTTCCCTTATGGGAAAGGAGTTCAGTCAACAAATTTTAGGATACATACTGAAGAAATTTAGCAACACAGTGTAAGCAAGCACTTAATAAAGGGCTTTATTCTCATTTCTCCGAAGATAAATATTACAAACCCATTCTACAGCTAAGCTATGTAGTCAGTTTCCTATTTCAGATGCTTCTATGTGTTTGCTTGAATAAGATGGGATAGAGCCTGACTTTGAAAAATTGAGCAGGGAAATGTACACAGTGCTCTTGTCTAGGAGGCATTTTGAAGAAATGAAGAAAAACATTTAGCTGCTGGCTCAGCTATAAAAACTAGTTTGTAGTATGAAGGATAATGAATGGGACTCCAGTCCTGGGAGGCAAATTCTATTTTGTGAGCATTTAAATCAATGCATTGAAAATTATAACACATCTTAGGTAGCATGGAAGAAATTGTGAAAAATAGACTATGATTTCTTTTTGCTTTTAATAAAAGAAAAAAAGCCCCAAGCACTATACAAAGCAGATTAACAAGTTAGGAATAAAATTCTGAAACAACCTAGTAAAAGATAAGTATTTCCTATTGTAGAAAAAACTAAGGATATGAATCCCTTTTCCTCTTAAATGAGGAAATTGTTTAATATCTTTAAAATATTTTGTAGTGATTTTTGTTCTCTTTCATTTTCCTCCAGCTCCTTTCCTGAATACGGAACCAGAGTGTTCCCTGTCGTGAAGCGTCCGAGGAAGAGGTGCTAACTACAAGGTTATATTTTGCTTTTAAGTGAAATATACATTTTTTTCATTTTAAATGGGAACTCATAATGACATTGTGCAGAAGGGGATTCCAGGGCCCCTGATTATCACCATGTCTCCTTGAGTTGCGTCTCTGAAAAAAAAATGTGAAGGAGCTAGCCCTCTGGAATGAATACATTCTGTAGCTGCCTGTAATTATTTATTAAAATAGATGAAAGAAATAGGCTAAAAAGGAATCTACCACCCATGTTAGAGATAACATAATAAGAGCACATGGAAAGGGAAAATTAACACTAGGGAGGAAAAGAATGTTAGATATGTGTGTTCAAAAATACAGACATCTCAGCACTGTTGGCTCATACACAGACTCATTCCTGGATTTTTTATTTATCAGGGTGGGCTGTGCTAATGAAAACATTGGTTACTAATACGGATATGTATTAACATTAGAATTGAGTGGTAAACATAAGCAGGAGAGAATTCTGGAGAGAGATAGGGTAAAAAGGAAGTCAGTGGGGGAAGGCGAGGTGCAGGTTCTAGAGAAGAAATTGGTCAGTCCTTGTTCACATGGGTTTCATTTTGTCACTTGAGTCAAAATTAGAAACCCATTTTTCTAGTACAATTGCTTCTGTGTTTAGGAGACACTATACTTCCAAGGCTTCTTTTATTGTGGGAGAATTTTATAAACTTAGCACACTATCATCAAACCATCTTGGGGGTCAACTTTCCACTTGTGCCTCTATCTCTTATGAAAGTATGTTTACAATGTATTCTAATATATAGGATTTATCTTCATTTCTGAAAACAGCTTTTAAACTTAATCTGTCAGTGTTACTAATTTGTTTCTTCATTCTTTTCAAAACAGTACTTGCCACTACCTTTCATCAGATGCAAGAGATTTCTTTAGTACAGTACAGCCCTTCAAGGAAGGCTATGTTAATTTTTTGTTTTGTTTTGTCACTGTTGTTATTGTGATGCCTGGGAGATAAATTTTTATTATGGATGCCGATATTATTGTATTTCTTCTTTTGTGAGTCAAAAAATATAACTGGAAGTGATATTTGTGGACAGTTGTTCTAAAATATTTCAAATCATATTTGACTAAAAAAAACAGAAAAGTTACCACCTATTTTTATTTTAAAAGGAGACTTTAAAGATGTAGTTATTTTTTCTTTTTATTCTGGCTTTTCCCATGATATTTGAGTGTAATATTATGCCATGATGTTTATGTATGAAAACAATACATTTGCATGTGTTATAGGGAAGAAATGTTTTTCCAGGAAAATGACAAATTTTTCCTTTTTTAATGCTTTTGGAAATGATTTATTAAAGTAAAAAAATGACTCATTGGGAAAGCTGTGTTATCTGTAAAAATAATCAGTGTTTTACTTCCTTTCATATTTATAGGGCTAAATGTAATAAATATGTTGCAGAGACTAAAAATATACATTATAATCTTTTTAACCATATAAATAATACTTGTGAATTTTTTAAACCTCATGTAACTACTTTATTTAACAATTTAGTAAAGCAAGTGTGCTTTTTCTTACTATTTCATGCTCAGCCCCAAAAACTGTCCTAAGAAAATATACAATTCCTGCATAATATCTGTCTTTCTCTGTTAATATATTAGGGGGGAAAGTATGAATATTTCCAGAGAAATGCTTCGGATTCATTCTTCTAAAGTAATACGTGCTACATATAGAAAGAGCCAGGGAACTCCATTTACACATGAACAGAAAGCAGACTCCCAGTGTCTCCGTTCAGAAAATGAAGAGAACTTATAAAAATGTACAGCTGGAAATGTCATTCCGGTGGCTCTCCTCACAGTAAAGTTATTACTGTGTGAATAGCATTCATTAGTTTTACCAATATTGTGCTTCTTTTTATCTGCCCATTGCCATCTTAACAAAGTAAATCATTCCTGTTCTGCCCAGATCGCATCCCTTCCCCCTCGCCCTCCAAAAACCAACATTTGTTACCCATAAACAGGGATGCTCACTCAGTGATAAGTATAATGGCTTAAATTGAATTTTCTTTGAAATGATTTAGTGAATACTAGAACACATTTTTACTTTGTTATTTAGATTCAAGAAGGCATAAAATCTCTGCTATTTATCATGTAGTTATTTTAATGTAAACAATGTGTCCATTTAGATGAAGTGTTTTCATTATTAAGCTAATTCCAACACATCTCAGATAGATCATGAAAAGGGAGCACAACTCTTGCTGATGGGGATCCAAAATCTGCCTCCGCTCAGCCTGCCGTCAGATATGTCTTCATTAGTTTTTGTCATTCACCAGTGACAAATTCTGTGTAAATGGAATAATGATTAGGCCCGCCTTGATAACTTGTCTTATCTCATTAGTTTTTACATCAAAGTTAATCAGCAATGTGAATTGTAATTGCCAGAGGAGACAATATGTAGATCACTGGTTAGTATTTTTTTCTTTCTTTCTTTTTTTTTCTGTATGGCATCTTGAAACATCAGCAGGCTGGTTGGAGCAGATAGGCTTGGAAGAAAAATGATGTGGAAGGCATAATAAGCAAGCTGCTCAGAATTAATGAGCTAACCCAATAAGAAAAGAATGGCCAATCAATGTGAGTTGGACAAATATAATTTAGAAATAATTGCTTGATTGGTTGCCTATAGCACACTGATTTGACCACACATGAGGATTAAGAATTAAGATGTCAAAGCAAAAAATAATTTGGCAACTAAGGGAATGTAATTTTTTCTTTCCTTTCCTTTATGATTGAAAGAGGTGGGCATTTGATACGCTATTCGTCAGAATGAAAACATTAGACACCCTCTCCTTCTCTTTCTGTTCCCCTTACAATGCAGGCCCATTCAGAACACAATTGTGATACTCCTGGTTAGGACATTAAGAAGGTTCGAGGAAAGGGGTTGCAGGGGAAATTCCCATCTATGGCATTTATGCCCAAAGGATGAATGGGTTGCATCTGTACCAAGCTGCACCAACACTAGGAGGGATGGCAAAAGTGATAGACGTGAATGTTTGCAAAATATGTCAGTTGTCTGTCCTAAGGCCCCAAGAGTTCTGCTCATGTCCTACAATTTCCTAATGCAATTTCTCCTACAGCTATTCACCAATTAGTAAAGGGCCCTTGCTATAGTCATCTGTCTAAATTATTGGGAAGGTTCAGCCAGAAGGTAAATTTGCTTTGATCTACATTACACCTAATTGAGTCACCAGCAATGTCTCTATCCCAACATCAAGAAATGTGAAAATGTTAGATTATTTCACAGGGGATTAAACCTAATTTTCGCGTGGTCTGCATTAACCTATTAGGCTGGCTAATCTGCATTGCTAATGTGGCTGAGGCAGCTGTCACAGCTAAAGAAAAACATGATCATGCAATCCTTGAATGAATGATTCCCGGCCTGATTAGTCTTAGTGAAGTTAGCTGAGCCCTGGTGATAAGGAAAGAAAATTCCCAGGTTGCCAATAGCTTTGAAAATTATCAGACTGTAGGCAAAAATATACCTCATGATTCATAGGCTTTGGTCTAAATGCTGAGTTGAGTGACATTATTTAAGACTGACTAAGGCTAACTCAAATTGTCACTCGCATAAATGTTTGTGTTTATTTTAAGGCACTAATGTACTGGATGCAGATTTAAATGCTAATAGAAGCCAGCCTGACACATAAAACCCCAGGCGTTATTCTGTTGGTCTTTTATTAACACAGATTAAATTGTAATATTTTCTAGATAAATTGGCAAAATCATAAAGATACATTGCCCCCAAGATGCTAAATAAGAACAACTTTTTGCAAGACTTCTACTTTTCTCATAGATGAACAGAGTACATTTACACTTTCACTGCTCTTCTTCATTGTTAATTTAAAGAGAAAAAAAGAAAATTAGAAAAAATATATTTATAAGGATGAAAATTGCTTTCTGACACATTTATAAGGATGAAAATTGGCCACTACTGCTCTACCTGCCTATCCACTTAATTGCAAGGGGTGAGCATGTATTTTTTTCATCCCTGCACTCTGTTTGGTTGGAAACAGGCTTTGGTGAAAGTTAAAACCTTTACTTTCTTCTCTCTATTTGATTCAGAGGCAAGAGAGCCACCATGATGGGTACCCTTCAGATATGAAAAATGTTTCAAAGAATTTGATGGCTGCAAATAGAGCTAGGAGTCCATTTAATCTGATTAGCAGTTCTGCACAATGGACTTGGCCAAGCCATTGTGGACAAAGCCTTTGCTTTATTTGTTTCTATTAGCCTAGAATTAGTTATCAGAAAAGTGAAATTTTACCTCATCAGATTGCCTGGACAATCAAGAGAAAATAAATGAGGAAATAGCAT
Source organism: Artibeus jamaicensis (assembly GCF_021234435.1). Lineage (NCBI taxonomy): Eukaryota > Metazoa > Chordata > Mammalia > Chiroptera > Phyllostomidae > Artibeus > Artibeus jamaicensis. The sequence goes on from NW_026521913.1 coordinate 4,639,483, forward strand.
AATGTGTCAATATTTATCTTTTTACCCTAATTGTCCTCAGAGAGGACTTGTTGAGTGTGGAGTTGGCAGCCTTGTTTGTCTGTGTATTCTTGATTGCTTCTCCCATTGTGTAGGCACCTTAGCCATAACCTGCATGGTAATGACAACTCAAAGGCCAAGAAAACTGGCCAGAGAAAAAAGCATTTTAAATATCTAAGATCACTGCCAAGGAGAACCCTTGATGGCCAGGAAGGAAGGTAGAGCCCAACAAATTATAAGTCATTTGTGACTGCTTTTCGAATACCAAGGAATTGCAGAACAAAAGATGAGAGCCAAGATAGGCAACTGCTTTTCCCACCCAGGTTCTGGCACATCCTCCTCCTCTTGTTTTTTTTAGGTAGCTCTGCTGGCTCCAATCCTGTCTAGGTGCAGCCTTGTTCTTACTTTTATTGCCTCCTAATGGTTGCAGAGTTTTAATGTCTAAAATATTCTCAAATTGCCTTTACTGATAATGGTAAAGTCATTACAGCTAAAACTTCTTGAGTACTCACTACAAACCAGATATTATTCTAAGCACCTGACATTTGATTTTCTCCAAGTTCCCTGAGAGGGCTGCTATCATGAAGCCCAATTTTAAAAAAGTAGTTCAGGCCCTGAGAATAACTTGCTCAAGGTCACTCAGCCAGTGGTTATAGAACCAGGCCTTGAACCCATGCAGTCTGACTCCATCTCCTAATTACCAAAGGGCCTCAGAGTCCAGGACCCAACCAGTGAGTCCTGTGTCCCTTAAATGTGGTGTCTCGAGCATCTCACTTGCCTAAAAGCCCACCAGAGTTCCCCTTCCTGGAGATCTTCCTTGCAGCCAACGATGGACCTCTCTTCCTGTCCTAAAAAGCTGAAGTCCACTACAATGGTAGAAATATTGTATGAGTGTCTCCCATAGTCCCATTGACCAAGTGTTTTCAATAGCACAATCCACTTAGTGCTCACAGCATTTTTTCATAGAAGGAGAGACAGAAATTTTAATTATTCAAGCCTCTGTTAGGCCTCTCACATGAAGCAACATGAGTTCTGAATCAGCAATGATTAATCCTGAGTCACACCTGAAGTCATGCCTCAGCAACTGATCTGAACTGAGGACAATACCTGTGAATTGACACCCTTTCCCTCATTCAGCTCAAAGGCAACTTCCCCTCTGGTTCTCCAAGATGAGCTGTGGCTCCTTATTCATTACAAGAAGATGTAATCATGGTGTGCAGCACACATTGGATTGGCCATAGACATGGAGTCATAATCCCTTCCATAACTCTAACCTATTGTGGAAAGTTAATTGGCTCTTTTCTTTCCAGCTGGATCTGGAAGCACTCCAAGAGGTCTTTGTATCACTTCACATCACAGGATCACTATGCTTGTATGGGTATGTTAACAAAGCTATGGTAACAAATTCCTGACATTTACTTTCAATAAATTAGATCCATCTTCCCTATAAATAGCAGAGTTTAAAAAGCTAAAACAATCACTTAAAAATATTTTTCTTTGAATTCCCTATTACTCACAGGTAGATTATTTTTTCTTTCTAGCACGTCTACTGGGCCCATTCTTTGACTGATAATGTAATGTGCCAACACAAGCCAAACATATTTTACCTCCAGTAAGAATGGTAGGAAAGGTGAGGATCATTAACATTAGCATCAGTTTCAATACCAGTTGCATACCTGTGAGATGCCCAGTTATATCTGATATGTGTATTGGTTCCCTCTTGCTGCCATAACTAATTACAATAAACATAGTGTCTTGAAATGTTACAAACTTATTATTTTACAGTTCTTGAGGTCAGAAGTCCAAAATCAATCATAGAAGGCTAAAACCAAGGGATCAGATGTCCTTGTTCCTTCTGGAGGCCCCAAAAGAAAACTGATTTATTGCCTCTTCCAGTTTTTAGAGGCTGCAAAATTCCTTGGCTTATAGCCACAACACTCCAATCTCTGCTTCTGTCCTCATGTCCCATCTGTCCTTCTTATAAAGACCCTTGTGAATACAGGGGTCCCACCAGGGTAATCCAAAATAACCCCCATATTCATTCATTTATTCATTCATTCATCTACCCACAAATACTGCCTTGTGATCACAGTGCCTGGCACTATGGCTCCAGCAGGGAGCAGTACAGTGTTCAGGTTGTGGGTTGTCAAATCTAGAGAATGAGCTGTTGTGGTGACAACAAGAAAGGAACAGTCAAGAGAACAGATGAAAAAGGAACTAGAGATAATCCACTGTGTGGTGGGCACTGATGTCCAGAAAATCTTCCTTGAGAAAAGTGCCATTTAAGCCATGAGCTAAGGGAAGTATAGGAATTTTGCAGAGGAAGAGATTGGAAAGGGTAAAAAGGCAACAAAGACAAAATGACTATTTCAGCCTCAAATAATTTCTAGACTAAAGGAGACATGTATAATTGCAGTGACAATGATTTTTACTTTGTCTACAGTAGTCAAATTCAGGGTCCCTGTTCTGAGTGAGCATAAACATTTGTTATTTTCAAAAACAGCAATGAATTCCTGGAGATGGAAGAAGATAGGGCAAGCTCTTCATGTGCTCAGTGGCAAAGGAAGCCACTGAGCTTCCGTTTTGAGTCCCCCCACTCAGCCCTTGTCTGCAGAGAGGCAGCCTCCTGCTGTGTTTATTCCACTCATCTGCGGGGTTAAAGTTGACACAGAGCATATTGGCTCTGCTTTCTCAAAAGACTAGGTGTACAACCATTTGTGAAAAACCAGCTTCCCTCCCTTCTGATTGGACCCAGAAGTCACATATCTTCCAAGAAACAATGTCCTGTACAAGAATTTCCCCTTATCGACAATGGATATATTCCAAGACACCCAGTGGTTGCCTGAAACTGCAATAGTAATAAATCTTATATATTTTATTTTTCTAAACATACATACCTATGATAAAGTGTAATTTATAAATTAGGCAATATAAGAAATTAACAATAATGCATAACAAAATAAAACAATTATAATGATATTCTGTAACAAAAGTTGTAAATGTGATATCTATCTCAAATATCTTATTGTACTGTATGTATAAGCATAGATGCCCTGTACAAAGGAATGATTCACATCTTGGCAGGATGGAGAAAAACAGCATGAAACTCAAAACTTATGAATTGTTTATTTCTGTAATTTTTAATTTAATATTTTCAGACTATACTTGATCACAAGTAACTGAAATTACAGAAAGCAAAATGGTGAATAAGGGGTTGCTGCACAAAGGTTACTTACACAACCCCAGAATAGCTCTCCATTAGGTACTTATATTCATTAAAAAGAAAAATAGTGCCTAAGAAGATGGTGGAAGAGTAGGTGGAAGCAGTGTCTACTTCCTGCTGCACATGGGTGAAACACCTGGCTGATCTTCTGAGGAACAGAGCAAAAAGCCAGTGGTATTCCAGAATATATGAAGATTGGAGACCAAAACTTATAGAGGACATTGAAAAAACAGATGGTGAGACAATAAAACCTAGAGCTATGAAAAGACCAGCGTTAGACCCAAACAAGGGTTATTCCAATAACACAGACAGTGAGACAAATTTCACGTTGCTACCCCAGAGAACTTGCAAGGTGGGAGTGGTGAACACCAGTATACCTGCTGGAAGAGGAAACCCACCAACAAAAAAACCACCAGCAGATTACAATGGAAGAAGGTGAAGGAGGAAGTGGAAGCCACACTACAACAACCCAGGACAGAACCAGAAATACAGTTAAAAAGTAGAGAAATTACCCACAAAAAACAACAGAACAAGAGCAAGGGGAAAGCCTCAAAATCTTGTACACACAGAAGAATCAACTTCAACACAAGTTGTCCACACCTGCACAACAGAATACAAGACGTGGAGGACAGAGTAATCTTCAGTTAAGCATCTGGTGGGAAGGACCCATCAAAGAAGGACCCAACAACAATCAAAACCCAAAGACATACAGAGAACCAACATAAATGACAGCCCAAGACCAGCAAGCTAAGGAGATTTAAAAAACTGCACCACTGAATCTCACAGGTCTTCTACCATAGAAGTTCACACCAGAAACCCAGGAAGTCACAACAGATCATTTAAGAAGCTGAGGCTAACAAGAAGAATCTCACAATGGGAAGACAAAAAAACAATCCCCAAATGAAAGGAAAGGAGGAAGCTTCAGAAAAAAAAATGCTAACTGAAATAGAGGCAACTCAACTATGAGATATTGAGTTCAAAGCAATGGTTATCATGAAGCTAAATGAGCTAACAGAATTACAAGAAACTACAGGGAAACTACAATGAACTCACTGCAAATTATATCAACATGAAAAAGGACATTTTGATAATGTTAATTCTTCCAATCCATGAACAAGGTATATGTTTCCATTTGTTTGTGTCTTCCTTGATTTCGTTCTTCAGGGCTGTGTAGTTTTCTGCATACAGGTTTTTTACCTCCTTGGTTAGGTTTATTCCCAGATATTTTATTTTTCTTTTTGCTATATCAAATGGGATTTTTCTCTTTATTTCTGCTTCTGCTGATTCACTGTTGGTATACAAAAATGCCTTTGATTTCTGGATATTGACTTTATAACCAGCTGTTTTGCCAAACTCATCAATTAGTTTGAGGAGTTTTTGGGTAGAGTCTATAGGATTTTCCATGTACACTATCATGTCATCTGCAAACAGTGACAGTTTTGTTTCCTCCTTTCCTATTTGGATGCCTTTTATTTCCTTTTCTTGCCTGATCGCTGTGGCTAAAACTTCCAATACTATATTGAATAGAAGTGGTGAAAGTGGACAACCTTGTCTTGTTCCTGATCTTAGTGGAAAAGCTTTTAGTTTTTTCCCGTTGAGTATGATATTGGCTGTAGGTCTCTCATATATGGCCTTTATTATTTTGAGAAATGCTCCTTGTATTCCCACTTTGCTGAGTGTTTTTATCATAAATGGGTGTTGTACCTTATCGAAAGCTTTTTCTGCATCTATTGATATGATCATGTGATTTTTGTCTTTGCTTTTGTTTATATGATGTATTACATTTACTGATTTGCGAATATTGAACCATCCTTGCATTCCTGGGATGAATCCTACTTGATCATGGTGTATGATCTTTTTGATATGTTGTTGGATGCGATTTGCCAATATTTTGTTGAGGATTTTAGCATCTATGTTCATCAGCGATATTGGCCTGAAGTTTTCTTTCTTTGTTGTGTCTCTATCTGGTTTTGGAATTAGGATGATGCTGGCTTCATAAAAAGAATTTGGGAGTTTTCCATCCTTCTGAATTTTTTGAAATAGTCTGTGGAGAATAGGGGTTAGCTCTTCCTTAAATGCTTTGTAGAATTCTCCTGTGAAACCATCTGGTCCGGGGCTTTTGTGTGATGGGAGTTTTTTGATTACTGCTTCAATTTCTTTTGCTGTTATTGGTGAATTTAGATTTTCTGCTTCTTTTTCACTGAATTTTGGAAGATTGTATTTTTCTAGAAATGTGTCCATTTCCCCTAGGTTTTCAAATTTCTTGGCATACAGTTCTTCATAGTAATTTCTTACAATCTCTTCTATTTCTGTGGTATCAGTTGTAATCTCTCCTTTTTCATTTCTGATTGTGTTTATTTGTGTCCTCTCTCTTCTTTTCTTGATGAGCCTACTTAAAGGCTTGTCTATTTTGTTTATCTTCTCAAAGAACCAACTCCTGGATTCATTGATCCTTAAAATTGTGCTTTTTGTTTCTATGTCATTTAATTCTGCTCTAATCTTGGTTATTTCCTTCCTTCTGCTTGCTCTGGGCTGTCTTTGTTGTTGTTCCTCAAGTTCTTGCAGGCGTAGGGTTAGGTTGTTTGTTTGAAATGTTTCTATATTCTTTAGGTAGGCCTGTATTGCTATAAACTTCCCTCTCAGGACTGCCTTCGCTGTGTCCCATAAGTTGTTCATGGATTGGAAGAATTAACATTATCAAAATGTCCATACTCCCCAAAGCAATATACAGATTCAATGCAATACCTATTAAAGTACCAATGGCATATTTCACAGACATAGAACAAACACTTCGAAAATTTATATGGAACCATAAACGAGCTCGAATAGCAGCTGCTCTTTTGAGAAAGAAGAACAAAGTAGGGGGATCACAATACCTGATATCAAACTGTATTACAAGGCCACTGTAATCAAAACAGCCTGGTACTGGCATAAAAACAGGCACATAGACCAATGGAACAGAACAGAGAGCCCAGAAATCAACCCAACTCTCTACAGTCAATTAATATTCGACAAAGGGGGGCAGTAACATAAAATGGAGTAAAGATAGCCTCTTCAACAAAGGGTGTTGGGAGAACTGGACAGCTACATGCAAAAAAAATGAAACTTGAGCACAGACTTACACCATACACCAAAATAAATTCAAGGTGGATAAAAGACTTAAATGTAAGTCATAACACCATTAAAGTCCTAGAGGAGAACATTGGCAAGAAAATCTCAGATATTTCACGCAGCAACTTCTTTACTGATATGTCCCCTAGAGCAAGGAATGTAAAGGAAAGAATAAACAAATGGGATCTCATCAAAATAAAAAGCTTCTGCATGGCTAAAGAAAACAGTATTAAATTAGCAAGACAACCAACTGTATGGGAAAACATATTTGCCAATGATACCTCAGACAAAGGTTTAATCTCTAAAATATACAAAGAACTTACACGACTCCACTCTAAGAAGACACCCAACCCAATTAGAAAATGGGAAAAGGACTTGAACAAACACTTCTCCAAGGAGGACATACAGAACATTCAGAGACACATGAAGAGATGCTCAATATCATTAGCTATCAGAGAGATGCAAATTAAAACCACAATGAGATACCACTTTACACCAGTCAGGATGGCTATCATAAACAAAGCAACAAACAACAAATGTTGGAGGGGTTGTGGGGGAAACGGGGTCCTTAGTTCACTGTTGGTGGGAGTGCAGACTGGTACAACCATTATGGAAAACAGTATGGATTTTTCTCAGAAAAATAAAAATCGACCTGCCTTTTGACCCAGCAATTCCACTGCTAGGATTATATCCTAAGAATCCTAAAACATCAATTTCAAAGAACCTATGCACCACAATGTTCATAGCAGCACAATTTACAATAGCCAAGAGTTGGAAGCAACCTAGGTGCCCATCAGTAAATGAATGGATCCAAAGATTGTGGTACATATACACAATGGAATTCTATGCTGCAGAGAGAAAGAAGGAGCTACTACCCTTTGCAACAACATGGATGGAACTGGAAAGCATTATGCTGAGTGAAATAGGCCAGGTGCTGAAAGACAAATACCATATGATCTCACCTTTAACAGGAAGCTAAACAACAAAACAAACAAGTAAGCAGAAAAAAAAAACCCAAAAACCAAAGACACTGAAATAGAGAACAAGGGGATAGTGACCAGAGGGAGTTAAGGGGAAGTTAAGGGAAGTTAAGGGGAAAAAGGGGGAGGGATTTGGAGGAACAAATAGGAAGGACACAGGGACGAGAACTAAGGGGGGGAGGAAATGGGAGGGAGGTGGGGAGCAAGGGGCAGGGGAGGCTGGGATGGGAAAAATAGACAAAAAACTGTACTTGAAAAATAACTAAATAAAATTAAAAAAAAAAAAAAAGGACATAGAAACTATCAATAAAGGTGAAGAGAAAATGAAGAATACAATTTCTGAACTGAAGAACATAGCAGAAGGAATCAAAACAAGGTTCAATGAAGCACAAGATGGGATCAATGAGCTGGAGGACAAGATAAAATAAAAAACCCAAAAAAGCAAGAAAGGAAAAGAGGCTCAGGAATAATGAAGAGGAATTAAGGGAAATGCAGGAAAACATGAAATTTAATAATATCCATATAATAGGGATACCAGAAAGAGAAGAAGAACAGCAAGGGATAGAAAATCTGTTTGAAAAAGTAATGATAGAAAACTTCTGTAATTTCATGAGAGAAAAAACACAGAGTCCCAATCAAGAGGAACCCAAAGAGGACCACTTCAAGACACATTATAATTAAAATGGCAAAATTCCAAGACAAAGAGAAAATCTTAAAAGCAGTAAAAGAGAAACAGGAACTAACATACAAGGGAACCCCAATAAGGTTAGCAGCTGACTTCTCAATGGAAATGCTCCAAGCAAGAAGAGAATGGCAAGAAATATTCCAAGTAATGAGAATCAGAGGCCTGCAATTAAGGCTACTTGACCCAGCAAAGCTATAAATTAAGATAGAAGGCCAAATTAGGAGCTTCCCAGACAAAAGAAGTCTAAAAGAGTACACCTCCACCAAACCATCTCTGCAAGAGATGAGAAAGGGACTGCTTTAAGGAAAGGAAGGGAAAGAGGCTGAGTGAGAGGCACACAGGTATGAAAAAATGGCAATGAATAAGTACCTATGAATAATAACCTTGAATGTAAATGAATTAAATGCGCTAATCAAAAAACAGAATAGCTGAATGGATAAGAAAGAATGACCCACACATTTGCTGCCTATAAGAGACTCACCTCAGAACCAAAGACCTACACAAACTGAAAGTGGAGGGCTAGAAACAAATTTTCAAGATAAACAGACAGGAAAAAAATCTGGGGCAGCAATACTCATATCAGACAAAATAGAGTTCAGAAAAAAGGCCATAAAGAGAGACCCAGAAAGTCACTTCATAATACTCAAAGGAAGAACCCAAGAAGAAAACATAAACATTGTAAATATATACACACCCAACATAGGAGCACCCAAATACATAAAGAAAATCTTAGAGGACTTCAAGAAAGATACTGACAGCAATACAATTATAGTAGGGAATTTTAACACCCTACTGTCCAAAATGGATAGATATTCCAAACAAAATATCAACAAAGATATTATGGCATTGAACAATGACCCAGATGGAATGGACTTAACTGATATATACAGAGCCCTTAATCCAAAAGAAGCTACATTCACAATTCTTTTCAAATGCACACGGTACATTTTCAAAGATAGACCACATGATAGGACACAAAACAAGCCTCAACAAATGCAAAAAAAAATTTAAATTATCCCAAGCACTTTCTCCAACCACAAGGGACTGATACTAGAAACCAACCCCAAGGGGAAAAAAACCCAAACACTCAAACTCATGAAGATTGAATACCATGCTGTTAAACGATGAGTGGGTCAAGAATGAAATTAGAAAAGAAGTCAATAAGTTTCTGGAAACAGATGAAAACGAACTCACAATAACCCAAAACTTATGGAACACAGTGAAGGCAGTTCTGAGAGGGAAGTTCATAGCAATACAGACTTACCTAAAAGAGATAGAAACATTTCCAATAAACAAACTAACCCTATGCCTACAAGAACTTGAGGAACACTAAAGACAGTCCAGAGCAAGTAGAAGGAAGAAAATAACCAAGATCAGAGCAGAATTAAATGACATAGAGATTAAAAGCACAGTTCTAAGGATCAATGAATTCAGGAGCTGGTTTTTTGAAAAGATAAACAAAATCAACAAGCTTTCAAGCTCATCAAGAAAAAAAAGAGAGGACTTCTGGCCAAGATGGAGGCATAAGTGGAAACACTGTACCTCCTCGCACAACCAAGTTGATGAACAACAAATATTTAAAAACCAGAATGCAACCAAAACAGAGAAAAATTAAACTGTACCAAAGTCCAACAACAATGAACCAGTCATCCAGACCGTGTCACAACACAGCAACCTGTGTTGCCCCACCCTGGTGAACACCTAAGGTTCCACACCTCATACGTAACCATTGCAAACAAACCAAAACATTATGGCTTGAGAAGAACAGTTCAAAGCCCCAGAGCCAATACTTCTAAGTGACCAACAGATAGCCAACCTATCAGATGCACAGTTCAAAACACTGGTGATCAGGATGCTTACAGAACTGGTTGATTTTAGTCACAAATTAGATGAAAAAAATGAAGGCTTCACTAAGTGAAATGAAGCAAAATGCACAGGGAAACAATAGTGATGGAAAGGAAATTGGACTCAAATCAAGGGAGTGGACCAGAAGGAAGAAAAGAATGAGCAAAAAAAAGCAGTGAAGAAACAAGAATTCAAAAAAATGAGGAGAGGCTTAGGGAACTCCAGGACATCTTTAAACGTTCCAACATTTGAATCATAGGGGTACCAGAAGGGGAAGAGGAAGAGCAATATGTGGAAAAGTTATTTGGACAAATAATACAGGAGAACTTCCCCAATCTGGCAAAGGAAGCAGACTTTCAGGAAATCCAGGAAGCTCAGAGGGTCCCAAAGAAGTTGGACCCAAGGAGGAACACACCAAGGCACATCATAATTACATTATCCAAGATTTAAATGAAGGAGAGAATCCTAGAAGCAGCAAAAGATAAGGAGAGAGTCACCTACAAAGAAGTTCCCATCAGAGTGTCAGCTGATATCTCAAAAGAGACCTTACAGGCAAGAAGAGGCTGGAAAGATGTATTCCAAGTCACGAAAGACAAGGACCTACATTCAAGATTGCTCTATCCAGAAAAGCTTTCATTTAGAATGGAAGGGCAGATAAAGTGCTTCTCAGATAAGGTCAAGTTCAAGGAGTTTATCATCACCAAGCCCTTATTATATGAAATGTTAAAGGGGCTTACCTAAGGAAAAGAAGATAAAAAAAATATGAACAGTGAAAGGACAGCAAACTCATGGTTATTAACAACCACACCTAAAACAAAAGCAAACTAAGCAGACAGTTGGATCAGGAGCAAAACCATAGAAATGGAGATCACATGGAGGGTTAGCAACAGGGGAGTGGGAGGAGAGGGGGAGAAGATACAGAGACTAAGTAGCATAGACCATAGGTAAAAAATATACAGGGGGAGGACAAGAATAGTATGGGAAATATAGAATCTAAAGACCTTGTGACATATGGACATGAACTAAAGGTGAGGATGGTGGGGGAGGGATTTGCAGGGTGGAGGGGAATGAAGGGGGGAAAATAGAACAACTGTAATGGCATAATCAATAAAATATATTTTTAAAAAAGAAAAGGTATTTAGAGATCTGGACAGCTACATGCAAAAAAATGAAACTTGAGCACCAACTTACACCATTCACCAAAATAAATTCAAGGTGGATACATGATTTAAATATAAGTTGTGACACAGTTAAAGCCCTAGAGGAGAACATAGGCAGAAAAATCTCAGATATTTCATGCAGCAACATTTTCACTGATCTGTCCCCTAGAGCAAGGGACATAAAGGAAGGAATAAACAAATAGGATCTCATCAAAATAAAAAGCTTCTGCATGGCTAAAGAAAACAGTATTAAAATAAAAAGAACCAACCATATAGGAAAACATATTGCCAATAGTATTTCAGACAAGGGTTTAATCTCCAAAATATATAAATAACTTACATGATTCCACTCTAAGAAGATGAGCAACCCAATTAAAAAATGGGCAAAGAACTCAAACAGACACTTCTGCAAGGAGGACATACAGAAGATCCAAAGATACATGAAAAGATGCTCAATATCACTAGCCATCAGAGAGATGCAAATTAAAACCACAATGATATACCACTTCACACTGTTGAGAATGGCCATCATAAACAAAGCAACAAACAAGTGTTGGAGAGGTTGTAGAGAAAAGGGAACCCCAGTGCACTGTTTGTGGGATTGCAGACTGCTACAACCACTATGAAAAACAGTATGGAATTTTTACGAAAACTAAAAATGGATCTGCCTTTTGACCCAGCAATTCCACTGCTAGGCTTATATCCTAAATACTCTGAAACACCAATCCAAAAGGACCTATGCACTCCAATGTTCATAGCAGTGCAACTTACAATAGCCCAGTGTTGGGAGCAACCTAGGTGCCTGTCAGTAAATGAATGGATCAAAAAACTATGGTACATTTACACAATGGAATTCTATGCAGCTGAGAGAAAGAAGAAGCTCCTACCCTTTGGGACAGCATGGACAGAACTGGAAAGCATTATGCTAAGTGAAATAAGCCCAGCTGTGAAAGACAAATACCATGATGTGATCTCACCTTTAAAAGGAACCTAATCAACAAAACAAACAAACAAGCAAAATATAACCAGGGACACTGAAATAGAGAACAGGCTGACAGTGACTAGAGGGGAAAGGGGAGGGAATTTTCGGGGAATAGGGGTAGGGTTTGTAGGAACAAGTGTAAAGGACACATGGACAATAACAGTGGGGTGGAAACAGGAGGGAGTTGGGAGGCCTGGGGGGTGGGCTGGGATGGGAGCAAAAGACAGAAAACTGTATGTGAACAACAATTAAAATTTAAAAATAAATAAAATAATTAATTAATTTAATAAATAAAAGAAAAATAGTAAACTCACAGTGAAGAAGCCTGTTCATCAACTCCTTAACCAAGTGAATAGAATTAATACATCCAAGTAATGGAACAACTTGACATCATGCACCTCTTAATAGGATGCACTGAAAATGATATGACAGCCCTTCTGGGATCTTTCTGTCCAAAATGGATCCTTCCAATATAATCATGGGGAAACATTACACAAACTCAAATTGAGAGAGTTTCTATAAAATAGCTGATTTATACTCTTCAAAACTGATATCACAAAAGACAGTATACTTTTTATCTTTATAGGTTTGCCAATTATAGATATTTAATATAAATGGAATTAAATAATATGTAGTCCTTTGTTGCTGCCTCCCTTCATTTAGCACGATGTTCTCAAGGTTTGTATTGTGTGTGAGTACTTTATTTCTTTGTATTACCAAATAAAATATTCTGTTGTATGGATAAATCACTTTTTTTAGCCATTCATCAGTTGATGAGCATTTAAGATTATTTCCACTTTTTGGCTATTATGGATATTGCTGCTATGAACATTTGTAATAGGCTTTGGTGTCGACAAAGGTTTTTTTTCCTGGATATATACCTAGTAATTGAATTGCTGGGCCATATGCTAACTCTATTTTTAACCCTTTGATGCACTTATTATCAGGCCATTTTCCAAAGTGGCTGTACCACTTCATATCCTACCAACAATGTATGAGGGTTTCCATTTTTCCCCATTCTCACTAACACTTGTCATTTTCTTTTTTAATTCTAGCATTCCTAGTAGGTTCGAAGTGATATTTCATTTTGGTTAAGATTCTTAATATCATTCTTAATTTTTTTTCTCTAGTTTTAAATTATTTCAAGATAGAAAATGAAAAGAAATGCCCTATGCCCTATTAATGCACAATGAAAGACCTTTGGAGAGAAGTCATCTCTCTCTTTTTTTAATCTAAAAAAAAGAGATAAACTGACAAACTGATAAATTGACAAATCTTGAGGACAAGAGTGACCTAAGTTCTAGAAATTTGGTATTTCTTGGGTTCAGTGTTTCTATTCATTCACTCAAAAAAATTTTATCAAGCTACAGTTAAAATAAGTTAATAATAAGATGGATATTACTTGGAAATATTACTAGGAAGTACTGCTGTCCTTCCCATATAAAAGTGAACTGTTTGAGAAGCTCCTTTTTAATGGTGACTGAAAGTAACACGTTCACCAGTGCAATAGACTCATACTGATAAATATACCAAAGGCTATATTTATCTGTTCCAGTAAGACACCACATTCAGCATTGCATTGATAACCAGAGCTATCATTTGGTTAATTTTAAAGTAGTTCATTTTCATCTGCTGCAGTCCATCTGGTTTTCGCAGAAACTCATACAGGTGAATTCAGTGAGGATGCATTCGGGACCACCACACTTGTATTTTTAAAGCCTTTGAAAATGATGTAATTTATGATTCTATATTGGCCAGCATATGGGGAGGAACAATTTAAGGGGCTTCCACTTGAATCTTCCTTCCATAATATCTCTTAATCCATATAGCATGGAATCAATGTAAGAATTTTTCCAGCTGCTAAGGCTCTCCATCTTGATTATGTATTTGAGTACTGGGAAACCCAATGGAAACAATATGAGGCGGACTTGGGCCAGAATTTAATTTGTCACCTTATCAGCATAAATCCCATTCTATTAAGGGGTCACGTGCTATTATATTTCTTGGAGTCCCTGTCAGCCCAGATATATATCAAATAGTTCTCTAAAATCAGAGTATTTCCTTTTTTCTGATGACCAGTTACTGCAGAAAATGACCAATGATGGTCCAATTGACTGAAAACCAAGTAGGATACAAAGAACATTTGTAGAAAACTGTAGAGTAAACTAAAAAATCCCAGACCCATAGAAGGAACATGGACTTTATGTTTACACATATCTGGGTTGTATGCCTGTCCCATTACTCATTGGATGGATCAGGCTCAATATCTTCCGTAAAGAGAGATTGTTAATGCCTACCTTACAAGAACATTCCAAGCAAATCCATAAAGCAGATGGGCACAACACAGAGCCTGTCCTCATTAAATAAGTGGCTGTTTCTATTACTAGTACCAATGGGTGTCTCATTGATCATGGCTTATTGTCCATGGGACATGTGAATGTTCATGGAGTACAGAATTAGCCAGTTTAATTTTGAGAGTTTTATGAGTAAATGATAGTTTTACCTAGAACTCTGAGTTAAATAACAATTAATGCTGACATATAATAAAGAAAGTGTGTCTTTGGGAAAACTGAGTACCAAGGAGCAAGAATTTAGTCTGAGATAATATGGTGATAAAAGGAGCTACTACTCTTTGCAACAACATGGATGGAACTGGAAAGCATTATGCTGAGTGAAATAGGCCAGGCATTGAAGGACAAATACCATATGATCTCACCTTTGACAGGAAGCTAAAGAATAAAACAAACAAGCAAACAGAATAAAAACAAAGACGCTGAAATAGAGAACAAGAGGGCAGCGACCAGAGGGGAGAGGGAAGGGAACTTAAGGGGAAAAAGGGGGGAGGGATTTTGAGGAACAAGTATGAAAGACACAGAGATGAGGACTGGGGGGGGGGGAATGGGAGGGAGGGGGGAGACGTGGCGGGGGGGGGGATGGGAGAAATAGATAAAAGAAAATGTACTTGAAAAGTAACTAAATAAAATTTAATATTAAAAAAAAGAAAGACAAATACCATATGATCTCACCTTTAACAGGAAGCTAAACAACAAAACAAACAAGCAAGCAAAATAAAAACAAAGATACTAAAATATAGAACAAGGGGACAGCAACCAGAGGGGAGAGGGGAGGGAATTTAAGGGGAAAAAAAGGAACGGATTTAGAGGAACAAGTATAAAGGACACAGGAGCAATAACTAAGGGGGGTGGAAATGGAGGGAGGTGGGGAGCACGGGGCTGGATGGGCTGGGATCGGAGAAATAGACAGAAAACTGTACTTGAAAAATAAATAAAATTTAAAAAATGTAAAATAAAAAATAAAAGAATAAACTAAAAAAAAACACACAAGAAACCAAACTTATATACTACCTTAATTTGGATGCTGCAAAAGCAGAGCCTGAGTTGGGAATGTGGGTGCTAGAATTTTATTGGGGGGTGATTCCAAGGAGAAAATTGGGAGAGTTTTACAGAAAAATCTAGTAAAATGTGTGTTAAGATTCACACTACTGTGGGAACTGAGTCTCAGTTCTGCTGGGAAATTATTTAACATGAATTTATGTACTGTTCCCTCAAAAGACCAGAAGTTGATAATTTTATATTTTAACTTCTACCAGCTATTTTATTGAAGGTTATCCCCGGAAGCATTGGTTTCATCTTATTGAGGGCACCTGTGACTAAACATAGCTCTGAGAACCCTTACAAGGCAGAAAGACCTTTGTGATGGGTCCTTGAAGTGGG
This sequence comes from Artibeus jamaicensis, assembly GCF_021234435.1. Lineage (NCBI taxonomy): Eukaryota > Metazoa > Chordata > Mammalia > Chiroptera > Phyllostomidae > Artibeus > Artibeus jamaicensis. The sequence goes on from NW_026521913.1 coordinate 4,655,221, forward strand.
ACACTGACATAGCTTAGGAGATACCACAGCTAAAATCAGATGTGAGCTTAGGGTATATTCCATAAAAAAGGCTCCTACATACATTCTATGTCTTCAGATCTCATTATTATTCCTTGGCTAAGTCACCGAGATGTTTTGTTTTATTTCTAATTAACCCAATTTTACCCATCTGTAGTAGTCTCATGGAAGACTGTAATGATTTTACATTTGCTATATGGCTTCCTGGCATTTAATTTGAAAGATTACCTACCATAAGAGCCTTACCTACCATAATAGCAAGAAATTGCTTCAGAATCTTCTAAGCATTATGGCCTTTCCTGATGCACAGTCACCATGCAGAAAGCATAGGGTGATACGTCCAACACCTACTACTTGGATTTGGAACAGTGTCTAAAGGAATTGGGTTCCACAAACATAGCATTTTGGCAGCTTGGGGCAGCTATAACCCTGTGTCCATAAATATTATTTTAATTAAGAAACATTGTGCTTATTTTCTTTTAGCTGATAAAAAGTCTTGTATTATGAATAAGATCCAAAGCGTATGTGAAAATTCATTTGGTTCTACTTCAAAAGCTTCCCAATTTCCCACTTTCTGCCTTTGTACAATGGAAATAGCTTTATTTTAATTGATTCTGGAGAGAATTATAATCATCCTTTAGTTTGGATGTTGTAGCTACATGAGGTGAAAGAGGTGTTATGGTGATTCGTTCTCTTGCTTCTTGGTGATCCCCCTATGTCCACTCCAATTCCTTGAAAACCTGGACCTGTAGGATGTAAATGGGACTGGAGGTGAGAAAGGGGGTTGAAGCTTCCATATCAGCCCAGTTTCCTCCCAGATTACTTCCTACCTCAAAAACAAATAAGAAAATGAAATTTCTGTGAATGAAATTGTGAACACTTCTGAAGAATCTATTATTAATATGAGCCAGACTGGGGGGGGCGGGTGCTTTTCAAGATGGAGACAGAGTAGGTCGGAGCAGATTACAGTTCCTTGTACACAAGGGAGAGAAACCTGTGGGTGGAGGAGAAGCCAGCAAGCCAGCAGTTGCCCAGCCTATATGAAAATAAGGGACCAGAAATCTCAATGGTATTGGAGGAACCAGACAGTAGGGAGACAGCAGGGGTACAATAGAGTCTCGGGACCGAGCAAAGAGAGGGACAGCAGGGAAATCGGGGGGGGGGGGGGGGGGTGCAGAGTCCAGGGACCAGTGCTCGGCGCGCAGCACCCTTTGATGAGCGCCCAGCGTTCTGGACCAGTGCCCTGTGCAACTTCCTATTTTGGATTCGTCTGGAGGCTGGGGTCTGCGGAAACAAGGACAGGAGCTGGACAGGAGCTGAAGGGATTTCGGCTGGTGCATGGTTCGGGGGGCCAGCACCTGGCGCACAGTATATCTGGGCGATCCCCGGGCGCACTTGGGCCAACGTTCAGCACCCAGACAGGTTCCCCGTGCTGCTCCCTCCCTAGGATTTTTTGGAGGGGGCCTGCCAAGGGATCCAAACAAAGACAGGAGCAGAAGGGATTTCAGCCAGCACACAGTTCAGGGGATCAGTACACAACCTGCAGCATGCCTCAATGTGCACGCAGCATTTCTAGGTCGGCTGTGCCCAGTCCTCAGATCGGCTTCCGGTTCATCTCCCTCAGACTATCTGGAAGCCCCGAGCCTGCTGAGGGGTCCTGGGGAAAGAGCTGAGATCCTCAACTCCCTCCCTTTCTGGCCAAGCAAGGTTGGGTGCCAGGAGAGATTTGTTTCCTAGTTTACAGAGAGGGTGCTGAGGACAAATGGCTCCAACCGAGGACTCTGTGGTTGTGAGCCCCAGAGATCTGGTACAGTGTGGGGCTCTGAATCCAATAGACACAACTGCACGGTCTGCTCCGCACCCAGCCTGGCAGCGAACCCAAGGTTGGTCAGAGGGCCTGGAGCTTTCCCACAGAACTGGGGCAGGTCTGTGCTCCATCCAGTGGGAACCAGGCAACTTGGCCCTCGCAGGTGCCCACACACCCTGCAACCCAACCCACAGTGGTAACCCCTGGGAAAAGAGTGCTGTGAGGAAGTCCTAGTTCCCCATTATAGGGAGCTGGGGAGAGGCACCAAGGGTCTGGCTCCTGAGAGAGGTCTGTCAGAAAAATCACAATAATCAACCCTCAGCCAACTGCAAGCAGAAAAACTGGTTTGGCCAGTTTGAAACCAACAAGTGACGTTTCCTTTTTTTTTTTTCCCCTCCTTTCTTTTTTTAAATTTTATTTTACTTTTCTTTTTATTCTTTTTTTACTTTTCTTTCTTTTTCCTTTCCTTTATCTTTTTGCTTTTTAAATTAAACTGTTATTTCTTTTAAATTTTATTACTGTTTTATCTTTCGATACTTTTGTCCTCTTTTTTTGGATTTTCTGTTTTACTCCTTCTTCCTTTCTTTCCAAACTTATCACTCTTTCCTGCATTCTCCTACCTTCTTTTTTTCTTCCTTTTATTTCTTTACTTGACTTTTCTTTCTTTTCCCACAAGAGACACAAACAACTTGAAAATATGAAAAGACCAGAGCTGGACCCATAGAAGAGGCCTCCCAACAGTAGAGTCAGAGAGATAAATTGCACTTTGCTGTAGGAGAGAAGCCACAAGTTGCTGCATATTTGAGTAGGCGGAAGCAGAGAATGACAGGATAACCAAAAGAGAATGCACCACTGAAATTCACAGGCATTCCACCACAGAAGTTCACACCATAAACCCAGAGAGTCAAACAGATCAATCTAAGAAGCTGAGGCTAACAAGAAGAGTCTCACAAACAACGGGAAGACAAAGAAACAATCCCCCAAAAAAGTAAATGAGGAACCCTCAGAAAGAATGTTAGATGAAATAGAGGCAAGTCAACTATCAGATATTGAATTCAAAGCACTGGTTGTCATGAAGTACAAAGAGCTCAAAATGAGCTACCAGAAATGACAGGGGAGCTATAATGATCTCACCACAAAATATATCAACATGAAAAAGGAAATGGAAACTATTAGCAAGGGCCAAGAGGAAATGAAGAATATAATTTCTGAATTGAAGAACACAGTAGAAAGTATTTAAAATAGAGTTGATGAGATAGAAGATTGGATTAGTGAGTTGGAGGACAATGTACAAAGTATCTCACAGAAAGAGCAGGAAAATGAAAAGAGGCTCAGAAAGAATGAAGAGGGATTAAGAGAAATGCAAGACAATATGAAACATAATAATATCCGAGTAATAGGAATACCAGAAGGAGAAGAAGAAGAACAAGGGATAGAAAACATATTTGAAAGACTAATGAGAGAAAATTTTCCTAATTTGATGACAGAAAAAGTCACACAAATCCAGGAAACACAGAGTCCCAATCAAGAGGAACCCAAGGAGGCCCACTTCAAGACACATCATCATCAAAATGGCAAAATTCCAAGACAAAGAGAGAATCTTAAAGGCAGCAAGGGAGAAAGAAGAAGTAACATGCAAGGGAGCCCCAATAAGGTTAACTACTGACTTCTCAATGGAAACACTCAAAGCAAGAAGAGAATGGCAAGAAATATTCCAAGTAATGAGAACCAGAGGCCTACAACCAAGGCTACTTTACCCAGCAAGGCTCTCAATCAAGATAGAAGGCCAAATAAAGAGCTTCCAAGGCAAAAGAAGTCTAAAAGAATATGCTTCCCTCAAACCAGTCCTACAAGAAATACTAAAAGGACCGCTTTAAGGAAAGGAAGGAAAAGAGAGAGGCAGAGAGGAACACAGGTACAAAAATGGCAATGAATAAGTACCTATCAAAAATAACCTTCAAGGTAAATGGGTTAAATGCTCCATCAAAAGATATAGAGTAGCTGAAGGGATAAGAAAGCATGACCCACACATATGCTGCCTACAAGAGACCCACATCAGGACAAATGAATATTACAAACTAAAAGTAAAAGGCTGGAAACAAATTTTCCAAACAAAAGGACAAAAAAAAGCTAGGGTAGCAATTATCATATCTGACAAAATAGACTTCAAAAAAAAGGCCATAAGAGAGACCCAGAAGATCACTTCATAATACTCAAGGGAAGAATCCACTGAGAAGACATTAACACCATAAATATATATGCATCCAACATAGGAGCAAACAAATATATGAAGAAAATCTTAGAGGAATTCAAGAAAGATATTGACAGCAACACAATTATAGAAGGGATTTTAACACCCCACTATCAAAAATGGACAGATCTTCCAAACAAAATATCAATAAAAATATAGTGGCATTAAACAACACCCTAGATGAAATGGACTTAACTGATATATATAGAGCCCTTCATCCCAAAGAAGCTAAATACACATTCTTTTCAAATGCACATGGAATATTGTCAAAGATAGACCACATGATAGACACAAAACAAGCCTCACCGAATTCAAGAATATTGAAATTATGCCAAGCATTTTCTCTGACCACAAGGGACTGAAATTGGAAAAAGGAAAACACCCCAAAGGAAAAAACCCAAAACACCCAAAATCATGGAGATTGAATGGTATGCTATTAAACAAAGAATGGGTCAAGAGCGAAATTAGAGAAGAAGTCAAAATGTTTCTGGAAACAAATGAAAATGAAATCACAACAACACAAAACTTATGGGACACAACGAACGCAGTCCTGACAAGGAAGTTTGTGGCAATACAGTCCTACCTAAAGAAAATAGAAACATTTCAAACAACCTTATCCTACACCTGCAAGAACCCAAGGAAAAACAACAAAAACAGCCCAGAGCAAGTAGAAGGAAGGAAATAAGCAAGATCAGAGCAGAACTAATGACATAGAGACTAAAAGCACAATTCTAAGGATCAATGAATCCAGGAGTTGGTTCTTTGAAAAGATAAACAAAATAGACAAGCCTTTAAATAGGGTCATCAAGAAAAGAAGAGAGCAGACACAAACACAATCAGAAATGAAAGAGGAGAGATTACAACTGATACCACAGAAATAGAAAGGGTTGTAAGAAATTACTATGAAGAACTGTATGCCAAGAAATTTGAAAACCTAGGTAAAATGGACAAATTTCTAGAAAAATATAATCTTCCAAAACTCAATGAAAAAGAAGCAGAAAACCTGAATAGACCAATAACAGCAAAAGAAATTGAAGCAGTAATAAAAAAAAACTCCCATCACACAAAAGCCCTGGACCAGATGATTTCACAGGAGAATTCTACAAAGCATTTAAGGAAGAGCTAACACCTATTCTTCACAGACTATTCCAAAAAATCCAGAAGCCTGGATTTTTGCCTGGATCCAGCCTGGCCAGCCTGGATCCAGCCTGGCCAGCCTGGATCCAGCCTGGCACTGGCATAAAAACAGGCACATAGACCAATAGAACAAAACAGTGAGCCCAGAAATAAACCAAACTCTCTACAGTCAATTAATATTCGACAAAGGGGACAGTAACATAAAATGGACTAAAATAGCCTCTTCAACAAATGGTGTTGGGAGAACTGGACAGTTACATGCAAACTGAAGGATGGAAAACTCCCAAACTCCTTTTATGAAGCCAGCATCAACCTAATTCCAAAACCAGACAGAGACACAACAAAGAAAGAAAACTTCAAGCCAATATCGCTGATGAACATAGACGCTAAAATCCTCAACAAAATATTGGCAAATCGCATCCAACAATACATCCAAAAGATCATACACCATGAGCAAGTGGGATTCATCCCAGGGATGCAAGGATGGTTCAATATTCACAAATCAGTAAATGTAATACATCACATAAACAAAAGCAAAGATAAAAATCACATGATCATATCAATAGATGCGGAAAAAGCTTTTGATAAGGTACAACACCCATTTATGATAAAAACACTCAGCAAAGTGGGAATAGAGGGAGCATTCCTCAAGATAATAAAAGCCACATATGAGAGACCTACAGCCAACATCACACTCAATGGGCAAATACTAAAAGCTTTTCCCATTAAGATCAGGGATAAGACAAGGATGTCCACTTTCACCACTTCTATTCAATATAGTATTGGAAGTTTTAGCCACAGATATCAGACAAGAAAAGAAAATAAAAGGCATCCAAATTGGAAAGGAGGAAGAAAACTGTCACTGTTTGCAGATGACATGATAGTGTATATGGAAAATCCTATAGACTCTACTCAAAAACTGCTTGAACTAATAAATGAATTTGGTAAAACAGCGGGTTACAAAGTCAATATCCAGAAATCAAAGGCATTTTTATATACTAACAATAAATGAGCAGAAGCAGAAATCAAGAAAAAAATCCCATTTGATATAGCAAAAAGAAAATAAAATATCTGGGAATAAACCTAACCAGGGAAGTAAAAAACCTGTATGCAGAAAACTACACAGCACTGAAGAAAGAAATCAAGGAAGACACAAGCAAATGGAAACATATAGCGTGTTCATAGATTGGAAGAATTGACATCATCAAAATGTCCATACTACCCAAAGTAATATACAGATTCAATGCAATACCTATTAAAGTACCAATGGCATATTCTAAAGACATAGAACAAACACTTCAAAAATTTATATGGAACCATAAACCTCCCCGAATAGCAGCTGCTATTTTGAGAAAGAAGAACAAAGTAGGAGGGATCATAATGCCTAATATCCAATTTTATCACTAAGCCACGGTAATCAAAACAGCCTGGCACTGGCATAAAAACAGGCACATAGACCAATAGAACAAAACAGTGAGCCCAGAAATAAACCAAACTCTCTACAGTCAATTAATATTCGACAAAGGGGACAGTAACATAAAATGGACTAAAAATAGCCTCTTCAACAAATGGTGTTGGGAGAACTGGACAGTTACATGCAAAAAAATGAAACTTGAGCACCGACTTACAGCATACACCAAAATAAATTCAAGGTGGATTTTAAGCTGTGAAATCATTAAAATCCTAGAGGAAAACATTGGCAAGAAAATCTCAGATATTTCATGCAGCAAATTTTTTACTGATATGTCACCTAGAGCAAGGGACATAAAGCAAAGAATCAACAAATGGGATCTCATAAAAATAAAAAGCTTCTGCATGGCTAAAGAAAATAGTATTAAAATGAAAAGACAACCAATGTTACGGCTAAACATAATTGCCAAAGATACCTCAGACAAGGGTTTAATCCCCAAAATATACAAAGAACTTACATGACTGCACTGTTAGAAGACAAATAACCCAATTAAAAAATGGGAAAAGGACTTGAACAGACACTTCTCCAAGGAGGACATACAGAGGATCCAGAGACACATGAAGAGATGCTCAATATTGCTAGCCATCAGACAGATGCAAATTAAAACCACAATGAGATACCACCTTACACCAGTCAGAATGGCTATCATAAACAAAGCAACACACAATTGTTGGAGAGGTTGTGGGGAAAAGAGGTCCCTAGTTCCCTGTTGGTGGGAATGCAGACCGGTACAACCATTGTGGAAAATAATATGGAATTTTCTAAGAACCTAAAAATGGACCTGCCTTATGACCCAGCAATTCCATTGCTGGGACTATATCCTAAGAATCCTAAGATACCAATCCAAAAGAACCTATGCACCCCAATGTTCATAGAAGCACAAGTTACAATAGCCAAGAGCCGGAAGCAATGTAGGTGCTTGTCAGTAAATGAATGGATCAGAAAATGGTGGTACATATACACAATGGAATTCTATACAGCAGAAAGAAAGAAGGAGCTCCTACCCTTTGCAACAGCTTGGATGGAACTGGAAAGCATTATGCTGAGTGAAATAGGCCATTTGTTGAAAGACAAATGCCATATGATCTCACCGTTAACAGGAAGCTAAATAACAAAACAAACAAGCAAGCAAAATAAAAACGACACTGAAATTGCGAGCAGAGGGGAGTGAATTTCAGGGGAAAAGGGGGAAGGATATACAGGAACTAATATAAAGGACACATGGACCACAACTAAGAGCGATGGGAATGGGAGGGAGGTGAGAAGCACTGGGGGGTGGGCTGGGATGGGAGTAAAAGACAGAAAACTGTACTTGAACTACAATTAAATTTTAAAAAATATGTCAGAAGGAAGTCATTTACTTTATGCATTTAGAAAAAAATTTTTATCCTCACTAAGAATATTTTTTTTATTTTTTTTAAGAGAGGGAAGAAAGGGGAGAGAAAGAAAGAAACATCAGTTGATTGCTCTCTCCCATGCCCCCTGACTGGACACTCACTGAACAAGCAACCCAGATATGTGCCCTGACTGGGAATCAAACTCATGACACTTTGGTCTATTGGACAATGCTCCAACCAACTGACCACACTGACCAGAGCTCATTTATGCTTTTTTAATTGTAGTTGGCCATTTTTAGGTGAACTTGAAAGATATATTTAAATATTCTCTTCTCTGTTTTCCCACCAACAAAGTAATAAGTTTCCCTTTTCTCCACAAACTCGCCAGCACTTGCTTGTTTATTTGTTTATGATGGCCATTCTCACTGGTGTGAAGTGGTATCTCATTGTGGTTTTAATTCACATCTCTGGGAAGGCTAGTGATACTGAACATCCTTTCATATGTCTCTGGGTCCTCTGTATGTCCTCCTTGGAGAAGCATTTGTTCAGGTCCTTGGCCCATATTTTAATTGGATTGTTTGCCTTCCTGGTGTGGAGTCATGTGAGTTCTTTCTATATTTTGGAAATCAAGCCCTTGTTTGAGGTATCATTGGCAAACATATTTTCCCATACAGTTGGTTCCCTTTTCACATTGCTGGTGTTTTCTCTACCCACGCAGAAGCTTTTTATTTTGATAAGGTACCATTTGTTTACTCTTTTCCTTATGTCCCTGGCTCTAGGGGACATAATGGTGAAAATATTGTTTCATGGGATAACTGATGTTTTCCTCTCTATGTCCTCCTCTAGGACTTTTATGGTATCACAACTTATATTTAAGTCTTTTTTCCATCTTGAGTTTATTTTTGTGTATGGTGTAAGTTGGTGATCGAGTTTCATTTTTTTGCATGTAGTTATCCAAATGTCCCAACACCATTTGTTGAAGAGGCTATTATAACCCCATTCTATGCTTCTGTCCCCTTTGTTGAATATTAATTGACCATAGATACTTGGGTCTCTTTCTGGGCTCTATATTCTGTTCCATTGATCTATGTGTCTGTTCTATGCCAGTACCAGACTGTGTTGATTACTGTGGCCTTGTAATATAGTTTGATGTCAGGTATGGTGATCATCCTACTCATTTTTTTCCAAATTGCTGGGGTATTTGGGGTCATTTATGATTCTGTGTAAATTTTGAAATGTTTGCTCTATATCTATGAAATATGTCATTGTTATTTTAATAACAATTGCATTGAATCTATAACTTGTTTTGGGTCATATGGACATTTTGATGATGTTAATTCTTCCAACCCATGAACATGGTATATGCTTCCACTTGTTTGTGTCTTTCTTAGTTTTTTTCTTCAGTGTTAGCTAGTTTTCTAAGTACAGGTCTTTTACATCCTTGGTTCAATTTATTCCTGAGTACCTTATTTTCCTTTTAGCTACAGCAAATAGGATTTTCCCAATATTTTTCTGATATTTCAATGTTGGTATATAAAAATGACTTCAATTTATTAATTACTGACTTTTTATTTCTCTGTTTTTCTAGTTTCACTTATTAGGTCAAGTAGTTTTTGGTAGACTCTGTAGGGTTTTCCATGTGTGCTATCATGTCATCTGCAAAGAATGACAGTTTTACTTCCTCTTTTCCAATTTGCATGGCTTTTACTTCTTCTTCTTGTCTGATTCCTATGGCTAGGACTTCCAATACTATTTTGAATAGCAGTGATGAAAGCAAACATCCTTTTCTTGTTCTTTATGGTAGTGGGAAAGCTTTTAGTTTTTGTCCATTGAGTATGATGTTGGCTGTAGGTTTTTCACATATGTCCTTTATTATATTGATGTATGGCCCCTGTACTCCCACTTTGCTGAGTGTTTTTATCATAAATAGGTACAGTATCTTATCAAATGCTTTTTCCACATCTATTGATATGATCATGTGATCTTGTCTTTTCTTTTGTTTATTTGATGTATTACATTTATTGATTTGCAAATATCGTATCATCCTTGCATCCATGGGATGAACCCCACTTGATCATGGTTTATGATATTTTTGATTTATTTCTGGTTGAGAACTTTACCATCTATGTCCATTGGCAATATTGGCCTGTAGTTTTCTGCCTTTGTTGTGTCTGTCTGGTTTGGGATAAGGATAAGGCTGGCTTCATAGAAAGAGTTTGAGAGTCTTCCATCTTGTTAAATTTTTTTGAATACTATGAGAAGTATAGGGGTTAGCTCTTCCTTAAATGTTTTATAAAATCCTCCTGTGAAACCATCCAGTTCAGGGATTTTATGTGCTGGGAGTTTTTTTCTTACTACTTCAATTTCACCAGTTGTTATTGGTCTGTTGAGGCTTTCTGCTTCTTCATTCACTTTTGGAAGATTATAATTCTCTAGAAATGTATCCATTTCACCTTTGTTTTTAATTTTTTGGGCATATTGTTGTTCATAGTTATTTCTTATAATCCTTTATATATCTGTGGCATCAGTTATAACCTCTCCTCTTTCATTTCTGGTTGTGTTTATTTGGGTCCTCTCTTTTTTCTTGGTAAGTCTGCTTAAAGGCTGGATGATTTTGTTAATTTTTTCAAAGGACCAGCTCCTGGATTTATTGATCCTTATAATTGTGCTTTTAGTCTCTATGTCATTTAATTCTGCTCTGATCTTGGTTATTTCCTTCCTTCTACTTGCTCTGGGCTGTCTTTGTTGTTGTTCCTTGAGTTCTTGCAGGCATAGGGTTAGGTTGTTTGAAATGTTTCTATCTTTTTTAGGTAGGCCTGTATTGCTATGAAATTCCCTCTCAGGACTACCTTAGCTTGTCCCATAAGTTTTGGGTTGTTGTGAGTTTCCAGAAACTTTTTGATTTCTTGCCTAATTTTATTCTTGACCCATTCTTTGTTTAATATCATGCTATTCAGTCTCTCATTTGTTTCCAGAAACTTTTTGATTTCTTCCCTAATTTCATTCTTGACCCATTCTTTGTTTAATATCATGCTATTCAGTCTCCATGATTTGGGGTGTTTTGGGTTTTTTCCTTTGGGGTTGGTTTCTAGTTTCAGTCTCTTGTGGATTGAGAAGATGTTTGGTATGATTTCAATTTTCTTAGATATGTTGAGGTTTGTTTTGTGTCCTATCATATGGTCTATCTTTGACAATGTTCCATGTGCATTTGAAAAGAATGTGTATTTTGCTTCTTTGAGATGAAAGGTTCTATATATATCAGTTAAGTCCATTTCAACTAGGGCATTGTTCAATACTGCAATATCCTGTTGATATTTTATTTAGAAGATCCATCCATTTTTTACAATGGAGTGTTATAATCCAGTAGATAAATGTGTTGATATCTCTATGTTTCTTGAAGTCCACCAAGATTTTCCTTATATATTTGGGTGCTCCTATGTTGGGTGCATATATTTTTATAATGTTCATTAATTCTTGATGGATTCTTCCCTTGAGTATTATGAAGTGTCCTTCTGAGTGTCTTTTTATGGCTTTTGTTTTGAAATCTATTTTGTCTGATATGAGTATTGCTACCCGGGTTTTTCCCCTGTCCATTCTCTTGAAAAATTTGTTTCTAGCCCTTTACTTTCAGTGGGTGTAGGTATTTTGTTCTGAGGTGGGTCTCTTGTAGGCAGCATATGTGTGGGTCATGATTTCTTATGCATTCAGGTATTCTATGTCTTTTGATTGCAGCATTTAATCCATTTACTTTTAAGATTATTATTGATAGGTACTTATTCATTGACATTTTTTCATACCTGTGTTCCTCTCTCTCACTCTCTTTCTTCCTTTTCTTAAAGCAGACCCTTTAGCATCTCTTGCAGAACTGGTTTGAAGGAAGTGTATTCTTTGAGGCTTCTTTTGTCTGGGAAACTCCTTATTTTCCCTTCCATTTTAATTGAGAGCCTTGGTGGATAGAGTAGCCTTGGCCGCAGGCCTTTGTTTTTCATTACTTGGAATATTTCTTGCCATTCTCTTCTGGCTCGTAGTATTTTCACTGAGAAGTCAGCTGCTAGTTTTATTGGGGCTCCCTTGTATGTTACTTTCTGTTTCTCCTTTGCTGCCTTTAAGATTCTCTCTTTCTCTTTAAATTTTGCCATTTTAATTATGATGTGTCTTGCAGTGGGCCTGTTTGGGTTCCTCTTGATTGGGACCCTCTCTGTTTCTTGGACTTGTGGCTTTTTTCTGTCATCAAATTAGGAAAGTTTTCTAATATTCCTTTTAAACAGGTTTTCTATTTCTTGCTCCTTTTCTTCTCCTTCTGATATTTTTATCACACGGATAATCCATTTCATGTTGTCCTGCATTTTCTTTAACACCTCTTTGTTATTTTTCAGTCTTTTTTCCTTGTCTTGCTGTTTTGGGAAGGTTTTTTATTTTTGAAGGGAGACCCAGAAAAACCTGAAATTTATTTATTAAAATATTGTATATTTATTCTTATGTTTAAACTTCAGTCACCTTCAAAATACTCTCTATATGATGCAGTGTGCCTATTATGACTTTTTCCCCACTGTTTGAAACAGTTTCTGAACTCATTGATTTTGATACCTTTTAATGCTTTTGCTGTTTTTTATTCCACCTCCTGCACACTAGCAAAAGGCTTCCCTTTGAGGACTTGTTTTCATCCAGGGAAACAAAAACAAGTTGCTTGGGGCAAGATCCAGTGAATAGGGAGGGTGGGACAGAGGGGTCATGCTGTTTTTGGTCAAAAGTTGCTGAACACTCTGTGCAGTTTGGGCAGGTATGTTCATAAGTCACCCATCATGAAATGGGCTAATGTGTTGAAAAAGTCCTCAAAAAATATTTCACTGGGGCTGAACATGGCCTCCCACAACACCAACTGGTACATGAATACAGATGGGTTCCCATGACACTCACCTAGAGAGGATTCTTATATTACAAGGACCGACCCTTCAGAAGATAATTCCAGCTTTTGGGGGGTCCTTCCTGTATCAATTCACCATCCTTTGTGAAGACCTTGAAACTTGTCCAGCTTTGAATCCTACTTTCAGTTTCTTTCCTATCAGGATATTAACCCCTCCCACCCTTTTCTAACCTACCTAAGACTTCTCAGTCTTACCTCCCTTAAGCTGCATTCCCTGAGCAAATCTGGTAGCCATCCTGGACACCCTGCTGTTTTCAAATACACCAAGCATATTCTTGGCTCAGGGCTTTTGCTCATTCTCTTTTATTCCATATATAATGTTCATCCCTAGGCCTAGCTGGGCACTCAGTTGTTTGGAGTTTATCCTGTACACTAAAAGGTTGCAGGTTCTGTCCCCAGTCAGAGCACATACCTAGGTTGCGGGTTTGATCCCTAGTTGGGGCGCATATAGGAGACAACCCATCAATGTTTCTCTCTAAAATCAATAAACATCCTCAGGTGAGGATTAAAAATAGTTCTTCCCCCAGATATCCAAATGGCTCAAACCCTTGCTACATATCTCTGCTCAGATGTCATTAACCAGAGAGGCTTCCCTGATCTCCTACTGCCCCTATGACCTTATCTTACTTTATTTCTCTTCAGAGCATGTGTCCCTTACATATGATGCTCATATAATTAATTACTGTCTCTCTTCCCAGCAAAGCATGAGGCAAGGGCTCTCGTCTATTTTGTTCCCTGAGTACCTCCAGGTTCTAGAAGTGCCTGGAGATAGCAGGAACTCAATATATCTGTAAACCAAAGTATGAATACAGCTCTTCCTCACCTCCGAAGTCCCATGTTACCATATACAGGCTTTATATAGCTTGGCTTCATTTGTCTTCTTTTTTTTCCCCCTCTCTCTCTTACTTTAAGCAGACACAAACCGCACATTTATTTCCACAAATATTTATTGAGGGTTTACTGTGTACCAGACTATATGCCTCAAGCAGCCTGGAATGTTAATTAAAAAGAGAACTGAAGGAGGAGTCCTAGGTTAATCCTGGCTCGACCACTAGATTAGTAACTCTGGACAAATCCATTTTTGTCTGTGGGCCTCAGTTTCTTCATAGGTAAAATGAGGAAAGCTACATTATCTCAAGTCTTTCCTTGCTCTAGCATCTGTTAAAATTTATAAGAAGTAAAACTTGTCCCAGCCCAGTGCCTCAGCCATTAGTCACTCAGTAAATATTTGATTTCTTTGTAGCTGATTCTCCTGTTACACAGGAATTGGAGTTGTCTTGGAACAGCTTGGCCAGAATAAGTGAAAGTTTAAGTCCCACTCCCTTCTGACTCCCCATACAACCTCATTCTGGTGTTTGTGATATAGAGCAACGAAGCGCTAAATTTGAAGTTGGAAAATATTATCTATCTGACCACTGCCATTTATTTGTCTATGGAACCTTGAAGTCATTCCTGAACCTTAGTCTCCTCCCCCCTAAAAAAGCCATATTGACTTTCTCTCAGCTTTTCAAAGGTCCTACAAGACTTCCCACCTCAGGGCCTTTTTTTATGTTATCGCCTCTGCCTTTAGCCCTTTTTGCCTTTTTTTTTTTTTTGCTGGACTAAATTCTACCTAGTCTCAGGGGTAGCATTTACTTACTTTTTAAAGGAAAGTATTACCTATCCACTTTCCTCATCCCTGGCACACTCTTGTTACCTCCCTATTTATTTTGAATTATTAGAGCATTTATCTCAATTGTTACCTCAATTATTTACTGTTCATCTCTGGGGCTGTGGACACCACAGAGGCAAGGAATGTCTGTTTGTCTATCACTATACTCTCCAGTGCTTGGCTAAGTGCATGGTACAGAAATAACCAACGAACACTTTTATGGAAGAATGTATAAACTAATACACCCAGAGGTTTTAATGTTGCTATAGAGCTTTTTGGTTCCATCAGAGAAAAACCTAATAAACACTTGCACTCTAAGATCTTTCACAAGTTTCTGAGAATCAAGGTTCAAGACAGAGAACCTATATTACACAGAGGTTAGGAAAAATCATTGAAAATCAAAGATGAGCCCTGGCTGGTGTAGCTCAGTTGATTGAGCACGGGTCTGCAAATCAAGGGATCGCAGTTCAATTCCCAGTCAGGGCACAGGCCTGGGTTGCAGGCCAGTTCCCAGCAGGGAATGCACGAAAAGGCATCCATACATTGATGTTTCTCTCCCTCTCTCCTTCCCTTCCACTCTAAAGATAAATAAATAAAATCTTTAAAAAAACAAACAAACAAGAAAATCAAAGATGAACTCTGGAAGCTGAAAAAAAGAAAGGGACAGGGTGCATATATCCCCACTAGTTCTCTTTCTCTAGAAGCCTATTATCAAGAATGAGGAGAAAATCCCACGCTCCCATGGTGAGGAAGTGACTGACTGGTGGCCTGGTCCTTGTATTCGGGATGGAGGAAGTGACTGTCCACAGGCTGAAAGCCAGGAAGTGGGGGCAGATATCCAGGACAAGCTCTCTCCTCCGCTATTCCCTCCTGCCACCTCTAGAAAGCTTCTGGATGCTGACCCTGGTTGACCTAGAGGCTGGGCCACCCACATAGGTGTCTGGGAAACACAGGCTACAGAAAGTCCAAGGTAACTGGGTTGGGGGCAGGCCAGGGACGCAGGAAGCTGCAAGGTCACCCAGCTAGCCTAACCCTGAAGCTACCCTTCATCCTTGGACAGCCCTTCCATCCAGGAAATGTTTTGCCACATTTCTTGTCTTGGACAGGCCAAGGGAGAACCCAGAACCCCAGGGGCCCTACCTTCCCCAGGAAGAATGCTTACCCCCAGTCTTTCCTTACCCCTAGTCCGTGGCTTAAACCCCATGGGAATATGCACCTTCCTATTTTCCGCAAAGAGCCCCAAGACACCTGCAAGAAGCCTTGGGTCCCGTCTAGAAGTCATACTCTCCACCGTTTTTCACAGAAAACCCAGAACCCGGGGTACCTTTCCATCCCTTCATAACTGCCCTGAACCCTGAGGTTCCTGTACTGCCCATACTCCACAAGAGCCCAGGCCTATTTACTTCCCTACAAAGGTTTTAATTTGGGGGTTTGTAGGCGCCAAGTCCTGCAAAAAAGTTGCCCCCCTGGCAGAGCCCACATCTCTTCCTCCCAGGGACCTCTAACTCATGGGGAGCCACCCCACCCACCTACCCTTGGGACCCCTCAGTCCCCAACCCCCCAATTACCATAGTCCCACAACCTCCAAGTCTCTGGGAGCTCTGTGCTCACTCCCCAAATTCTTCCAGATGCCCCTGAGAAGCCATGGGCTCCTCTCAGGCACCCTGTGGTCCAGCTTCCTAAATAATGGCAGGACAAGATGGTGTGACCTTCCTTACCTGCCTGTGAGGTTATGGTCCTAGGGTTACAGAAATGGGGAGGAAAAGGTAAGTGGCGCAACAGCAACTCAAAGCCACCTCAAATGCGGGAGGACCTCAGCCCCTGGTGCTAGCAGGATGCACCGAAAGGTTTTTTGTTTTTGTTTTTGTTTTTTTTATCTAGTTCTCTAGCTCTGATTCAATCTTCTGCTTCATCTACTGTGTTTTGGATTCCTTCCACTGTGTTCTTCAATTCATAAATTGTATTCTTCATTTCCTCTTGGTTGATTGTTTCTGTGTCCTTTTTTATGCTGATATAGTTTGCATTAAGTTATTGTAGTTTCCCTGGCTTAGGGTGATTCACACTTAGCTCATTGCACTTCCTTATAACCATTACTTTGAACTCAATATCTGATAGTTGATTTATTTCTATTTCATTTAGCATTCTTTCTGAGGATTCCTCCTTGCTTTTCAACTGGTGGCTGTTTCTTCATCTTCCCATTATTTGCAGCACTCTACTTGTTTGCTTCTTCTTCTTAAATTGATCTGTTTTGACTTCCTGACTTTGCATTGTGAAATTCTATGGTAGGAGGCCTATGAAATTCAGTGGTGCAGTCGCCTTTATCACCTGTACTTGATGCTCTTGGTTCTCTGTATGTAATTGGGTTTTGATTGTTATTGGGTCTTTCCTTGGTGCGTCCTTCCCTTCAGCTGGTTGACTGAGGGTCACTCCACCCACCATGTCTTGTGTGCTATTGTGCAGGTGCTGCCAGAATAAAACCACAAAGCCCAGGAAACAAACCCACACCCACAAATACACTGCCCCCTCCACACAATATCATGATCAACAGCAAATAAACCAATATTAATAAGGGTATATAAAGATCGAGACTATTATAAGATAGGATAGCAGATATGAGATGACCTACTGAAAGAAAAATGATTTTGAGGAGGCAGAGGGAGGAGCACTAATAAGGGTTGGGAGTTGGAGCAATGAAAGATAGAAAGTAAAATTTACCTCATGAATTAAAAAGGGAATGAAGAATGTAGAATGGAGTATAAGAAAGGAAGTATATAGTACTAGGTTTAAAAAGAAATTAAAATAATATAAAATAAAATGAAGTGAGAAAGGAAAAGAAGAGGAAGGAAAATAGCAAATAATTAATAAAAATATAGGAGCTGAATTGGAGAGAAAAATTCACCACAGTACTATCAACAATAAATGAGCTAAAATTAATATAGGTATTATGGGAATAAGAGGGAAAAAAGAAACAAAGAATAGTCAAGAGAGTTTTAGAGGAATGGGAAGAGATTTTGAAATAATAGAGAAGAAATACTAAGAATGAGGAACAAAAACCAGGCTAATGATACAGGGTGCAGCCGGGGGCGGGGGGCAAAAAAAAAATTTAGAATAGTGTCCAGAATTCAAAGTGTACAGGAAAAGCAGGAGAGACATATAAGATGTCCTCACCACCCCCAGGGGGAAGAAACTAATGGAGCAGGGCCATTGAGAACTGTTTTACATAGCAATAGTTTTGCAGCTAACCTCTGGAATAATTATTTAACATACCTATAACCTTTAACTGGTTTCATAGATACGTTAAATAGCAGTGGCCAAGTTTGGAGCCAAGGAGAAGGGAGTGACTGGGACCCAGGATGTAATGAGGGGCTGCACTCCTGAGTGAGAAGGCCTGTGTGAGAGCTTGGAAAAGATGGGCTCCAGGACATGAGGCAATAACTGCCCCGGTGAAAGGGAAAACCACGCAGCTTTGCCAGAATGGAGGTCCCTGCAGCCAGGTGAAGAAGAAAGCCACATGCTTTTGGTGGAGTGAGAAACCCTGCAGCTTTGGTAGAAGAGACCCACGCGGCTTTGGGATGCTCCCTTTGGCCGAGTGGCCTGGGAAAACAAGAGAGACTTTGACTGGAACTGGATACAAAGGACTCTTGCCAGTGGACCATGAGAGGGTACCACAGTACTTTGGATTAACTCGAGATCCTGCACAGTGACACAGCTGACGGTGCCAGCGGCCTGAAACACAGACGTGTGCTCTTTTCCTGATTTACGGTACCCGGAGTTGGGACAGTGGGAGAAGGGAACGCTGTGTAGGTGTAAATGTATACCCTAAAGGACTTTGCTATTTTAGTAGTGACATTAGGCCTGAATAGCATTAAATAAACAGTTTGTTTCCTTTTCACAAATCTCTGGCATTGAGAGATGTCTTTCCAATTGGCAGGGGACAGAAGAGCCCAGTAGATTTTAGTATTTTGTTTTTGGGAGGGGCCCCTGTTGTATAGCAGTTTTCGGCATCCCTAGGTGGGCCGAATATTGTATTGCCCCTCCCTCGGACCTCTTGTTTGGTAACACTAAGACAGGGAAAAACTAAAATTTAGAATGTAAGGCAGAAGAAAAAAAAAGGAGAATAAAACAAAATAAAGGGTCCGGGTGAAAGAGAAATAGAAGAAAGTCAAGGATGAAAAAATATGCTAAGATGGCAAAATTAAACTTTGAGATGAAAAAAAAAATTAGAAGAAGGGACCAGGTAAATTTGATATTTGAAATACAGAATTAGTGAAGCTCTAGAGATAAAATTGAAAAAAATGCAACAACAACTACTCTGCCCACAACCAACTACCAAAGATTGTTAAAACTGGAGAGAGAAATGAGTAGTTTAAGGGCAGGGAAAAAGGATATGAGATGACTTTTGGCAAGAAAATTGTTGTATGTCTGGAGAGGGAAGAAATAGTAAAGGTGCAGAATAGAAACAAGTTGTAGAATGAGAGAAAATTTTTGAATTGAAAATACTGTGAGAAAAGAGGAAGATAAAATGGGCTAAGAGGATGGAGGGACAAAATATGTGAATTGAAATACACTATAGTATAAAATCTAGTCACTTAACATGTACAAACTTACTGGAAGAGAAATGAATGTTAAAAAGCTATGTAGGAAAGAAAATAGCTCAAATCATGGAGAAGACTACAGTGGATTTTGTCTGGGTAGCCTCTTGTATTTACCACTGTTTTTTTCTTTATGGATCTGCCTCTGTGGTGTTGACCTTGTCTGACCTTAAGCACCTTGTTCAATACTTCCAGGGATCTGCAATCTTTGGCTGTCTCTTCAATTGTTAATCTGGTCACTCTGCACTCAGCAGTCAGGTTTAAGCACTGTAGGGTGGGGCAAATCCCTCCGGTGGTCGGGTCTATTGTTTCCCCTCAGGCTGTTGCTTCCTGGAGGGGAGTGGTTTACCTGACCAGGATGGTTGCTGTGTATGGGGATTGGCTCAGCACAAAGATCCCAGCAGCTGCTCTCCCAGTTCTCTCCTCAAGGCCTCTGTCCTCAGTCTCTCCTCAAGTCTC
The DNA here is from genome assembly GCF_021234435.1 of Artibeus jamaicensis. Classification (NCBI taxonomy): domain Eukaryota; kingdom Metazoa; phylum Chordata; class Mammalia; order Chiroptera; family Phyllostomidae; genus Artibeus; species Artibeus jamaicensis. The sequence goes on from NW_026521913.1 coordinate 4,674,868, forward strand.
TCTAGTCCACTCTGTCCCTCCTTTGCCAGGGATATACTTTCCCTTGTTTTCTCCATCCATTGTTTATCTGGTCATTGTGTACTCAGCAGTCAGGCTTAAGCAATACAGGGCCAGGCAGAGACCCTTCTAAGGTTGGGGCTATTGTTTTCCCCCAGGCTACTACCACTCAGGGGGGAGTGGTTTGCCTGGGCACTATATGGCTGCTGCTTTCTAGGGGCTGGCTCAGCACCAGGATCCTTGCATTCTGTTCTCTCAGCTCTCTCCCTAAAGCCTCATTCTTCAGTGTCTCCTCAGGCATCACCAGCCCATACTGCTCCCAGCTTTGCCAGAGCCCAGGGTAAATGGCTGCAAATTAAAGTTTATGTGTTGGCCCTTTAAATTGCTCTGTGTCTCTAGCCATCTGTCTCTGAAACCCTGCTACTTTTTGCTGCTGATTGTTATTTGTGTACTTTTGGGGTTCTGGTGCTATAGGCTGAAAATCCTAGCTTAGAGTTTATACCCCATTCTTCTTAGGAGGATCCAAATGGCTGGTTAATTATTCCTCTGGCACTGCTGCATGTGCGCACCCAGCCAGCCCTCTCAAGTCTCTACCATACTCCTTACCAGACAGGTTGTGCCAGAGCTAGTTTTTCTGTCTGAACTTCTACAGCTTCTCTCTGGCTATTGCTCAGTTGTTTCTTCTAGGTAGTTTCTCTACGATTGAGTTGTATTTCCAGATTAGCCCTAGGAGGAGGTCAGTGTGACTTCTACACAGTCCTCTGCCATCTTAACATTAGTATGGACATTTTAATGATCTTAATTATTCCTGTCTGTAAACATGGTACTTTCTAATTATTTGTATATTCTTGAATTTCTTTCATCAGTGTCTTAAAGTTTTCTGAGTATAGGATTTTTACATCCTTGGTTGGGTTTATTCAAAGATACTTTATTCTTTTTGAAGCAATTGTGAATGAGATTGTTTTCTTGATTTCCCTTTCTATTCATTTGTTATTGACATATAAAAATGCAACTGATTTCTGGATATTAACTTTGTATCTGGCTACTTTGCTGAATTCATTTATTAGTTCTGGATGAGACAAGTTTTTAAAGTCAATTTTATTGATTATGCTATTACAATTGCCCAATTTTTTCTCCTCTTTATTCTGATCTGCCCTGCAACACCTTCCCCATCCAAGATCCCCCCCTTCATTCATATCCATGATTGTATATATAAGTTCTTTGGCTTCTCCATTTTCTATACTATGCTTAACCTCACCCTGTCTATTTTGTGCCTATCAGTTATGCTTCTTATTCCCTTTACCTTCCCTCCATTCTCCCCCTCCCCATTGATAACCCTCTATGTGATTCTCAGTTCTGTGATGCTGTCCCTGTTCTAGTTGTTTGCTCAGATTTTGTTTTTGATTTTTAGATTCAGTTGTTGATAGTTGTGACTTTGTTGTAATTTTACTGTTCATATTTTTTGATATCCTTCTATTTCTTAGATAAGTCCTTTTATTTTTAATTTTTATTTTAAATCATTTTTAATGGTTATTTGAATACAGCTGATTCTATTTTCTCACCACCACTTTTCCCTGCCCAACCCATACCCACTTCCCACCTCCCACTCTCCATGCTACCTACCCTTCTTTGGCTTTGTCTATGTGATCTTTATACATGTTCCCTTACAATCCTTTCTCTTCTTTACCACATTACTTCCATCCCCCCTCCACTCTGGTTACTGTCAGTTTGTTCCTAATTTCAATGTCTCTGGCTATATTTTGCTTACTTGTTTGTTTTGTTGATTAGGTCCCGCTTATAGATAAGATCATATGGTATTTGTCTTTTACCACCTAGCTTTTTTCACTTAGCATAATGTTCTCCAGTTTCATCCATGCTCTCATAAAGGGTAGGAGCTCCTTTTTTTCTTTCTGCCATCATTTTTCTGATCCACTCATTTACTGATGAGTACCCAGGTTGCTTCTGACACTTTGCTATTTTAAGTTGTGCTGCTATGAATATTGGGGTGCATATGTTCTTTTGAATTAGTGTTTCAGGATTCTTAGGGTATAATCCCAGCAGTGGAATTACTGGGTCAAAAGGCAGTTCCATTTTTAGTTTTCTGAGGAAATTCCATACTGTTTTCCACAGTGGATGCACCAGTCCGCATTCCCACCAACAGTGCACTAGGGTTCTTTTTCCTCCACAAACTCACCAGCACTTGTTCTTTGTTGATTGTTTAATGGTACCATTCTCGCTGGTGTGAAGTGGTATCTCACTGTGGTTTTAATTTGTACCTCTCTGATGGCTAGTGATCCTGAGCATCCTTTCATATATCTCTGGGACCTCTGTATGTCCTCCTTGGAGAAGTGTTTGTTCAGGTCCTTTGCCCATATTTTAATTGGATTGTTCGTCTTCCTGAAGTAGAGTCATGAGAGTTTTTTATATTTTGAAGATTAAACCCTTGTCCAAAATATGATTGGCAAATATATTTTCCCATACAGTTGGTTCTCTTTTCATTTTGCTATTTTCTATAGCCATGCAGAAACTTTTTATTTTGATGAAGTCCCATTTCTTTATTCTTTTCATTATGTCCCTTGCTGTAGGGAACATATTAGTGAAAATAAGCTGCATGGAAAATCTGAGATTTTCCTGCCTGTGTTCTCCTCTAGGACTTTTATGGTATCATGATTTATATTTAAGCCTTTTATCCATCTTGAGTTTATTTTTGTGTATGGTGTAAGTTGGCGATCAAGTTTCATTTTTTTTGCATGTAGTTATTCAAATGTCTCAACACCATTTGTTGAAGAGGCTATTATAACTCTATTCTATGCTTCTGTCCCCTTTGTTGAATATTAATTGACCATAGATACTTGGGTCTCTTTCTGGGCTCTATATTCTGTTCCATTGATCTATGTGTCTGTTCTATGCCAGTACCAGACTGTGTTGATTACTGTGGCCTTGTAATATAGTTTGATGTCAGGTATGGTGATCATCCTACTCTTTTTTTCCAAATTGCTGGGGTATTTGGGGTCATTTATGATTCTGTGTAAATTTTGAAATGTTTGCTCTATATCTATGAAATATGTCATTGTTATTTTAATAACAATTGCATTGAATCTATAACTTGTTTTGGGTCATATGGACATTTTGATGATGTTAATTCTTCCACCCAATGAACGTGTTATATGCTTCCATTTATTTGTGTCTTCCTCAATTTCTTCAGTTTTGGGTAGTTTTCGGAGTACAGGTCTTTTACCTCCTTGGTTAGGTTTATTCCTAAGTATTTTTTGTTGTTGCTATAGCAAATAGGACTTTACTACTGATTTCTGTTTCTGGTATTTCACTGTTAGTGTACAAAAGTGACTTCAATTTCTGAATAATTGACTTTGCATCCTGATGTTTTGCCAAATTCACTTATTAGGTTGTGTAGTTTTATTGTTGGAGTCTGTGGGCTTTTCTATGTACACTAGCATGTCATCTGCAAACAATGGTAGTTTTACTTCCTCCTTTCTAATTTGGATGCCCTTTATTTCTTCTTTTTGTCTAATCACTCTGCCTAAGTCTTGCAATACTATGTTGAATAGATGTGATGAAAGCAGACATCCTTTTCTTCCTTGATCTTAGTGGGAAAGCTTTTAGTTTTTGCCCATTGTGCATGATGTTGGCTGTAGGTGTCTCGTATATGGCCTTCATTATGTTGAGGTATACTCCCTGTAATCCTACTTTGCTGAGTGTTTTTCTCATAAATGGCTACAGTATGTTATCAAATGCTTTTTCCATTTCTATTGATATGATCATGTGATCTTGTCTTCCCTTTTGTTTATTTCATGTATTATGTTTATTGATTTGAAAATATTGTACCATACTTGTATCTCTTGGATGAATACCACTTGATCATGGTATATGATCTTTTTGATGTATTGCTGGGTAATTTGCCAACACTTTGTTGAGGATTTTAGCATGTATGTTCATCAGTGATATTGGCCTGTAGTTTTCTTTCTTTGTTGTGTCTTTGTCTGTTTTGGGAATTAGGATGATGCTGGGCTCAGAAAAAGAGTTTGGTAGTCTCCTCTCTTCTTTCATTTTCTGGAATAGCCTAAGATAGGTAGAGGATAGCTTATCTTAAATGTTTTGTAAAATTTTCTTTTGAAACCATCCATTCCAGGGTTTTTCTGTGACTGGAATTGTTTGATTACTGCTTCAATTTTACTAGGTGTTATTAGTCTGTTTATACTTTCTGCTTCATCTTCATTCAGTTTTGGAAGATTATATTTTTTCTAGAAATTTGTCCATTTCATCCAGGTTTTCAAATCTTCACATATAATTTTTCATAGTAATTTCTTACAATTCTTTATATTTCTGTGATGTCAGCTGTAATTTCTCTGTTTTCATTTCTGATTTTATTTTGGGGGGTCCTCTTTCTTTTTTTCTTGATGAATTTGCTTAAAGGCTTGTCAAGTTTGTTTAACTTTTCAAAGAACCAGCTCCTGGATTTATTAATTCTTTGAATTGTTCTTTTACTGTCTATGTCATTTAATTCTCTGATCTTGATTATGTCCTTCCTTCTACTTGCTCTAGCCCTTGTTTGCTGCTGTTCCTCAAGTTTTTGTAGATGTAGGGTTAGGTTTTGTAGATGTAGGGTTAGGTTGGTTTTTGAAATGTTTATATTAAATAAGGCCCTTTAATGTTTTATATAATAAAGGCTTGGTGATGATGAACTCCTTTAAATTGGCCTTATCTTGGAAGTGCTTTATCTGCCATTCTTTTCTAAATGTTTGCTTTGCTGCATAGATTAATCTTGGATGTACGTGCTTGCCTTTCATGACTTGGAATACTTCTTTTCAGCTCCTTCTTAGCAGTAAGGTTTCTTTGGAGAAATCAGCTGATAGCTTTATAGGAACTTCTTTGCAGGTAAATTCCTCCTGTCTCCTTGCTGCTTTTAAGATTCTCTCCTTGTCTTTAATCCTGAGTAACTTAATTTTGATGAACCTCGGTGTGTTTCTTCTGGGACCCAATTTCTGTGGGACTCTGTGTGCTTCCTGGAGTTCCTGGAAATTTATCTCCTTTGCCAGATTGGGAGAGTTTTCCTTCATTATTTGTTCAAGTAAGTTTTCCATTTCTTGCTCTTCCTCTTCCCCTTCTGACATTCCTATGATTCAGATGTTGGAGCATTTACTTGTGCCAGAGTTTCCTCAGCCTTTCCTCATTTTTTTGAATTCTTATTTCTTCATAATGTTTCAGTTGTGTGTTTATTTCTTTCTTTTCTTCCAAATCCAGGTTTCCTTCCCTATACTGTTGTTTCCCTGAATATTTTCCTTTATTACTCTTTGCATAGCATTCATTTCTTCCTTCATTTTTTGACTGAACTCAATAATTCTGTAAGCATTCTGATTACCAGTGTTTTGAACTCTACATCTGATAGATTGTTTACCTCCTCGTCACTTAGGTCTTTTTTCTAGAGTATTGATCTTTCATTTGGGCCATGTTTCTTTGTCTCAGCTTGCCTGTTACATTGTAAGTGGCAGACTGTTAGGTGTTGACCAGCATGCACAACTCTCTTCACTCATGGCACTGTCTGTGGAGGAGAGGTCAGAGTGGGAATACTGTCACCTGCTGGCTCTCTCCCCACTTTCCACCACTTCCCTCACTTCACACAAGCAGATTGTGCCCTTTCAGGTGCTGATTCCCAGGTGGGTGGGTTTGTGTACATTCCAGAACCTTGTGGGCCTCTCTAGGGGACTCCTTAGTGAGACAGGAAGTTTCTCCTGCATCTGCAAGCCTCACAGTTTTATAGCCAGAGGTTTTGAGTCTTTGGTTTCCCACAATTAAACCCTAGGATGTATGGTCTGTCTTACTCCCCAGTTGTTTATTCCAGCTTATCTGTACATAAATGTAGGACCACAGTCAGGCAGCTGCTCCCTTGCCCACATGATCCACCACCTTGCCATACCTTGACTGCCCTTCTCCACCCCTCCTACCAGTCTGGATGAATGTTTATTTACTCTTTTTATATTAAACATTAACCATTTACATTAAATGTGATTACTGATAGATTCATATGTAGTAACATTCCATTGTTAGACTGTTTTCCTCTGTCCTTTTTTTCTTTTTTTCTTCTTCTTAAAGCAAGCTCTTTAACATCTGATGCAGTAATTGTTGGTGTTAACAGAGTCCTTTAGCTTTTCCTCATCTGGGAAATTCTTTTTTTCTCCTTTAATTTAATTTTATTAAAAATATATTTTATAGATGACTCCATCACAGTTGTCCTATTCCCCCCTTCATTCCCCTCCACCCTGCACACCCCTTCCCCACCATTCCTCTCCCTTTAGTTGGTGAACATGTGTCTCAAGTTCTTTAGATTCTATATTTCCCCTACTATTCTTACTCTCCCCCCATCTGTTTTCTATCTACTGTCTATGCTACTTATTCTCTGTACCTTCTCTCCCCTTCTCCTCCTCCCACTCCTCTGTTGCTAACCCTCCATGTGATCTCCATTTCTATGGTTTTGCTCCTGATCTAGCTGTCCTCTTAGATTGCTTTTGTTTTAGGTGTAGTTGTTAATAACTGTGAGTTTGCTGTCCTTTCACTGTTCATAATTTTTATCCTCTTTTTCTTAGATAAGTCCCTTTAACATTTCATATAATAAGGGTTTAGTGATGATGAATTCCTTGATCTTGACCTTATCTGCCCTTACATTCTAAATGAAAGCTTTGCTGGATAGAGCAATCTTGGGTGTAAGTCTTTGGATTTCATGACTTGGAATACCTCTTTCCAGCTCCTTCTTGGCTGTAAGGTCTCTACGGAGAAATCAGCTGACAGTCTGATGGGGACTCCTTTGTAGGTGACTGTCCTCTTATCTCTTGCTGCTTCTAGAATTCTCTTCCTCACTTAATCTTGGCTAATGTAATTATGATGTGCCTTGGTGTGCTCCTTCTTGGGTCCGATGTCTTTGGGATCTCTGAGCTTCCCGGATTTCCTGGAAGTCTATTTCCTTTGCCAGATTGGGGGAGTTCTCTTTTATTATTTGTTCAAATAAGTTTTCCACTTGTCACTGTTCCTCTTCCCCTTCTGGTACCCCTATAGTTCGAATGTTGGAATGTTTAAAGATGTCCTGAAGGTTCTTAAGCCTCTCCTCATTTTTTTGAATTCTTGTTTCTTCATTCTTTTCTGTTTGGTCACTTTTTTCTTCTTCTGGTCCACTCCCTTGATTTGAGTCCCAATTTTCTTTCCATTACTATTGGTTTCCTTTGTATTACCATTCATTTCAATTAGTTTAGCCTTCATATATTTCTCTAATTTGTGACTAAAATCAACCAGTTCTGTGAGCATCCTGATTACCAGTGTTTTGAACTATGCATCTGATAGGTTGGCTATCTGTTGATCACTTAGAAGTATTGGCTCTGGGGATTTGAGCTGTTCTTGAGCCATAATGTTTTATTCTGTTTGGGCCTGTTATGTATGAGGGGCAGAGCCTTAGGTGTTCACCAGGGTGGGGCCACCCAGGTTGCTGGGTTGTGACTCTGTATGTGGGGGCAGGGGCGGAGAGGGGCAGTAGCATTTTTTCCGCTCTCTCGGATTTTGGTTCCCTCTGCTGCTTCCTGAAAGCAAACCAGCCCTCCCCCCAGTGCCGGCTGCCAGGTGTGTGGGCCTGTGCACCCTCCAGGACCCTGTGAGTCTCTCCAACAAACTCTCTGTGAGCCTGGGAGCTTCTCCCAGCACCTCGACCCTGAAAGTTTTTTCAACTGGGGCTTTTAGGCTTTAATTCCTGTCGCTGGGGCCCTAGCCTGAGCAGTGTGTCTCACTGCTTGCTCCTTTGCCTGGTTTATCTGCACACGAATGTGTGACCTCGGTGAGCCAGCTGCCTTGCGCCCTCACTGGGTCTACCCATTGCCACCCCCAGCCTGGGATCTGCCAACAGTGGCCTGTGCTCCTGGGATGGTCAGGCCAATTTTTCCTGCCCGACCCCACTCTGCCAGCTCCTGACTCCACCCCTTACCGGTCTGGCTGAATGGTTCGTTGTTGTCAGATTTCTGTACAGTTCAATTTTCTGTGTTTTTGTTGCATTTTTGTTACTAAAACTTTGTTGTCTTTAAACTTGGTTGTGCAAGGAGGCACAGTGTTTCTACCTACACCTCCATCTTGGCCGGAAGTCTCCTTTAATTTTAAATGATAACCTTGATGTGTAAAGCAGGCTTGGCTATAAGTACTCGCTTTTCATCACCTCGAATATTTCACTCCAACCCCTTCTAGCCTGAAATGTTTCTGTTGAGAAATCCCATGACAGTCTAATTCATCCTCCCTTTCAGGTAATCCCTGGTTTTCTTTTGTGGCTTTTAGGATTCTCTCCTTATCTTTAAGTCTTGACAATTTAATTATGATGTATTTTAGTGTAGACCTCTTGGGGTCCAACCTTTTTGGAACTGTCTGAGCTTCCCAGACTTCTGTGCCTTTTTCTTTTACCACATTAGGGAAGTTTTCAGTCATTATTCCTTCAAATAAGCTTTCAATCCCTTCCTGGCTCTCTTCTCCTAGTGGTATTCCCATGATTTGGCTACTGTTCTGATTCATGTTGTACAAGATGTTTCTTAAGCTCTCCTCATTTTTTATTTTATTTTATTTTTTTTAAAGATTTTATTTATTTATCTTTGAGAGAGGAAGGGAAGGAGAGGAGGAGAGAAACATCAATGTGTGGTTACCTTTTGTGCATCCCCTGCTGGAAACTGACCTGCAACCCAGGCATGTGCCCTGACTGGGAATCAAACCACGATCGTGTGGTTCGCAGGCCCGCGCTCAATCCACTGAGCTATGCCAGCCAGGGCTCTTCTCATTTTTTTAAATTACTTTTTCCTTTAGTTACTCTGCCTAGGTGCTTTTTTCTACCTTGTCTTCCAAATCACTGATGTGATCCTCTGCTGAAATAGTCATACATGGGGATTTTACAGGCCCACTGACTTCAACGGGTAGATCTTCCAGGCATAAAATCGACAAGGAGACAGCAATCTTAAACAATACACTAGATCAAATGGATTTAATTTATATCTTCAGGGCATTTTACCCTAAAGCAGCAGAATGTTCATACTTTTCAAGTGCACATGGAATGTTTTCTAGGGTAGACCACATGTCAAGACAAAAAATAAGTCTCAATAAATTTAAGAAGGTTGAAATCATATCCAGCATTTTCTCTGACCACAAGCTGTGAAACTATAAATCAATCACAAGAAGAACACTGAAAAACATGCAAAAATGAAGCTAAATAACTAGTTATTAAACAATTAATGGGTTAACAATGAGATCAAGTAAGAAATCAAAAGATACCTTGAAGCAAATGAAAATGAGGACAGAACAATCTAAACTCTGTGGGACACTGATAAAGCAATCCTATTAGGGAAATTTATAATATTACAAGCCTATCTCAAAAAATATATAATAAAACAAGAAAAAGCTCAAATAAGCAATGCAACTTCACAGTTAAAATAACATGGAAAAGAACAACAAAGTCCAAAGTAAGTAGAAGGAAGGAAATAATAAAGATCAGAGCAGAAATAAATGAAATAGAGTGTAAAAAATGATACAAGATATCAGTGAATCCAGGAGCTGGTTCTTTGAAAAGATGAACAAGACTGACAAACTTTTAACAAGACTCATCCATAAAAAAGGAGACAAGACCTAAATAAATAAAGTCAGAAATGAAAGAGGAGAAAAAAAACAACTAAGGCCAAAGAAATACAAAGGATGGTAAAAAAAATAATATGAGCAATTATATGCCAACAAACTGGACAACCTGTACAAAATGGATAAATTCCTAGAAACATACAATCTTCAAAAAAAATAAAGCAGAGCCCTGGCTGGTGTAGCTCAGTGGATTGAGCACGGGCCTGCAAACCAGACAATCGCGGTTCAATTCCCAGTCAGGGCACATACCGGGTTGAAGGCCGGTTCCCTGCAGGCCAGTTCCCAGCAGGGGATGCACGAAGGCAACTATACATTGATGTTTCTCTCTCTCTCCCCTTCCCTTCCCCTCTACAGATAAATAAATAAAGTCTTTTAAAAAAATAAAGCAGAAAGAATCAGAGAATCTGAATAAACAGGTTATACCTAGTGAAATTGAAGCAATAATCAAAAAACTCCCAACAAACAAAAGCCCAGGACCAGATAGTTTCACAGGAGAATTTTACCAGACATCCCAGGAAGAACTAACACCTCTCTTTCTCAAACTATTTCAAAAATTCAAAAGGAGGCATGTATCCCAAATGCATTTTGGAAACCAGCATCATCCTAAGTCCAAAACCAGATAAAGACCCTACCTGGAAAGAAAATTATAAGCCAATATCTCATAAACAAAGATGCTAAAATCCTCAACAAAATATTAGCAAACCAAGTACAGCAATGCATAAAAAAGATACACCATGATCGAGTGGGGTTTATTCCAGGAATGCAAGGTTGGTATAACATTCACAAATCAATAAATGTGAATCACCACATAAGAACATTAAAGTAAAAAAATACATGATCATATCAATAGGTGCAGTAAAAGCATTTGATAAAATCAAGTGCCCACTTATGATAAAAATTCTCAGCTAAGTGGGAGTAGAGGGAGCATACTTCAACACAGTAAAGGCCATATATGACAAGCCCACTGCCAGCATCATACCCAACATGGTAAAATTACAAATGTTCCCTTTAAGATCAGGAGCAAGACAGGGATGTCTGCTTTCATCTCTAATATTCAACATAGTACTAGAAGTCCTAGCCACAGCAATCAAACAACAGGAAGAAATAAAAGATATCCAAATTGGAAGGGAAATAGTAAAACTGTCTTTATTTGCAGATCACATGATTCTGTAAATTGAGAACCACAATACTTTCACCAAGATACTACTGAAACTAATAAATGAATTCAGCAAGGTAGCAGATACAAAATCATATCCAGAAATCAGTTGCATTTTTGTATACCAATAATGAACTAAATGAAAAAAATAAGAAAACCATCCCACTCACAATTGCTTCAAAAAACTACCTGGGAATAAATCTAAACAAGATGTAAAAGACTGTACTCAGAAATTTTAATAAAATGAAGAGAAAAATTGAGGAAGATAAAAAATAGTGGAAGCATATACTGTGTTTATAGATAGGTAGAATTAACATCATTAAAATGTCCATACTATTCAAAGCAATCTATAGATTCTGTGCAATCCCTATCAAGATTCCAATGACATATTTTATGGAATAAAGATGCATATTTCTTTTTTGTTTCTTTACCCTGCACACCCCTCCCCCATCATTCCCCCCCTTTAGTTTATGACCATGTGTCTCAAGTTTTTAGATTCTATATTTGCCCCACTATTTTTGCCCTCCCCCCATCTATTTTCTACCTACCATCTATGCTACTTATTTTCTGTACCTTCTCCCCCCTTCTTCTCCTCCCACTCCCCTGTTGCTAACCCTCCATGTGATCTTTTTTTAAATTTATTTAGTTATTTTTCAAGTACAGTTTTTTGTCAATTTCTCCCATCCCATCCCCCCCTCCGCCCCGTCTCCCCACCTCCCGCCTATCCCCCCCCCCAGTCCTCATCCCTGTGTCTTTCATACTTGTTCTTCAAAATCCCTCCCTGTTTTTCCCCTTAAATTTCCTTCCCTCTCCCCTCTGGTCGCTGCCCACTTGTTCTCTACTTTAGTGTCTTTGTTTTTATTCTGTTTGCTTGTTTATTTTGTTATTTAGCTTCCTGTTAAAGGTGAGATCATATGGTATTTGTCCTTCAATGCCTGCCCTATTTCACTCAGCATAATGCTTTCCAGTTCCATCCATGTTCTTGCAAAGGGTAGTAGCTCCCTCTTTCTCTCTGCTGCATAGAATTCCATTGTGTATATGTACCACCATTTTCTGATCCATTCATTTATTGACAGGCACCTAGGTTGCTTCCAACTCTTGGCTATTGTAAATTGTGCTGCTATGAACATTGTGGTGCATAGGTTCTTTGAAATTGATGTTTTAGGATTCTTGGGATATAATCCTAGCAGCAGAATTGCTGGGTCAAAAGGCAGGTCGATTTTTATTTTTCTGAGAAAATTCCATACTGTTTTCCATAATGGTTGTACCAGTCTGCAATCCCACCAACAGTGAACTAAGGACCCCTTTTCCCCACACCCTCTCCAACATTTGTTGTTTATTGCTTTGTTTATGATAGCCATCCTGACTGGTGTAAAGTGGTATCTCATTGTGGTTTTAATTTGCATCTCTCTGATAGCTAACGATATTGAGCACCTCTTCATGTGTCTCTGGATATTCTGCATGTCCTCTTTGGAGAAGTGTCTGCTCAAGTCCTTTTCCTATTTTTTAATTGGGTTCGATGTCTTCCTAGAGTGGAGCCATATAAGTTCTTTGTATATTTTGGAGATTAAACCTTTGTCTGAGGTATCATTGGCAAATATGTTTTCCCATACAGTTGGTTGTCTTTTTAATTTAATACTGTTTTTTTTTGGCCAAGCAGAAGCTTCTTATTTTGATGAGATCACATTTGTTTATTCTTTCCTGTATATTCCTTGCTCTAGGGGACATATCGGTAAAAATGTTGCTGCGTGGAATATCTGAGATTTTCTTGCCGATGTTCTCCTCTAGGACTTTAATGGTGTCACGGCTTATATTTAAGTCTTTTATCCATCTTGAATTTATTTTGGTGTATGGTGTAAGTCGGTGCTCAAGTTTTATTTTTTTGCACGTAGCTGTCCAGTTCTCCCAACACCATTTGTTGAAGAGGCTATCTTTACTCCATTTGATGTTACTGCCCCCTTTGTCAAATATTAATTGACTGTAGAGAGTTGGGTTGATTTCTGGGCTCTCTGTTCTGTTCCATTGGTCTATGTGCCTGTTTTTATGCCAGTACCAGGCTGTTTTGATTACAGTGGCTTTGTAATACAGTTTGATATCATTTGATATAGCAAAAATAAAAATAAAATATCTGGGAATAAACCTAACTAAGGAGGTAAAAGACCTGCATGCAGAAAACTACACAGCACTGAAGAAAGAAATCAAGGAAGACACAAACAAATGGAAACATATACCTTGTTCATGGATTGGAAGAATTAACATCATCAAAATGTCCATACTACCCAAAGCAATATACAGATTCAATGCAATACCTATTAAAGTACCAATGGCATATTTCACAGACATAGAACAAACACTTCAAAAATTTATATGGAACCATAAACGAGCCCAAATAGCAACTGCTCTTTTGAGAAAGAAGAACAAAGTAGGAGGGATCATAAAGACGCATATTTCAAAAATTTATATGGAACCACAAAAGCCCTGCATAGCAACAGCAATCCTGAGACAGAAAAACAATGTTGAAGGAATCACACTACCTAATACCAAACTATACTATAAGGCCATAGTAATCAGAACAGGATGGCACTAGCATAAAACAGACACATAGATCAATGAAACTGAGTACAGAGCCCAGAAATCAACCCACACCTTTATAGTCAATTAATATTTGATAGAGGAAGCAAGCACATATAATGGATTAAATATAGTTTATTTGATAAATAATGTGGGAAAATTGGGTATATATATGCAGAAATTGAAATTATACCATCTTTTTACACCACACACAAGAATAAATTGAAAATGGGTTGAAGACTTCAATGTTAGGCTGTAACCGTAAAAATCATAGAAGAAAGCATAGGCAGCAAAATCTTAAACTTGGCTTGTGATAATTTTTTATTGGCTATATCTCCCCAGGCAAGGCAAACAAAAGAAAAAGTCAACAAATGGGGCTATAGCAAATTAAAAGGTTTTTCCCAGCTAAGAAAAGCATTAGCAAAATCAAAGGACAACCCACAGAATGGGAGAACATATTTGCCCATACATCTGATAAGTGATTAATATCCAAAATTTATGAAGAACTTACAAAACTCAGCACCAAAAAAAACCCACAAACACAATCCAAAATGGGCAGAGGACCTGAAGAGAGGCTTCTCCAAAGAGGACATACAGATGGCCAATAGACATATGAAAAGATCCTCACTATCACTAATCATCTGAGAAATCCAAATTAACCAATGTGGTATCACCTTATACCTATTAAGATGGCTATCATCAATAAATCAAGAAAAAACAAGTGCTAGCCAGGATGTGTAGAAAGGGGAAAGGAATCCTTTTGCAGTGTTGGTGGGAATGTGGATTGGTGCAGCCACTGTTGAAGGCAGTATAGAGATACCTCAAAAAATTGAAAATAGATCTGCCTTTTGACTCAGCAATTTCACTTCTTGGAATACAAGGTCTGTCTGAAAAAAGTCCAGCCATTGTTCACATAATGAGAATGATGTATGCAACATCAATATAACCTAGTAGCCAAGGAAAGTAGACTGGAATGTGCATGCATGAACAATGATGATTTCACTGTACTGATCAATGGGGGTAGTAGACACTATTTGGTGAGGAGGTGTACGTGTTGCCATTGCATCAAAATTACTGAGCCAATACAGCAATGAATCTGCAACAAATTATGTGTTAAGCTTGAACATTCCTCCACTGAAAGTATTCACATGATTCAGAAGGCCATAGCTATGGGCAACTGGTCATTGCAGTTTAATCATGACAATGCACCTTCTTATGCATCACATCTCATGCAGAATTTGTTGGTGAAAATGAAACCATGCAGGTGACTCAGCCACTGCCCCCACCGATCCCACCGCCCAGTTTTGGTGCTTTATGACTACTGGCTATTACTAAAACTAAAATCACCTTTGAAAGGGAAAAGATTTTAGACCATTGATGAGATTCAGAAAAATATGACAGGGCAGCTGATGGCATTTGGGAGAACTGTGTGGGGTCCCAAGGTGCCTGCTTTGAAGGGCACTGAAGCATCTTTGTCCTATGTACAGTGTTTCTTATATCTTTTATCTTCTTCATAATTGTTTATATTTTTTATATCACATGGCTACATACCTTCTGAACAGACCTCCCATATCTGAAGGAATCCAAAACACTAATTTGAAAGAACAATATCTCTAGCCATCAGAGAGATGCAGATTAAAACCACAATGAGATCACTTTACACTGGTCAGGATGGCTATCATAAACAAAGCAACAAACAACAAATGTTGGAGAGGTTGTGGAGAAGAGGGGTCCTTAGTTCACTGTTGGTGGGATTGCAGACTGGTACAACCATTATGGAAAACAGTATGGAATTTTCTCAGAAAAATAAAAATCGACCTGCCTTTTGACCCAGCAATTCTGCTGCTAGGATTATATCCTAAGAATCCTAAAACATCAATTTCAAAGAACCTATGCACCACAATGTTCATAGCAGCACAATTTACAATAGCCAAGAGTTGGAAGCAACCTTGGTGCCCGTCAGTAAATGAATGGATCCAAAAATTGTGGTACATATACACAATGGAATTCTATGCAGCAGAGAGAAAGAAGGAGCTACTACCCTTTGCAAGAACATGGATGGAACTGGAAGGCATTATGCTGAGTGAAATAAGCCAAATGTTGAAAGACAAATACCACATGCTGTCACCTTTAACAGGAAGCTGAACAACAAAACAAACAAGCAAACAGAATAAAAACAAAGATGCTGAAATAGAGAACAAGGGGACAGTGACCAGAGGGGAGAGGGAAGAGAATTTAAGGGGGAAAAAGGGGATGGATTTGGAGAAGCAAATATGAAGGACACAGGGATGAGAACTGGGGGGGGGGTGGAAATGGGAAGGAGGTGGGGAGCACGGGGGGGGGCTGGGATGGGAGAAACAGGCAAAAAACTGTACTTGAAAAATAACTAAATAAAATTATTGAGAAAAAAAGAACATAAGCATCCCATGTTCATTATAGTGTTATTTTCAATCACCAAGATATGGAAGCAACCCAAGTGTCCATCAGTAGATAAGTGGATAAAATTATTATGGAATATTTACACAATAGAATACTACTTGGCTGTAAAAAAGAAGAAAATTTTACCCTTTGCAACTACATGGATGGACCTGGAAAACATTATGTTAAGTTAAATAAGCCAGCCAGAGAAAGACAAATACTGTCTGATTCCACTCATATATGGAATCGAATGAACAAACTGAACTAACAAGAAAAACAGAGACAGACTCATATGGGTAAGGGGGGAAGTAAGGTTAGGAAGTAAGATATTGAGCAAAAAGGAAGAAGGACTCATGGATATGAACAACAGTGTGGTGTTTGCTGGGCAGAGGAGGTATAAGAGGACTAAATGGCAATGGAAAAATACAATAAAGAAATTGTTCATGCAGTTTTTTTTAAACAAAACAATGCGTGCAGTTTTTAACAAAGCAATCAAAATAATTAGTAATTAATCCTGAAGAAATACATCACAAAAGTGTAAGACTGAAGTTTTATAGATGCTGCCCTCAACATTTTGTTTGCAATAGTAAATAGTAAGTTAAGTTTGCAGTTAAATGCTCAAAAATAAGAAGTAGGTTAAATAAGAGGGGTGCAGCTATTAAGATAAGTTGACATCTCAGTTTACTCTTGCTCTTCTTATATGATTGAAATTAGAACTCTTGTCTTACTCTCAAAAGTACTTCAGTTTGAATGATAAATTATATGGTCATCCTATATATAATGAAGCACACTGCACCTTAAAAATTAATAATGTATGTCATTATATAATAAAATATATTTTATTAAGATAAGTTTTGATAGATGTAAAGTAAACTTTACTGTTTGTAGAGTTAGTGCAATTCTAACTTTTAAAATTCCAAAAGTTATTTTGTGTATATTAACAAATTGATCCTAACATTTATATGGAAAAGCAACACCCAAAATAACTAAACCAATGATGAAGAAGATGAAGGAGAAGAAAGAGGAAGTGGAAGAAGAAGAAGGAGGAGGAATAAGAAGAAGAAGAAGAGAAGGAGAAGAGCGAGAAGACTGATACTACCCAAGTTTAACACTTACAGTATAGCTACAGTAATCAACATATTGTGGTTTTGGTTACAGAACAGACAAATTAACCAATTGAATGGATGTGAGAGCCTAGATATAAACTCACATTAATATAGGCAACTAAACTTTGGTAAAGGAGCAAAGATAATCTAATAGACAAAAGATAGTTTTTTAAACAAATGGTGCTAGAATAACTGGACATCCAAATGCAAAAAGAAGAAAAAGAATCTAGGCACATATCTTACATCTTTCACAAAAAATTAACTCAAGATGGATCATAGACCTAAATATAAAATATAAAACTATAAAACATCTAGAAGATTACATGGGAGAAAATCTAGGTAACCTTGGATTTGGTTATGGCTTTTTAGATACAACACCAAAAGTATGATCCATATAAGAAAATTTTAATAAGTGGGACATCATTAAAATTAAAAACCTCTGCCCTGGCTGGTATAGCTCAGTGGATTGAGTGTTGTCTGCAAACTAAAGGGTAGCCAGTTCAATTCCCATTCAGGGCATATGCCTGGGTTGCAGGCCAGGTCCCCAGTAGGGGGCGCGTGAGAGGCAACCACTCATTGATGTTTCTCACCCTCTTTCTTCTTCCCTTCCTCTCTCTCTAAAAATAAATAAATAAAATCTTTTTTAAAAACCTAAAAACTTCTCTATGAGAGACACTATTGAAAGAAGGAAAAGACAAGCCACAGACCAGAATGAAAATTTCCAAAACACATATCTGGTAAAGGACTTGCATTTAAAGCATACAAAGAACACTTAAAACTTAAAAATTAAAAAATCCCACTGAACTACCCAATTGAAAAGTGAGCAAGAGATCTGAGAAAAGATACCTCATGAAAGAAGATGTATAGGTGGCAAATAAGCATTTGAAGAGATGTTCAACATTGTATTGCCATTAGGGAATTGCAAATTAAAACTAGATACCATTACATACTTATTAGAACGACCAAAATCCAAAACACTCATAGCACTAAATGCTAATGAGGATGTGGGGCAACAGGAATGTTCATTCATATGAGTCAGAATGTAAAAGGTTACAGCCACTGTAGAAAGCAGTTTGGAGGTTTCTGACAAAACTAAACTTACAATCCAGCAATTATGCTCCTTGATATTTACCCAAATTAGTTGAAAACTACTGCACACAAATACCTGTACATAAATGTTGATAGCAGATGTATTTATCAGTGCTAAACTTGGAAGCAATCAAGATGTCCCTCAGTAGGTGAATGGATAAGAAAGCTGTCATACATACAAAAAATGGAATAATTATTCAGAATTTTTAAATGAGCTGACAATCCATCAAAGATAAGGAGAAAGCTAAAATGCATGCTACTAAGTGAAAGAAGCCAATCTGAAAAGCCTACATCCTATATGATTCCAACTATATGACATTCTGGAAAAGGCAAAACTACAGAGAAAGTAAAAAAATCAGTGGTTTCGGAGAGAGGGGAGGGATGAACAGGTGGAGCAAAGGGTATTTTTGGGCAGTAAAACTGTTGTGTATGTTACTATTATAGTGGGTACATGACATTGCACATTTGTCAAAAGCTATAGAACTGTACAACACAAAGATTGAACCCTAATGTAAAGTATGGAATTTAGTTTACAATGTAACAATATTGGTTGCTTATTGGTTTATCAGTTGTAAAAAGTGTACTAAACTAATGCTAGATGTTAGTAGAAACTGTGGAGGAAAAGGGCATATGGAAACTCTCTGCACTTACTGCTAAATTTTTCTGTATACATAAACTGATCTAAAAAGTAAAATTTATTAATTTAAAAATACAGCTTCTATTCAGTACTATAGTACAATCTCATATTTATTAAAATATATATGTCTATATGGACACAGAAAAGAATCTAGAGAATAAAAATCAAAATATGAAGTTATCTTTGCATGATAGAATTGGGGGGACATTTTATGCTTGCCTGTTATTTCTAATTTTTTAATATATATTGTTGGAGTTATTAAATACCTATTAAAGAGAGAAGAATTTTTTTCCTCAAGAATCAGATTCTCAAAGAGTTAAATACTAATAATGACTCTCAATGTGAGCTTACCACTTACAGGAATTTTCCATGGAATAGCTGATCTAACCCCTGAAACTTATGTTTTATGACCATTGTGCACATGTAAAACTGAGACTTTGCTCAGTTACTACTTTTTTACTACTAATTAGCTACTTTGTTTGATTTTATGTATGTCCCTATAATTTTGAGAAAGAGAGGCGAGCATGCCTTCGTTCCTTTTTGGTACTACATAGACAGCTTTATGGAAATGTGTTTACCAACCTTCCAGTGTGTACGGTACAAGTACAGGCAAGTTAATTGCCATGCCATAGAAAAGAGTCATTTTACCTCTCCCAACTCAAGACCATCATCCTGTGCAGGCAATGGCAGTTTGGGCAAATATCACATAATCAGAGTTGGAAATTATATTACATTATCACTAATCACTTAATTGGATGCTACTTTTTATGTAAAAACATGGAAAACAAGTCATTTTACAAAATAATAGCTCAGCTGTGTATCATCAACAGTACTAACCTCATATTCTGATTTCATATTTCCATCTAGAGTAGCCTTATAGATAAGACCTTGTCAAAGGAGAAAGTGAATTTCTGTTTTGCTACTCTTCCCTTCCCCATATTATCTCTGGGAGGGAAAATGGGTTGATTTTATTCTTGTTTTTAATTATTCACACACAGAGCTTGATACATATTTCATACTTGTTTGCAAGGTTGTTTTATGAGACTGTTACTTTAAAAATTACCTACTGGTATGAACCTGGAGAAAGGCAGTTTTTGAGGCCAGACCACAGGCTGTGCATCTCTACCACTACCTTAACGACCACTGCCTTAGGTTGCATGCTCCCAGCAGATTCTGAGACAGATGCAAATAAGTTATTATTTGGCAGATGTACCCAGAAAACACCAATAGGGGAGGGGGCAGTGAAACAGGGAAGGGTAGGGAAGGAGCCCATACAGGGGCCATCAAGCCAGTTATTGCTGTGCCCCATTACTTTCAGCAGACAGGCCCCCGTAGACTCAGTCACTGTGGGTTAAGAACACGCTGTGGACATCGCAGCAGGTACTGGCTACTCCCATCCCAGGCTGAAGAGGAGCTACATCCTCATCTGTCTTTCTCTCCACCTCCTGGTTACCTATTGTCTTAGTTTGGCTTCCCCAGAAGTAAACTGAGAGACAGGGAGAGTATAGGCAGTTTATGTAGGAGGTGACACCAGGAAACACTGATGAAGAAGGAAGAAGGGGTATAGGACAGGGAACATACCTCTGCGAGCATGTATGTATCGAACTTCTTGGGCAGCAGCCAGGCCTATGGATTTCTGGTGGGTTCTGGCAGCATCCCCTACTCCTCTCTTCCTAGGCAAGGTAATCAGTGCTTTTGAGAAAATTAGCACCAGATTCTACTGGAAGCCACCCACCCACACTGTTCCCACCACAACAAAACTATGACTGCATCAAATGGTGGATGTGCTGAGCAGGCATGACTTTTGGCTGACATGGGTACTTGTGAAAACATTTCCACATCTGGTTGCTCATGGGAGCATAGTCAGCCTGGACTCTGGTGTGGCCACTTCAGGCCTCTATGTCAGATGTGAGGCATTTCTGTCACAAAGTGGTCTTGCTCTTCTCCACCTATTTCACTCCCAGAAATGCTTAAATGACACCAGGAAAGTGGAGATGCAAACCTTCCTCTCCAAGTTTCCCCTTCTTCCTACTCAAAACAAGATAGGAACCCTACCCTGTCTAGTTCCTGATTGGCCTTCTTTGATGAACTTGGAAGACTGAATTCCTTACTTCTCCAAATAGTGGGGGATTCTCAAAGTGCATGCTTCAGCCCAGCTCATTGATATGCATGCTTTTCTAAACCAACTTCTATGGGTGGTTGGGAGAGATGGAGAGAGATCAGTCAATTTAAGACATTTTAATAAATGGGATAGGGGAGTAAAAATGAACTTAGAAGTTTATTAACACCTAATCCTGTTAAGATTTTCTCCACCATGTGCTAGCATAACAGCACATTGGAAATGTGTTCTAATTACCCCTGTTGTATCATGTGCATATGCTTTATACACAGCCCCTGACCTTTTTGTTAATAACTTTGCATTATATTCATTGACCTGAAACAAATTGAATTCAGTGGCACTCACTCAAGAATTGAATTACATATTCTTAATTGGTCTCTTATTTATTTAAATGTGAAAAAGTAACAGCTTGCCACCTGTAATATTTTTCCAACAAAATAAGATTAGAATTCTAATATTTTCCCCAAGCTAGAGGATTTTTTTCAATTATCTATCCATGAATATATATGAGCCATGAAACTGTAGTTCTGGTACTATCTCCAAAAAGAATCTCTTAATTTTCTTTTTCACTACCAATGCCATGAAAAATGCTGATATAGAAACATATTAATTACAGGAGATTTATGTAAATTAGCTGGGCTAGGAAAGCTTTTCTGGGAAGTAGCCTCAAAATAGGTGACACTCTGTCACCAATAGTTACATTGTCTTACTCTCCCCAGCTCTTTGGAGCCTTCTTATGTGATTTAATATACCTATGGATGGCAAAACTAAGAGTACTAAGATGGGAATATGTTAAGTATGTGAAGATATTTTCTGCTGCATTTGTTGGTTTTTAATACTTGAGCTGCATTGCCTGTTGACTGGAGGGGGGCAGAAATCTAATTTCAGAAGTTTAGTGATATTCTCCTATCAACAATTTCACAGGCAATAGACACTGCCGGTAACATTGTTCTTAACACCATTCGCTCATCTCTTTCCTTAGAGGATTCTTGCAGGTGATTGAAGAGATAGGAACCACAGGAACTTTTGGCTTTGCTTTCTAATTCCAGTGCAAAATTAATTGTTCCAACTGCAAAGAACTACTTACTCCTTTACTATGTTTAACTTAAAAATGCAAAAGTTATTAGTGGACTGATGACTGATAAGGGTGCTTTTGTGCCTGGCTTTAACCTCTATTAGTGAGGATTATGAGGATGTAGCCACACTGGCATTTTCTAAGTGTCACCGTGACAGCACTTGCTGCACAAATGCCTAGCTGTCACCGTGAGTTTTATCACTCAGTTTTTTCCTTCGGATGTAGACTAATAAGCCCAGAAATTACAATTGCCTCCCTGCTGAATCTGTGATAGGCGGAAATAATGATATCAGTGCCCTGCTAATCTTCTTGCCTCTGGGCTTGGCACTGTCCTATTGAGTCACCTGTCACACTCTGCTTTGATGAGGCAAATTCAATCTCCCTGCTGTAATGACAATGGGGCCATTTTAATGTTTGGAAATGATTATGTGGAAGCCTCACCGTGCTCTGTCTTGGCAAGCAAACCAGGGAGCTGTGCACACCAGGAAAGCAGGCTGCGGCTGTCAGGCAGGTAGTGAAGTTGCTGAGTTATTGGGAAATGGGTGTCAAAATTCAGCTTCATTGTTAGTCTTTCAGGGGGAAGGATGGGAGGGTAAGAGGTGGGATCACTCTTGCAGAAGCATAACCATTGGCTATTCTTGCCATTATCTGCACAAATTCAGTTCTAGAAAGATTTCCCAGGACCAGCTGTGCCATTTTAGGAGGCAGGGGTGGCTGGAGCCTATAAATAATTACTGTTGCACTATCAACATCATATGCTGGGCTAGGGGCAGGACAGAATTATATGGATTGTGGAATACTTCTCCAGGACATTAACCAAATCAAATTACTCTTACCCTAGGCCTAATAGTCTCTTGTTTTTTTAGAGTAATATTGCTATAGAGACAGAAAATATAAGCCAGAAAATACCAGAAGGTGAGATCTGGAGCAACCAGAACCTTTATTCCACTTCTATCGTTGATTTATAAAACCACTTTGGAAAACCTGCAGTCTCTGCTAAAGCCAGATATATACAAATCCAGCAAATTTACTCCTAGGTAGATATCCAACAGAGATGCATTTCATAGCAGCTTCCTTCCTCATAGGGCCAAACTTAAATTCATTAAGATGCCTATCAACCGACTTCCGCCAAGATGGAGGCATAGGTGGATATGCCGTGCCTTCTCACACAACCAAGTTTAGAGATAACCAAATATTGGCAACAGAAAACATAGCCAGAACACAGAAAATTGAACTTTTCGGAAGTCTGTTAACAACAAATTCTTCAGCCTGACCAGTATGGGGTGAAACCAGCAGCTGGTGGAGCAGGGTTGCACATGAAAACTCGGTCAGACGGACTCAGGCGCGC
This sequence comes from Artibeus jamaicensis, assembly GCF_021234435.1. Taxonomy (NCBI): domain Eukaryota; kingdom Metazoa; phylum Chordata; class Mammalia; order Chiroptera; family Phyllostomidae; genus Artibeus; species Artibeus jamaicensis. Next base: position 4,698,038 of record NW_026521913.1, read on the forward strand.
GGAATCCAGTCACAGGGTTGGACCTAGTGAGCGAGCAAGCAACCAAGTGAGCAACCGCGGGGAAACAGTGAGGGAGCAGGGCTGCACGTTGACTGTGGTCGCACATTGGTGCGCAGATAGATAAGTGAGGGAGTGAGCGATTGGACCTGGACCCAGCCAGTCCCCCTGGCAAGCGGCAGGGAGGGCGCCGCCATTTCCCTGCTCTGACCCCAACTCCACATACAGCGTCGCAACCCAGCCACCTGGGAGTCCAAAGCTCCGCTCCTCACACTTAATAGACGCGAACAGACCAAAAATGGCTCAAGGAGATCTCAAAGCCCCAAAGCCTATAAATCTAAGCGATGAAGAAATAGCAAAACTCTCAGATGCACAGTTTAAAACACTGGTGATCAGGATCCTCACAGAACTGGTTGATTATAGCCACAAATTAGACAAATACATGAAGGCGAAACTAACTGAAATGAATGGAATTGCACAGGACACCAATAGCAATGAAAAGGAAACTGGGACTCAAATCAATGGAGTGGACCAGAAGAAAGCAAATAATGGCCAAACAGAAAAGAGTCAAGAAGCAAGAATTCAAAGAAATGAGGAGAGGCTTAGGAACCTCCAGGACATCTTTAAAAGTTCCAACATCTGAATTATAGGGATACCAGAAGGGGGAAAGGCACAGCCACCAGTGGAAAACTTATTTGAAAGAATAATAAAAGAGAATTGCCCTAATCTGGCAAAGGAAATAGACTTCCAGGAAATCCAGGAAGCTCAGAGAGTCCCAAAGAACTTGGACCCAAGAAGGAACACACCAAGGCACATCGTCATTACATTAGCCAAAACTAAAATGAAGGAGAGAATCCTAGAAGCAGCAAGAGCTAAGGGGACAGTCACCTACAAAGGAGTCCCCATCAGACTGTCAGCAGATTTCTCAAAAGAGACCTTACAGGCAAGAAGGGGATGGAAAGAGGTATTCCAAGTCATGAAATCCAAAGACCTACAAACAAGATTGCTCTATCCAGCAAAACTTTCATTCTGAATGGAAGGACACATAAAGTGCTTCTCAGATAAGATCAAATTCAAGGAGTTCATCATCACCAAGCCCTTATTATATGAAATGTTAAAGGGACTTATCTAAGAAAAAGAAGTTAAAGAAACATGAACAGTGAAAGGACAGCAAACTCACAGTTATTAACAACCACACCTAAAACAAAAGCAAACTAAAAGGACAGCTAGATCAGGAGTGGAAACATAGAAATGAAGATCTCAAGGAGGGTTAGCAACAGAGGAGTGGGAGGAGGAGAAGGGGGGAGAAGGTACAGAAAATAAGTAGCATAAACAGTAGATAGAAAATAGATGGGGGGGCAAGAATAGCATGGGAAATATAGAATCTAAAGAACTTGAGACACATGGACATAAACTAAAGGGGGGAGATGGTGGGGATGGGGGGGCAGGGTGGAGGGGAATGAGGGGGGGAATAGAACAACTGTAACAGCATAATCAATTAAAAACATAAATAAAAAGCAAAAAAAAAGATGCCTATCAACCATACAATGAATAAACCAACGAGGAATTGGTTTATAGGGGAATACTATACAGTCATCATAGTGATTGAAATACAACTACATGAGCAAATCTCACAATCGTGATGCTAAATGATAAAAGCAAAACTGAAAAGAATACAAGTATAATGTATTACATTCATAAACATTCAGAGACAGGTAAAACTGAGCTATGGTATGAGAAGTTGGGATTGTGGTTATCATGGGTGGGGGTAATGACAGAGAGAAGACAGAGGGGGAGCTTCTTTGGGCAGGCAATGTTTTGATCTTTGATCCAGGTTCTGGTTAGATGAGTATATTTGGTCTCCAAAGATTGATTGTTTACTTTTCTACATGTACATTATACTTTAATAAGGGGTTTTAAGTTACATTTTAATATGATATATGAAGCATCTGTGTGATCTCTCTGTGTTACAGCATGAGGGGAATTAAGGACAGACTTGCCACTTTGAAGATGGAATTCAAGCTCTCTCACCAATGACCCACTCAACTTATATGGGATCTTGGAAGGGAGATTATTATTGAGAAGCAAGCATATTCCTTTCACAAAGATGGGTCACCAAAAACTGGAGGGGGATAGTGCTGAATCATGTGAATCTCTAGCACTTGCAGCATCTTGTCAATGTGGATTTCTCAACTTTGGAGAGAGTACAGAGAAGGTGCTAGAAGCCATAGCAAGTGTGTTTGCTATACTCTTCAGGAGGCAGAGCATATGCTGTAGTCCATAAGGGTGAAGAATCAGGAGCCCCAAGACTGCTTCCCAACTAGTCTCCTAGAAACACTTCCTGCCCTGCTTCAAATCATAGCATTTCTGAAGCATTTGCCAAATACAAGCTATGTGAATGAAAAGTGCTCTCTTTTAGAACTAGTACTTATATAGCTTCATTATTGAACAATAAAGCTTGAGGAAAGCATTTTTATCTTTGCTAATCACATCCCAGAGGGATAGCAGTATAAGGAACACACATAACCCATAGCTTCTGATCCTTCTAGAAGGGCAGCTCCTGTTAACATAAAAAAAAAAGGTGTGCAGAAACAAGCCATAATTCAATGGACAAAATCATGTGCAATTGGACATGGCTCTATAATGTAAATTGCTTGGCCTGCTTCCAAAACAAAATGGAGCTTCCCCTGGACAATTAAATAGTCTTCAAATCTGTTCAAACATAAGATTCATTTAAGTTAGTGGTCACTGGTTTATAGTTCAATAAAAGTCAACTGCAAATACATTTTATTATTACACAAGACTTCGAGCAGGATCTTGGTCTTTCTCAAACATGAAAGTATAAAATTTTCTAATAATAACATTAACCATAATAGCAATATACCTATCCAATTATAAATTATTTTTTAAGAAAATTGGGCTTTCTCTATCACCTGCTAGCATGTGATCTTGAAAAGTCTCTCTGAACTTGTTTCCTCATTTCTACAGTGTGGATGACAAAAATATCTGCCCTACAAGGTTTTATGAAGATCAAATGAAATAATGCATATAGAACTTGCAGAATGGTGCCCACTGTATTAGAGGCACTCGATAAATGGTGGCCTCTAGAACAATGGTGATTAAGATACTATTTCTTTGAGCAAAGCTCATCAACAAGCTTCCTGGAAAACAAAACCCACACTTGACTATGGCAGCTAAAGCTCTTCACAGCTTGACTTCAACCTGCTGCAAAGTGCTAATATCTGCAATAGATTGGACCCCTCCTCATTTTCTAAACCTGGTCCATCCTTTTTACCTTATTTCCACCTCTTTTCCCACAAGCATCTATGATAGAATTTCCTTTTCTCTGTGTATTTATTTCTTCTAGTTTAGAGCTTATTATTTCTTCAAGCACAGACAAGAAGTTGTTTTCTTCATAAACTCTTTGCTTTCTTAGGTGGGTACCCAGAGGCGTACATACAGCAAGACCTCCTAAGTTGTATTTTTGTGGCAAAGTAGTTATTACTTTACTATTACCCATGTAATCCTTTTCGCTTTTTAGCCTCCCTTGCAGCATAACTTGTTCTAACCAATAACATGTGTATGTAATTGATATATGACAGTTTGCTCAGCAGTTTTTCCCTTCACCCACCACAGCAACCTCAGAAGGCACAGGATCCAAATGAGACAGCTACAGAATGTCAGCATATCCATCAGCTTGGGTCCCTGAGTGAGGAGAGCTCCAGCCAAACTGGATGGGATATCCAGGTTTTCATCGTCTGAACCATTCAACTGCTGAGCCTGATCAGTAATCTTCCTTTTCTGTGCTCTTTATTTTAACAGGAGTTTTATCATATTGTTTGGGAATGTGTGTGCATGCACACATGTACACATACAAACTTCCCTTCTGGCAAGACTGTACTCTTTTAGGATTCAGAGGCCAAGTTGGCTTGTGTTTGACTCTCCCATTGATTGCCCTTGCCAGGTGCTAGAACACAGTATGAGCTCAGAAATGTTTATTGACTTAATTGTGCTTTCCTTTGTTTTTCAAATAGGACAAAGTCCAAATGGGTAAAAGCACAACCTTAAGGGTATTTTTCTGTACACATAGTAATAAATGATTATTCTCCACCTTGGGGAATGTCTTCCCTTTTAATAAAAAGGCCCACCTAAAGTAGCTCCAAGTCACTTGGATATGAAACATCATTACAGTTCCATGAGGGTCCAAGACTCCTTCTCTTAAGAAACTGTTCCCAGCCTCACTAGCTGTGATGTTAAGTAACCAAGGACAATGATTCATGGCAAATGTGTGAATTTGAACAGGCAAATGACAGTGTATTTCTCTCACAGAAGCCTTCCCTGGAATAGCTGTGTGTGTGTGTGTAAAATTTATTTCATTAGTGAATAATATGTGCCATAGTTTAAACGTGTACAGATAGTGGAATTTATATCAGAACGAAGCCCATAACATCATGCACCCTTATGCCAGAGCACATGCAGCTCTTTGTTGCATACAAGGGCATAGAGAAGAAGGAAATTTCTGCCATGCAGGAGATATTCATTTACCTCTGGTTTATTTAAATCTGTTCTGTAAAGCTGGCAACTACTGATCTCTTTATACATAACCATTTGTAATGATAGCCAGCTTTTCATTTAAATTTCAAAAAATCCAGGGAGAATGTTTCAGAGTCTTGAGGCAACCTTAACCAATCTGATTATTTTGTCTGGCTTCCCAGAAAAATTAAAATTAGAGGGAAGAAAGTCAGTTTGACTGTAAACTTTTATTTTGTAGATAAACTGTCTATGGATCCAGGCAAAATCTTAGCCTAAGGAACCCCTGAAGAAAACAAAACACCAATTCAAAAAGAATCAGTTTGAATGAATGAATGAATGAATAATTTTTTAAAGATTTTATTTACTTATTTTTAGAGAAAGGAGAAGGGAAAGGGAAAATGAGAGAGAGAAACAACCATGCATGGTTGCCTCCTGCACGTCCCCAACTGGGGACCTGGTCTGCAACCCAAGCATGTGCCCTGACTGGGAATCAAACCAGAGACTCCTTTGTTGGCAGGCCGGCACTCAGTCCACTGAAACACACAAGCCAGGGCTAATTAATTATTTTTTAAATAAATTCAACAAAAGTAAAAAAATGAAACAAAATGTAAAAACCAAAGAGATTTGGTTTGAAGAAGATATTAAGAAAAAGCATATATCTTGGGAGAAAAAAACAGGTGACACAAGCAAACAAAAAGGCTGCTTTGCAAGGAAGCTTAAATTTCCAAATGTCATTGAAACCATTAAAACAGAAAAAATAAGCATTAGTGAAGATGGAGTGTATGTTGGTACTTTTTTATGAATGTGGAAAGTAGTGTTTCAAAGGGTAGGAGAATAGCACTGACTCAATTCTGAGGAATGAAAAAGGAATTCCTCAATAGGTTTGTTTCAGACCTTCTAAACACAGAGACCTTTGTAGAGAATAGGTGTGGTGGGAAAACGGTCAACAGTGTTCTTGAAAATGTCTCTACTTCCGAAAAAAACAATGCTGGGAAGTTGCTCCTGCATGTATCCCCAGTGAACAGATCTCATTATTGGGGGATATTTCCCAGTTTGAGGCTGTAAATGGGTTCCAAAGGAAGTTCTAGAAAATATGGCTGCTAGGACACACCACAAGTTTAAGAGACATGCTTACCATCAACAGCAGTTACTAAAGAGGTAGGATTCAATGTCTTTCCAGACTGTAGAGTTCTGTAAACCAAGAAGTATGACCAAGTCAGCAAGTCTGGCTAGTGACCTATGAAGAGGGTGTCTACACTGTTTCTACTTCTTTAAATCCACCATATTTCTCTCCTTCCCTCTCCTAAAAAAAAAAAGTAAAAAAAAAAAAAAAAGGTTCAAAAATGACTCATGAACATTATAGAAACACTAGGAGCTACATGTATCCAAAAGAGAAAAGAGAGCTCACTTCTACTTTGTGTATGAGCTAACAAAGATGCTTTTTGAGTTTTACCCATGTTTCTGATAAGAAGCTGAAATTTATTTATTTATTTATTTATTTATTTATTTATTTCATCTATTTTTCAATTTATTTTACTTTTATTTTAATTGTTGTTCAAGTACAGTTTTCTATCTTTTACTCCCATTCCACCCCACACCCAGCCCTCCCCACCTCCCTCCAGTTTCCATCCCCACCTAGTTTTTGTCCATGTGCCCTTTATACTTATTTCTGTACGCCCTTACCCTTTTCCCCTGAAATTCCCTTCCATCTCCCCTGTGGTCACTGACAGCCTGTTCTCTATTTCCGTGTCTTTGGTTATATTTTCCTTGTTTATTTGTTTTGTTGTTTAGCTTCCTGTTAAAGGTGTGATCATACAGTATTTGTCTTTCACCACCTGGATTATTACAATTAGCATAAGGCTTTCCAGTTTCATCCATGGTGTCCTATAGGGTAGGAGCTCCTTCTTTCTTTGTACTGCATAGAATTCCATTGTGTAAATGTACCATAGTTTTTGGATCCATTCATTTACTGGTGGGCATTTAGGTTTCTTCCAGCACTTGACTACTGTAAATTGTACTGCTATGAACATTGGAGTGCATAGGTTCTTTTGGATTGGTGTTTCAGGGTTCTTAGGATATAATCCTACCAGTGAAATTGCTGGGTCAAAAGGAAGATCCATTTTTAGTTTTCTGAGAAAATTCCATACTGTTTTCCATAGTGGTTGTACCAGTCTGCGATCCCATCAACAGTAAACTAGGGTTCCCCTTTCTCCACAACATCTCCAACACTTGTTGTTTGTTGCTTTATTTATGATGGCCATTCTGACTGGTGTGAAGTAGTATCTCATTGTGGTTTTAATTCGCATCTCTCTGATGGCTAGGGATATTGAACATCTAATCTCATGTGTCTCTGAATCCTCTGTATGTCATTCCTGGAGCAGTGCCTATTAAAGTAATTTGCCCATTTATTAATTGGGTTGATTGTCTTCTTGGAGTGGAGTTGTGTAAGTACTTTATATATTTTGGAGATTAAACCCTTCTCTGAGGTACCATTGGCAAATATGTTTTCCCACATGATTGGTTCTCTTTTTATTTTAATACTGTTTTCTTTAGCCATGCAGAAGCTTTTTATTTTTATGAGACTCCATTTGTTTATTCTTTCCTTTATGTCCCTTGCTCTAGGGTACATATCAGTAAAAAAGTTGCTGTGTGAAATATCTGAGATTTTCCTGCCGATATTCTCCTCTAGGACTTTAATGGTGTCACGGCTTATATTTAAATCTTTTATCCACCTTGAATTTATTTTGATGTATGCTGTAAGTTGGTGCTCGAGTTTCATTTTTTTGCATGCAGCTGTCTACTTCTCCCAACACCATTTGTTGAAGAGGCTATTTTTACTCCATTTCATGTTGCTGCCCCCTTTGTTGAATATGAATTGACCATAGAGACTTGGGTTTATTTCTGGGTTCTTTGTCCTGTTCCACTGATACATGTGCCTGTTTTTATGCCACTACCAGGCTGTGTTGATTACAGTGGCCTTGTAACACAGTTTGGTATCAGGTATTGTGATCCCTCCTACTTTGCTCTTCTTTCTCAAGATTGCAGCAGCTATTTGGGGTCATTTATGATTCCATATAAATTTTTGAAGTGTTCTATTTCTGTGAAATATGCCATTGGTACTTCAATAGGTATTGCACTGATCTGTAAATTGCTTTGGGTAGTATGGACATTTTGATTATGTTAATTCTTCCAATCCATGAACACGGTATGTTTCTGTTTGTGTCTTCCTTGATTTCTTTCTTCACTGTTGTGTAGTTTTCTGCATACAGGTCTTTCACCTCCTTGGTTAGGTTTATTCCTAGGAATTTAATTTTTCTTTTTCCTATATTGAATGGTTTTTTTCTTGATTTCTGCTTCTACTGTTTAATTGTTGGTATACAAAAATGCCTTTGATTTCTGGATATTGACTTTGTATCTCCTGTTTTGCCAAATTTATTTATTTAGGTCGAGCAGTATTTTTGTGGAACCTATAGGATTTTCTATGTACACTATCATGTCATCTGCAAACAATGATGGTTTTGTTTCCTCCTTTCCTATTTAGATGCCTTTTATTTCCTTTTTTCATCTGATCACTGTGGCTAAAACTTCCAATACTATATTGAATAGAAATGGTGAAAGTGGACAACCTTGTCTTATTCCTAATCTTAGTGGAAAAGCTTTTAGTTTTTGCCCATTGAGTATGATGTTGGCAGTAGGTCTTTCATATATGGCCTTTATTATGTTGAGGAATGCTCCCTCTATTCCCATTTTTCTGAATATTTTTATCATAAATGGGTGTTGTACCTTATCAAATGCTTTTCCCACATCTATTGGTATCATCATGTGTTTTTTTGTCTTTGCTTCTGTTTATGTGGTGTATTACATTTACTGATTTGTGAATGTTGAACCATCCTTGCATCCCTGGAATGAATCCCACTTGCTCATGGTGTATGATCTTTTTAATGCATTGTTGGATGTGGTTTGCCAATATTTTGTTGAATATTTTAGCATCTATGTTCATCAGTGATACTGGACTGAAGTTTTCTTTCTTTGTTGTGTCTTTAAGTGGTTTTTGGATCAGGCTGATGTTAGCTTCATAAAAAAAAGTTTGGGAGTCTTCCATGTGTTTAATTTTTTACAATAGTCTGTGAAGGATATAGGGTTAGCTCATCCTTAAATGCTTTGTAGAATTCTTCTGTGAAACCATCAATCCAGGGCTTTTGTGTGTTGGGAATTTTTTTTATTACTGCTTCAATTTCATCTACTGTTATTGCTCTGTTCAAGCTTTCTGCTTCTTCTTCATTCAATTTTGGAAGATTGTATTTTTCTACAAGTTTGTCCAGTTCAGCTAGGTTTTCAAATTTCTTGGCATACAGTTCTTCATAGTAATCTCTTACAATCCTTTGTATTTCTATAGTGTCACATGTAATCTCTCCTCTTTCCTTTCTGATTGTGTTTGTTTGCGTTTTCTCTCCTTTTTCTTGATGAGCCTGCTTAAAGGCTTGTCAATTTTCTTTGTCTTTTCAAAGAATCAGCTCCTGAATTCATTAATCCTTAGAATTGTGGTTTTAGTCTCTATGTCATTTAATTCTGCTCCGATCTTGCTTATATCCTTCCTTCTACTTGCTCTGGGATCTCTTTGTTGTTGTTTCTCAAGTTCTTGTAGGCATAGGGTTAGGTTGTTTGTTTGAAATGTTTCTATTTTCTTTAGGTAAACCTGTTTTGCTATGAACTTCCCTCTCAGGACTGCCTTCACTGTGTCCCATAAGTTTTGGGTTGTTGTGAGTTCATTTTCATTTGTTTCCAGAAACCTTTTGATTTCTTCCCTGATTTCATTCTTGACTCATTCATTGTTTAATAGCATGCTATTCTATCTTCATGATTTTGAGTGTTTTGGGGTTTCTCCCTTGGGGTCAGTTTCTAGTTTCAGTTCCTTGTGATCAGAGAAAAGTCTTGGTATGATTTCAATTTTTTTTGAATTTTTTGAGGCTTGTTTTGTGTCCTATCATGTGGTCTATCTTTGAAAATGTTCTATGTGCATTTGGAAAGAGTGTATATTTAGCTTCTTTGGGATGAAGGGCTCTATATATATATCAGTGAAGTCCATTTCATGTAGGGCATTGTTCAATGCCACATGATCTTTGCTCATATTTTTTTGAAGAACTGTCTATTTTTTAGAGTAAGGTGTTAAAATTCACTAGTATGATTGTGTTGCTGTCAATATCTTTCTTGAAGTCCTCCAAGATCTTCTTTATGAATTTGGGTACTTCTATGTTGAGTGCATATATATTTACAATGTTTATGTCTTCTTGGTGGATTCTCCCCTTGATTATTATGTAGTCACCTTCTGGGTCTCTCTTTATGGCCCTTTTTTTGAAGTTTATATTTTCCTGATATGAGTATTGGTACCCTGGATTTTTATTGAAATATTTATTTATTTATTTATTTATTTATTTATCTTTAGAGGGGAAGGGAAGGAGAGAAGGAGGTAAATATCAATGTATGTTTGCCTCTCATGGGTCCCCTGCTGGGAACTGGCCTGCAACCCAGGCATGTGCCCTACCTGGGAATCAAACTGTCATGTTTTGGTTCACAGACCAGCCCTCAATCCACTGAGCTACACCAGCCAGGGCCCCAGCTTCTTTTTCTTCTCTGTTTGCTTGGAAAATTTGTTTCCAGCCCTTTACTTTCAGTCTGTGTATGTCTTTGGTCCTGAGGTGGGTCTTTTGTAGGCAGCATATGTATGGGTCATGCTTTCTTATCCATTCAGCTATTCTATGTCTTTTCATTGGAACATTTAATTCATTTACATTTAAGGTTATTATTCATAGGTACTTATTCATTGCCATTTTTTCATACTGTGTTCCTCTCTCTCACTCCTTTTTCCTTGCATTCCGTTAAGCAGTACCTTTAGCATGTTTTGCAGAGCTGGTTTGGTGGACGTGTATTCTCTTAGACTTCTTTTGTCTGGGAAACTCCTTATTTGGCCTTCTATCTTGATTGAGAGCCTTGCTGGGTAAAGTAGCCTTGGTTGTAGGCCTCTGGTTCTCTTTACTTGGAATATTTCTTGCTTGAAGCATTTCCATTGAAAAGTCAGCAGCTAACCTTATCTGGGCTCCCTTGACTGTTACTTCCTGTTTCTCCCTTGCTGCCTTTAAGATTTTCTCTTTGTTTTGGAATTTTGCCATTTTAATTATGATGTGTTTTGAAATGGGCCTCTGGGTTCCTCTTGATTGGGACTCTGTGTTTCCTGGATTTGTGTGACTTTTTCTCTAATCAAATTAGGAAGTTTTCCATCATTAGTTTTTCAAATAGATTTACCTCTTGCTCTTCTTCTCCTTCTGGTATCCCTATTATATGGGTATGATTATGTTTCATATTATCCTGCATTACTCTTAATCCCTCTTCATTCTTTCTGAGCCTCTTTTCCTTGTTTTGCTCTTTCTGGGTTGCTTTTTTCTACCTTGTCCTCCAGCTCGCTGATCCAATCTTCTGCTTCATCGATCCTGCTTTTGATTCTTTCTACTGTCTTCTATTTAGAAATTGTATTCTTCATTCCCTCTTGGCCCTTGCTGATAGTTTCTATTTTGTTTTTCATGTTGATATACTTTGCAGTGAGTTCATTGTAGTTTCCCTGTAGTTTCTGATAGCTCATTGTGAGCTCATTGAGCTTCCTGATAACCATTGCTTTGAACTCAATATCTGATAGTTGAGTTACCTCTATTTCATTTAGCATGCTTTCTGAGGCTTCTTCCTTTCCTTTCATTGGGGGATTGTTTCTTTGTCTTCCTATTTTTTGTGAAACTTTTCTTGTTAGCCTCAGCTTCTTAAATTGATCTGTTCTGACTCCCTAGGTTTATGGTGTGAACTTCTGTGGTAGAATACCTGTGAGATTCAGTGGTGCAATCTCCTTTGGGTATCCTGGTGTTCACAGCTTCCATCTACTCTTTTTAGTCATCAGTTGGAGGGGTAAGACAAAATGTTTTAAGACAGCAAGAGAGTATTCTATGATATTTACACCAGCAGCTAGTAGAAAAGAGAGAAGAGATCCTTTGGCTCTGTAAAGTGTTAACAGTGACCTTCCACCCATGTAGCCACTTTTTAGAAAGGATGGAAAGAAGATAAGACTCTTTTCGGGAAGGGAAGGAATGTGAGTTGGATCTAGAAAGCAGTGAGGTTGTGAGAGTTTACATTCTCAGGTAAGGTGAGAGTAAAGGACAATAAATAGGTGTAGTGTGTGAGAGAATAGAGTTAATTATTACAGTAATAGAGTTCAGGAAACTGTGAAGTTGGCTAAGATCTGGGCGGGGCATTGTGTAGTATTTACAATTATATAGAACCTCACTTGTTGGTATTAAAAAAATAAAAATAAAAAAAGCAGAAGGAAAGAAGAAGAGATAAAACTGGGAAAAAAGAAAGAATAAAACAAGAAAGAAGGAAAGAGAGGAAAAAGGAATTGAAAAGTAAAAAATTAAAAAATTAAAATTTACTTTTAAAAAAGCCTCTGATTGGTTTCAAACTGGCCAGACCGGTTTTTCTTGTCTTGCTGTCTGCAGCAGGCTGAAGGGAGATTGTTATAGCCTTTCTCCCTTCCTAATCTGCACTCAGTCAGCCTCTCTGGCACTCTCCGCAGAGCTAACCTGGCGCCTTTCCCCAGAGGCTTAGGTGTGGAATCTGGGCCTTCCTCAGAGCACTCTTTCCCAGGGGTTACTGCTGTGGGCTGCGGTTCGGGCGTGCACGTGCTTAGCCAGGCCTCCTTGGTCCCACGGGTTCTGGCGCACACCCTTCCCAGTGCTATCGGGGGCATGGGGCCTTCTGCTAAATCTTCTGCACAACCTCGGGATCGCTGACTGGCTGGGTGGGAAGGAGGCCGCAGCAGCTGTTGCAGGAGAATTCCCGAAACAGTGTCTCTCTTTTCACTTTTTCTTTTTGAGAAATTCTTTTTACTCAAAACTGCCTCTGTCTCCCTATAGTGGTCATGGCCTTTCACAGCCTAATTCTCGAGCCAGACCTGTGACTATTAGGGTCAGGGCCCTTCAGTGCTCCACTCCCAACTCTCCCCAACTGGTATCCACAGACTCTGTAGGTGCTCACAGCCCCGGTGTGTTTACCACTTAGTCCTTATTCCTCTCTCTGAGATTTCAAGCAACTAGGTCTCTCCTCATGCTGCTCAAACCTTGTTTGGCCGGGGAGGGAACACCAACCCAGCTTTCTCCCAAAAACCCTGTGGCAGACCCTGCAGGTGCCGGGCCTGGGGCTGCAGCCGCCCTGGTCCCCGCACTGGTCCCTGCAACCTTATTGTCCTGAGCACTCTCCTTACCGTCTGGTTTTTCAATGTCCACTACAATTTTTGTCCACCACTAATATATTTTCATATATGCTGGGGTACTGTTGGCTGTTTGCTCTGTTCCTCCATGGATCCGCTAGTTTTTTTCTCCCATGTGTAGGCGGAAGTGGAATCTGCTTCCCCCTACCTCACTGCCAACTTCCTCCTCTTGAGAAGTTGTAATCTTAATAACCAATGTGTGTCAGATGATCGAGGATCCACAGTCATCATCCAAACACATGCTTATTTTTGGAGGCAGTACTTGTGATCTCTCTTTTCATATTTCCAGACACTTGGGAACAGCCAGGCGAGCTCCTAGAGAAAGGTTTGAAGTGAGCTTAATAGCTCCCTCCTGCAAAGTAGGTTTAGCATATGCCCTTCAAAAGTTAATGATCCTACTAATGTGTTGTTACCATGGGGATGTTGCTCTCTGGCCCTCTTTAGGTTCTCAGGATCCTAGGAGCTCAAGCACAGCAGATAGTAAAGAGTGATTTAACAGAAAAAATAAACACACAGCAAATTTTTCGTTTATTTGGGCACACTTTTCAGTATTTTATCATATCAAATGTAGGTGTGTCTACTTTGAGTTTTGTTATTAATTTTAAAATATTGAGAAATCTTTTTTAATTTAAATTATTTTATTGTTGTTTAATTACAGTTGTCTGTATTTTTTCCGCACCCTTCCCCCCAACTCCCTCCAAACCTACCTCCCTCTCTTGCTTCCATCCTTCCCCTTGTTTTTTTCCTTGTGTTCTTTATAGTAGCTCCTGAAAACCCTTCTCCCCACTGCCCCCTTCCCTCACCCATCTGGCTATTATTAGATTGTTCTTAAATAAAATTCTCTCTTGTACCTTCTCAGAGGGAGTTAGCAAACACATGCATAGCTTATTAAACAACAACAACAAAAAAACGATAGCACTCAGGGTGGGTTCCCCAGAAGCAGACCCTGAGATGACAATTCTTAAGCAAGTGTTTCCTCAAGGATGTTCTCCTAGGGAAAATCTTGAAAGGCTCAGAGAATTGGGAAAAAAAAAAAAAAGAAAGCCAGGGAAAGGTGTGATCTCAGACAGTCCTGAACAGTACAGCAGGAGCCTGACCTGCAGAGGACTTGGAAGCATAGGTTATGTCTCAGAGTTACGTCAACCTGCAGCAAGTATTCAAAGCACTCCAAAACCAAGGGATCCCACAACATTAAATGTGAAAAGGTGTCTCAGGGAGTATAGGCAAAGTGCTAGAAGCATCTTCTATTATAAATACCTTTAAAAAACATGCAACACAGAGAGAGTGAAAGCAAAGTTAACAAGAAGTAAGAGAAAGTGTGAGAGGGAGAAAAACAATTAAGTGTTCCTTTCAAAAATCAGAACAAAAACCTCAGACTCAAAACAGCACAGAGAACTCAGAATGTTAGACTTTTATGAAATGTGACTGTCAGCTTCCAAATTGGCCCCCAAAACTCCTGGTTTTTATGCCCTGTGTGGCTTCCTCCCACACTAAATCATGGTTGGTCTGTGTGACCAAAAGAATATGGCAGAAGTTATGGATGTCACCTGCTTGGCTTGGTTATAAAAGACACATTGGTTTCTGCTTCTCTCTCTTGAGCCACTTGCCCTGGAGGAAGCCAACTACTATCTTGAGGAACTTAGCCTTGTGGAAAGGCAAGCCCTCTTGGAAGCAGATCCCCCAGCCCCCATCAAGCCTTCAGAAGCTTGCAGCCAACATTTTGACATCAATGTCATAGAGAGACCCTGGACCAGAACCACCCAGAGCCTCTCCCAAATTCCTTGCCTTCAGAAACTGTGGAAAATAAGAAATATTTGCTGTTTAAATCACTATGTTTGGGAGTAATTTGTTACATGGCAATAGACAACTAATGCATGAAACATGTATTCAAAGCATGTTTTGTGAGAGAAGCTGGGAAGATGGTGATGGAGTAGGAGGAGAGGATTCTAGCTCCTGTACTCTTGGGTGAAAATCCTGGCAGATCTATAGAGAAGCAGTGCACTAATCCATCGGTTATCCAGCATTTGTGAAATTAAAAGAACGGAGATTGTGACAGATGCTTAAACACCAGAAAGCAGAAGGTCAGTGGGGTCTTGGGGACTGGAGTAAAGACAAAGCGGCGAAGGGGGCCGGCACCCCCGGCCAGGTGGCCCTGGTGCTGCCTTTACCACCAGGGACCAGAGCCATCGGTCTGAGACCAACACCAGAGGTGTCTACCATGGGAGCCTGGGCACCCAGCGGCCCCAGTGGCCACCAGCATGGGCAAGCAGCTCCCCCGTTCCCCATATAAGCAAAACTGGACAACACAGGGCAGAGACCTGTCTACTTGCCTGCCTGCATTATCAGGGAGAGTCACAAAGACACAGGGCCCTGTTCAACTGCAGACTCTGTGGTCACAAGCCTGGGAGAACTGAGAGACGCATTGGCCTCACGGGTCTAGCTGGGATCTGGGCTGGACTGAGAGGCAGGCTGTCTGGAGAGTTTGGAGCTTTTTTTAAAAAAGTGGACTGAGGTGTTCTCCTGCCAGGACAGCTTGGCTTGCTTCCCACCCGGCCTTCCAGCGAGCCAGGGGGGAAGTGGAGGCATTTGGGGTCTCGCCAAAGGACCGGGAAGCGCCCTGTCCGCGGTGAGCAGGAGCACGCACGCACGGAGACTTAGGGGTCGCAGCCACAAGACCGGGAACCGCCCTGCCAGTTTCGCAGGCCCCGGAGTGCCCTTCGGGTGCACGCGGGCGCAGAGACTCAAGGTCGCACCCACAGGACCAGGAAGCGCCTTACCGGTTTCGCAGTCCCGGACTGCCTGACTGACACCGGCGGGCACGGAGACTTCGGGGTCACCACCACAGGGCTAGGAGGCACCTTGCTGGTTTCTTGGATCCCAGACAGCTTGGCGGGTGCACACAGGCACAGAAGCCTCTGAGTCCCCCACACAGGACTGGGAAGTGTCCTGCCAGTTTCAACAGGTCGGTGTACACAGGCGCAGAAGTGGTTGAGTCCTGCCACAAGACTGGGAAGGACACTACCAGAACCTGGGGGTCCCAAGCAGCTTGGCGAGTGTGTGGGCGCCCACACCCCAATCTGGTAGCCTGGCTGGTGCACACACTTGCGCAGACATCCCAGTGTTAGGCCTAGAATTAGATAAAAGTAGCCAAGAGGAACCCGAGGCAGGCTCCACACTGACTCAGCAAGGAAGATAGAAAGTACAGAGTGCTGAACAAGATAACCATTACCTTGTCTTTGCAGAAAAGTATCCATTGTTGCAAGCAGAGAACATAGCCACGTGTGTTCTCTCAAGATAGCCAATTGCTAACAGCTACATCTGCTTCTGTATTTGCTTGCTTGCTCACCCCAATAAAAACCCTAGGCTGTAAGCACCAGGCTCGACTCTCGTTTGCAGCCATTTTGGCACCGTGTCTCCAGACACCCCGAGAGTTTGCCCCTGCACAGGTAAAGCTTTGGCCAATAAAGTTCCATCTTAAAATCCTGAAAGCTTCCGACCATTTGTTGCTCGCGTTGGTGGATGCTACATTTTGGAGGCCCCAGCGAGATCTCCCTCAGAGGAGTTCCGGGTCGGAAGCCGGAGGGAAGGCTCAGGCTGAGTGAGTACCGCGGTCATGAGGATGGATCCACTTTGGTATTGGGCTCTAGAGCAGCAGTTCCCTGAGATGGTAGATGGGACGCCGTTGGTATCCCACCCAGGAGCCCAGCAGAAGGGACACCATGCTGGGTGTAGTTTTGGTTTCTGAATGTGACTGGTCACGATTAGGTATTACTTTTGGTTTGCGCAGCGTGGCGCAGTGCTTTCGCTCACAGCTCCCTCCCACGCAGCGCTCCTGGTGCAGACTGGGTATGTTTATATTGTTATGGCTGTGTTCATTCCTATTGGTCTTTGCTTTTGTGTCTGGTTTGTGATTCTAGTTTCTGAGCTCCCAAAGGTCTTACAGGCGGAGGGACCCCACCACTCAACCGCAACAAAATAGCACCCGACCAGCCCTCCGCACCCCCACCCAATAGGCAAAAGTTTTACAGGAAGGCATCAAAGATGGGCCGGGCCACCGGCAGCGACTCTGGACCCTGGACCCGAACCGGACCCTTCCCATGGATGCCCCGGCTGCGGTGGCGGGCCTCGAGGCTGCGCCAGGGGCTCGGGTAGCAGAGCGTGCCACGGGCCTCTGCACCACAGGCTGTGGCCTGCGGGGTCGGGGAGGGCGGGTTCGCCCCGTCACCTTGGCCCACGCCTCCGCCTCCCTCCCCACCGCCACCACGCGCACCCGTCCTGACCCGCTGGGTCTGCCCCCTCCGGGCCACCGAAGCGCCTGCTTGGGCCGGTACCTAGCAGCCGACTTAGAACTGGTGCGGACCCGGGGAATCCGACTGTTTAATTAAAACAAAGCATCGAGAAGGCCCGCGGTGGGTGTTGACGGGATTTGTTGACGTGATGTGATTCTGCCCAGTGATCTCCCAGGCATCAGCGCTCGTGGCATCCCCTGGCCAGGGAGGCCGAGGCCGTCGCTGCACCCTCTCCCCCTTCCCACGGTCGGTGGGCTGGGAGAGGGGGTGGTGGCCTGAGTGGCTGGGGGCGGAGCGGCGGCTGCGGCCACTGAGGAGGCCCGAGCCCCGGCCGGGACCCCTGCACCAGGTGAGGTACTCAGCCCACAGGCCCCTGGTCCCACGTCCAGCACGGCCTCCCGTGGCCTCGGAATGTTCCTGTGGACGAATGTGGAACCTCCCCTCCAGCTGCCCCTGGGCCGGAGCGGCGGCAGGCGGAGCGGACGGAGGCTCCGGGCCCACGGAGGCTCCGGGCGGGCGCACTTCCCTGTTTGATTTATGTCCCCTTTTCCACCAGTAGCCTATATAATTGGAAACATCAGAATCCCCCATTCTCTGAGTAACCACAAGGCAGTCTTGGGGGAGGATGGGAGCAGGCTCTGGGTTGCCAGAGGATTTACAGGCTCTGGTGCCTGGGGTCTGGGTGGAAACTATCCCCCCAGGGCTAGCCACTTACCAACCCGGGACCTAGTGCAGCTCCTCAGTACGGCAACCCCTGTTAGTATCAGACAATACCCAGTGCCAGCGGGGGCATGACAGGGGATTGCGCGACACCTGCAACATCTACTTAAGGCAGGCATTTTGCGGAACTGCCCACTTTTGCCTGTTCAGAAGCCAGGAACCCAGGACTATTGGCCAGTTCAGGACTTGCGAGAGGTAAACTTCAGGGTAGAGACTGTACACCCAATGGTGCCAAACCCGTACACCCTGCTCAGCTCCTTACCTCCCACTCACACCTACTACACGGTGTCAGACCTAAAGGATGCCTTTTTCTGCATACCCTTACCCCACAAAGTCAAGAAATATTTGCCTTTGAATGGAATGATCCAGAAAATGGACTAGTAGGGCAATATACGTGGGCAAGGCTACCACAAGGGTTCAAGAATTCTCCCACCATTTTTAATGAAGCATTAAGCAAAGATTTGCAGGCCTTCTGAGTCTCCCATCAGGTGGTGACCCTGCTCCAGTATGTAGATGACCTCCTGATCGCGGCAGAAGGGGTGGAGGACTGCAAGTCTGCCACCATAGATCTGCTCCAAGACCTAGAGCAGAAGGGATACAGAGTGTCTGCAAAGAAGGCCCAGATTGTGACGCAAACTGTAAGTTACCTGGGGTACAATTTGCCAGGGGGGCCAGAGAACATTGACCAGCCAATGCATTCAGGCGGTCCTACAAATACCAGAGTCAACAACCAAAAGGCAAGTACGTGAGTTCCTTGGGGCAGTGGGGTACTGCAGACTATGGATCCTAGGTTTTGCAGAGCTTGCCAGACCACTCCATGAGGTCACAAAGGGGAAGGAAGACCAGTTCATATGGACAGAAAAGGAGAGGCAGGCTTTCCAGGCCCTTAAGGAAGCCCTTGTAGCTGCCCCCGCTCTTGCATTACTAGATTTGAGCAAGCCCTTCCAGTTATTTGTGGCAGAGAAGAAGGGGGTAGCACTTGGGTACTCAGCCAAGAGTTAGGGCCGTGGAAAAGACCTGTCGCCTACCTCTCCAAGAAACTCGACCCAGTGGCCTCAGGCTGGCTGACATGCTTGCGAGCCCTCGCAGCCACCTCAGTATTAGTCAAAGAAGCCAGCAAACTGACCCTAGGACAAGACATCCAGGTAATAGGGGAGCACTATATAGAGCAAGTGCTCCAAGCACCACCTGACAGGTGGTTAACCAACGCTCGCCTGACTCAATATCAGGCCCAGTTGTTGAACCCTCCCGCTGTGCAGTTCCTCAAAACCACAACCTTGTTGCCCATACCAGATCTCAAGGACCAGGCAAATGAGAAGGTCAACCTAACCCTATTTACAGATGGGAGCAGTTTTATCAAGGACGGGCAGCGGTATGCTGGAGCAGCAGTGACCACTGAAGATAAAGTATTATGGCAAGAGACATTGCCCCCAGGGACCACTGCACAGAAAGCAGAACTCATAGGGTTAACGAAGGCCCTACAAATAGCTGATGGGAAAAGCAGCCAACATTTACACAAACAGCCGCTATGCCTTTGCAACAGCCCACATCCATGGTGCAATCTATAAAGAAAGAGGCCTCCTGACCGCAGAGGGCAAAGATATCAAAAACAGAAGTGAAATCTTGGCCCTCCTCGATGCCATCTGGCTCCCCTCCAAGATTGCAATTATCCACTGCAAGGAGCGACCACCCCGATGGGTGAAGGGTAGCTTTGTGGTGCCTCTGCACCCACAAGTAGAAAGGGGCTTTGGGGCTTCCGGGGTTCCTGAAACTGGAGTCCTAGGACCTTTGCAGGTAGGCAGAACCAGAGTCAGAGTACTGCTATTTTAGGTAAAATAGATGAGCTGTGTGAGTGCCCCACCTGGAGGAAAGAGCATTCATAGGCATCACCATCTTTGAACTGGCTAAGGCTTCTTTTCAGATTATAAGCTATATGCTGCTGCTGTGTGGACACCGCAGCAGTCAGGTTCTCTGTGTAACTGGTTCTGATAGAAATAGCTCTAGTTTTGAAAATCATGAACTGAGGTCCAAGAGTGACCACCTGATTTATAGGGTATTTACAACGTCTAAGCTTCAGAAAGGTGCAAAATGTCCCTGCAAATCTAGGGACTTTCAGTAGAAGATACCTAAAGTGGTAGGGACTTTTGGCTGCCACAATCTGAGTTTAAGCACTGAGTTTAAGTATAGTCCTTCCCAGTGTGGGAAAGGGACCAAGATTAAAAGAGAGAGTGATAGTTAAATCTAGATGAGTAGAAGTATATGAAAGGATATAAAAGTGTTTTTTTGGAAGTTGCTGAAGGTTTGTAGAAAGCTGTGCAGACAGAAAAGGGTATGTAAAAAGGCTATAGAAGGTTTGTGAATATTGCAGAAAGTCTGTGGGAAGTTATAAAAATAAATAGAGATGTGAAAGTTTTAGAAAGGAATTATGTGGAGTTAGTACTAGAAGGTATAAAGCATGGAGATGCAATCTTAGTAGGTATCGAAGGAAAAGGATTTTCCATCACGCTTTGTATTTTTCTCCCTACCTGACCCCTCCAGAATTTGGCATTCTGAAGGATAATGACACTGTAAGGTTTCTTTGCATAAAACCAATAAGACCAGTCATTAATAGTAGTTTTGTTAACCAGGACTTTGACTGGAATGTCACGCCTGAAGGAGGCGTATATAGGTTCTGGTCATTACCAGAAAGCCCTGAGGAACTGGGATTGACCTGTGAAGCTAGTGAAAGCCCACGAGAAAAGCCTGGTACTTTGGTTGGTTGTGTGGTTCATGCCAGTCTTTCCAGGGAAGGAATGAAGGTTGCTTTCCTGAAAGATGGCTGAAAAGGAACCTGTAAGCACAATGGAGGCTCAAGGATTTGAGTGAAACGACTGGTACAGGCGAGGTCAGATGTGTGGCTCTGCTTCTGTGCCCTAAGGGGCGGACTGAGAAGTCAGTCTAAGAGTTCCCTGTGTGAGTTCCAGCAAAGCAGACTTAAGGATCACAAGTGATCCAGGCTGCTCTTGGTGTGTTTATGCAAACGAACAGCCAAAATCAAAAGCGGGACCCAAAGTAGTCCCTGTAATAACAGTGAGGGTGATCTTAAGGAGAAAAATTATAGTTCAAAGAAAATCACAATGCTCAGTATTGGTCATCAGAATGGTGCAGATAACTGTCTTGAAAGTTATTTTCATTAAAAAGTTGAAACCAGGTTTGTGATATCACTAAAGATGTACAATTTAGAGGTGCAAAGGACCTTGCAATGGAATGTCTTCCCAAAAGATTGTTGTGTTAATTAACCTGTATGTTCTTCTGTTTTCATAGGGCGCATGCTTGCGACCTGCCTATGCCTATGAGTAATTAGTAGCAATATAAGCCTCACCTAAGGAGCCCATCTTTGTCATCGCCCTCCTGAGAATCAACGGTTTGGTTGAACTAAGTAGTTAAGTTAATAAAAGGTTGGGGCAGTCTGTGGGCTTCACTTTAGAACTCATTTTCCCTTTTCTGTCTTGATAGCTTGGAGAGAAAGGGCTCAGAAATCTGAAAGGAGGGAAATCTTAATGTATTCCCCTCAGCCCAAGTGAAGTATAGTAAGCCACAACAGTCTTGGATAGGTATAGCATGCCTTGTGCACCTTCCACTAGATAAGCCATTCTTTACTGAAGTATCGGCCTTTGTCAATTAATAGTTATGATTTAATTGTACTTCCAATTTCTTGCTTAATCTGTCACCTCCAGAATACAACCTGACCAGTATGCCAACAGTCCAGTAATGCCAGCCTTTGGACGCCAAGCCTGCGACTTTCTGGTGACAGCCAACTGACCAGAACCCTGTAGGGTCTTTTCCCTTACAGGAAGGACTCCCTCCGTGCTGCACTCCCCGCTCCCCTTCAGGGCACCCCTGACCCAGGGGTAGGTAGGACACCGTCCATTTCCAGCCAGAAGCAGTTAAAAGAAGGTGAGACCTTCGTCCATTTTCCTTTATATGATCATAAAGTGGGTGTATATCTGAAAGGAGGAATATTGATACAGGGTGCATCCAAGGGGAGCCCCAGAAAGGATTTGGGATGGGATCCAAAGTTCGGGGTGTCCAAGAAATATTGAGATGTACTCACCCCCCCAGGGAGAGGGGACAAATAGAGCAGGGCCACTGAGAGCTGTTTTGCATAACAATGGGTTTGCAGCTGACCTCTAGAGTGATTATTTGACATGGCCTTTGGCTAGTTTAGTGGATGTGTTAAATAGTATAGCCAGGCTTAGAGCAGGGGGAATAAAGTCACTTACCCAGGATGTAACTAGGAGCAGAGCCCCTGAGGGGGAAGGCCTTCCTGTATAAGAGCTTAGAAAAGATCAGCTCCAGGACATGAGGGGATAACTACCCAGGTGAAAGGGGGAGCCACATGGTTTAGGGCAGAGTGATGACCCCTGCAGCTTCAGTAGAAGAAGCCCACATGGCTTTGGGGTGCCCCCTTTGGCTGCGTGGCCTGGAAAACAGGAGAGACTTTGACTGGAACTTGATGCAGAAGAACTCTTGCCAGTAGACCGTAAAAGAATGCCACATAACTTTGGATTAACTAGAGATCCTCTCCCAGCCATATACCATGCTACCAGGGGACAAGACCGAATCAACGGTTTGATTCATAAGCAAGAGAAAGGGGGAATGTTAGGCCTGGAATTAGATAAAAGTAGCCAAGAGGAACCCGAGGCAGGCTCCACACTGACTCAGCAAGGAAGATAGAAAGTACAGAAAGTACAAAGAGTGCTGAACAAGATAACCATTACCTTGTCTTTGCAGAAAAGTATCCATTGTTGTACGCAGAGAACATAGCCATGTGTGTTCTCTCAAGATAGCCAATTGCTAACAGCTATGTCTGCTTCTGTATTTGCTTGCTTGCTCACCCCAATAAAAACCCTAGGCTGTAAGCACCAGGTGCGACTCTCATTTGCAGCCTCTTGGCACTGTGTCTCCAGACACCCCGAGCATTTGCCCCTGCACAGGTAAAGCTTTGGCCAATAAAGTTACATCTTAAAATCCTGAAACCTTCCGACCATTTGTTGCTCGTGTTGGATGCCACACCAGCACACAGAGAGATCCTGCTGCAACCAGAAAAACCAGTCTGGACAGTTTGAAACCAACAAGGGAAGGGTTTCTCTGTTGTTGATGTTATTGTTTTTGTTGTTTATTTGTTTGTTTTTTGGGTTTTTCCCCCCTTTTTTAGTAACTTTTTTGTGCATGTGTTTAGTAATCCTATATGTTTTTAATTTTATCACTGCTTTATCTTTATATACTTTGTTCCTCTCCTTTCTTTTTCCCTGTTTTAGTCCTTCTCCCTTTCCTCTTAAACTCATCGCTTTTATCTCCCTTCTCCTGCCTTTTTGTTTGTTTGTTTGTTGCTTCGTTTCCTTTTACCCACAAGAAACACAAACAACTAGGAACTGTGAAAGGACCAGAATGGGACCCAAAGTGGGGGCATCTCAACAGTAGAAGCAGAGAGACAAATTCCACCCTCCTATAGCAGAGAAGTCACAAGGTGTTGCATTTTTTCATTATTCTCACTTCTTTTATATTTTAATAATATCTCTGTATTCCTTCTCTTTCTGCATAGGCTTCTCAGTCTTGAGTAGTATATTGTATTATTAGACAGGCTCCCCCTGTTCTTTCCTCCACAGTGCTTTGCTAATCCTCTAAACTCCACGCCACTTGTTTTCAGTTAGCACACTACCTAGAGCTTTATACCCCTTACTCAGACAGATCACATAGAGTTTGTTATATGAGGGCTGCTCTAATATTAGTGTAAATAATAGCTGATCTATACAACAGTAAATAGTCCACAACACATCTCACGGATCTTAGCCCATTGTACAGGTCCCTGAATTCTATCACTGTAGTGATTAACACTATTTTCTCACACACTACACCTATTTACTGTTCTTTACACTCACCTTACCTCAAAATCTAACCACCCGAAACCTCACTGCTTTCTAGTTCCAACTAACAAGACTTCCCTCCCCAACAAGAGGCTTATCTTTTGTCCATCCTCTCCTAAAAGTGGCAAGTGGAGCTGAATAATACGGGCAATGCTATATATAGCCTAAAGATCGCCTGTCTCGTCTCTACTGGCTGTGACTGTAAATATCAAAAAAACCTCTTCTGCCGTCATAAACCATTTTGCCTCCCCCTCCAATTGATTACACATACATGATAAAAGGAGTAGGTGGAAACGGAGAACATCAAGATACCTGAAGGAGTCTGCATCACTGAAACTCACAGGTATTATACCACAGAGGTTCACAACATAAACCCAGGGAGTCAGAATAGATCAATTTTAGAAGCTAAGGCTAACAAGAAGAGTCTCACAAACAATGGGAACACAAAGAAACAATCCCCAAATGAAAGGAAAGGAGGAACCCTCAGAAAGAATGTTAGATGAAATAGAGGCAAGTCAACTATCAAATACTGAATTCAAAGCACTGGTTATCACGAAGTTCAAAGAGCTGACAACTACCAGAAACTACAGGGGGGCTACAATGATCTCACTACAAACTATATCAACATAAAAAAAAATGGAAACTATCAGCAAGGGACAAGAGGAAATGAAGAATACAATTTCTGAATTGAAGAACACAGTAGATAGTTTCAAAAGTAGGATAGATGAAGCAGAGGATAGGATTAGTGAGCTGGAGGACAAAGTAGAAAGCATCTCACAGAAAGAGCAGGAAAATGAAAAGAAACTTAGAAAGAATGAAGAGGGATAAAGAGAAATACAAGACAATATGAAACATAATAATATCCGAATAATAGGGATACCAGAAGGAGAAGAAGAAGAACAAGGGATAGAATATGTATTTGAAAGACTAATGAGAGAAAATTTTCCTAATTTGATGACAGAAAAAGTCACACAAATCCAGGAAACACAGAGTCCCAATCAAGAGGAACCCAAGGAGGCCCACTTCAAGACACATCATCATCAAAATGGCAAAATTCCAAGACAAAGAGAGAATCTTAAAGGCAGCAAGGGAGAAAAAAGAAATAACATACAAGGGGGCCCCAATAAGATTAGCTACTGACTTCTCAATGGAAACCTCCAAGCAAGAAGAGAATGGCAAGAAATATTCCAAGTAATGAGAACCAGAGGCCTACAACCAAGGCTACATTACCCAGCAAGGCTTTCAATCAAGATAGAAGGCCAAATAAAGAGCTTCCAAGACAAAAGAAGTCTAAAAGAATATGCCTCCACCAAACCAGTCCTACAAGAAATACTAAAAGGACCACTTTAAGGAAAGGAAGGAAAAGAGAGAGGCAGAAAGGAACACAGGTACAAAAATGGCAATGAATAAGTGCCTATCAATAATAACCTTAAATGTAAATGGATTAAATGCTCCAATCAAAAGACACAGAATAGCTCAATAGATAAGAAAGCATGACCCACACATATGCTGCCTACAAGAGACCCACCTCAGGACAAAACACCATCACAGACTAAAAGTGAAAGGCTGGAAACAAATTTACAAAGCAAACAGACAAGAAAAAAAAGCTGGGGTAGCAATTGTCATATCGGACAAAATAGACTTCAAAAAGAGGGCCATAAAGAGAGACCCAGAAGGTCACGTCATAATACTCAAGGGAAGAATCCACCAAGAAGACATTAACATCATAAATATATATGCACCAAACATAAGAGCGCCACAATATATCAAGAAAATCTTAGAGGACTACAAGAAAGATATTGACAACACAATTATAGTAGGGGATTTTAATACCAACTATCAAAAATGGCCAGATAGTCCAAACAAAATATCAACAAAAATATTGCAGCATTAAACAACACCCTAGATGAAATGGACTTAACTGATATATATAGAGCCCTTCATCCCAAAGAAGCTAAATACACATTCTTTTCAAATGCACATGCAACATTTTCAAAGATAGACCACATCATAAGACACAAAACGAGCCTCAACAAATTCAAGAAAACTGAAATCAGACCAAGCATTTTCTCTGACCACAAGGGACTGAAATTGGAAACCAACCCCAAAGGAAAAAACCCAAAGCACCCAAAATCATGGAGACTGAATGGTATGCCATTAAACAATGAATGGGTCGAGAATGAAATTAGGGAAGAAATCAAAAAGTTTCTGGAAACAAATAAAAACGATCTCACAACAACCCAAAACTTATGGGACACAGCAAAGGCAGTCCTGAGAGGGAAGTTTGTAGCCATACAGGCCTACCTAAAGAAGATAGAAACATTTCAAACAACCTTATCCTATACCTGCAAGAACTCAAGGAACAACAAAAACAGCCCAGAGCAAGTAGAATGAAGGAAATAACCAAGATTAGAGCAGAACTAAATGACGTAGAGACTAAAAGCACAATTCTAAGGATCAATGAATCCAGGAGTTGGTTCTTTGAAAAGATAAACAAAATAGTCAAGCCTTTAAGTAGGCTTATCAAGAAAAGAAGAGAGAGGACTCAAATAAATACAATCAGAAATGAAACAAGAGATTACAACTGATACCACAGAAATAGAAGGGATTGTAAGAAAATACTATGAAGAACTGTATGCAAAGAAATTTGAAAACCTAGGGGAAATGGACACATTTCTAGAAAAATATAATCTTCCAAAACTTAATGAAAAAGAAGCAGAAAATCTAAACACACCAATAACAGCAAAAGAAATTGAAGCAGTAATCAAAAAACTCCCATCACACAAAAGCCCTGGACCAGATGGTTTCATAGGAGAATTCTACAAAGCATTTAAGGAAGAGCTAACCTCTATTCTTCACAGACTATTCCAAAAAATCCAGAAGGATGGAAAACTCCCAAATTCTTTTTATGAAGCCAGCATCATCCTAATTCCAAAACCAGACAGAGACACAACAAAGAAAGAGAACTTCAGGCCAATATCACTGATGAACATAGATGCTAAAATCCTCAACAAAATACTGGCAAACCGCATCCAACAATATATCAAAAAGATCATACACCATGACCAAGTGGGATTCATCCCAGGGATGCAAGGATGGTTGAACATTCACAAATCAGTAAATGTAATACATCACATAAACAAAAGCAAAAACAAAAACCACATGATCATATCAATAGATGTGGAAAAAGCTTTTGATAAGGTACAGCACCCATTTATGATAAAAACACTCAGCAAAGTGGGAATACAGGGAGCACTCCTCAATATAATAAAGGCCATTTATGAGAGACCTACAGCCAATATCATACTCAATGGGCAAAAACTAAAAGCTTTTCCACTAAGATCAGGAACAAGACAAGAATGTCCACTTTCACCACTTCTATTCAATATAGTATTGGAAGTTTTGGCCACAGTGATTAGGCAAGAAAAGGAAATAAAAGGCATCCAAATAGGAAAGGAGGAAACAAAACTGTCACTGTTTGCAGATGGCATGATAGTGTACACGGAAAATCCTATAGACTCTACCAAAAAAGTGCTTGAACTAATTAATGAATTTGGCAAAACAGCAGGATACAAAGTCAATATCCAGAAATCAAAGGCATTTTTGTATACCAACAATGAATCAGCAGAAGCAGAAATCAAGGAAAAATCCCATTTGATATAGCAAAAAGAAAAATAAAATATCTGGGAATAAACCTAACTTAGGAGGTAAAAGACCTGTATGCAGAAAACTACACAGCACTGAAGAAAGAAATCAGGGAAGACACAAACAATGGAAACATATTCCTTGTTCATGGAATGGAAGAATTAACATCATCAAAATGTCCATACTACCCAAAGCAATACATAGATTCAATGCAATACCTATTAAAGTACCAATGACTTATTTCACAGACATAGAACAAACACTTCAAAAATTTATTTGGAACCATAAACGACCCTGAATAGCAGCTGCACTTTTGAGAAAGAAGAACAAAGTAGGAAGGATCACAATACCTGATATCAAACTGTATTACAAGGCCACTGTAATCAACATAGCCTGGTACTGGCATAAAAGCAGGCACATAAACCAAGGGAACAGAACGGAGAGCCCAGAAATCAACTCAACTCTCTACAGTCAATTAATATTCCACAAAGGGGGCAGTAATATAAAGTGGAGTAAAGATAGCCTCTTCAACAAATGGGAGAAATGGACAGCTATGTGCAAAAAAATGAAACTTGAGCACCAACTTATACCATACACCAAAATAAATTCAAGGTGGATAAAAGACTTAAAATAAGCCGTGACACCATTAAAGTCCTAGAGGAGAACATCGGCAAGAAAATCTCAGATATTTCACGCAGGGGACATTTTACCGATATGTCCCCTAGAGCAAGGAATATAAAGAAAAGAATAAACAAATGGGATCTCATGAAAATAAAAAGCTTCTGCGTGGCTAAAGAAAATAGTATTAAATTAGCAAGACAACCAACTGTATGGGAAAACATATTTGCCAATGATACCTCAGACAAAGGTTTAATCTCCAAAATATAAAAAGAACTTATATGACTCCACTCTAAGAAGACAACCAACACAATTAAAAAGTGGGCAAAGAACTTGAACAGACACCTCTCCAAGGAGGACATACAGAATATCTAGAGACACATGAAGAGATGTTCAATATTGTTAGCTATCAGAGAGATGCAAGTTAAAACCACAATGAGATACCACTTTACACAGGTCAGGATGGCTATTATAAACAAAGCAACAAACAACAAATGTTGGAGAGGTTGTGGGGAAAAGGCGTCCTTAGTTCACTGTTGGTGGGAGTGCAGACTGGTACAACCATTATGGAAAACAGTATGGAATTTTCTCAGAAAAATAAAAATTGACCTGCCTTTTGACCCAGCAATCCCACTGCTAGGATTATATCCCAAGAATCCTAAAACATCAATTTCAAAGAACCTATGCACCACAATGTTCATAGCAACACGATTTACAATAGCCAAGAGTTGGAAGCAACCTTGGTGCCCGTCAGTAAATGAATGGATCAAAAAACTGTGGTACATATACACAATGGAATTCTATGCAGCAGAGAGAAAGAAGGAGCTACTACCCTTTGCAAGAACATGGATGGAACTAGAAAGCATTATGCTGAGTGAAATAGGCCAGGAGTTGAAAGGCAAATACCATATGATCTCACCTTTAACAGGGAGCTAAACAACAAAACAAACAAGCAAGCAGAAAAAAAAAAAGACTGAAATAGAAGACAAGGGGATAGTTCCCAGAGGGGAGAGGGAAGAGAATTTAAGGGGGGAAAAGGTGGAGGGCTTTGGAGGAACAAATATGAAGGACACAGGGACGGGAACTAATGGGAGTGGAAATGGGAGGGAGGTGGAAGCACAGGGTAGGGGGGGCGGCTTGGATGGGAGAAATAGACAAAAAACTGTACTTGAAAAATAACTAAATAAAATTATTTAAAAAAACAACAAAGCATGTTTTGTGTTGTTATGGTGGTAACAAACCCTGGGATCCAAACAGATCCAGACACCAAACTGAGAAGAGAGGTAAAAACCAGGTCAGGGTGAAAATGCAGGAGTGTCCTGGGTGACATGTCAATAAAGCAGCCTGGGGTTGGGTTGCGGAGGGGGATATTTCCCTTGCTGTTGAATGAACAACTGCTTCCAATTTAGAAATAGTGCCTCAAATGAAAACAGAGCAGATTCCAGGTGGTTAAAGGACCCAGAAGTAAATGTAAAACTAGAATATTTTTAAAGATTTCTATTATGACTAAAATAAAGGCTTTCCACCTGTCAAGTGAACTTCAGTTGTCTAGAAACACATTTTTAGAGAACACTTTTGGTTGTCAAAGGATCTGAGGTCTGACCATACTACTCTGAGACAATTAGATATAGCTAGATGGTAAACTTGGTGCAAGAGCCCCAGCTCTTGTAACCCCCAACTGTTGAGCCTTTTCAGCCCAGGTGGCAGACATAGAGGTAAAAACACTCAAAACGACCCTAGCCTCAGCCATCATCTGACTACAACACATGAAAGACTCACCTAACTCACCTCCCCCCTCTAAAACACCCAGCTAAGCCACATCAGCTGCAAGATTTGTGAGCCAAATCAACGCTTGTTTTTCTTTCCAGTCACAATTTTAGGATGGTTTGCTATATAGTAGCAATTTTCAACCAATGTGCCACAAAAATTTTTTAAATATGTAATCCCTGACTATTTAGTCAGGGGCCCTGACCTATTTTCCCTTAGATTGTCAAATGAAAAAAATGACAATGAGTACCACAACAGCCATCAAAATTATACCTAATTTGTCATATCAGCAAAAAGTATATTTTTTGCTGTGCCTCAGAATTTTAGTAATTAGTTTATGTGTGCCATGAGATGAAAAAGATTGAAAATCACTACTATACATAAATAGATTTGTTTGGCAGCATGTAACAAAATATCCAACTGAAATGTGGAGCTTTGTGCTCTCACTGACATAAAGTCTGGAGGTAGATTATTTCAGGGTTTGTTAATTCAGCTCCTCATTGGAGTCAGGGACCTGAATCAGCTTCTCCGTGAACATGGTGACTGCTACAAATCCAAACAATGTATTCACACAAGATCTGAAGGTGGGAAACAAGGGCATATTGTTCTGAGTTACTTTTTATGAAAAACCTTTCCAAAATCCCTTCTGCAGACTATGGGAGGATGAGAGAGTGAATATCTTATGATTTTAGTCTCTAAATTCAGGAGTGGGCTCTACCACCATAGAAAAGAGGGTTGAGAATGGTCATTGAATACACCAGTAATCCCCAACTTTTTGGCACCAGAGATCCATTTCATGGGAGACAATTTTTCCACAGGTGTAGGGGGTGGGAGGAGGCTGGAGAAGGCAAAGTCAGGCGATAATTCCAGCGGTACTTCCAGCTTTCCACTTGCATTAGTTACTTACTAAAGCCTATCAATTAAGGCTAAAATCTTTAACTCTTGAGTTCTCCTACCACTTCCCCTGTTAATTTTTATTTTTTATATATTAATTTTCTATTTTTTCCATCACCATTTAGTACCTTTATATTCCTCTCCTGCCAGCAATCAGCACACTGCTGTCCATGTCCATGAGTCCTTTTTCCTTTCTGTTCAATCCCTCCTCCCTCTTACGGTTCCCCCCACTGGCTGTCATCTGCTATCCATCTATGAGTCTGTTTTGCTTGTTAGTTCAGTTTGTTCACTAGATTCCACAGATGAGTGAAATCATATGGTATTGTCTTTCTCTGACTGGTTTATTTAACCTACCATAATATTTTCCAGGTCCATTCATACTGTTGCAAATCGTAAAATTGTCTTCTTTTTAACTACTGTGTAGAATTTCATTGTGTAAATCTCTCATAGTTGTTTTACCCATTTATTTATTGATGGGCACTTGGGCTGCTTCCATATCATGGTGATTGAAAATAATGCTGCAATGAACATTGGAATGCATATACTCTTTTGAATTAGTGTTTTCAATTCCTTCAAACATATTCCAAGAAGTTGGATTGCTGGGTCAAAAGGCAGATCCATTTTTAATTTTTTGAGGAATCTTCATGCTACTTTCCACAGTGGCATTCCCACACAAGTCTGCATTCCCACCAACAGTGAAAAAGGATTCCCCTTTGTCCACAACCTTGCCAGCACTTGTTGTTCATTGATTTATTGATGATAGCTATTCTGACAGGTATGAGATGGTATTTCATTGTGGTTTTAATTTGCATTTCTCTGATGATTAGTGACTTTGAGCATCTTTTCATATGTCTATTGGCCATTTGTTTTTTTTAATATATTTTATTAATTATGCCATTACAGTTGTTCTATTTCCCCCCTTCATTCCCCTCCACCCTGCACACCCCCTCCACCACCATTCCCCCTTTAGTTTATGACCATGTGTCTCAAGTTCTTTAGATTCTATATTTCCCATACTATTCTTGCCCTCCCCTCTATCTATTTTCTACCTACCATCTATGCTATTTATTTTCTGTACCTTCTCCCCCTTTCTCCTCCAACTCCCCTGTTGCTAACTCTCCATGAGATCTTCATTTCTATGGTTCTGCTCCTGATCTAGCTGTCCTCTTAGTGTTTGCTTTTGTTTTAGGTGTGGTTGTTAATAACTGTGAGTTTGCTGTCCTTTCACTGTTCATCTTTTTTATCTTCTTTTTCTTAGGTAAGTCCCTTTAACATTTTATATAATAAGGGCTTGGTGATGATGAACTCCTTGAATTTGATCTTATCTGAGAAGCACTTTATCTGTCCTTCCATTCGAAATGAAAGTTTTGCTGGATAGAGTAATCTTGGTTGTAGCTCTTCGGATTTCATGACTTAGAATACTTCTTTCCAGCCCCTTCTTGCCTATAACATCTCTTTTGAGAAATCAGCTGACAGTCTGATGGGAACTCCCTGGAAGGTGACTGTCCCCTTATCTCTTGCTGCTTCTGGGATTCTCTCCTTCATTTTAATCTTGGCTAATGTAATGATGATGTGCCTTGGTGTGTTCCTTCTTGGGTCCAAGTTCTTTAGGACTCTCTGAGCTTCCTGGATTTCCTGGAAGTCTATATCCTTTGCCAGATTGGGGAAGTTCTCCTTTATTATTTGTTCAAATAAGTTTTCCACTTGTGCTGTTCCTCTTCCCCTTCTGGTACCCCTATAATTCGGATGTTGGAACGTTTAAAGATGTCCTGAAGTTCCTAAGCCTCTCCTCATTTTTTCGAATTCTTGTTTCTTTATTCTTTTCTATTTGGTCATTTTTTTCCTCCTTCTCGTCCACTCCTTTGATTCGAGTCCCAGTTTCCTTTCCATTACTATTGGTTTCCTGTGTATTTCCCTTCATTTCAAATAGTTTAGCCTTCATATGTTCCTCAAATTTGTGACTAAAATCAACCAGTTCTGTGAGCATCCTGATCACCAGTGTTTTGAACTGTACATCTGAAAGTTTAGCTATTTCTTCATTGCTTAGATTTATTGGCTCTGGGGCTCTGAGTTGTTCTTGAGCCATGTTTTGATCTGTTTGTGCCTGTTATGTATGAGGAGCGGAGCCTTAGTTGTTCACCAGGGCGGGGCCACCCAGGTCACTGGTTTGTGATGGTGTATGTGGGGGCGGGGTCAGAGAGGGACAATGGCGGTACCCTCTGCCACTTCCTGCTGCTGGGGCCTGTGCGATCTGTCTCACTACTAGCTTCTTCACCGGTTTATCTGCACACAAATGTGTGACCGTGATCAGCCCTCAGTGGGTCCGCCGCCTTGCACCCTCTGTGGCTCTGCCCACTATTCCACACCTGGGATCCACCCACAGCTGCTGGCACACCTGGGTCACATGCCTGTGTGGGTCCACTGGATCTTTTCTGCCCAACCCTACTCTGCTGCTGGCTCTGCCCCTCTTACTGGTTTGGCTGAAGTTTTCGTTGTTGTCAGACTTCTGTGTAGTTCAATTTTCTGTGGTTTGGATGTGCTTTTATTGCTAAAACTTTGTTGTTTTTAAACTTAGTTGTGCGAGCAGCGCTTCCACCTAAGCCTCCATCTTGGCAGAAGTCCTCCATTGGCCATTTGTATGTCCTCTTTAGACAAGTGTCTCTTCAGATATTTTGCCCATTTTTATTGGGTTTTCTATTTGTTTATTTGTTTGTTTTGGCATTAAAAGTTTTGTAAGTTACAATTTTTGGACATTAACACATTATTAGATGTATCATAGAATGTGTTCTCCCATTCTGCAGGTTGTCTTTTTATTTTGTTGATGAATTCCTTTGTTGTGCAAAAAGTTTTAGTTTGTTTACTTTTTATTTTGTTGCCCTTGCCTGGGGAGCTATATCCATTAAAAAATTTCAATGAGCAAAGTCTGAGATTTGGCTATGTTATCTTTTACAATTTTTATGGTTAAAGGCCTAACATGTAAGTCTTCAAATCATTTTGAATTTATCTGTGTGTGTGTTGTAAGGTCATCTAGTTTCATTTTCCTGCAAGTATCCATCCAATTTCCCGAACACCATTTAGCCCATTGTATGTTGTAAAGCTGTGGGTTGATTTCTGGGCTCTCTATTCTGTTCCACTCATCTATGTGTCTGTTTTTCTGTCAGCACCTGGCTGTTTGATTACTTTGACCTTGTAGTATAGTTTGACATTAGGTAGTGTAATTTCTCCAACTTTGTTCTTCCCTTGGTAGGATCGCTATTGCTATACGGGATGTTTTGTGGTCCATATAAATTTTTGGTATATTTGTTCTTGTTTTGTGAAATATGTCATTGGAATGTTGAGAGGAATTACACTGAGTATGTAGATTGCTGTAGATAGTATGAACATTTTTATGGTGTTAATTCTTCATATCTATGAATGTGGTATGTGCTTCCATTTATTTGTATCTTCTTCAATTTCTTTCTTCAGTGTCTTATAATTTTCCAAGTACAAGTCTTTTACATCTTTGGTTAGGTTTATTCCTAAGTATTTTTTAAAGCAATTGTGAATGGGATTGTCTTTTAATTTATTTTTCTGTTAGTTCATTATTAGCATATAAAATGCAACTGATTTCTGGATATTAATTTTGTATCCTAATACTTTGCTGAATTCATTTATCAGATCTAGTAGTTTCTTGATAAAATTTTTAGGGTACTTTATGTACAGAATCATGTCCTCTGCAAATAAGGGCAGTTTTACTTTTTTCTTTACAATTAGGATGACTTTTTTTTCCTCTTCTTGTCTGATTGCTGTGGCTAGGACTTGTGTTGAACACAAGAGGTAAAAGGGAAATACCTGTCTTGTTTCCAGTCTTAAGGGGGAACACTTATAGTTTTTTCCTAGTGAGTATGATGCTGGTAGTATGTTTGTCATATCTTTATTATGTTTAATTTCCTTTATCCTCTCTTGGCTGAGAGATTAGTTTACACACTAAAATATGATACAAAAGCCACAAAGTTTTGGAAGAAGGGCAGACTTCTGCCTCAGAGCCTATCTCCTCTAAAACACCCAAAGAAAATAAATCTCTTCCTGGCCAGACCAGTTATATGCTGCACCCAGAGTTCCTTCTCCCATTTAAAATACCATCCTTTGATAAATGCAGGCAGCTGTAACATGATCATCCAGGTATTCCTGAGGAAAAGAAAGAGAGTGAGTATTGGCAATCCTTCTGTTTAAATCTTCCAGCTTATAATTCCATGCACTCTAGAAGCGTTCAGCTTCTCAACCAATCCCATCCTAGACTGGCAGATCTGCACCTCTCCCTGCCCAGTCTCTTCCTGTGGTAGGGAGATCTCCCACATGCCCAGCTAGTTTGTTTACCACTGCCTCATGCAACTTCCTCCTATGGTCCCTCCCTCACTCCTCCCCAGTGATCTGATCAGTTTTCTCTGTATCATTCTTTTAGGATGCATTTTAACTCTTTCATCCTTGATAACCCTTACTAAACTCTTCCAGAGCCCTATATGGTCCCTGACCCTGGGGGGTGACTCATCCCAATTAGAAGGATAGGATTTGATAGACAGTGACCTGGAGGAGGAATGAGCAGTTTTTATAATGCCATGTTGATTGATTGAAAGGGGAGGATATTTTAATAACTAATGGTTCAAACTTGGCTCTGTTGAAGGGTAGGATTTATGCTTTCCTTAGCCTTACTTGCTAAGAAGCTGAGAGTCTATTGTATACCAGTTGTGGTAACTCTGTTGTATTTGGGTTTCCTCCTTCCAAAAGCAAAACATTGAAATGAATTGGAAAGAAGTGGCTTATTTGTGATCCCAGGAAGCACTGTGAGGGGGCAGGGAAGTGAAACAAGGAAGGAAGAACTGACGGAATGTGTGGTAATGAACAGGTAGGCATCACTAAGAGCAACTGAGAACCTCCAAGTGATGGTGCCAAACTATGTCTAGCTGTTCCATTAAGGATCAAGAAACTTGAACCTATGTCTACCACATCCTGTCTCTCATATATTATAAGTCACTCTTGGGGGAATTTATGCCTTAGCACTTCTAGGCTGCCCACCTAGAAAGACAAAGAAGCCATCGGCAAATTCAGATACTCCCCAGAGGAGACCTCCATGGTAGGCCAAGAAAATATGGCAGGTGCTAGAAGCATATAACTACCAGCTTCTGATACAAATATCCATTTCCTATCTCCGCCATAGTAGACCTTCTGCCACATAAAATTCATTTTTAGGAGTAGGTAGAGCACATATTATTTTTCAAAAACAAGATTTATTCATCAGAGTTGGTCACATATTACTATGGACTATACAGAAGAAGTAAGCATTATATGTGCATAACTGAGGAGCCACAGAATGTCTTTGCTGATTATAATTCAGGCTGATCAAAAGACTGAAGGAGAGAAAAGTGTTCACCTATGGTAGACCCCTGGCATTAGTTGACTCATTAACCAGAAACTGATTATCCAGATTTCTTGTTTCTCCCCTACCCCCACAGCTGCTGCCTTTTTCTTTTCACTGCTCATTAGCATGTATGGTAAAAGAGGAGCAATGGATAAAATCAGACCTACAGGAGTCTTCTTTTATTTTTTATTTTTAGTTGATTGAGACCATAATGAAGAATGAAGTTGAAACTAACAACAGATAATAATTGTTTTTGTTTTCTTTATTGTGGTCAAATATACATATTATATCAAATATACATAAATCTTACCACTTAAATAATTTTTAAGTATACAGTTCAGTGGCATTACATATATTCATATTGTTTTGTAGCTATCACCACCACCCATCTCCAGAAATTTTTCAACAGATTTTAGAATTTGGGGTTTTCAGTGCATTTTGGTTTTCCAACATGTCTCTATCCTCCATTTATTCAGATGTTCAAGAATTGACTGGATTAAGTAAAATGTCACTTGCAGGAGATAGAAAAACATCTGTTATTTTTTATATGTTTATATCAGATATTAAAAAGCAAGGGTGGTGTAACAGATATATATGAGGGGTCCTCCAAAAACCAAAAGTGTCTTCTGAAGGGCAGGCCCCTTGTAGTACAGTCTTTCTCTGCTAAGTCAGTGTTCTAGAAACCCATTTGTATCAGTGTACCAGCTGGCATTGCTGTGAGAGGCTGTGTTTAGCTTCATTTAATTCTTTTTGAAAATTCTGTCAGTGTATTTGCCCATTTCATGATGGGTGATTTACAACCTCACCTGCTCTCAGTGTGCTGAGTGTTGACCAAAACCAGCATGAGTCCTATGCCACACCCTTCCTATTCACCTGATCTTGCCTCAAGCAATGTTTTTGTTTGTTTGTCTCCCCAAGATTAAAGAAGTCCTCAAAGGGAAACATTTTGCCTATGTGGAAGAAGTGAAACAAAAAATGACAGAAGCACTAAATGGTTCAAAAACTGTTTTGAACAGTAAAAAAATGTTTCAATAGGTGTATTGCATCAAATGGAGAGTACTTTGAAAATGACTGAAGTTTAAACATGTAAGAATAAATACACATTTTTAAATAAATAAATTCAGGGGTTTTGAGGGATCTCTCTTCATATTACTACATAATAAACTAGTCAAAAATATAATGGCTTAAAACAACCATCATTTGTTTAGTCACTATTCTAAGGAATGGTAGTTCGTGGTGGGCTAACCTGGGTGATTTTGGTCTATTTGAACTAGATGCAGTTGATAGTGGCTGGGCACACTCGTGTGTCTACTGTCAGTTGCTAGGTCTGCTGGGGTCTGGATCGTATAAGATGGTTCAGCTGAGATAACTTAGCTCTGCGTGGTCTGTCACCCTTCACCAGGCCTATTCAACATGGCAGCTCAGCAGGATCTCAAGAGCAGTGAGAGGAGGGTGGGTGCAGAAGTGTTTATCATGTCTTTGCTTATATCACATTTGCTACTGTTTCATTGCCCAAAGCAAGTTACATGACCAAGCCTATAATCACTGATAAAATCCCCAATGGTATAATAAGGAGACATGAATAAATTAGGGCCATTCCTGTAATTAACTCACCATAAATATTCTTTCTAAGGCTAGAATTCTCTATGAAGATAAATAGTCTTCTGAGATCACTTTAGTTTATGTTAAAGTATCACGGTCCCTTTTTGATTCATGAATATTTTCAAAAGCTGAATTTGTATAACTGATATAATTGAGCCATAATTGACTATGTTTACAGTCCAACTAAATCACTGAAACTAAAACAAATTTTTTTCTCTGACCAAACAATGTGCAGATCTGTTTGATTACTATGGTTAGTATCACCACTTCTCCTGGCCATCTTACATCATATCTTCTCTTTAAAAAACCAGACGTTTCCATGGCTGGGTAGCTAAGTTGGATAGAATGTCACCCTGTTATGCCAAAGTTGTGGGTTCATCCCCACATAGGTGCATATATAAGAATCAACCAATGGATGCATAAATAAGTAGAATAAATTGATGGCTCTCTCTTTCTTTCAAATCAATTTAAAGACGAAAGAAAATCAGAGGGTTTTTTTTCCACCTGCTCATTCCCCAATCCCCAAGCACTACTCTGACTGCACTGTAGCATTTGCCCCAAGGTTTAGTTTTCTGCTACCAGTGCTGCTGCCACCTCCTTCCAGCCTCATCATGATCATCTGCAGGACCTCATCAACCATGATGAGACATTGGATATCTATGAGATCTGAGAGATCACACATGGGCTGTGCCTGGCGGTAGAGGGGAAGATGATCAGTAGGCCAGAGAGTAACACTAATGACTCACTTATTGGTGGAAATGGCTCCATTGAAGGCCTAGAGTGCAAAGGTACTGACAGCACTGTAATCACTGGTGTTGATTTGTCATGAACCATCATTTGCAGGCAACCAACTTCACAAAAGAAGCCTATAAGAAGCACCAAAGATTACATGAAATCAATCAAAGGGAAGTGTGAATAACAGAGACCAATAAGAGTAAAACCTTTATGAAAGGGGCTGTAGAACAAATTGAGCACATTCTTGCTAAATTCAAAAACTACCAAGTCTTCACTGGTGAAAACATGCATCCAGAAGGCATGGTTTCTCTGTTGGAGTATCATGAGCATGGTGCTAACCCATGTATGATTCTCTTTAAGGATGGTTTAGAAATAGAGAAATGTTAACAAGTTTGACAATCTGGATCTATATCACCCATTATCATAACTGGCTGCTGCTTGTCATCCACGTACCAGGGCTAAAACAAATGGGACTGATGTTATCTCGAGCTCTTAATTTATTTTCACCTTGATTTATTTGGACCAGAGGCATTGTTTTTAAGAAAAACAATGCATGTGGGTTTTCTAAAAATAAAATGCACTTAAACTAAAAACAAAAAATCAGGGGTTTGTACCATATGAAAGAATAATGAAAAGAGAGAGAAAAATGCAAAGTTGGCTTTCCCCTTCCATTTTTAAATATCTCTCCCATCTTCAATCCATGCTATGTTCTCACCAGTACAGTTGGGCTAGTTTCAGTTAAATGATCCTTTTTGCTTAAAGTCTTCTCAAAATACAAAAGTAAATATACTCCTTTTCTCACATCAGACTTTAATGAAATTAAAAATCTGACTCAAGTTTTTAAATATTTGAATCAAGAATCTGTCATAAATTGGGAAGCTACCACCTGATTGAAGGTGTCAAGTATATTTATTTTTCCTTTTTACTACTTTTATTTTACAAAAATAATATTTGCTCCCAGCAGTTAATTCCTTGTCCTACTTACTTCAGACTTCTAATCCTCAGTCACCCACCTTGAATGCATCCCCTTCTAGTAGTTATTTATGTATTATATGCATATACAAGCAAACATGTGTGTTACATATATATAACAGATTGAACCATATGAAGTTACCCATGTTGAAACATTTTTGATCTACAAAATCAGGGCTATCCAATATAATATATTTTTTAAGCATAAATAAAAGCAAACAAATATACTAGTCTGTATTTTCTTTTTTATTTTTACTTAAAATTTTTTTACTTACCTATATGTCCTTAAGATCATTCTATATCAGGAATAGGCCTTGATATTATTCTTTTCCATGACTACTTAAGCATGGCTGTAATTTATTTAACCATTACCTCTCTGATGCACACTAAGGCTTATTTTCTATTTTTATTATTGTAAATACTGCCTAAGTATTCCACTCAGCATTTGAATCTGGACATCTGCAGAAAGACAGATGGGGATATGCAAGGCCCATTTTACTGTCTCATGGTAAACTGGTTGAAGCAATGATGGAATCCCTTAGTTATTATTGGTATCTGTGTTGCAAGAGTTGTTGACTAATATTTATAGAAAATACCAACCAAAGTCTTTGCTCTTCTCAGTTCTGTAGCTCTTAAATTAGTTTGACTCATAAAACCAGAAGGAGTTGAGTTTCCTGAAAACTCTTATTTTTGTGGGAAGAGTCTTTTTTTTGTCTGGAAGGCTTCATTAGGAAGAGATACTAGTTTCTCAGACAGATCTGGTTTTGGTTCTTGGCTCTGCCATTAAATAGCTGTGTAACCCTAGATGACTTACCCTCTCCAAACCTCAGTTTCCAAATCTATAAAGTGGTTTATGCATGTTGTAGGGTTCTGTTGAGATTAAATAAAATGATGTGCCTGTCACACAATAGGCACTCAACAAATGGGCCATTTGCTCATTAAACCAAGTTTCCAAAGATAAAACATTTAGTGTTTCCTAGCAGAGCTAAGCCAGTGATTTTTCTAAGGAAATATGAAAATGTCTTCTGCAAGGCCTCCTTGCTAGCTGGCATGAAGTACTCAGTATTTTTTTTTCTGATCTCAGAGTTATCAATGGATTGTGGTTCCAAATCTCTGAATTCTGGACCCATCCTTGACACAAGGAGCTTGGCTTGAAAGGTCTTATTGCAGGCAAGAAAACATAATATTCCCAGGATCATTAAAACACCATCAGTTGATTGGACTCATTTCCTAGCCTCTAGTTTAGTCCAGATGATCTGCAGACATGTAAATTACCCACCATCTACACTGAGTCATGTGTGAAGCACTTCATGAGGAGCAGAGGAGCAAAAGCAGATCATAGATGAAAGGAGTCATGGATCAACTGGCACCAAAACTATGCTTTTGATTATTAATTCTAGAATAATGTTTTTATTTAGACCTTTAATGCCCAGGTTAATTTTCAAATGATTTATAAAAGTACAAACAAGCAAATTCTTTCTGCCTAGAAATCACAACTTTTGATATTTGTTGAACCCCATCCTAGGCACTTTATACATTTATGCAGCTCAAATATTCAAAACATAGATAGATGGATAGGTTATATAATTAAAGATTATATTAAATATCTTATTTGTTTACTTATTTTGTATTTTTCAATCTTCACACCCCCAAATCCTACACTGGAAAATTCAATGAAGGGAGAAACTTTGATTATTTTGTTCACTACAGAATCCTCAAAGCCTAATACAGTGCCTAGCACACAGAAGATGATCAAAACATTCAAATGTTGAATGCTCAAATATTTCTATTTGGATATCTTGTGATTCTTTCTTTGACCTTTAGTTCAATAGCTTGCCTAGGACATAACTTAATATCGATCATTACATGTCTTTTTTTCTGGAATACTTTGTTCTATCAATATTTTCTCATTTTAGTAAAGTTTTTCTATATTTGTCCTTGAGTATCTAATTCCATCTTCCTGCTTTCTTCTTCACAAACTGTAGTTATGAATATAGGCATCTCCTTTTGCTCCCATATTTATCAACTTCTTTGCAGTCATTATTTATAGTTTACTTTTCTATTTCATTTCGTGCAATGATCTCAAGCTTACTATCTCTGTATTTTTGTCTTTATTTTCAAGGTCTTTTCCCCTGTGCCTTCAATATTCTTACCTTAAGGGCACATATTTTCTCAGGCCTTGTGTTCCTCAACCAGTGCTATTCACAGCAAGCTCTTTATGGCACATGCCTTCTGGATTGTAATCAGGTTCTGACTGTTATCCCTCATCATTCCCCTAGCTTCCTCTCTGGGAGTTTTCTTTGAGTAGAAGGCCAGGTCACAGACAGCAGAAATAGATTACCAGCATACCAATTTCTTTTTTATGTATCCTTCCATCCCCGACCTCACTATAAGCAGTGGATACTTGTTCTGCTCATAGAGATAAAGATATATCTTTCCTACCTCTCTCCTGTGCTGTCCACAAAACTGGATTTCACCTCTCTAAGAATTCTTGGATATGTTCTTCTTGGTATTAACAAAGAGTTTTAAGTATACACAACTTCTTATCAGACTTGGGCAGCACATGGCAGCTGGGGGCTTACTCCCTTATCTCAGTCTAGCTTTTTTGGCATTTGCTAGAAATCTTTTGTAGTTTGTGGTGTTATGCTGTTGCAGGTTCTTACTTCATTGATGACGAATTGTGTTCCCTCTATCTTCTCTCCCTTTTGTTAATTTAGATAAATTTCAAATGAGGGGTAGAGCAAAGATGCCACCATTTTTACACCATTATGATATTAATCAGAATGGTCAGACTTAGACTGAGCAAAAGAGATTTTTGCAATTGAGAATTGTGAGTATGAAGCCGGTTGAATGCCTTTCACTTCTCAAGTTTACATTCCCCAGTCATTTATCTCTCTGTTGAAGACACTGCTTAATGCATACACCATGTGCTTCACTAATGATGTTTTCTATGGCCATGCTGCCATCTCCTCTCTGCTATAATGTGCAATGTGGCCCTCAGTGCCTGGGCCACACACCCATTAATATTTATGCTTCCTTAGAGTGATGGGGTGTCCCAGCGATTTGTAATCATGAGCAGGTATCCCTAATGGAAGAATAAGTAGGAGGCATCTCTTGGGGAATAGCTGCTTTCAGTCTTCTTGTCATAGAAAAGAAGAATTTGGGGTGGTGATGGAAATATGCACAGCATTTATGGAGTAACCTCCAACTATCCAATTGTCTAACTTGGATTATTTGTAAGGAAAGGTTAGAGAAAAGATGGAGAAGTAGCTGATGTCCCCCTGGTGGAGAAAAAGAGAGCTCCTTTTTCTTTCCCCAGCCAGAAGCTCCCCTGTTGCTGTGAGAAGTTATTCCAGTGGCTGGTTGCATACAGCCCAAGTCTTCCAAGTTTATCTCCTTGCACAACAAGATTCTAGTTCTGTGCCCCTGATGTGTTGTCTCCTACTCACAAACTTTTGTTCAATGCATAAAGTCTCAGCAAACTATTATTAATCATTACCCATATGGGCTGGGAAATGCAACATCTGCTTTGATGTTTGGTTTAATTACCAAGTAATGACAGCAGAAATAAATAATCAATCTTATCCAGTGGGGTCAGGGCACTGCTAACTTTTGACTAGCTAAATGTCCTGTGACCATTTGGTCCAAACATCACATGGGGTTGCATTTTACAACAGAGCATGTTGGGGTGATCACTATTTAATTGAAAGTGCTGATCTTTATGTTTAACGTAGATTGTATAAGCTTTAAATATGCGGCCAAGTCCAGTTCAGTGGATTCTTCTGACCATACATAATGACCCCTCTGATGCACATATTTCAAGTGTGTCATTCCTGCAAACTGTATTCATATTAATAAAGTAGGAAGAATTATGATAGGAGTCCAAGCTGGTGTCACTCCTGGTCTACTGAGGCCCTTGCTTAAATAAGATTCACATAGTTTGGTAATTCTAAAATATGGATGCAATTTTTTATACTAATCCTATCAAAAGATATGGAATCTAATTTACCATTCTATGGACTATAAACCAACCTTTATGATACACTCCTAATGGATAATATTTGGCAGAAATGTCCCTGAGTGATTCCTGAGCTATATCATAAAAGGTACAGCTTCTACCTTGCTGGTTCCAATCTCAGAACTTATATATCACATTGAGAGAACATGTAGAGAGGCCATGTGGAGGTGTCCGAGCTGGCAGCTTGCTGAGGTTCAGCCAAGAGCCAACATTAACTATCAGATATATGAGTGAGGAGGCTTCGGATGAATCTAGTCCCCAGCCTTCAAGCTGCCCATTTAACACCACATAGAGTATGGATTAGCAGCCCCTATTGTATTAGGAACCCCTATTGAGTTTGGTAGGTGGTCATAACAAAGTACCATAGACTGGGGGGCTTAAACAACAGAAGTTTAATTCTCACAGTTCTGGAAGCTGAAGGTCTAAGATTAAGGTGTCAACTGAGTACTGGTTCTTTCTGAAAACTAGAAGAAAAGCCCTGTATCAGGTCTTTCACCTTTTCTTGAGATGATTGTCTTCTCTCTGCTGTGCCTTCACATCATATCACCTCTGTCCATTTCTGCATCTAAATGTCCTCTTCTTGTAAGGATACCAGGCATATTGGACTAGGGCTTACCCTAATGAGCTTGTTTTAACTTAATTATGTCTGTAAAGACCCTATCCAAAGACAGTCACTTTCTGAGGTACTTGGCTTACAACTTCAATACAAATTTATTTGGGGAACACTATTCAGCCTATATCACCGGCTAAGCCTGCCCAAACTGTAGACACATGAGCAAAATAAATGTGCTCATTGTCTTGAGCCACTCAGTCTTGGAGTAGTTTGTAATGCAGCAGATAACCACCTCACATAAGGTAGATGAGTGACTTAGTTTCTGGTGACTGTCTCAGAATTTATTCAGCAAATTCCTTCTGATAGCAGGAC
Organism: Artibeus jamaicensis; assembly: GCF_021234435.1. Classification (NCBI taxonomy): domain Eukaryota; kingdom Metazoa; phylum Chordata; class Mammalia; order Chiroptera; family Phyllostomidae; genus Artibeus; species Artibeus jamaicensis. The sequence continues at coordinate 4,742,359 of NW_026521913.1, forward strand.
CAACTATTTGGGAATTGTGTTCAAAGGGGCCAAGGCCAGACCACAGACAAACACTAGGAAGATAGTTTCAGGAACTACATGTCCAATGCTCTATTTGTTTTTCTGTTTTAATTTTGCTCTTGCAATAAGTGGTACCTACCAAAGCTATCTCCTATTAGATGGCAAGTTTTCATAAGAATAAGCATAGAACTGTGGAGGGATGCAGTCAAACAGAAATCTAAGACCAGAGATGGAAATAGTATTGGGCTTTATAGCAATTGAGTTTGAGACTTGTTCTGGAAGCAAGGAGGCCTGGGTCCCTCAAAAGATGTAAAACATAGCACTGAAAACAGACTTTCCTGAGCACAGAGCCCGGCTGAAACCCTGGCTCCACCTGGTACTAGCTATGTCATCTTGGGAAAGGCACTTAATCTCTCCATTCTTCTGCTTCTTTATCTGTTAAAATGAATAACACTAGTACTTATTAACATTAGGTTATAATATAAGGTCATTTATATGATGAATTAACTATTTTTATTTTCATTATAGAGCTGTCCATAAGTGAGTTTCACTTCTGACTATTCTTTCTCCAACAGGTTTCCTTGGTGACTCCCCATTGCTACTTTCCCATTACTTAAGCTTGCACAGTTGATTCATTCATTTATTCAACAAATATTTACTGAGTACCTACTACATGCTAGGCACTGTTATTGGCCCTGGGGGTACTGTATCAATCAAATAAATATCTCTGCCTCATTGACCTTAATTCTCTTGCTCTTTACAGTGAAAGTTCTGCCTTATGACCTTCAGTTGCTGTTTCCGCCATTCATGGGCACATTTTCCCTACTTCTTCACTCATATCCTTGAAATAGGCACTCTGATTGGCTCAGTTTGCCTTTTCAAGTCAAGACACATGATGTTTCTAATTGACTTTCTGATTGGTTGCCTAAGATCTGGTGGCCACCCTGATTCAACCAACTATATTTTAGAGCAAGGGATGAGCATGAGGCTGAGGACGTGGCCCAGCAGTGATTGTGGGGCAATCATTCTGAAGGGTATCTCTGGGTAGAAGTCCTTGGAGTAGTACATTAAAGATGAGGGAGACCACCATAGACCCCCACTGGAGCTTGCAGCACCCCAACGCATCCTTTGGTCATTTTCATATAACATAGGCTGAATGAGACTGCAAGAATTCCAGATTATGCATATAAGCCAAGTTAACTACAAAATCAGGCTTGGAACAAAGCCTATATTCATTCATTCATTCATTCATTCATTCATTCATTCATTAGTGTGAAAATTGTTTTATTACCATATAAGCTACAGAGATGATATCACACTAGATATCTTTTTCTTTCTTTTACATGTCCTAATTTCTTTAAAAATTTTTTACTGTCGTTCTGTTACAGTTGTCCCCATTTTTTCTCCCATTGCTTTTCCCTGCCCTGTCCAATCCCCACTCCCAAAGACAATCCCCTCCCCATTGCCCTTTTCTATGAGACCTTTGTACATATCCTCCTTCTTTCCCCATAATCCCCCTCTCCCATCCCCTGTGATTACTGTTAGTTTGTTCTTTATTTCAATGTTTCTGGTTTTTATTTTGCTCACTGATTTGTTATATAATTAGATTGCACTTATAGGTGAGATCATATGGTACTTGTCTTTCACCACCTGGCTTATTTCATTAGCATAATTCTTTCCAGTTCCACCCAGGCTGTTGCAAAGGGTAGGAGTTCCTTCTTTCTTTCTGCTGTGTAGTAATACATTGTGTATGTCTACCACAGTTTTTTGATGCACTCATTTACTGATGGGAACTTAGGTTGCTTCTAGCACTTGGCTATTGTAAATCATGCTGCTATGAACAGAGGATGCATAGGTTCTTTTGAGTTGGTGTCTCAGGATTCTTAGGTAATAATCCCAGCAGTGGAATTGCTGGGTCAAAGGGCAGTTCCATTTTTCAGTTTTTTTGAGGGAATTTCATGCTGTTTTCCACAGTGGCTGCACCAGTCTGCATTCCCACCAACAGTGTGCTAGGGTTCCCTTTTCTCCACAACCTCACCAGCACTTGTTGTTTGTTGATTTGTTAATGATGGCCATTCTTACTAGTGTGAGGTAGTATCTCATTGTGGTTTTCATTTGCATTTCTCTGTTGGTTAGTGATGTTCAACATCTTTTCATATGCCTATGTGCCCTCTGTATGTCCTCCTTGGAGAAGTATCTGTTCAGGTCCTTTGTCCAATTAAAAAATTTAATTGGATTGTTTGTCTTCCTGTAGTGGAGTCATGTGAGTTCTTTATAAATTTGGGGATCAAACTGTTGTCTGAGGTATCTTTGGCAAATATATTTTCCATATCATTTGTTTCCTTTTTACTTTGCTGGTGTTTTCTTTAACCATGCAGAATCTTTTTAATTTGATGTAGTCCCATTGGTTTATTCTTTTTTATATATCCTTTGCCCTAGGAGATACGTCAGTGAAAATATTGCTGCATGTGATATCTGAAATTTTCTTCCCTAGATTCTCCTGTAAGAATTTTATGGTGTTGTGACTAATATTTAAGTCTTTAATTCGCTTTGAAGTTATTTTTGTGTATGGTATAAGTTGGTAGTCTAGTTTCATTTTTTTTAACGTGTACCAGTCCAGCTCTCACAACACCACTTGTTAAAGAGGCTATTTCTACTCCATTGCATGCTCCTGCCCTCTTGCCAAATATTAATTGACCATACAAACATGGGTTTATTCTGGGCTCTCTGTTCTGTTGATCTATTTGTCTGTTCTTATGCCAGTACCAGACTGTTTTGATTACAGTGACCTTATAATATAGTTTGATGTCAGGTACTGTGATCTTTCCTACTTTGTTCTTCTTTTTCAAAATTGCTGTGGCAATTCAGGGTTGTTTAGAGTTCCATATAAATTTTTGAAATATTTGCTTTCTGTATCTGTGAAACATGTAATTGGTATTTTTAAAGGGATTGTGTTATATATATAAATTTCTCTGCGTAGTATGGACATTTTGATGATGTTAATTCCTCCAATCCATGAGCATGGTACATACTTCTATTTATTTGTGTCTTCTTTAATTTTTTTCTTTGATGTTGTGTAGTTTGCGGGATACAGGTCTTTTACCTCCTTGGTTAGGTTTATTACTAGGTACTTTATTTTTCTTCTTAATATAATAAATGAATTTTTTTCTAATTTTCGTTTCCATTATTTAATTACTAGTGTACAAAAATGCCCTAGATTTCTGAATACTGACTTTGTATCACACCATTTTGTCAAGATTTAAAATTTTTTTATTATATTTTTTCCATTTCCATTTAGTCCCTTTATATCTGCCTTGCCCCACAGGCACCACATTGTTGTTGCCAAGATATGGAAGCAGACCAAGTATCCATCAGCAGATGAGTGGCTGAAACAACTATGGGATATTTACAGAATGGAATACTACTCAGCCATTAAAAAGAAGATTTTACCCTTTGCGACAGTATGAATGAACTCAGAGAACATTATGGTAAGTGAAATAAGCCAGTTAGAGAAAGACAAATACCATATGATTTCACTCATCTATGGAATCTAGTGAACAAACTGGACTAACAAGGAAATTAGACACAAACTCATATATACGGAGCAGATGACAGCTAAGGCAAAGGGGTAGGTTAGGGGGTGGAGGAATTAAGCAAAAAGGAAAAAAGATTCATGGATGTGGAGCCAAGGCTTTAAGATGAACATGTTGGCACTGTCTGGGTGATTTCAGGTGCCTCATCTGACAGAAACAGTAAGCATTCCTTCCTTTCCTTTTGGCACTTACCATTGCCATGCAAATCATCAACTTCAGAGGGAGCTTTCTTTGGCTGAAAGGATGTACCTGGCCCCTCAACAAATGACAAACAATAGTTGGTAGATACAATTTCTAGCTTCCTTGCCTCTCGGGTAGGACAACTCTGTGATGTGTTCCACATCCACTCCTACAGATCTTCAGCAGGATTGAGCCCCAGTTGCCCACACATCTAACCTGCTCATTAATGCAAACATGTTGGTCTCATTTCTGTTCTTTTCTGATGTACTTTCTTGAGTCATCCCTCAAATAAAGTGTTTGTACTCAAAACCTTGTTAGAGGTTCGGCTTCTGGAGACCAAAAACTAAGACACCTTTCAACAAAGGCAAGTGGTGGGCCCATGTTAGTAAGACAGAAGAAAGAAGTCAAGGTGTAGGCAGAGGCCTTGACAGAGAGATACAGAGTTACAGACCACTCATGTGGTATCACTTAAATGATCAAGTACCAGGGTAGTTGCTCTGGTCTGCAGCTACAGAGAAAATCAGGCTGCTGATGGAGAAGGGCAGCCATTGTGAGAGGGACTACTTGTAAACCAGGTGCTCTGCTGCCACTCTTAAAATGTTTCATTCTTCCATTTTTAATCTCACTCATTATTGAATTATTAATAATGATTTATATGACACTGACTTTTTTCAGATATCTTGACTAACTCTTTGACAAGAGATTTATAGAGTGGGACTTCAGATGTCAAGTTTTTATGAGCAGAATGTCCAAGGCCGTCTCTGGATGGGTATTCTTGGCTACATTCACCGCACTCTTGAGAGACTGAAAAGCAATTGTTCAGCTGGGCAGAGAGAGCCAAGCTGAATTAAATTGACCTGTACGATACAGAAAGTAGCACTGAGCACATTTACGTAAGGTGTCTTTGAAAGAAATCTATTTTATTGTAGGTGACTAACAAAATTATTTTGAGGAAGTGATTACCTGTCTATTTAAAATGTATTAATAATGTCAGCATCTAAAATTAAGACAGAGAGAATAACATGCTTGGTCTTAATTAAAATGCTAAGTGAATCTTTATTTCTTTCTGTTTTTCTTTTTCTTTTCACAATGTGAGTTTGACTGCTTTCAAAAGCCAGTTTTTGTGCCTATGTTCTGAAAAGAGGAGATATTTCCATTTGTAGTAGAAAACCAAGGGCCTCACTTAATCCAGATAAACATACCTAAAAGCACATTATTCCAAATATAATTACTGCTCTGCAGGAAAATCTAGTGTGATTCTCTTGATTTGATGGAGGGTTAAGCTTATCTTTAATTTCACTCCTCATGAAGACAGTGGCCACAGTCGGGAAAAGTAGTTTTCACAATAAGAAAAACTAGGACACAGTTCTTTCCATGCAGGCTTCTGGCTGGAGTTCTTAACTCCAATGAAGAGTCTGAGCCTGTTCACCACTTAGGTAGTGAATGAACAAGTGTGGGTTTAAAAACTCTGCATCCTGCATGACCTGCCCTCAGGCACTTATGGATCTTAAAACACCATGATCATGGTTGGAGCAAAGCTGAAACCCTCCCCAGGAAAGGTCTCCTCTCACAGTCTTCTCCAAAAGTCAATGTTTGCTATAAAGGCAGCAATTTTTTTCCTCTTCAAAGGGACTTTATGTACTAACTCATTCTTACCTACTGTGTAAGTAAGTTATTCACCAGTGACATGGCCTCGGTTTATGACTTTGATCTTTTGCTTCCCCTGGATGCCACAGGAGCTTAAGGTCAGTGAGTTATTGGAGGGCCTTTGATCTTTGACTCACAGATGACATTTTCTGGTGGAATATTTGGGCCTCCTCTGTACCTACATGGTGGATTGAAATGGAACAGAGTTTGGGGGTTCATAGGTGTCCATTCCCAACCATCAAACCATCATCAAGACAAAATGAGATGGGGATGGAGATAGGCACACTTTTTCCTGAACCAGCAATTGTTCACACAAAATAATTAAAAGGGACTTTAAAAAGGAAGGGCAGCATTCTGATGATTCAAAGAACTTGTTTCAGAGCAATCACACAGTCAAGGTCTCATGCTAGGGAGTTTTAGAATAAATAAATGCCATTTGAAAAGAAAACAAGGGACAGATGATAAGGGACAGACCGCCCCCAATAAATTGTTTTATCCTTCTCAGAAGGTTTGACTTGTAAATGGAAGAAATGAGCTATTCCTTATAAAATCTAGGGCACAGAGAAGGCTGGAAGGAAAGGGAAAATGTCTGTGTTTTTTACAGTTCTGACATGATCCCTCCCTGCAGGTTGTTACCAAACTATCAGTGACTGCTGACTGCCAATTATGTCTGGCATTGAATCTTCAGTGTTCACAGTTTAAAGACCAAGGACAGTGGATTCCTTTTTATTGTGGCAGTCTAAACCACTTTGCATTAAATAGGAATAATAACCTTTTTTAAAAGAATATGTCAAAATAATTACATTTCTTGTTGCTTTTTTTCTTCCTCATCACCTGAGCAAGCACATCAGCTTCACTTGACTGGTTGAAAGGAGGACTTTTTTTCAGTAAGGGCTATTCTAAGAGGACACACACCTAACAGTAAAGAAGGAGTCCTTCATTCTGTTTTGGCTGACTGGATTCTCAGCAAGCATGAGTTAATTCTACCAATATTTGAGTTTTGTTTGTGCCTCCTCTTTGTCAGTTGATTGAGGAGCAGTAATATTTACCACACAAATGTCCTGTTATATGTGAGCTGTTGTTGATATTTCCACCATCTTCTTGGATTTCCTCCACTAATTATTTCTTCATTTTAACAGAAGGTGATATCCTCTGAAATGTTAATTCCTTACTGGAAAGCCAAACTTTAAAAAGAAATTTAGTTGTAGCTCTGATGAAGATTTCATCATTGTGAAGAACTCTTTTCAAATACATTTGAAATCCACTTTTACAATTTCAAAATAAAGCTTGTTAATGTTTTTCAATGGTACATTAAAAATTCAACAGTGTTGTCCTCAGCATGGCATGCTTTGATGCAGGTTACCTGGCTGGCTTAGTTTAAAATTGATATTATTAGTGGCTTGAAGTACATTTCATCAAATGTTTATGTGTAATGAGATATTTAGAGAACAAATTATTTTTTATATCGTAAATGACAATGTATAAATCACCTCATCCCTATAAAGCAGAGCAAACATTTTAATATGGTAAAGTGGGAACACATTATTGGAAATTTTTGTGTTTTCTGTTATGTCAAAAATAAATAGTCTTGATGTCCCAAAAAGCAAAAATCTCTGAGCTGAGAAAATAACTGATAATACACACACTCACATACACTTTCGGCTTCTTCCATACTGCTTCCTAATGTGGAAGGAAAGAGAGATGTCGCTAGAATATGAGCAGAGTAAATGAACATGGTGAGTTAGTGATGCATTGGTGACTTATTTCTCCTTTCTCCTTCTGCCCACTGTGGTTCCTGATTTTGGACAAATTTCATCTAATTGTGGGTAGATCTCTCCCAGATGTGTGCTCTGTGTCTACCGCTCCCACCCCACATCATTCCTCTGCCATCCTGAGCAGCCTAATTATATTGGTCAGGGTGGGTGCTTCTAAATTTGCTTGAACACTCTGATTGATAAGGATTAACCAATTAAGACTTTGGTTCCCAAAGAGCTAAGTATTTGCTTAGGACCTTGAATTATATGCTGGGGAGGGGCCCTGATATGAGAAAAATACCGTGGTCCATGATCCCCCCTCTCCTCCCAATTTCAAAAAATACCTCCAAGAGCCATCCAGCACGTCTGAGTTATCCTCCAGTTTGCCTTGTTTATTTCGGGGGAGGGTAAATGTGGCAGCCAGATGAGCATGACTGCTGTTATTCTGGCAAGGTTTCTGCAAGGGGCAGGCCTCTGAATTCCAACCATGGGCTCAGAACCCAAGAGGCTGCTTTACAGCCGCTGCAGCGGTGCGCTCAGCGGGCAAAGCTTTGTGCTGTGGCCTCCTGGGAGGAGGCTGCAAACCTTCAGATCCCAGTGCACACTCGCCAGCTTCCTTCTGCCCACAAACTTCTCCTAATTAAGCCAGTTCCTCTAATTACAGGGTATACCATCAAATATGTCTCCAGATGCTTCCGATGCAGCCTGTGAGCCTGGTCAAAGCTGGAGAGGCTTCTGATCAGGGATGCTGGCCCTGTGGCACCCAGCATGGGAGAGTGGTCCCCTCTCGCCTGGATGCTCAGACTCCAAGTACTGCTCAATCCACCCACATTCATTTGTTCTGTCGCCTGGTAAAGGCACAGAGAGTAATTACTAAAGTTAAGAAAACATCCCTGTAATTAGCTAGGCAACTCTAAGCACAAGAAATGGAAATTAGTTACAGAATCATAAATTAGTTTGTGCATACATTACGTTCCTGGATAGCCCTTGGGGCCTGATGTTTGCAGTCTTTGGCCAGCAAACCCCTGTATCTCAATAAAGCATTCCTCCCCAAAGAGCATGGCACAGGAAAGAGAGTTTTGCTTGGATTACAAATTTTTTAATTCTTTTGTTAACAGTGACCAGAATTAAAATAACTTTGGGGCCAGGGAGAGGGAACCAAATGCACAGTGACTTTTCTGTTGCTTTATTTTCTTTGGTGGGCATATATTAACCTAGGGCCATCAAGGTGTCTCCAGACAATGGGGCTCATCAATTGTATTGTTTCACTCATTAGGAACAGTAATTATAAGCTCTTCAAAATCACTCTGATTTTGAACTATTTTTGCAGTCACTCTTTCTTAGCAAAAGCCAGGAAATTGGACTCAGGCACAACCACACAGCATTTGCATCAAAATAATATAGCTGGCAGCAGCAAGCCACAATCATATCATTCAGAATGAAGGAACAGAATACAAATTAAAGGAAGAATGTAAATTTTTGCCATTAAGCTTCAATGACCATTTGCAATGGTGCAAGGCACAAAGGTTCTTGATGAGCGTCATCTACTTTGATTATTCATACTTGTATTTCTGCTTGAATTAAAACAGGAGTGCTAGAGCCTGTTACGGGAAAATATTTGAATTGATAGTGAACTCTCACCTTGCTGTGCATCCATTTACTTTTCAAATGAATAGCAGATAAGTTAGTGCATTTTCTAATCAGCCTGTTTTCCAGTGAGTGCTGTCATTACATACCAATTTCTTTTAGAAGTGCTTGCTAAGAAACATTAACTACTTAGAAATAAGGAGCTGTCTGTCATGGGCTGCAGTCTACACACCTCACCAGCATTTCTGCTATGACCGTGGAAGGCTCTGCAGTTCACATTCACCCAGACAGTTATAGATTCAGCCTTTTCCCTACTTCACAAGTGAGTCCTTAAATATAGGCAGGGCTTTCACCAAGTGCCATCTGTCCAGAACAAGGCATAGCCTAAACTGGCTCACTATGGAGTAGCTATGTCATTCAGCACCAGTGTCCTGGGTCCTCTTGCACTGTGATCCTAACTGCTGAGGCTGAGCAGCCTGAATGGTTTCTGACCCAGACTTTGAACTCAAAGCTGGATTAGAATACCATCAGGGTATCATTCGTTTCTGCACAGACTCCACTGCTGGCAGGTGGAAATGTAGATTCTTAAGAGTTGTGTGTAGGGATGGGGACAGCTCATTTAAAAACTATATGCTCCAGTTTTGGATAAATGCAAATAGGCAGAAACAATTTCTCCCAGTGTGAGAAGGCACCAGAACATTGCTGTGCCTCAAGAAGAGACTTAAAATAAAAATATTTATATTTAATTGGGAAGAAAGGGAAAAAGTTTTTTTTATTCAGAGTCTCTATATGGCATCATAAAGAGCTTTTTTTGGTTACTTTTCTGTTGAATGTTACTGGCCACACGTTTGTTGAAGCCTGCCTATGACTTTATTTTTTTATTGTTGTTCGATTACAGTTGTCCCCATTTCCCTCCCATTACTCTCACCTGCCCTACCCATCCCCCATATGCCACATTCAATTCTCCACCCACCATCACTGTCTTTGTCCATGGTTCCTTTGTACATGTTCCTTGACTACCCTTTCCCTTCTTTTTACCATTATTTCCCTTTCCCCACCCCTTTGGTTACTGTCAGTTTGTTCTTTATTTCAATGTTTCTGGTTATATTTTGCTCATTTGTTTGTTTTATTATTTAGGTTCCACTTACAGGTGAGATTGTTATGGTACTTGTTTTTTACCACCTGGCTTATTTCATTAGCATAAATGCTCTCCAGTTCCATCCATGCTGTTGCAAAATGTAGGAGTTCCTTCTTTTTTTCTGCTGTGTAGTATTACATTGTGTATATGTAACACAGTTTTTTAATCCACTCATTAACCATGGTCACTTAGGTTGCTTCCAGCACTTGGCTATTGTAAATTGTGCTGCTATGAACATTGGGGTGCATAGGTCCTCTGAATTGGTATCTCAGGGTTCTCAGGGTTAATCCCAGCAGTGGAATTGCTGGGTCAAAGGGCAGTTCCATTTTCAGTTTTTTTGAGGAAATTTCATGCTGTTTTCCACAGTGGCTGCACCAGTCTGCATTCCCACCAATAGTATACTAGGGTTCCTTTTTCTCTACAACCTCATCAGCACTTGTTGTTTGTTGATTTATTTATGTTGGCCATTCTTACTAGTGTGAGGTAGTATCTCATTGTGGTTTTCATTTGCATTTCTCTAATGGCTAGTGATGTTGAGCATCCTTTATTATGTCTCAGGCCCTCTGTATGTCCTCCTTGGAGAAGTGTCTGATCAAGTCCTTTGCTCATTTTTAAATTTTTTTAAGATTGTTTGTCTTCCTGGAGTGGAATCCTGTGAGTTTCTTATATACTTTGGAGATCAAACCCTTATCTGAGGTGTCATTGGCAAATATATTTACCTGTACAGTTGGTTACCTTTTCATTTTGCTGATGTTTTCTTTAGCCATGCAGAATCTTTTTAATTTGATGTAGTCCCATTTATTTATTCTTTCCTTTATGTTCCTTGCTGTAGGGGGTGTATTGGTGAAAATATTGCTGCATGGGATATCTGAAATTTTTCTGCCTATATTCTCCTCTAGGAATTTTATGGTGTCATGACTTATATTTCAGTCTTTTATCCCTTATGTTTTTATCAAATCATTTTTAGGAGCAATCAGAGGCAAAACATGCCCAAGCAGGGGAAGCAATGTTCACAAACGCTGAATGACCTTGCTTCCAAATGAGTTTTTCAGGCTCTAGTTTGTTCATTAACAGAACAAGAAGCCCATTGATTTGTCACAAGTGATGAGCAAAGCATGTGAAGTGTGAACACTTCACAAAACCCCAGCCAAGGTAAACAGAAAAAGGAAATGCCTGGCAAACTACTCTCCTCAGTGGAGAATGGTGGGACCTGACTTCAGGTGAGGAAAGGGTCCTTATCAGGTTGGAATCCAAACGTTACTCTTATTTTTGAAACAAAAAAAGAATATGTATTTTAATACCCAAATTGGTTACTTCAGTAACTGAATTAAAAGTCAAATGAAAATCTGGGGAAAAGCTGAACATGAAAGGAGTAGTTGAATATGTGTCATGACCACCTATGTTCAGGAAGGTTAGAAATCCCTTATGTAGTCACATAAGGGATTATTTTGACCAAATGTGCACATGAGTATGCACACACATCTAGATGAATAATGAAAAATGTATTTTAGTCTAATTAGCACACCTTTTTAGAAATGTATAAACAGTGATATATTTATAGAGGTTATAATATACAAAACCATTTATTAAAATATTCTTTTTAACATATATATTCACCTTCACTTAGGCCTCAAAAATCCTAACAACCTATATATGAATTTATAATTTCAAGGCTTCAAGTAAATACTTTTATACAAAGAAATGTTGTCACTTCCCTTTATTCTATTGCTTTGAAAAGTTAGTCAGTTGAGAAACAATATATAACTACAAGCACACTGAGGCAGAGACCAAATGGACACAAACTCGTCCCTCATGACACCCACATTGGGAGTGAATGCCTTTGGGAACAGACTCTGAGATATTGAAATGTGGATGTTGCTTTGATTCACTTGCTTTGGCTAATTAACATCAATAAACTTTACCATGCAGAGACTAGAAATACACTGAGCACTCTCCCTCTTGCTACACATGGAATTCTCTTGGACTGACAGTCCTAGTCACCCCCTCTCAGGCACAGTTAGTTGATTGGTCCATCAACAAGCAAGTGGCCTAATAAGACTAACTGCAATCTTGTTCTGGAATTTTTCAGACTGGAGCTGAGGACAGATAGGTGGTTGGACCAGGAACTCTCAGCAGCTGTGTTTCCTTCCAGTTTGACATTGAAAGAGACTGAGAGAAGAGAGACCAATAAATAGAGAATGTGTCATAGTGTGTCCCCAGGCCCTCCCCACTATATGACACATCAATGTGTCCTTTATGTCAGTTTAAGTTATGTTCCTATCACTTGCAACCAACAGATCTCTGGCTGACTAACACTTCTGGATTCCCTGCTTCCTATAACCCATGGTCCTGTGTGAGATCCAGTGGATTCTTTATCTGCTCATGGAGTGTTGGCAAAGATGTCTTTTCTCACTATTTCTCTGCTTTGTTAGAATTCAGTGTGGTGGTGTCACTATCTGCCTTCAAATATTTTTCCCTTTTGTCATTTCAAGAAAAAGCCCCTGAAATTATCTTCACAAACTTGTGCAGATGTGGAGAACACCAAGTGAGAGAGCTGCACATACTTCAAGGCATATTACTCTCTAGGATCATTCCTGCAGGAATAATTCCTGGAGGAGCCCAAGAGAAAAGTGCTGAGGTAAAAACTATTCTGTAATAGTTGAAAACTTTATAACATCATACCTACTTGCAATTTATTCTAATGTGCCTGGTGGACAATCATTACTCACCAAAGCAGACAATGGAGCTTGTTTCTCAAAAGTGGTTGAAGTCCCCCACCCCAGAGCCATATTGAGATTATCAGGGAGTTCTGGATGGCCTGGTTGTGAGCCATCACTAACAGCTTGACTGCTCTGCAAAAATCAAGTCTCTATTTGATGAGAGATAAGCTCTCTTTCTCACAATGGACTGGTGAGAAATTTCTATAATTAAGTAGAAATTATAGGTTTTAAAGAGAGATACATGTCCAGTAAGTAACTCAAAGCTTGGTTTCTTATTATTTCAGGAAATATAAAGATAACAGTATGTGTTTACTCTCAGATGTTTATATGGATGATGAAGAACATTCTCACAAAGCTGGTGCTTGTGGGGAAAAATAATAACTGATTTTTCGCCAGTTTACCTATGTCTATTAAATCAAGTAGTTGGGAAAATGCTTTTTCTGGAATGTAGAACTTTCATCCAGTTGACAATATTTTGCAAAATGGATGAGTGGACATCGAGAGAGTGATTATATAATTAATATGACCAGATCTGAAAACCCTGACTCAGTTATTTGTCCTCTTCAAATACTAATTAATCTTTTAATTTGCAAAGACAGCTGCCCAGTGTTGTTACAAATATTGGGAAGGGTGCTTAGTTATGTAAAAGTTAGGTTTAAATCTCACCTTTAAAACAAGAAAAAATACAACTGGGGAATTGGGTATGTGTATTACTTGGATTCAAATAAGGTTAATGAAAAGCTGAAAAATCCCAAATTATAGTCAGAAGTTCCATTAATAAGTCTGTCCTCTCTCACCCCACCCCACTATTTCTAGCTGAATATTTGAATGGTGGTAGGAAATGGAATGATGTCAAAATTAACTCATTATGCTCTCAAAAACTCCATAAACAAATTAAATGCGTTTGTTTTCCAAAATCTGTTTGTTTTCTGCCTCCCCAGCTGCACACCATCTCTTATAATTAAATGCCCTCTGCCATCAACTCATAAAATTATCATTTGGGAGAGGAGTTAAGCTGTGTCATTAGCCAGAATGTGTATACTTCTTCACCCAGTGACCCAAATGTTGGAATAACAAGTATATATGACCTGATCTTGCTGACCTTTGGGTAAGCCCTAGTGGCCAAACTGAAACTTCTCCCTGGTGGTCCTCATTGTTCAGTCTCAGGGTCTAGGGAGATTACCAAACCCTGACTCCAGGTGATTATATATCACACCTTATATGGCAGTCAGTGGGCTGATGAGAGAGAAGTCAAAACCCTCACAGAGAAAAAGGCTTGCCAGTTGCGCAGAGCCCCAAAGCCAACCAGCCTGGGTTCTGAGTGGCCAGATGCCCTGCGTCACAGAAGCAGGCCAGGAAGCCCTTGAGAAACCTCACCAGATGACCTGCAGGACTCAGACTTGCCTATTTATTTTATGGATCAAGAAGCTCCAGCACACACCCCCACTCTCAAGAAGACAGGCTTCATTTTACCTTTTAAGGGACAAATGGACCAACTAGGACTTGGGCGGGGGGGGGAAGGATGAGTCTTTCTCTTATTTTTTTCCCTTTGGTTGCTTTTTTCAGCAATTTGGGATTTCTCTAAATAGATCCTGGGGCCCTGGGCAAATCACACTCTATACGTCACTTCCTCACTAACAGGTTTCATATTTAACAAGATGAAGACACATCCATGAACTCACTGCTCCTGTGTGGCAATGGGACCATTTCCCCTATTTTACAGGTTAGAGACAGAAGTTCATAGAGTCCTAATTGTTGGTACATTGCCACAGATTTTAAGGGATGGAACTAGATCTAGTTCTCAGATCTCCTGGTCCAGACCTCCTTCTACTCTTCCTAGCTTCATTGTATTTCCTTAGAAAACAAAACAAAATGAACCAAAAAAAAAAAAAGATAGACTGCATCTTATTAAGTGAAAGTACAAAATAATTTGAGCAGCCAACCCCAATAAATGCTTGCCTCCAGCTGGCAGGGCACCACTTCCTCTCATGCTCCCATTATCAGCACAGAATGGCTTCTCCTCTAAGAACCCTCACTGGAATACCCTCCAGCCTGCTCGAGTCAACACACAAGTAGGTGTGAAGAGGTTGCAAGAGGCAATTGACTATCTGAATCTAAAAGCATCAGAAAAACAAACAGGAAGACAACCTCTACTTTTAGTCAGAATGGGGCACCAAATTCCAGACAACCTCCACCCTAGGAAACCACTATAAAACCCCCAAATAAAAACACCTCATTTTCAGAGACTGGGATGCAGTACAAGACTGTGGTCCCAGAGGGAAAGGAAACACTCAAGATGATTGCCCTGGTTATCTACCTGGAGGCAATTTCCAGAGTACCTTATGGAAAACTGGACACCAAAAAGATCATAGTGGCCTCACTGAAGTATGGAACTGAAAATCAGAGATGGGTCTGCTGGGGTGGCTGGAGTATGGGCAGCAGGATACTAAAGGATAATGGGGTTATGGACATCTGCATTTACCTAGCCAGGGTTTGCTATAATTCTGGCTTTTGAGAAACTGAAACCTGAGTACTTGGAAGGACTTCCTGAATAAATGAAGCTATTTTCACAATTTCTGAAGAAGAGGACTTATTTTGCAAGGGTAAAACTCACCTTTATGGATTTCCTGGCTTATGACATACTTGAGCAGCCTCATATATTTAAGCCTAGATACCTGGATGCACTCCCAAACATTAATGACTTCATGGCCCACTTTGATGGACCAAAGATCTCTGCCTACATGATATCCAGCATATCTTCCCAGGCCTTTTGGAGAAACAAGTAGAACCTGTATGGCTAGGAGATGGTAGGGACCCAATACAGCTGCACTTGATCTTCCAGGGCCCTGGAGAACAGTCAGACCTCCCTGTACACTCACAACCAGCTATTTTCTTTCTTCTTCTGTTTATTCCCTTCTACCCTCCCGAGATGCCTATTGGCCTCCTCTTTTCTCCCTCCCAACCCTCTTTTCATCAAGCCTTCAGCTTTTCACTTTTCTTCAGAAAAATTCCTAACCCTAACTCACGCCATCCCTCATGCACTAAAGCCAACCAAACCATCCTTATTGTCAGTGGGTGCTTCTGCTTTGAGGAGCCAGACTGCTCCCATCATCTACAGAGTTCATCCCTGAGCTCCCCAGCATTAGTATTGCCTTGGTGTACAGGGCCCCCTCTCTCAGCATAGTCGATGCCCCAGCCCTACCTGATCACCACTGAAGCCTTAATCACAAAAAGAGAAACAAAGAGAGAGATGGAGAGAGATAGAGATAGAAACAGAAATAGGGATAGAGATAGAGATAGAGAACTTATTAAAAAGGAACCACCCCAATCCCATGGTTTACCAGATGTCTGGCTGACCTGTAACATGTCCCAGCATGCACCTACCTTTCACCTTTCTTGTCCACATGATTCAGCTCATTTCCCTTTCTGCACCCTATTTTCCTTCCCAAATTCCCAATGTCACCTCTTCCTATTCCTGAATCTATTTGTGTCCGCAGCTGACCATTCTTCCAAAGGCCAAAAGGAAGGGATAAGGTAGCTCTTTTAAGAGTACCAACAATGTGGGTAAAAAGACAATTTAAGAAAGGTCATGTTCTTCTTTGTATTTTCACAATTTGTGGATAGTGTGGTACAGCAGTCAATTCACAGACTCTGCCTGGGTGGATCCTGGCTCCACTGCTTGCAGTCTACACAAATGAGGCAGGGCGTATAACACCAGCTACTACTACAAACGAAGACCCACATCTCACACAATATTTTGCTCACATAAAATCCAAACCAGATGGTTCTGGTCATGAGGTACTTTTTACATGATGATTCAGAAATTCAGTTTTTTCCTATGTGGTTACTCTACTATCACCCAGGGCCTCCGAGTCTTCTGTTGGGTCCTCTGTGCTCAGCTGCCAGATTGAGGGGAAAAAAGTAGAAGATCAGGTAGGAGGTTTGGGGGGTCACTTCTGAACACAGTTTATTGGTCCGAACTCATGGTCAGTCAAATCGTCACAGCTACATGCAAGGGCAACTAAAAAGTACGCTCTGGCAAGATGCTCCTGAGGAAGAAAAAATGGAGTTTTGTGACCACAAATCAGTCTCTATCTCACTGTGTTTCCTTGAGGAAGTCACTTGTCTCTGAAGCTCAGTATCCTTGTCTATAAACAGGCACAGGAATAATAGCTTATTCATGCGGTTATCATTAAGGTTAAATGAGATAATCCTAACTAGATAGTCCTATCAAAAACACGGTGTTTGAGATATTGCCTATTATGATTAATACACCTGCATTTAATTAATCTTTGTATCCCCCACAGGGTGGTTTCTTTTCTTTCTTTCATAATAGGAATTTTATTGGTTGTTTTGAAAACAAGTACACAGACATCTTAATTTGTATGCAATTGATGTGTGTATAAAAAACTAAACAAATTATATATAGTTATGATTCTTTCTAAAGTTATTCCAGTGACTTTCACGCTTAAAATTTGGAGGCAACTTTTAGAATATTAAATTCTGATGCCAAATGTTGATATGCTATTACATCAAAGGTCTACTAATTCACATTTCAATACTACATAATCAAATGTTTAATCTTTCACAGCACTATTAACAAGGTTACTAGGAAAACTGTACTACCACACCAAAGATATTATAGAGTGCACAAAATTCTGACAGGGAGAGTCAAGATCAAGGAGTGGTTTTTTTTTTAGGAAACAATTCTACCAAAAACATGGTAATAGAATTAATTAAATGTTCAAGACATATTAAATTCATGACTGCCTCCAAATTGTAATGTACCCATCTATGGAATAAGGCTGACACCCAAGACAATTAAAGCCTCCCCTATTTAATATCCCACATTTTATGGTTGTACCAAAAAAAAAAACAGCCAACGATTTCAGCTTTTTAAAAAAAGCATTTACACCTAAAAAATAGGGTGAGCTATAATTTCTTCCTTCTTAAAAATGTTTCTAAATACTACTAAAAATACTTGCATTTACAAAATAGTTGATGAAAATATTCCTCTGGTTTGTACAAGAAGAGTGACAGAGACCATTGATAAGACATGATATATGATATTCATCAGTTTGGTTTCTTTCTCTCCTGCTTCATCCAAGGCTGGACTGTCCTTATTTTTAGTTTCTTCATTTTCTACAAGTAAATCTTTTTTAGTTTCTTCTCAATTAAAAAATGTCTGTGGGTGAGGCTTAAAAAAAAAAGCCTCACCCATAGACATTTTTTAATTGTTTTTAGAGACAGAGGAAGGAAGAGAAACATCTATGGGAGAAAGAAGCATTGATTGGTTGCCTCCTGCCCACACCTGCATGTGCCTATGTATGTCCTTAGAATTGTAGGGGATCATCCTGGCTGAATTGGCATCATCCACACCGGACACAAGATCTAACGCACAACCTAGGTATGTGCCTGACTAAGAACCCACAACTTTTCAGTTATGGTATGACACTTCAACCAATTGAGCCACACTGGCCAGGGCTCTTCTTTAGTTTCTTGTTTAGCCACTTAGGTCTGTTTCCCCTTTGCTCCCCTTTTCTCTTTTGTTTGCACTCTTTGGTCTGCAGATTTATCCTTTCCTGCTGCTTTTTTTGGTGGGGGGGCTTTGTTTCAACTTTTATAGGAGCAAGTTTAGCTGACAACCTTACTATCTCTTCTTGGGTGCCTCCTTTGCTGCCTTTTCCTCAGAGCTGACCTTCCTCTTGGGTATGGTGGCAATGGGCCATGTGTGTGCTGGGTGCCTGAGTGCCTGAATAGTCTTCATGAAGCTGGGCTTCCTGGCTGCTGCTGCTGCTTACCACCCCAAACACTGTACCCCCATTGAGTAGTTTCTAACATTGTGGGCCAAGGCTAGGGGTGCTTTAACTTTTTCTCATTATGTCGTTTTTCATTCAACAAATAGTTTTTTAAAAGAACATTATTAAGGAGATGGTCCACAAACTTTGAGGACCACTATCATATGGAACTTAACAAGTAATTAATATATTGAATAAATGGGCTTCCCTCTCACCTCTTTTTTTCTTCCCTTATTTCTACTTCCTGGTCTTCTTAGCCTTACTCACTACCTTCAAGCCATATACCCAGTAATTTCTCCAGCACCCACAGCCTGATGGGAGGTGCATACATGGCAGGACAGGAACAACAAATAAGCTGAATCCTGGAGGAGTGAAGCAGTGAAACTCAACCCAGGCTGCACAAGTGGGGTGTCTAGAGAACTTTATTGAGCAACAATGCATAAATTTCTCCCTGAAAGGTTGACTTAATTTATAGGTGGAACTCCAAGCACTTGGAATTTTAAAAGCTCCCCAGGTGATTCAAATGTGCAACCAGGACTTAGAATCACTAGCTTAAGGTCATGGAAACCACTGGGTCCCCCAACACCATGGGCCTGCTCCCTCACCTTTAAGCTAGAAAGACTCTACCATGAGCATGAAAATGTAAAGAAACACATATACTAACCCTATAAACACTTTGGTGAATGCCAAATAATCCCATAATGACAATAATATAAATATTGGTTATTAGTTTTTGACATTTGTCCTTACCAGAGATAAACCATATGGGAAAACATATTTGCCAATGATACCTTAAACAAGGGTTTAATCTCCAAAATATATAAAGAATTCACATGACTCCACTCTAAAAAAACAAGTAACCCAATTAGAAAATGGGCAAAGGACTTGAACAGACATTTCTCCAAGGAGGACATACAGAGTATCCAGAGAAACATGAAAAGATGCTCAATATTGCTAGCTATAAGAGAGATGCAAATTAACACCACAATGAGATACTACTTCACACAAGTCAGAATGGCCATCATAAACAAAGCAATAAACAACAAATGTTGCAGAGGTTGTGGGTAAAAGGGGACCCTAGTTCACTGTTGGTGGGATTGCAGACTGGTACAACCAATATGGAAAACAGTATGGAATTTCCTCAAAAACTAAAAATGGAAGTGCCTTTTGACCCAGCAATTGCACTGCTAGGATTATATCCTAAGGACCCTCAAACACAAATCCAAAAGAATGTATGCACCCCAGTGTTCATACCAGCACAATTACAATAGCCAAGTGCTAGAAGCAACCTAAGTACCCATGAGTAAATTAATGGATCAAAAATCTATGGTACATCTACACAATGGAATTCTGTGCAGCAGGAAAAAAAGGAGCTCCTACCCTTTGGGACACCATGGATGGAACTGGAGAACATTTGTTAAGTGAAATAAGCCAGACAGTGAAAGACAAATATGTCATAATCTCACCTTTAACAGGAACCTAATCAACAAAACCAACAAGCAAGTGAAATATAACCAAAGACATTGAAATTGAGAAAGGCTGACAGTGACCAGAGGGAAGAGTGTGGTGGGGATAATAGGGGGAAAGGTGTAGGATTTAGAGGAACAATTATAAAGCACACATGGACAATAATAGGGTGCAGGGTGAAAGCAGAGGAAGGAGGTGGGGAGGCCTGGGGTGATGGGGAGGGGTGGGGGGAAGGTCGAGAACTGTACTTGAACAACAATAAAAAAGTGTTCTAGACTTCCGCCAAGATGGAGACGTAGATGGAGGATCCACCTCACCTCTGTGCACAACCAAATCTAAGAACAACTATTTTTAACAGCAGTCACAACCAAGCCACACGGAAAATCGACAATACGGAGTCCAAAGGACAACTAGATACTCGTCTGGACTGGTACGAGGAGCGAGGCCAGCAGCGGAGCAGGTTAGCAAGAAAAAATTCCCGGGGCAGTGCGCGGTGCGCGCAGGCAACCGAGGGCGCTGATCGCCAGACAGCTGGCTGCCGGAGCTCACAGGGAAGAGGCGCGGTGGGTCGGTCGCGCGCATTTACGTGCGGAGAAACCAGTGAGAAGGGAAACCCGCGCGGTGCAGCAGGCTCACACAATTAGGATTGGATAAACAAGCCCAAGGTGTGTGAGTGACTGGATGCGCTGGGCTAGCGGAGAGGAACGCCATTGCTCCCTCTCTGACCCTGCCCCCACACACAGTGTCACAAACCAGCGACCTGGGTCGCCCCATCCTGGTAAACAACTAAGGCTTCGCTCCGCTCACTTAACAGCACGAATAGACCAAAAATGGCTCTAGGACAACTCAGAGCCCCAGAACCGATAGACCTAAGTGATGAAGAAATAGCCAGTCTTTCAGATGCACAGTTCAAAACACTGGTTATAAGGATCCTTACAGAACTGGTTGATTTTAGTCACAAATTAGAGAAACATATGGAAGCTAAATCAATTGAAATGAATGGGGATACAAAAGATACCAATAGTAATGGAAAGAAAATTGGGACTCAAATCAAGGGAGAGGACCAGACGGAAGAAAAAATGATCAAACAGAAAGGAATGAAGAAATAAGAATTCAGAAAAATGAGGAGAAGCTTAGGAACCTCCAGGACATCTTTAAACGTTCCAACATCCGAATTATAGGGGTACCAGAAGGGGGAAAGGCACAACCACCAGTTGAAAAATTATTTGAACAAATAATAAAGGAGAATTTCCCCAAGATGGCAAAGGAAATAGACTTCCAGAAAATCCAGGAAGCTCAGAGAGTCCCAAAGAAGTTGGACTCAAGAAGGAACACACCAAGGCACATCATCATTACATTAGCCAAGATTAAAATGAAGGAGAGAATCCTAGAAGCAGCAAGAGCTAAGGGGACAGTCACCTACAAAGGAGTTCCCATCAGACTGTCAGCTGATTTCTCAAAAGAGACCTTACAGGCAAGAAGGGGCTGGAAAGAGGTATTCCAAGTCATGAAAACCAAAGATCTACAACCAAGATTGCTCTACCCAGCAAAACTTTCATTTAGAATGGAAGGACAGATAAAGTGCTTCTCAGATAAGACCAAATTCAAGGAGTTCATCATCACCAAGCCCTTATTATATGAAATGTTAAAGGGACTTACCTAAGAAAAAGAAGATAAAAAAGATGAACAGTGAAAGGACAGCAAACTCACAGTTATTAAGAACCACACCTAAAACAAAAGCAAACTAAGAGGATAGCTAGATCAGGAGCAGAACCATAGAAATGAAGATCTCATGGAGGGTTAGCGACAGGGGAGTGGGAGGAGGGGAAGGGGGGAGAAGGTACAGAAAATAAGTAGTATAGACAGTAGATAGAAAATAGATAGGGGGGAGGGTAAGAATAGTAGGGGAAATACAGAATCTAAAGAATTTGAGACACATGTTCATGAACTAAAGGGGGAAATGGTGGGGGAGGGGTATGCAGGGTGGAGGGGAAGGGAGGGGGGAATAGAGCAAATGTAATGGCATAATCAATAAAATAAAATAAAATAAAAAAGTGTTCTAAAAATTTAAAAAATAAAAAGTAAAGAAAAGAGCATGAGTAAATGAATGAACTCATGACAACCAAAGGAAAACACTGAAAGAGCTAGTTGCAATACCTATTTTAAGTTTCTGGTTTTATTAGTTAAGGTTCTCCAGAGAAACAGAACCAATAGACTGTGTGTTTGAGCTCTTACAAAGAGATTTATTACAAGGACTCAGCTTGCAAGATTATGATGCTGGCAGGTCCCAAGACCTACAGGGTGAGCGAGCAAGCTGGAGACCTATGAGAGTTTATGGCATTGTTCCAGTTTGAGTCCAATGGCTTGAGAACCAGGAGAATTAATAATGTAGTTGCAATCCAAAGGTCAGCAGTTTCACAAGTCAGGATGAGCCAATGTTTCAGTTCCAGACCAAAGGTGGGGAAAGCCAATATCCCACTTCAAAGCCCAATAGGCAGAAAGAATTCTCTTACTCGAGTTTTTTTTTCTATTCAAGCCTTCATCAGATTGGATGAGAACCATCCAACTGCAGAGGGCAATCTGATTTAATCAAACTACTGATTAACATGTTAATCTAATCTAAAACCATCTACACAGAAACACAGAGAATGATTTTTCTAACCAAATACCTGGGACCCTATGGCCAACTCAAGCTGACACATAAAATTAACCATCACACTAGTTTTGTGTATATAAAGATGCTTTAAATGTACTCTCCTCATATGGCAAATTCCCAGGGCAGAGGTGGCTCACCCATCATTCATCATTTTTCAGAACAGCTATAACAATGGATGAATACAAAACTGTATGTGTCCATTGTAGTGTGTCATTTTTGCTATGCTTCTATCACTCAGGGACTGTTGTCACCCAGAAGGAAAAGGGAAAGGGAAGAGGGAGGAGGGAGAAAAAGAATGCTGCCTAACATCAGTCCTAAATTCCAGAAGCACTATGTGCAGGGTTTGTTAAAGTCTTGCTTCTCCACAATATGTTTTCACAGGTTTGAAATTAGCCTGATATGGGCCAACAATAAGGAAGAGTCAAGCATACATAGCAGAAAACCTATAGTCTCTAGATACTTGCTTACTACAAGAGAATCCAAGTTAATGACCGTCGATTCAGTGATGAGATAAGAGGAGCTAATCTGCCCACCCTCCTGGGCACTTTCAGGCTAACACAGATCTCTTCAGTCCCAGCTTTCTAAGTCACTAAATGAGCCTTTTTTTTTTACTCAATTTTGGGTTACTTCTCTAAAGCAGAGTGGAAGTCTATCAATGTGTCTAAAATCCTTCTCTCCACTTCCTCACTGGTGCCTGAAATTCTTTTAAGAGAGACTTAAAAACACAAATAACCTCAGGAGAAGAAATCAATGGACTGATAATCATTTAGATCTCTAGAGATGAGGATTTCTTACGCCACTCCCTCCAGGCTTTATACTTCCCCCTCTCCTGATGGAGAAACCCAGTAAAATTTGTTATTTCCTAAGACACTGATGAGGCATGCTCATTTGTGTGGTGCTCCTGTTCTTCCAGCCAGAAGGCCAATAGAAGATGCTGGCCCAAGACACTTTTATCCATGAAAAGGAGGCCATATTATCTTGCTAGTGACCCCTCCTCTCTTTTCTCTTTTTCCTCTCTTCTCTTGTCTCTACTTCTTTTCCCTTTTCTCCTTCTCTCTCTCTCTCTCTCTCTCTCTCTCTCTCTCTCTCTCTGTCTGTCTCTGTCTCTCCTTCCGCATAGCCAACATGGAATAGAAGGCAAAGACTTTTTCACATTTTCAAGGAGGATTGGCCTCATTGCATTCCATTCTTCTCTTCCTAATGCAGCATACCAAAGCTCTGTGCTTTGAATGTTGATGCCCCAACCATGACTGACAGCAATAAGGGACTCACTTTCCTTGGCTGCTGTCCCTGTCTCTTTCTCCAGTGGCATCACTGAGGGGAAAATTACTATAGTCCAGAGTCAAATTCAGGAATGATTGCTCTTCTGACCACTATGCCTTCCTAATGACACTCAAACCTAATAATTCCACTTAACAACATTAGGCTTTGAATTACTGTGTATTCTTCCTAAATTTTTATGGCAGAGAAGGGGCCAAAATGTAACAAATAGTAAGAAAGAGATTAGCACTTGAAAGGGTGAGATGGCAGCAAAGGACATATATAAGCAGAGACTTCAGGTGAAGACTTAGCCCCTTGTGCAACTAATTGCCACCTACTTTATGCAACAATGGAAGAGAACAAAACCACTCTAACCACTCTTGTACACTTTGGTGTGAAATGTGATCCCCAGAGTCCCCTTTCCTGTAGGAGGCAAGAAATCACTTTTTAAAGAATTCTCACTGATAGAAGCTTCTATACTGAAGCTATCTTATATATTGAAACCTATGTTAAGGGACCATGCTATTGATTTTGTGGGGCGGGAAGGGAGGAAAGGAATGAGAAAGTTGTTTCTGAGGAAGATATACAGTAAAGCTAGAAAAATAAGGCTAGGAAAGGACACAAGAAGGATTCCCAAAATAATTCTGCTTTTCCACCCAACACCGGAGCACCAAAATATATAAGGAAAATCTGGGTGGACTTCAGGACAGATGTTGGCAGCAACACAATTATAGTAGGGGATTTCAACACCCCACTGTCAAAAATGAATAGATCTCCCAAACAAAATATCAACAAAGATATTGTAGCATTGAAGAATGTCCTAGATCAAATGGACTTACCTGATATATATAGAGAGAACCTCTCATCCCAAAGAAGCAAAATGCACATTGTTTTCAAGATCACACAGCAAATTTTCAAAGATAGACCACATGAGGGAACACAAAACAAGCCTCAAAAAATTCAAGAAAATCGAAATCATATCAAGCATTTTCTTGGACCACAAGGGACTGAAACTAGAAACCAACATCAAGAAAAAAATCAAAAAACACTCAAACTCATGGAGATTGAATAGCATTCTATTAAGCAATGAATGGGCCAAAAATGAGATAAAGGAAGAAATCAAAAACTTTCTGGAAACAAATTAAAATGAACTCACAACAACCCAAAACCTATGGGACACAGCAAAGGAAGTCCTGAGAGATAAGTTCATACTGACATGGATCTACCTAAAATACATAGAAACATTCCTAGTAAACAACCTAACCTTACACCTACAAGAACTGGAAGAATGACAACAAAGACAGCCCAGAGCAAGTAGAAGGAAGGAAATAACCAAGATCAGGGCTGAATTAAACAGCATAGAAACTAAAAGCACAATTCTAAGAATCAATAAGGCCAGGGTCTGGTACTTTGAAAAGATAAACAAAATCGACAAGCCTTTAAGGAGACTCATCAAGAAAAAGAAGAGAGCCCTGGCTGGTGTAGCTCAGTGGATTGAGGGCGGGCCTGTAAACCAGAGGATCATAGTTCGATTCCCAGTCAGGGCACATGCCTGGGTTGCAGGCCAGTTCCCAGCAGGGGACCCATGAGATGCAACCATACATTGATATTCTCTCCCTCTCTACTTCCCTTCCCCTATAAAGATAAATAAATAAAATCTTTAAAAAAAGAGAGAAAGGACTCCAAGAAACAAAATCAGAAATGAAAGAGGAGAGGTTAAAACTGACATCACAAAAATACAAATGATTGTAGAAATTACTATGAAGAACTATATGCAAAAAAATTTGAAAACCTAGGTGAAATGGACAAATTTCTAGAAAAACATAATCTTCCAAAACTCAATGAAGAAACAGAAAGCCTGAACAGGACAACAACAGCTGACAAAATTAAAGCAATAATCAAAAAACTCCTGACACAAAAAACCCTGGACTGGATGGTTTCACAGGAGAATTCTACAAAGCCTTTAAGAAAGAGCTAACCTCTATTACTCACAGACTAATTCCAAAAAATCCAAAATGATGGAAGACTCCTAAACTCTTTTTATGAAGCCAGCATCATCTTAATCCCAAAAAACAGATAAAGACACAACAAGGAAAGAAAACTACAGGCCAATATTGCTGATGAACATCAACACTAAAATCCTCAACAAAATATTGGCAAACTGCATCCAGCAATACCTTAAGAAGATCATATACCATAATCAAGTGGGATTCATCCCAGAGATCCAAGGATGTTACAATATTTGCAAATCAATAAACATAATACATCACATAAATAAAAGCAAAGACAAAAATCACATGATCATATCAACAGATGTGGAAAAAGCATTTGATAAGCAATCAAAACAGCACCCATTTATGGTACAAACACTCAGCAAAGTGGGAATAGAGGGAGCATTCCTCAACGTCATGAAGACCAAATAGGAAAGCCCTATAACCAACATTATACTCAATGAACGAAAACTAAAAGCTTTCCCAGTAAGATCAGGAACAAGACAAGGATGTCTGCTCTCGCCACTCCTACTCAACATAGTATTGAAGTCCTAGTCACAGCAAGCAGAAAATAAATAAATAAATAAACAAAAGGCATCTGAATTGGAAAAGAGGAAACAAAACTGTCACCATTTGCAGATGACATAATAGTATACATAGAAAATCCTATAGATTCCATCTAAAAACTACTCAACCTAATAAATGAATTTGGCAAAACAGTGGGATACAAAGTCAATATTCAGAAATTGAAGGCATTTTGTACACCAACAATGAAATATCAGAAAGAGAAATCAGGGGGAAAATCCCATTTGATATAGCAACAACAACAAAAAATAAAGTACTTAGGAATAAACCTAACCAAGGAAGTAAAAGACCTGTACTCAGAAAACTAAACAACGCTGAAGAAAGAAATTTAAAAAGACACAAGCAAAAGGAAATATATACTGTGTTCATGGATTGGAAGAATTAACATCACCGAAATGTCCATACTGCCCAAAGCAATTTACCAACACAATTCCTATTAAAGTACCAGTGAATTTAACAGATATAGCACAAACATTTCAAAAATTTATATCAAACTATAAATGACTTCAAATAGCTATAGTGATTTTGAGAAATAAGAACAAAGTAGGAGGTATTGTTCATTGTTCAAAGTAGAACAGGTATTGTTCATTGTTCAAAGTAGAACAATGAACAATACCTGATACCAAAATGTATTACAAGGCCACTGAAATCAAAACAGCCTGGTACTGGCATAAAAACAGACACATAGACCAATGGAACAGAACAGAGAGCCCAGAAATAAACCCAACTATCCATGGTCAATTATTATTTGACAAAGGGGGAAGAAGCATAAAATGGAGTAAAAATAATCTCTTCAACAAATGGTGTTGGGAGATCTGAACAGCTACATGCAAAAAAATGAAAGTCAATCACCAACTTATGCCATACACAAAAATAAATTCAAGGTGAATAAAAGACTTAAATATAAGTCATGACACAATAAAAGTTCTAGAGGAAAACATAAGCAGGAAAATCTCAGACATTCCACACAGCAATATTTTCACTATGTCCCCTAAAGCGAAGGACATAAAGGAAAGAATAAACAAATGGGACCTAATCAAATAAAAAAGCCTCTCTGCATGGCTAAATAAAACAGCATTAAAATGAAAAGAGAACTAACTATATGGGAAAACATATCTGCCAATGAAAACTTGGACAAGGGTTTAATCTTAAAAACTATTTTTAAGGTAATTTTTTAAAATTGTAAATATAATTATAAATGTTTGAGAAGATGAAATTACAACTATGCAGAGAAAATCTAGAGAAATTACTGGACAAAACTTTCTCATTTCAAGTGGCAGTGTTTTTTCACTATGCAATTTAGAATCTGCAAATGCCAGGCTCCACAATTCAAATATTTTATGCCACAAAAATATTCTACTCTAAATTTTATTGCTAATTTAAATTCTCTATGGTATTTCTATGTTAAGACTGAGCCAAAAAATAGATGGCAATCTTCTCAATTATGTGAAAAAAAATGCATTCTAGGAAGTAAGTTATGTATATTAATGACAATAATGTAATTAGAATAGTAATTATATTTAACATTTATTAAGACCTTTCTGTGAGCTGGGGACTACACTAAGCTTTTCACAAACATTTTTTCATTCTTTCCTTACAACAACCCCCTTATGAAAGAACTACTTTGATCTCTAGTCCCAGGTCAAAAAACAGGTACTAGAGAGAATAAGTAAGTTGCCCATGTTTAGCCAACTTTACCTGGGTAATTCTACAAATAAGCAGTGTTGTCTGACTCAGAGTATGAACTCAGAGCATACAGAAGAACCAGATGGAACTAGTGCACAGCGGAAATGAAAGACCAGGTGTGACAGACCCTGGCCAGCAGAGTCCACCTGTTGTGGCTGATTATGAGAATGAATGCACAGGCAACAACAATCTTGTGGAGAAAAAGGGAAAGGCACAACTACTCTCTCAAAGGGGAGAGTGCCTATGGATGCCTCAGCCACTCCCTCAAGAGGAGAGCGCCCCGACCCTTGCCTGGACAGGCTTCTATTGTTTCCCTGGGGTCTTACATCAGAGAAAGATTTATTATCTATTACATAGAATATTATTGTCTACATTTTAGGTACAATCAAGAAAATGAAAATAACATGCAGAGGGGAATAGCGATGAGCTGATTAGCTCTGTCCTTGGGAGAACTCATACAGGCTTTGGAAATTACCTTGAAGATAGACGATACACATTTGTTGTTTTAGAACAGGGTGATAGAGTTTTAGGAAGAGCAAGCCATAACAATCTGTATGCATTTTCTAGGCTGATTCCCACGGGAAAACCCAGTTTGAAGATCTGGCTTCTGCCCACCACTTCACTTCTGTAGGTTTTCCATACAGAGCTGAGTCACATTTGCCAGACCAAAACAACTGGTCCCCTACAACTAGGAATTGCATAGCCAATCCTAATTTATGCCATGTGGACTGGCCCCATCTTTGTTCAATTAAAAGCACCAAATATTAGACTTCATAGTTCTCGGAGACAGAATCAGCCTGGGTTCTCCCAAAACAGGTCTTTAGACCCAAGAATTTGGGTATAAGTAGGTTATTTGGGAGGTGATTCCTGGAAAAAATTTAGGGAAATGGGGAAGTGAGACAGGGAGGGGAAGGAAGCCAATCTGAGGTACATCAATGAGCATGTTAACACTGTTGGCCTGGTACTCTATCTCACTGGGGACATCAGGATGACTATGTTGAACATGGTTTAGACTTGTCTCACCCAGAGCTAAGAAAGCTGGGCTCTGTAACCACCAACTTCTGCCTGTCAGTGGTTGGGGGTACTTCCCACAGCATTAATGTCTGGACACTCTTGGCCTGTTATTTGTCTGAGCTGTGCAGACTCTGCATGAACAGGGTTACTGGCATATACAGAAGTGAGAGCCAGAGGATGGGAATGTGGGTGCCCCCCTGACAGTTTGTTCCACTATATATGTCTCCACAAGGATATTCTTGGCTTCAAATTTGATAATCACTTCTTCTCATAGAGGTGTCATTCTAAAAATTGTTTTGAACAAGGGCTTACAAGTACAATCACTGATGATAGAATATTCTTTTCCTAGACCCTTCCAAGTTTTTGCCATGAGAGATGGAGAAAACTAGATGCCTACA
This sequence comes from Artibeus jamaicensis, assembly GCF_021234435.1. Taxonomy (NCBI): domain Eukaryota; kingdom Metazoa; phylum Chordata; class Mammalia; order Chiroptera; family Phyllostomidae; genus Artibeus; species Artibeus jamaicensis. The sequence goes on from NW_026521913.1 coordinate 4,771,833, forward strand.
ACCCCATGAGACATTATTTGGCATCAAAGAGTCAAAGTGTGCTGGAGAACTCCCAAGGTGCTGACTTCTGCCTACTTCTCTTATTCATGGTCTCAATCTTCTAAGAAGCTGGAGCCAAGTGACTTTCAGTAAAACTCAGTTAGAGGACATACTCAAGGCAGGCAAAGACTGTTAAAAAGCCATTTTTCTTTTGCCTAAGAGATTTAAAAGTCACCAGTGAAAGAATGAAAGTGATAAACCTTATGGTTAAGACTATTGTCAGCCAAAGGCTAGTTGATAGTATCAGTTCAACACTATCAGGAATTCCCAATTTGGGGTGCAGCAAAGAAGAAAACTTTTATTTAGTGCAAACAGCTCAACTGTAGTACAGCGCAACTGTTGTTATAGAACAGCTCTGAAAACAACACTGCTGTTGGGCAGCTCTTGGGGGAAGCATCCCTGGGAACATCTTCAGGATTTCAGCTCCAGCCAGAGAATGGTCTTCAGTTTTCAGTAGAAAAGGAACATACTCTCAGATCCAAAGGGAAGCTGACTTATATAGACATAGTCTTTGATTAGTCCATCCTCAAGCAAATGAAGACTCAAATCCTCACAGTTTGATTGGTCCTGATTCATCAGAATGGAGATACTCTGATTGGTCAGTGAAAAAGCTGATGGGGATATACCTGTGCAGCTCAGATGAGATGGGGATTCTAGAAACTCCTTTATAAGGTCTGGCTCAGATTGCTGGGACACAGTACAAACAGACAGTTCAGTTCAGGCTTCTCCCTAAAGTGCGATTTGCCCTGGAGGCCCCTGTAAAGAAATGGATGCTAGGCTCTGTTTTTTATTTTTGTTAATAAGAGGAGACAGAGAGAGAAACATCAGTTTGTTGTTCCACTTACTGATGCATTCATTGGTTGATTCTTGTATGTACCCTGGCTAAGGATCAAACTCACAACCTTGGCATATGGGGACAATGCTCAAACCAACTGAGCTATTTGGCCAGAACCAAACTATGTTCTTTTAAATTTGAGCCATTAGACATTGGTAGCCCTTGTTAGCAGGTATCTTCTCATGCTTCACAACATTTAAGCCTTAGAAATCCAGGCATGAAGCATGACTATGTTTTACTACATTGATTTGGTCCACTTTTTGGCATATAAGAGGAAAAGATGAGCTTATTTATGTACCGCATTATACCTGACCATATAGTGTGAAGGGTGTGTGTATGTGTGTGTGTATGTGTGTGAGGGGTGGTGTGCATAATCAGGAGAGACAGAAGAGTTTACAAAAAACTGAGAAGGTGGTATTGAAATATGTCGTAGACAAAAAAAAAAAGAAAGAAATATGTCGCAGACATAATGCAAGCCAAATTTTTATTGGAACCAAGTTGAGTTCTGATTTTTGCCCTTTTATTTTATTTTTTAAATATTTTATTTATTCTTAGAGGAGAATATAGAGAGAGAAATGTTGATCAGTTGCCTTCCCCATGCTCTGAATCAGGCATGTGGCCCACAACTAGACATGTACCCTGACTAGAAATTGAACTGTCAACCTTTTGGTTTGTGTCATGATTCCCAACCCACTGAAACACACCAGTAAGGGCAATTTTTATCCTTTTTCACTAAAATAAAAACTTTCAACAATGAAAGCTTTGATGAATTACCATAGAGAGAATGTAGATAGAACCATAAATGATTTTTAGGGTTTTTTTTTAATCTAAATTGAGTGTTATATTGCAAAGATATAGTCCACAAAATATTATTTGAATGCCAAATCACCCAAATGTATAGCGAAAGGGTGAACTTCTAAAGTTTATTTCCTCCTGGAGTACTCTGTCTAGATAAGGTTGATTTCTGCCTTTTATGGCTGTGATTTAAAATATGACTTTTCTGAACTTTGTAACCTCATTTGAAGGAAGGCATTCTAAGAGGAAAGGATAAAATTCAATTAACTAAGATGAAAGAAATTAATCTACTGGGCAAACATATCAGGCAATTGGAAGCATTCATACCTTTCAAAAAGGAAATAACCTATTTCTTGCCTTGTTATCTAATGAAACAGGAGTTTATTTCTCTTGAAGCTGTTACAAATCTGCTTAATGAGGCCTAAACATCATTGCCAAGCAATTAGAGTTTTTATTGTATCACTGATTTTTTTCATTTCCACAGTTGCTGACAATCATTAGCCAATACTGTCTTATCTAAGAATGCCCATATGTGTACACACATGTGTGCACACACACACTCTAGCTGGCTGAGAAATATAATAATTCCACTGACATCTGAGGCCAGAGGGTGTGAATAAACAGCCTCAGACAGTTTCCAAATTTGAACATTCCGCATATTTGTTAATGCATTTGTGCTGATCTGTGCTCACTTTCTGTTCAGTGGGTATTATTTTTTAGGTGCTGGAAAATGGCAGCATTTACTAATACAAACACACATGTAGCAGGTTTCATTTTCCAAAGGTCCACTTCACTATCAGCTGTGCCACATGCTCTTCTAGATCCTTGCCACTTTGTGAGATTCATCCACACAAGTTTACAAATAATGTCTTGAATGGGTAATTTTATTGAATATATCCTCTCACCTTTCTTGATCTAAATTTTTAAAAGATTTTATTTATTTAGTTTTAGAGAGAGGGGAGGGGACAAAGAAGAAAGGGAGAGAAATATTGATGTGAGAAAGAAACATCAACTGGTTGCTTTCATACATACCCCAACCGAACACACAACCCAGGCATGTGCTTTGACTAGGAATCGAACTGGCAACCTTTCACTTTGCAGGATGACACCCAACCAACTGAGCCACACCAGTCAGGGCTCTTGACCCAAATTTTTAAAAATATCTATCAATAAGAATGAATTGCATACTAACTGTATGCCCAGTCCTGTTAGACAATGCAACAAGTACAAGAGAAAAGGTACACCCCAAAGTCACAGCATTTGGAATGTGGTCAGAGAAGCAAACCATACTCACAGCAAAAACATAGGAAGAATGCACAGCAGCTGAAGTAGGTGACTTGCAGAGAAAGAACCTCCATGCTAAGCAATAATATGCAGAAAATGATATCTCCCACCTTTCTATTCCTATGTTGTTCCCAATGCCAGGTGGATGACTCAGGTACAACCAAGCTCATGAGAACTCAGGTAATTTACTTGGTACCTGCCTGAAGCCTACACCTTCATAGTAACTGCCATCCATCAAGTGCCTCCTCCATGACAGAAAACCTTTAAGGGCCTTGTTTTGTGAAGAAACTGCTTAATGCTAAGCCTGAATAATTCAACATTAATCCCAAAGAAGGTGAGTATTTCTGATTAACAGCTGTATGGCAACAGAATAAATGAGTGTGCAATTCCTTCCACCTGTCAACTTTAAAATTACACAATTCTGGATTTATTTTTTTATTTCATAGAGACTTGCATTGTTTCAAATTTGGAGCAAATAAAACAACTAATATTTTATGCTATACTAAATTAAATTAAAAGTATGTCTACTACTTATCTTCATTTTTATGCTAACAATTAATTCTTACATTGATGGCAATATAGTAGTTATATAATACTTACAAAGAGCTTCATGCTTAAGTAAGTGCTTACCATAGATAAATGCTTAGCATGAATGGAAGCTCATTAACTCTACTACAAAGTAGATGTTACCATTATCCCAGTTTATAGGTAGAAAAGAGTGAAGCACAAAGACGTTAAGCAGTTCATCTAAAGTTACACAACTAACTGGTACTAAGTGATGGAACTACAGCCAAGCAATCTGGCCCTAGAATCTGCTACACTCTCAACCACCAGGCTCTACCTCATTTAATATCCATGCTGGAAGTATTGCATTCCCGTTTTACTAATGGTGAGTTACCTAGAATTCCAACTGATCTATATCCAGCTCTAAAACACACCCTGCTTGCCTTAAGCTTTTGCCCCTGCTGCCTTTATCAAACCAAGCACTTTTAATTCAGTAGAGACATAAACAAATGAAAAAAATCCACCTTTATCATGAAACTTGATAAGAGGCAGGAAGCACAATGGTTAGTTGACTTATATCAATAATAGCAAAAACATTTATTAAGACCCTTCAACAAACCACGCATCATTCTGGGAGCCCTCCGTGCATTAGCTTGTTGAAGTCTCATAAACAATGCATGAGGTCAGCACAACACTTCCTCCCTTTGCACAGATAGTTGTCTCAAAAAGGCTAGAAGTAGGATAGGGGATGAGGTCTTGCAGTTGTTCTCTCAGCAGCTCCCACTCCTCAACTGCCGGAACTGAGAACAGATGAGGTGACAAGTCACACCTCCAATTCACTCACAAAAATGCAGATAAGCTATGTTGCATGTGTTGGAGAGAAATCAAGGCAGGGGAGGTATATTGCTCAAAGGAGAACCATAGTGACCCCAGGGATGCCAAGAGGTGAAAAGCAAAGAAAAGGTATTCCCCAGAGGTCCTAAAGAGCTGTAGAACCAGGTTATTGGAAACCCTGTGGGTTTCCTGGAGGACTGATGTAGCAAATATGTTGATGCCCACCAGGGTGCCCTCTACAGGGTAGCACTTCACTCCAATATGCCTCAAGGGACATAAATCTTCAGCATTATTTGCTATGAATTCCCAATAGTGTTGCTAATAAAAGAAAGCATTTCAACTTGTTGCCATATTATTCTTTCTATATTATTGCAGCCATTTGTTTTTATTGTGGCATAAAGAAAAGGTTTTAGGCTTTTGGCAAGTAGTCCTTTGTTTTCCTTTATTTAAAAACATGAAAGATTAGCTCATTAAGAACTGTTAGTCACTATGATATGCCTAATGGTGCATTATGTCTTAAGTGCTGATTTTGCTGTCACTTAGTTGAAATTTATTCTAATACATCTTCGTTAGAGTATTTGGAAATGTAATGGGCAGGGCTGCCCCACTGAGTATATAGCAAAGGTATGGGTTGAAACTGATAATCTGTATATGTCATAAAGAGAACTGTACTATAATTCTCAATGAAATAATATTCTATAAATGAGCACATACCTCAGTAAGCTAATATTCTATGTGTTATACACAGGCTGCTGGTGCCCCATCCAGCTCCCCTTTATCAGGCCATGTACCATCCCGCAGTGGTTGTGGCTAACAGCTTTCCGCTGCCTCCAACTCTAGAGAATTGCCCTCTGCCAGAAGGGAAGCTACCTCACCAGTGGATTATGAGCATGGCTTATATTGACATAGCTGATGGCTGTGTCAACAAGTTGACTTCAAAGGTGGGCAAGGGACTTTGAGGGGGACACATAGATGAGATCCACATCGAAAAGTGTCATGAATGATATTTACCAAAGTGTTGATGGCCATCATCCCTGGGAGGCCAGATTCTTTATTTACTTCTTTATGCTTCCTATACTTAAAAAAAATTTTTGTAACAAATATGTAATGTTTTTGCAAAAAGAACAGTGAAGATATATCAAAGTAAGAAGTCATCATATTTGACTCCCCTCATTTCACAAGCAAATTAGACCTTGGGCAGAGCTCACAGACTTGAGTCTCAGAGACCTATCTGCAGTGTGAGCACAGTGCAATGGCCCATCCAGCCCTAGGGATGTAGAGGACATCATCAACAACTGTAGCTCAGATCAGATGAGGGACACACCAGGCTGTGAGTCCCCACTAGAAGAAAAGAAGGAGCATGGAACCTGGATCCATTAACTGATTTCTGTATGTCAAAGAACAAGGGTGTAATCATTTCCATGGGTCTCAAATACTAAAGAGAGTTATGTAAGACATTCAATAAAGTTAATAAAGTGCACCAGTCTAAACTATAAGCTCACTGACTTTTTTAACATAAATATACATCTATGTAAGCACCACCTAGTCAGGATAGAGAATATTTTCAGAACCCGTAACTTTTGCTCATGCCCCTGCCCAGAAAATAACAGCACATCTTCTCTCCCTGTCCCAACATAATATAATTACTGCTCTGAATGCTATATCATCAATTAAGATTTTTAAGGTTATTTATTTATTTATTTAGCTTTAAATAACTTATTTATTTATTTTTAGACAGAGGGGAAGGGAAGGAGAAAGAAAGAGAGAGAAACCTTTATTTATGCTCATTCTTACATACCCCCTATTGGAGACCTGGCCTGTAACTGAGGCATGTGCCCTGACTCGGAATCAAACCAGTGACTCTTTGATTTGCAGGCCAACACTTAATCCCACTGAGCTACACCAGCCAGGGCTAGTTTTGTTTGAACTTAAACTTCACTGTTATGCCAAATTCCTCAGGAGGCAAAGGCTAAGATAGAGATTTGCACTCATGAAGATTTTTAAGAAGCATTCGTAATACTGGTACCTGTGAGGGTGAAAGAATTGGGGAGAAGCTAGACTGGGATACATTTACAAGTTCTCAGGCAATTCCACAGGGAACTCTGGGGTGGGGATGGTCCTCCAGAATGTCCCCATGTTGGAGGGGACAGATTTTACACCCCACATTGACCACTGGTGGGATATTGGACTGCCTCCAGAAATATGTTGTGATATTGGGCAAGGTGGGCCCTCTTTAGCCAGGACAACAGCAGAGGAGAGAGAGGCTCAGCTATAAGCTTTGAACACTCCCAACCCATGGGGCAATGAGTGCTTCAGTCCTAAAGTTTCAGAGAATGTGGATGGTGCATCAGTATATTCATGTAAATAAACATATAGAGTATGTGCACTCTGTGTGTGGCTTTCTTCTCCCAATATAATTTCTAGGAGATCTGTTTGTGCTGTGCATGTAACATTCATTCTTACTGATGAGTGGTATTCCATTGACTGATTTGGCACAATTTATTTATCTATTCTACTATTGATAAGCAATTGGTTTATTTCCGATTTGAGGCCATTACAAATACAGCTGCTACACATATCTTTTAAAGCAGCTTTTTTGAGATATATTATAGTTCATACACCCCCCAATTCACCTATTAAGAACACAAAATCAATGGTTTTGTGCATATTCATAGGTATGTACAACCATCACTATAATTGATTTTAGAACATTTTCATCACTTCTAAAAGAAATCTTATACTGGGATAGCTATTACTCTCCTATTCCCCCATCAGCCTTCAGCAACTGCTAATCTACTTGTCTGTATGGTTTTGCTTATTCTGGACATTTCATATAAATGGAATTATATATGTGACTTTTCATGACTGACTTCTGTTACTTAGCCTAATATTTTCAAGGTTCCTCCATGTTGTGGCATATATCAATACTTCACTCCTTTTTTGAACAGATAACTTTCCATTGTATGGATATACCACATTTTATTTAGCCATTCATGAATTGATGGATTTTTAGGTTGTCTACATTTTTTTTGCTACTATGAATAGTGCTGCTATGAACATCCATATATAAGTTTTTGTGTGGTCATATGGGTTTCATTTCTCTTGGGTGTATATTTAAAGAGTAGAATTGCTAGTTATATGGTAACTCTATGTTAACTGTTTTAGGAACTTCCAGGCTATTTTCCAAAGTAGATTCACATCCTCACCAACACTCGCCCTTGTTTGTCTTTTTTTATTCTAGTTCTCCTAGAGAGTGTAAAGTAGTAGCTCACTATGGTATTATTATCAATCATCTTTTCATGTGTATATTGGACATTCTTATTTTTAATTGAATTATTTAATTTTTACTACTGAGTTGCATGTTTTTATATTTTAAATACAAGTTCCTTATCACATATGTGATTTGAAATTATTTTCTCTCATTCTGTGAGGTGTCTTCTCACCTTGATAATATCTTTTGAGGAATAATAGTTTTTAATTTTGATCAAGCCAAATTAATTTTTTTTCTTTTTATGTTTTTGCTTTGGTGTTATATTTAAGAATCTACAGCAAAATCTGAGGTCATATAGATTTACCCTTATGTTTTCTTCTAAGAGTTTTATAGTTTTACAGTTAGGTCTTTGATCTATTTTGAGTTAATTTTTGTACAGTGTATAAAGTAAAGGTCTAACTTCTCTTTTGAATGTGATTATCCCATTGCCCATACATCATTTGTTGAAAAGACTATACTTTCCCTATTGGATGGTATTTTCATCCTTACTGAAAATCATTGAACTATAGATCAATCCTTGCCAGTACCACACTGTCCTGATGCCTGTTGCTTTGTAGGAAGTTTTGAAATAGAGAAGTGTGAGATTTAATATGTACTTTTTATAGACATATCTAATCATTGCTCTTGAATCTATGCCTAAGAGTGAAATTGCTGGTATACATATGTTTAGTCTTAGTAGAAAGTGCAAAAATAATTTATAGGGGTTGTTTTTAATAACATATAAATGAAGTTATACAAATCAATCCAATTGAAGTCAAACAAATACCTAGTCAGTATTGCAATGGTTTTTAAGTTTTGATGGTAAGAAGTAACTTTAGTCCCACAAAGCATTTATGACTTTTTGGTCAATAAGCTTCTAAGGAGGTAGTGATTCCTGAAAAACAAACTCCTCCATGAAAAGGGCCTCAATTTGCCTAAAGACCTTGTCCAGAGAAAGCATATAGTGATTTCCTCAAGAAAGCATGAACCAGAGAAGCCACAGTTGGCAACCCAGTTGGAGTTCCTCCACTGGCTAAGACATTTAAAATTTTAAAATCTTAAGGCAAATTACAAAAATTGCCTCTACTGAGAAATGACTAGTACCCCGTCTGGTTACACCAATTCGCAAAAAGCTCCCATTCATCTGGTGCCCCAGCCCCACCCCTTGACTCAGGGTTGGTGGACAGAGCCAGGCAAGCCTGGATCTCAGCCTCTGCTTTACTCAGGAATCCAGCCAGAGACTGTCATGCTCTGGCTGTGATGGTTGTCAACAAGGGGCAAAGAAACAAATCAAAATGTGAAGGGTGTTGGTAACCAAATCCAAGCATACAAATGTATGCTATAGACAAGGCTCCCTTTCTTGCCCACTGCTTTTTGGGCATGCCCTTGGCAGTTTTGGCCAATGGTACAGGCTGCCTTATTTTGAGTTTCCCCTAAATGGAACCTGGGATAGAATTTGATTTCATGTGGTTTGTTTGGGAACTGATCCCAGAAAACCCTGTATGGAAGTGATAGAAGTCAGACAGGAAGGAAGCTAATGTGTATTAGTGAGAATGTTACCACAGTGGCACCTTGGGCTGAGTTTCCCCAGGACTGTCTGAGAGTCTGTGTATAACTGTCCCTCTGAAAGGCCAGGACATTAGAATGTTTTTTTTTCACTAGTTCTTACCCCTCATTGGTGAGGGTTACTCCTGGGATGTTACCTCCCTGGCACTTTTGGTCTGCCTCATACACTATGAAGGAAGCTCAGTGTGTGAGGGAACTGTCTGCGGCCACCTCAGGGACAGGCTAAGAGAATATGAGCAGCATATCCACAGCATTTGCTTCACTCCCAAAACTCATAACTCTTATTGTTTCCTGCTCCTCATGGGTCTACTGGCTAAACCATTCAGATTATAACAGAACAACATGCGGGACCCTGACCATAATTTATGGTCCCCCCTCTGTCACCTCAGAGGTTGAGGGAGCAGTGGAGAGAATGGGAAAATGTTGATACAAAAATGTGAAAGGCCGAAGCTTGAAGCAGATAAACTGTGCTTGAATGAATTGCTTGTTCTCAGAAGAGAAAGAACTTCATTAGAATGGCTAATTTAACGTCACATGTTGCAACAGCCAAAGATCACCAGGCAAAAATTATTACTTGTTTAGGATGTTGCAGGCTAGAGAAATCTCCATGTCCCTCTTTTCCTTTTAATTACCAAATCCTATGAACAAGCCAAGATATCTAAAAGAAAATTATGAGCCCCATCTGCCCACTGGGGTAATGCTGAGACAAAGGAAAAATTCTTGCTGGCAGATATTCCTGGCCAGGAGACACTTAATACAGTCCAGTTGATTTTAACACATTTGTTGCCAAGTTACATGGACATTCTTTATCCTTGAAGATGCAACACCAAAAAGATCTTTTTTGTTTGTTATCAGCTTACTTAGTTTTCAATTTATTTTTTCAAAGATTTTATTTATTTATTCATCTTTAGAGGGGAAGGGAAGGAGAGAGGGAGAGAAACATCAATGTATGGTTATCTTTCATGCATCCCCTGCTGGGAACTGGCCTGCAGGGAACCAGCCTGCAACCCAGGCATGTGCCCTGAGTGGGAATCAAACTGCGATCCTTTGGTTAGCAGGCCTGTGCTCAATCCACTGAGCTACACCAGCCAGGGCTCAGTTTTAGATTTAGATATAGCTCATATGTTGTATAAATCTAGGCTAGATGAGGAAAAAAATCTCTCCAGGGATCCATTTAATTTATAAATAAATAGATTATGCAGCTTGAGGGGTCATGAAATGGCGCCTTCTGTGATTCCATGTGGTAATATCATATAGGAACTTGTTTGGAAAACAAAGACAACTTAGGGAACAAGAGGGTGTAGACATCACAAAGTAATTCTTGAGCTCATAGGTCACTTTGAAAGGAACCCGTTGTGAACTTTTGCTATCTATAAAACTTCTTGAGTGAGTTTCAATCAGTTGAGTCAACTCAGTTGGGCAGAAAATCATGCAACAACCATCAGAGTTAACATATCCTCAATAGTGCCTCAGGCTGACAGAAACACTGTAGGAATGAGCTAACAATGCTGTTTTAGAGTGAAGAAAGAAAAATTAGCTGAACCCTAATTCAGAAGGGTTTGCCCTGGCTGGTGTCGCTCAGTGGATCCAGCCCTGACCTGTGAACCTAAAGGTCACTGGTTTCATTCCCAGTTGAGGCATATGCCTGGGCTGTGAGCCAGGTCCCCATTTGGGGGGCATGTGAGAGGCAATTGATTGATGTATCTTATCGATGTTTCTCTCCCTCTCTTTCTCCCTCCCTTTCCCTCTCTCTCTAAAAATAAATTAATTAATCTTTTTTTAAAAAGAAGTTTGAGGATATTTCTGCAGATGATCTCAGAAACACACTCAAAAGTCCATTAAATTCTAAATAAATACCCTTAGAAAAATATTCAGGATTCTCAATAGCCAACTGTTTCCTCATGTACATATAATTGATACTTAACCTAAAGCTGAAATTTAATGTATCTAGGATATAAAGCTTGATGCTGAAGTTGGTACTGTGATCACCTGTTTGGAAAATGCTAAGTTATAATGGGTAATCTTCCTCAAGGCAACATTAATAAATTAGCCAAATATAAGGAATAATTACTTTCATTTTAAAGGTCGTATGAAGTTTTCTTCTGAGAAACAAGTTTTAGAGGATGCTTATAAAAGAGACAGTAAAGACAAAACTCACCATATGTTCTAGTGTGCTGTTACTGTCTTTGTAATTCAATCATTCAACAAAGTAAGTTTTGCAGTTAAATTCATGCATTCATTATACAAAGATTTGCATGAGTTCTCTGCCATATTCTCTGCTGGACACTAATAATATAACTATGCTGAAGAGAGCTGGGTTCCCCCTACCCCATTAACCTTGCCATCTTAGACACAGGTAACAAGTGAGCTACTTGATATTATGTATGAATGTTCATTACTTTAAAAAGTATTATTTAAAAACAAAAATAATTTTAATAGTTAAAAATTACAAGGATCAAATGCAAAGATGTTGCTGCCTGGTTCTGAAGGGAGAGTGAGCAAGCTTATGAATTTCCAGGTACTGAACACCATCTCTTACCCCACAGCAAATATCCAAGTGACCAAGAAAACACCTAGCATTTCTCACCTACATAACAGGCAAGTAATGATACCTAACTCATTGGAGTTTTGAAGGATATATGTGCAAAATGGTTAGCTTGGTGGCAGCCATGACAAACACCAATTGATGTGATCCATTGTAATATAATTAGCTCACATAGCACAGTGTTTGGCACTAGAAGCAGACTATTGTTATTGATTTATTTCTCTTTACACACACACATGCACACACAACCTTAACCCAGGGCCTCCAAGTGGGGAATGCATGACAATCCATTACATGAAGAAAAAAATAGCACTTTTATTTATAAGTTCTTACATAAAAATGGCAAAATGATTCAGGTTTGTTGAAATCACACATGAAACACTAGTGTCCTTTTTTCATCTGTGTGTCAGAGTTTTACATTCTTTTTGTTTTTTTGGATTTAGTTCTTATTTTTTAATTATTGTCTTTTGAGCAGGTAAAAGGTAATACATTCCCATGATTCAAAAATCAAAAGGAAACAAAAATTATATACTGAAAAGTCTCCTTTCTGCCTGTCTCCCAGACACCTAATTTTCCTGAGGCAACCAGTGCTTTCAAATGCATTTTTCCTGAGTGTTTATATAAGCAAACACATATGTATTGATATAGTTCCCCTTCCTTTTTTTAGAAAACTGATAGCATACTTTATTTTATTTTTTTAATTTATTTTTTATTGATTATGCTGTTACAGTTGTTCTATTCCCCCCCTTCATTCCCCTCCACCCTTCCCCCCCGTTCCCACCATTACCCCCCCTTTAGTTTATGACCATGTGTCTCAAGTCCTTTAGATTCTATATTTCCCATACTATTCTTGCCCCCCCCATCTATTTTCTATCTACTGTCTATTCTACTTATTTTCTGTACCTTCTCCCCCCTTCTCCTCCTCCCACTCCCCTGTTGCTAACCCTCCTTGAGGTCTTCATTTCTATGTTTCCATTCCTGATCTAGCTGTCCTTTTAGTTTGCTTTTGTTTTAGGTGTGGTTGTTAATAACTGTGAGTTTGTTGTCCTTTCACTGTTCATGTTTTTTTAACTTCTTTTTCTTAGATAAGTCCCCTTAACATTTCTTTTTTTTAATTTATTTATTTTTAATTGATTATGCTGTTACAGTTGTTCTATTCCCCCCTTCATTCCCCTCCACCCTACCCCCCCATCCCCACCATTACCCCCTTTTAGTTTATGACCATGTGTCTCAAGTCCTTTAGATTCTATATTTCCCATGCTATTCTTGCCCCCCCCATCTATTTTCTATCTACTGTCTATGCTACTTATTTTCTGTACCTTCTCCCCCCATCTCCTCCTCCCACTCCCCCTGTTGCTAACCCTCCATGAGATCTTCATTTCTATGTTTCCACTCCTGATCTAGCTGTCCTTTTAGTTTGCTTTTGTTTTAGGTGTGGTTGTTAATAACTGTGAGTTTGTTGTCCTTTCACTGTTCATGTTTCTTTAACTTCTTTTTCTTAGATAAGTCCCTTTAACATTTCATATAATAAGGGCTTGGTGATGATGAACTCCTTGAATTTGATCTTATCTGAGAAGCACTTTATCTGTCCTTCCATTCTAAATGAAAGTTTTGCTGGATAGAGCAATCTTGGTTGTAGGTCTTTGGTTTTCATGACTTGGAATACCTCTTTCCATCCCCTTCTTGCCTGTAAGGTCTCTTTTGAGAAATCTGCTGACAGTCTGATGGGGAATCCTTTGTAGGTGACTGTCCCCTTAGCTCTTGCTGCTTCTAGGATTCTCTCCTTCATTTTAATCTTGGATAATGTAATGATGATGTGCCTTGGTGTGTTTCTTCTTGGGTCCAACTTCTTTGGGACTCTCTGAGCTTCCTGGATTTTCTGGAAGTCTGTTTCCTTTGCCAGATTGGGGAAATTCTCCTTTATTATTTGTTCAAATAAGTTTTCCACTGGTGTCTGTTCCTTTCCCCCTTCTGGTATCCCTATAATTCGGATGTTGGAGCGTTTAAAGATGTCCTGGAGGTTCCTAAGACTCTCCTCATTTTTTTTGAATTCTTGCTTCTTCACTCTTTTCTGTTTGGCCATTATTTGCTTTCTTCTGGTCCCTCCTTTGATTTGAGTCCCAGTTTCCTTTTCATCACTATTGGTTTCCTGTGCAATTCCATTCATTTCAATTAGTTTTGCCTTCATATGTTTGTCTAATTTGTGGCTATAATCAACCAGTTCTGTGAGGATCCTGATCACCAGTGTTTTAAACTGTGCATCTGAGAGTTTTGCTATTTCTTCATTGCTTAGATTTATAGGCTCTGGGGCTTTGAGATCTTCTTGAGCCATTTTTGGTCTGTTTGCGCCCGTTAAGTCTGAGGAGCGGAGCCTTGGACTCCCAGGTGGCTGGGTTGTGACTCTGTATGTGGAGGCAGGGTCAGAGTGGGGGAAATGGCGGCCCCCTCTGCTGTTTCTCGCAGCTGGGTGAAGAGCAGAGCCTTAGGTTGTTTGCCGGGGCAGGGCCACTTAGGTCGCTGAATTATGACACTGTATGTGGAGGCGGGGTTAGAGTAGGGAAATGTCGGCGCCCTCCACCACTGCTTGCTGCTGGGGCTGCTGGCTCTCGTCCAATTGCCCACTCCCTCACTTGTCTATCCACACACGAATGCGCGACCACAGTCAACCCGCAGCCCTGCTCCCTCGCTGTTTCCCCATGATTGCTTGCTGACTTGCCCACCAGGTCCAACCCTGCGCCTGGATTCCGCGCGCCTGAGTCTGTCTGACCGAGTTTTCCTGTGCTACCCTGCTCTGCCAGCTGCTGGTTTCGCCCCTCTTACCGGTCAGGCTGAAGAATTTGTTGTTATCAGACTTCCGAAAAGTTCAATTTTCTGTGTTCTGGCTGTGTTTTCTGTTGCTAACATTTAGTTGTCTCTAAACTTGGTTGTGTGAGGAAGCATGGCGTCTCCACCTATGCTTCCATCTTGGCGGAAGTCCGAGTTTTACATTCTTGATGCCTGAAGTACCCCAGGTAAAGTGGGAATCTCACCACTCCAAGGATCTGAGAGCAACACCCTCTCTTGGTGGCTTTAAAGCTACTATAATAAAAAGGGCACTTTTGTGAATGCCATTAAATGAATATATAGCTCATATAAATCTAGCTTTAACTAAATTAACTCTCTGAATTTGGGAAAGTAGCTTCAACTATTCTAGCCAAGAATCATGAATTAAAGATAACCCTAATATCACAAGCAGAAAGAAACCCCAAAAATGGCAGGACTGACCCTTTCAAACCCATTATCCCTCATTAGCCTCATTACAAGGTAAACATTATAGTGATCCAATTAGTATAAGAATTCAGCCAAAAATATTAAAATAATAAAGAAGATTACTGGAAATAAAACTATACTATCATTATCACTGACAATGAATCTAACTCTATGTGTATGTTGTGGTTTTAAAATAGCTACCAGTCCTGTAAAACCATGGTGAAAACCAAGACATGTGTACCGTGAGCATTCAGCATATCAAAGCAAATGTCTGCAACTTATAGCAGTGTTTAAAGATGTGAGATATTCAGCCCTGGCTGGTGTAGCTCAGTGGATTGAGTGCAGGCCTATGAACCAGGCAATTGTGGTTCGATTCCCAGTCAGGGCACATACTGGGGTTGTAGGCCGGTTCCCTGCAGGCCAGTTCCCAGCGGGGGACACATGAAAGGCAACCATACATTGATATTTCTCTCCCTCTCTCTTTTCCTTCCCCTCTAATGATAAACAAATGAAATCTTAAGAAAATAAATAAATAAAATTAAAGTTGTGAGATATTCAATCCAGTATGTTATGAAAGTTTCACTCAGCTTAATGAAAAATTTTGATGTTTTTATTTTTTATTTTTATTTTTTTTAAATATTTTATTTATTTATCTTTAGAGGGAAAGGGAAGGAGAGAGGGAGAGAAACATCAATGTATGGTTGCCTTTCATGCGTCCCCTGCTGGGAACTGGCCTGCAGGGAACTGGTTTGCAACCCAGGCATGTGCCCTGACTGGGAATCGAACCGCGATTGTCTGGTTCGCAGGCCCGAGCTCAATCCACTGAGCTACGCCAGCCAGGGCTGATGTTTTTAAATAAGGAAAAACAAAAGACTACTTATTATTGAGTAAACCCTTTTCTTTATACCACAGTAAAAATGGCTGCAGTTATAGAGAGAACAATATGGCAGCAAGTAAAAATGACTTCATTTATTAACAGCACTATTGGAAACACATAGCAAACAATGCTGAAGATTGAAGACATATACTTTAGAATAATTATGCCTCAAAAAATTTCTTTTGAGCTGAATGAAAATATAGATATTTCCTACATGCATCACTTTGTAGTGTTTGCTAGATTCAATATTAATAGTGAAATACACTACGGGCCATTTTTATGAGCCACTAAATGATCATATTCTCTATAGTAAGAGACTAAAAATAATATTTGGTGAGGAAAACTGTAAATGTAATCACTAATGGAATGGCCAAATTACTGATTTTTTTTTAAAAAAAGAATTCTGTTGGCCCTGGCTGGTGTAGCTCAGTGGACTGAGAGCGGGCCTGCGAACCAGACAATCGCGGTTCGATTCCTAGTCAGGGCACATGCCTGGGTTGCAAACCAGTTCCCTGCAGGCCAGTTCCCAGCAGGGGACGCATGAAAGGCAACCATACATTGATGTTTCTCTCCCTCTCTCCTTTCCTTCCCCTCTAAAGATAAATAAATAAAATATTTTTTAAAAAAATAAAAAAAGAATTCTGTTAAAGTTTACAAGGAAAGCACAACACATAAAATGCATTGAGTACGTCATTCTTAGCAAGTTAGTGCAGCATCATGGTGAAGCAAAAAATAAATAAAACAATGCTACAGGATGTCTTTTATGATGTTAAATTTATAAATAGAAGACTTTAAATGTAGGGTTGAATCTTGACCACATTTTTGTAATAAGCATGGAAATGACCATAAAAATCCTTCAAACCACACAGAGGGATAATGTACCTAAAAGAACAAGGAAACTAAAAGGTTTTCAGACTTGTGGATATTTCTGTGACAAGAAGTAGCTGTCACTAGTATGTGACCTCAGAAATAGTTTTCAAAGAAATAAACATACAGTCTGTTCCTTTAAAGTTAAAAAAAAGAATCCCCTGTACTTAACAAGGAAAAAATGAGTAACTGCTTTTAAAAAAATCATATGCTTGATGGAACTTTTTGAAAAGTTTATGTTTGGAAATGTTTTTATCATCATACATAGTTACTGCCCCAAATGCTCATATTTACACCCTCACAAAAGGAATTTTTGATATCTTAAAATCTTCTAAACACAAAAATTGTCTTCATTCCAAGATAATTTTCAAATATATAAAGATATGGCATTTTTCAATTATTGTGCATGGTTGATATAAGAAAATAAGTGTTTAAATGTTTTGAAAATTGAAGGATGAAATTGAAAACGTGTTTAATGGCTTCATCCAGCCATTGCTACACTTCTTTCATCAGGATGTAAAAAAAATTGTGAGGTATATTTTTTGAGACATTTAAGGCAAAATTGAAATAAATTAAACATAGACTCTGACCTTCAAATTTACCACATCACACACAAAAATCAGTTATTTCTTAATATCGTCAAATTAACCACTAGGTGTTCAAATTTCCATCATAAATGTCATAATATTTTAGTTTGTTTCTTTAAATAAACCAAAAAATGTGCATATATTGCATTTGTTTGATATGACTTTTGGGTCTTTTTTATTCTATAGGTCTTCCACTCTCATTTTTCTGCTCTTTTCATATATTTGTTGAAGAAAGTAGGTTGATTGGCTCATTTGGCATTGCATAGTCTGCATTTGCTGAGTCAGTCTTCACGGTGTAGTTGATCATGTTCCTTGGCCCTCTGTAGTTCCTGAAAAAAATGTTTCGAAGGACTTCAATATGACCAGCCCTGGATTCCTAGCCAGAATATGGGTAGTGATCATAAGACACTCTGTGTTTTCTGTTTATAAACTGAGCATTTCTACATCAGTCTTTCAGAAGTAGGTTCTAGCAGAGGACTTTTAAAGATATTTTATTTATTTATCTTTAGAGAGGAAAGGAAGTAGAGAAGGACAGAAACATCAATGTGTGGTTGCCTCTCATGAGACCCCTGCTGGGAACTGGCCTGCAACCCAGGCATGTGCCCTGACTGGGAATCAAAGTAGTTCGCAGGCCCGTGCTCAATCTACTGAGCTATGCCAGCCAGGGCTAGGAGAAGACTTTTGAAAGGTGAAATGAGTGTCCTCAGCCAATCCAGGCTGCAGAGCATAGAGAGGAGAAGCCTCTTCAGCACATGGTCATTGTGAACAAAGGGCATATATGAACGTGGCCAGGCCCACCTAGATGCTCTGTCTTCACATTAAAAAAATAAATACAGTGGCAGTGAATATCTTGATAAAATTGCTGTTACCAAGTTGACTCTTGAGTCATTCTGATCTAGCTATATTAGTTGTCTTCCGTGTTTGGTGCATGATTATTATTCTGAGATCTTTTCTCTGTGTATTTCTGAAAATTTCTTTAATCTCCCTTATTTAGGGCTCCCTTGTTTTCAGTATTGCATATGGTCCTCTTTCTTGGTTTACTTCCTAATTTTGATTGAGGACATCTTCCAGTAGCTTTATGAGAAAGGTTATATGGAAGGCAACTTTTCTTTACCTATGTCATTAGTCTACCTTTATACTTGGTAGTTTCACTGATATAAAGAGTTTGAGGTTGAAAATCCCTTTTCTTTAAAATTTTAAAAGCATTATTCCATTGTCAGTTTGCTTCTGATATTTGCTTCTAAAGCTACTTTGATTCCCAATCATTTCTATGCGACCTATTTTTAATTCTCTAGGAGTTTCAGTTTGTCCCTCATATTCTCACTGTGATAAAATAACATCGAACTTATAATTAAATGTTCAATTTGATAATTCCTTCTGCAATTCTGAAATTGATTTTCTTAAATTACATTTATATTTTTCTTTTGATTACAGAGTTGTGTTAAATGGGTGTTGAATCTGAACTTGTCCTCTTTTTTCTATTATTTTGAGTTTTCTTGATTTAGTTTTCAGTCTATTTCCTCAAACCTGTTTTCTAAATATTCCATTAACAATTTTGTGTTTCCTTTGATCATGTTTTAATGATCAAAATTCCAAAAACATTTTTTGTTAAGAAAACTGTTCATTAAAAAAAAACAACATATAGGACTTCCAGCCAAGATGGAGGCATAGGTGGACACACTGTGTCTCCTCCCACAACCAAAATTAAGAACAACAAAAATTTATAAACAAAAAAACAATCAGAGCACACAGAAAATTGAACTGTATGAAAGTCCGACAACCATTCATCCAGACCAGTAAAAGGGGTGGAGTTGGCAGACAGCAGAGAGTGTTCTCAGCAAGAAAAAGCAGTGGCTTGTGGACTTGGGTGCACAGGCAATGGTTGGCAGATGCCAAGCATGCAGCTGGCAACTGGCAGATCCCAGGTGCAGGGAGGCAATGAGCAGACCCAGTGAGGCACACAAGGAGACTGGCTGACCATGATCACACATTTGTGTGCAGATAAACCAGGGAAAAACAGGCAGCGAGACAGACTGCACAACCCAGGGCCCCAGTGCCAGGAGATAAAGCTTAAAAGCACTGATTGAAAACACTTGTGGGGGTTGAGGTGTCTGGAGAGACTCCCAACCTCACAGGAGAGTTCCTTGGAGAAACCCACAGGGTCCTAGAATGTACAAAAGCCCACCCACATGGCAATCAGCACCTGAAAGGCACAATATGCTTATGGAAAGTGACAGAGGGGACTAAAATCTCAGAGAGAGCAGAGCAAGTGCCATTGTTCCCTGTCTGACCCCACCCCTACATACAACATCACAACCAAGCAACTGGGTTGCTCCGCCCTGGTGAACACCTTAGGCTCAGACCCTCACTACATAACATAAGCAAACAGACACCCCCCTAAAAAAGGCTCAAATGCAAGAACAAATCAAAGCCCCAAAGCCAATACTTTTAAGCAACCAAGAGATAGTCAACCTATCAGATGCACAGTTCAAAGCACTGGTGATCAGGATGCTCACAGAATTGGTTGATTTCGGTTGCAAATTATATGAAAAAATGAAGGCTACATTAAGTAAAATGAAGAAAAATGCACAGGGAACCAATAATGATGGAAATAAAACTGGACTCAAATCAATGGAATGGACCAAGGAAGAAACAACCAAACAGAAAAGAATGAAGAAACAAGAATTAAAAAAAAAACAAAACAAAACATGAGGAGAGGCTTAGGAACCTCCAGGACATCTTTAAACACTCCAACATCCGAATTATAGGGGTACCAGAAGGGGAAGAGAAAGAGCAACATGTGGAAAAGCTATTTGAACAAATAATAAAGGAGAACTTCCCAAATCTGGCAAAGGAAATAGACAGACTTCCAGGAAGTCCAGGAAGCTCAGAGAGTCCCAAAGAAGGTGGGCCCAAGGAAGAACACACCAAAGCACATCATAATTACATTATCCAAAATTAAAATGAAGGAGAGAATCCTAGAAGCAGCAAGAGATAAAGGGACAGTCACCTACAAAGCAGTTCCCATCAGACTGTCAGCAGATTTCTCAAAAGAGACCTTGCAGGCAAGAAGGGGCTGGAAAGAAGTATTCCAAGCCATGAAATACTAAGACCTCCATCCGAGATTGCTCTATCTAAGCGAAGCTTTCATTTAGAATGGAAGGGCAGATAAAGTACTTCTCAGATAAGGTCAAGTTAAAGGAGTTCATCATCACCAAGCCCTTATTACATGAAATGTTAAAGGACCATATCTAAGAAAAAGATAAAATAACATGTATAGTAAAATGACATCAAATTCACAATTATTAACAACCACACCTAAAACAAAACAAAAAACTAAGCAAACAACTACAACAGGAACAGAACCACTGAAATGAAGACCACACAGAGGGTTAGCAACAGAGGACTGGGAGGGAGGGAGAGGGGGAAAGGTACAGAGAATGAGAAGCATAGATGGTAGGTAGAAAATAGACAGGGGGAGGGCAAGAATAGTATGGGAAATTTAGAAGTTAAAGAACTTATGACACATGGACATGAACTAAAGTGGGGGAATGTGGGTGGGAGGGAAGTGTGAAGGGAGGCAAGGAATGAAGAGGGGAAAATGGGACAGGGGTAATAGGATAATCAATAAAATATATCTTTAAAAAAATATATCAAATAGAACAGGCTCCTAGCCAAGATGGAGGCATAGGTACATACACTGTGCCTCCGCACACAATCAAAAGGAGAATAAGAACAAATTTGAAAACAAACGCTACTGCCAGAACATTGAACTGTATGGAAATCCCACAAGCAAGGAGTTAAAGAAGAAACATTCATCCAGACTAGTAGGAGGGGCAGAGACAGGCAGCCAGAGTGGAGAGGATGTGTGACAAGGCAGTGACTGAAGGACCTGGCAAGGCAGTGACTGGCAGAGTGGGTGGTCCTACATTCGTGTGCAGATAAATTGGGAAAAACAATGGGGAAAATGAGACAGACTGTGCAACCCAGGGTTCCAGCATGGGGAAATAAAGCCTCAAAACCTCTGACTGAAAAAAATCTGTGGGGGTTGCAGTGACAGGAGAAACTCTCAACCTCACAGGAGAGTTCATTGGAGAGATCTGCAGGGTCCTAGAACATACACCAACCCACCCACCCATGAATCAGCACCAGAAGGACCCAATTTGCTTGGGGGTAGCATAGGAAGTGACTGAAAGCCAGGTGGAGAGCTAAGTAAGTGGCATTGTTCCCACTTTGACCCTTCCCCCACATTAAGCACCACAGGGCATTGACATGGGTTGCCCTACCCTGGTGAATACCTAAGGCTCCACCCCTCACCGTGTCACAGGTCTGCCAAGACAATTAAAAAATAAAAAGACCCAAATGAAAGAACAAATTAAAACTCAAGAAAAATACAACTAAGTAATGAAGAGATAGCCAACCTATCAATTCAAAACACTGGTAATGAGGATGCTCACAAAAATGGGTGAATATGGTCACAAGATAGAGGAAAAAGTGAAGGCTAGGAAAAGGAAAATGCATAGGGAACCAACAGTGATGAGAAGAAAACTGGGACTCAAATCAATAGTTTTGAGCAGAAGGAAGAAGTAAACATTCAACCAGAATAGAATAAAGAAAGAAGAATTCAAAAAAATACGGAGAGGCTTAGGAACCTCCAGGACATCTTTAAACATTCCCACATCTGAATCATAGGGGTGCCAGAAGGAGAAAAGGAAGAACAACAAACTGAAAACTTATTTGAAAAAATAATGAAGGAGAACTTCCCTAATCTGGCAAAGAAAATAGACTTCTAGGAAGTTCAGGAAGCTCAGAGAGTCCCAAAGAAGTTGGAACCAAGGAAGCACACACTAAGGCACATCATAATTACATTACCCAAGATTAAAGATAAGAGAATCTTAAAAGTAGCAAGAGAATAGGAAACAGTTATCTACAAAAGGAGCTCCCAAAGACTATCTGCTGATTTCTCAAAAGAAAACTTTGCAGGCAAGAAGGAACTGAAAAGAAGCATTCCAAGTCATGAAAGGCAAGGACATAATCCAAGATTTCTCTATCCAGCAAAGCTATCATTTAGAATGAAAAGGCTACCATTTAGATAAAGTGCTTCCCAGATAAAGTCAAGTTAAAGGAGTCATCAACACCAAGCCCCTACTGTATGAACTGTTAAAGGGACTTACCTAAGAAA